>NC_090438.1:131236222-131846222 GCF_031143425.1 Pleurodeles waltl | reverse complement strand
TAAGTTAAGGTGAAGTCGGATTTTAAATTACAATTTTGAAAATGCCACTTTTAGAAAGTTGTAATTTTCCTGTCTTAACCATTTACTACTTGCAGCCTCTCTCTGGGTCACCCGACTGGGTGTAGTTTAAAGTTGACGTTGTGTATTTCTCCTGGATGCAATACACATTAGAGAGCTTAGGTGTGTTGGATGGGACATCACTGGCAGAATGAGAGGGAGAAGCTGGGCATAGCCCCACTTATACTTGAATAGGCTGTGTCTTGCTTCCACACAAAGGATTGCATATCCCCTGTAGTTAGTCTGGAGCCAGGGCCAAGGAAGGGAGGGTGCCTGGGGGCTTCAGAGGGAACTTCTAGAAACTTCGTCCCCTTTACAGAGGAAAGGCACCAGGTATAAATATTAGACCTTAGTCGCCAACTCTTGAGTACCACTGAATACCCTTCTGGGCCTGTGGATATTCTGCCAGGAAGAAGGACTGCTGAAGGATTGCCACTCTGCTGGACTGCTACCTTGCTGTGCTAACTTGCTACCGGTTGCCCTCTTGCCTGGGTGAGAAGGACCTAACCCAGAACATGAGGGCGACTTCAAGGGCTAGTTGGCTGGCATCCTGATCTGAAGCCTTAGGCACACAACAGGCTTCCAACAACTTTGCACCTGTACTTTGCCATCGGTGAGTTTACCCTCCCTGGGTTTACGCAGCCAAGCAGTGCCACCCCAATCCTGAATCTTTGGAAGTGGGCCTGGAGTGCTCTGCCAGCCTCTTTGGATCCAGCAGGACCCAAGCAGAAACGATGCATTGTCGCTGCTGCATGGATCTAAACCACTGCAAAGATCTGTATCGCAGCCTTTTGCCGCATCGGATTCGAAGCAGCATGATGCATCCAGGGCACAGGCCCTTGCATCCCTTTTCAACGGCAGCCCCGATGATGACAACGGACTTCGCATCAGAGCCCCGCATCTCCTCAGAACTGATGCAGCACCCTGACTGCATGACGCATCCTTGACGCTGGACTTCACATCACAAGCCCTCATCAATGGGATCCTCAAAAATGCCACAGGACCTCACACTGCAGCCTTGCATTTTTTCTGAACCGATGCATCGCTCTGGCTGCACGATGCATTTTCACTGAGGATATTCGCAATGCTCTGAAAACCAGGATTTAAGTTACTCAGTTAAGAGGGCCTATCTGGGACCCAATAGCTGGCCTGACTGGCTGATGACTGCTGTTGAACTTCGCCCTGTCAGCAGGGTCACCCCTAATGTTTTTGCCTTTCCGCTCCTGTTTTCTGAACCCTCTTTTGCTGGCCTTAGGACTGTGTACACTTTACTGCTAACCAGTGCTAAACTGCATGTGCTCACTCCTTAAAACATGGTAACACTAGCTTATCCCTAATTGGCATATTTAATTTGCTTGTACGTCCATAGTAAAGTGGCACTACCTGTGCCCAGGGCCTGGGAATTAAATGCTGCTGGTGAGCCTGCAGCACTGATTGTGCCACCTACTTCAGTAGCCTTTTGAACATGTCCCTGGCCTGCCATTGCAGCCAGTGAGTGTAGTTTTGAACTGTAATGTCAACCTGGCAAAGTAAACCTTTGAAATATACAGGCAACAATGACTAGCTCAGCTGCACATTCTATAATTTTATCGGATTGTAATGTTAATACATATGGGGGGTCATTCTGACCCTGGCGGCCGGTGACCGCCAGGGTCACCGACCACGGGAGCACCGCCAACAGGCTGGCGGTGCTCCCAAGGGCATTCTATCAGATGCGGGAAACCGGCGGTCTCCCGCGGTTTCCCGCTGCCCTTCAGAATCCTCCATGGCGGCGGAGCGCGCTCCGCCGCCATGGGGATTCTGACACCCCCTCCCGCCATCCTGTTCCTGGCGGGTCTCCCGCCAGGAACAGGATGGCGGGAGGGGGTGCCGCGGGGCCCCTGCAGTGCCCATGCCAACGGCATGAGCACTGCAGGGGCCCCCGTAAGAGGGCCCCACGACGTATTTCAGTGTCTGCAATGCAGACACTGAAATACGCGACGGGTGCAACAGCACCCGTCGCACCTTCCCACTCCGCCGGCTCAATTCTGAGCCGGCGTCCTCGTGGGAATGTGATTTGCCCTGGGCTGGCGGGCGGCCTTTTGGCGGCCGCCCGCCAGCCCAGGGCAAATCCCAAAATACCCTCTGCGGTCTTGCGACCGCGGAGCGGTATTTTGGTGGGGGAACATTGGCGGGCGGCCTCCGCCGCCCGCCAATGTTAGAATGACCCCCATGGTGTTCTAGACACTATCCCACACCTGCTGCCAAAGTTTGTTAACTAGAACCGAAAACAGACCAGTAAATTAAAAAAAAATAACAGTGAGGCACACATATGCAAATTCCTATATATCCAATTCAATCCAATCATCCATTACAAATTATTTAAGGACATCCGGGTGTTATTCACTATTTTCTTTACAGGTCAAAGATAATTACAAACATCTATTTCTATTGTTTTTCTAACATGTGGCCAAGTGGTGCCACTCCAATACTGGACCCTTGGACGTGGGCCTGAAGGTGCTCTGCCAGCTCATATGTGGACACAGCAGAAACAACGCATCACCTCTGCTATGCGGTGCAACCCCAAGCAGAACCGATGGATCACTTCTGCTGCGTGAACTTTCCTGGAGCAAGGACTTCGCATTGCAGCCCGCAACCCCATCGGAACCGCCACTTCATGACACATGCCCAATGCAGGATTCCACATCAGAAGCCCTCTTGTCGATGGGGTCCTCGACACCGACGCAGGACCTCCCATTACAGTCTTGTAACTCCTCAGAAGCGCTGTTGCACGAGGTATCTCTGACCTGGACCTCATGTCACCTCAGTTGTGCAATGCATCCTTGACGCAGGACTCCGCAACTCTTCCCAACCAGGATTTAAGGTACTCAGCGAGTGTAACTGGGTCCATAAGACTGTCCCGCACTGCATCACAGTTGGCCTGAACTTGTGACTTTGTCCCGGTCTAGCACAGCCAGAGATCCCCTGTTTGTGCTTTGTGATTTTTAGCGCTATTTTCACTTAAATCTTTAAAACTGCATATCTCCGGTTCTACAGATTGGATTTTTGTCATTTTGGCCTTGATTTATTTTATTAGAATTCACTATTTATTTCTGAATTCTAAATTGGTGCGGGATTTTTCTTGTGTTCTGCTTTCACTTTATTACTTTTTAAAGTGCTGCATAAATAGTTTACACACTGCCTCTAAATTAAGCCTGCCTGCTCTGTGCCAAGCTACCAGAGGGTTGAGCATAGGTTAATTTGGGGTTTCCTTGTGCCTCACCCCGACGAGGATTGCGGTTCCTGCTTGAGTAAGGTTTCACCTCAGCTCTACTCAACCGCACCCAAACTGGACCTGTGGCACTGCAATCAAACGGCCCATTACTCTCTTTCCTGCTGTTGGAATAATACTTGAGAAGGTGGTACCCAAACAGCTCCCAGAATACCTGGAGGAAAACAACAGTCGTGATGACAGGGAGTTTGGATTTTGCACTAACCAGGGAACAGAATCAGTCCTGCTTGTAGAACTGGAAGAATTGAGAGATACAGTAGATCCGGTCCAGACATTAGTAGTGTTCTTTTTGGATCTCTCTTCAGCTTTTAATGCTATTGACCATAATATCTTTATCAAAAGCCCTAACGAAGCAGACATTAAGGAAAAGTACTTGAATAGTTCTCCTCTTTTATCGATGCTAGAACTCAAAAGGTTAAGCTAACAAGTTTTTTTTAAGAAAAAGTGTCAATTAGAACTGGAGCATCACAGGAATCGTCTATATTGTCAGTTGTCTACAATATTCCTATCAGCCCACTGATAGCTTTATCCAGGCTTTTGGCTGAAAGGTCTTCGCATATTCAGATGATAGTAGTTAAATCTTGGTACCTCTAGATCAGCACTCAAAAGCCTCTCTTCAAGACTAACCGTCAGTGCGTCAGGGCCAGACGGCCTCAACTTGCTAAAACTTAATTTCAATAATACTGAGCAAACAACCAGATGAAAAAAACAAGACTGCTAAGAAACAGGATACTTGTTCATGAACATGGACCTTTTTCCTCTCTAACACAGAAAATTATTCCTTAGAATCATTATTTGATTCCAATGTTTTCTTCTGCAACAAATATATCCCTTGTGCAACTCTATATCTACATGATATGTCATCTTCAAAGGACTCTCACATACCTTTCAAAGAAGATGCATCTCATAGTTGTTTCGGCCTGCGTGTTGAGGAATAGTGACAATTGTGGCATCCTATTCATAGGCCTCTTAGCAGATTTTATGCTCAGAGTTCAGAATGCAGCTGTTTGCTCAGCATGTCATTTGAATCATTATGATGTGTCTGAGGCCCAGGGAAAGCTCCACTGGCTACACACAAGGCAGAAAATCTATTACAAATGCCAATGTCTTATACATAAGGCTTTCTACTCTGTCAAATCTTCATGCATAACAAACTGGATCCAAAAGTACAAGCCAGGCCACAGCCTGTGGTCTGAGGGACACATGGTACTTTAAATCACTTCAATTCAAACAAAAGTAGAAAGGATGTACATTTTTAAGAGAATAACTTTGGAAAAACCTCACCTTGTCTCCGAGACAGATTCCATAACATAATTCCTTAAAAAAGAATCTCAAAAGTCACCTGTTCCTGTAAATATTCCATGATGTGTTCTTATGGCAACTCTTAGCACCAGCAGACTAAGCCGCTTTGAGTATCATAGAGCTCTAAAAGTTTCTCAATCAACTGATCATTTCTACATGATTGGCCTGGGCCTGGTTCAATTTACTGTCAGCTGGGCTCAGCCCAAACTCCTTTCAGTGGAGGTGTGGGCAGACCGATTGTGTCTACACATTCTGCCCAACTCATTATTGGAAACAGTTTGGGTCAACAATGAGGGCAAGACCATGTAGTGACAAGCTTGCTTGCCATTCTACATGACATGTTGGACATTACTGGAACAACAAATCACTGGAAAAGAGGGTACGCCAACTATCTGGCTGTGGAAAAACTCTCACTCCTCGAAAAATGGAAATCAGTGGTCTTACCCACACATGAGTACTGCCTGAAATAAGTGACAATACTGGGTTTCCAGGAGAAGCTGATACAGAAACTGAATGATCAGCTCCTTAACTTCAAACATATTTTACATTATCTTTCAGGCAAGCTGGTTCCAGTGGAATGATTGTGATTTGATATTCTGATCCTATATCAGGACAATGTTTGCCAAATATTTTCAAGTTATCAGCCAGCACACTGGCAATAGCTGTCCCATCTCATTCAATGAAGGGTTATTGGCTATCACTCTGTGTGTTTGTGAAGGTCAACCTGGTTGTCACCTTTCATTTTGTTTCACCCGCTTTATCCTCTCATTTTAATTGCCCTATTCTCTCCTTCTGTTCTTTTCTCTCTAACCCTCTTAGACCATCATTTTTTAAAATATTGTGTAAAGTGAAAGTCGTTACTGATGCGAAAAGACCACAGAATAGTAAAATCTGGATTTTGAATAGAATGACATTCCTTGAGGGGGCACAGGAGTTGTAGAAAAATGAAGACGGGCCTGAGGAACAGTAAAAAACATTGGAAAGGCAAAAGGGACATGGTGCCCTCAGGCAAAATAAGACAGAGCTGTATAATGTGACACTTTTAGGATCGTGCCTTCGTGTGAGTAATCATTTCTCATTATCTTTATGAGATTATCATGGCTATCTAATGAAAGAAATTGTGAGTTCTTGTGTGTGCAAGACAAACAGAAAACGAGATGAACATGGAGATACTAGAGACATAAAGAAAAGGGGAGAGGGGAGGGAAAGGTCCTTATTAGTCTGTAGTTATGTTCTTGTGTCTTTAATACATTATGTTATCATTGTCCAGCTACAATATTACGCGGTGTTCTACGGAGTTAGAGGTTTGCAGTAACTTACATTCTGCATAAAGCTGTTTCTTTCTCATGAGAGAACTTGCATCTTTTCAGGGCTGTCTGTCTGTATGACTGTGGTAATGGGAAAATGGATTTGTTCATTTCAGTTAATCTCTAAAAAGGAACCAACACTGGTATTGTAGCCTGACCATGAGATGAATATGGGGACCTGTGCAAAACATTTGTGGCTAAGAACTTTCTGCATTCCAATAAGCAGTAAACCCAATGGGACATGTAGCCCCATACACACAATTCCAAGAAGTCTGTGACACTGTGTTACAGACAGTGCAATATGGATCAATCAAAGAGGTTTGATGCTTTCTGTGAAATTCAGCCCTAGGAACAAAATATCAAGAAAACAAAGCCACCACGACAAGCAGCTCTACAAATATAATTAAAAAAATGTTGGAGATCATCTGTGACATACAGTTAGTTATGTGCTTATCATTCTGAGAAGCCAGAATCCAACCATAAAATACAGTATTAGACTCTCCTTAGCATGAAGTCAAAGACCTCCCGATCTATGAATACATAGATGCTACAGTGGTAAGTAGGTCAACACCTCCAGTGAAAGGCTGCTGACATATAGATGCAGAATCAAGTTCAAGATTGAGGCAACTTATGTAGCTTCTTGGTATCTTATCACCAAGAACACCTAGAATATGATTCAAAATTGCATTTGGGGAGAGTGCCATGGGACACAAGAAAACTATTACTGTATTTGATTGGTTCTCGCCTAGTAGCCAAAGAACTACTCCGCCAAAAAACTTAGAATGTTTACTAGTCCCTATCCAGGAAACTTTCATTACAACAAAGAGTTTGTGATTATAGACATCACTTTCTCTCACTTAGTACATTTCATGGTTGCACATGCTTCACTTGAATTTCTGGAAATCTATGACTCCTTCTTATGTTGGCCTCTACCATGTTCCTTGCATAAGCTTTGCCTGCTAAAGATAAAGACACTGACCGACTGCTCTCCTCCTCATTTCCAGCTAGTGCTCTACTATACCTCATATATACCTTCTGTCAGGGCTATAGCATTTCAACAGCCTTCTTCCCTTCTAAATGACCTGTGTCCACATTCCATCAATATTAGGATACTTAACTGACTATCTTGCAAAGGAACCTCTCCTGATGTCAGACATCTGTTAGAACTGAGCTTATTCTGACATACTTTCACCAAGAGCCTCACAAGAGCATCACCTACCACAAAAACGCCCATGGTGTGGCTCAGTGTAACTTTCATTTGCATATGTGCCTACCTTGTGTCTTACCTGAACCTTTCTTGCCCTCAGTATACTTCTTGTTCTCATTAACGTCTCCTTCAACAGTTCCACGGAAAGGACATATTCAAACACTTCCTGCTACAGATCCTGCCTATAATCCTCTTCTGTCTCTTATCTCATGATTCTTGGTCGATGCCCCCCTTTTCATGCAGGTCTGGTGCAACTTCTCCCATGTGATTCACGCACAGAGCATCATTACTATGGAGCGCGCCAGTGCTTCTGATGTCACTTGGACTTCTGAGTCCGTCTTGTCCCCTGCCACTTCAGTCCATTCTAATGAACCATCTCTTATCACAGTGCCTGAAATGAGCCTAATCTGAATCGTTTCTATCCAATGGTACAAACTCACCTCCTTATCATGTAATTCTCATGAACATCACCTGCCACATGAGACTATTTGAACTTCTTTCTGACGTAGACCTTGGCTTGTCGGTATTCTATGATACTCTTACCAGAAACCACACTGCATCTCACTTATCCTGCTACATCTTTGATGCTCCTGAGCTGAACATATGTGTTTACAGCTGCCCCACCCAGCTCTTCACTCTCAAGCCTCAAGACCACAGTCCACCCATGTCTATCTTTCATTTGTATGCCCCCCCCCCACACATCCATCTCTGCAAGCGATTTCCCTAAAATCTGGTGATGAAATCCTCTCTCCACCCCCTTTATCCCCCTACTGGCACCTGTTTAAGCACATATATCTGATATTTATCATACTGAGTCACTCCTTTCAAAACAAAACCATAGTGGTTTTCTCTGACACAGCAATTCACCTGTAGCACATCTATCCATCAGCCACACAATACACTGTCTCCTCCTACAGGCTCACATCAGCCACAAGATGTGCTGTGCAGTCTGCAAGGCTGTAACTATCAGCACACCACCCTAACTGGATTGAAAAATGAAACCTCAGGAGGCCAATGCAACATGCATATAGCAGCCATCAAATTAACAGAATATAAATCAATTGCTGAAAACAACAGACCAGCCATCTGAGTGTCTACACCTAGGATCTTGAACACCTACCCACTGTGTATGAAACTCTGTCTGTCTCTCCATTTCAAAAAGGAGCTGAAAACCCATCTTTTTAAAAGGTACATCTCATATGGAATCATTAGGGAACGTTTCAACTCGTGCTCTGCAAATAATCCCTCCTCCTCATCACTGTGTCCATGATCATGAATCACCCCACATCTCACTCCTCAGTACGACATGGAGTCATAACCCCAAGTGCACTCAAATGGTTGCATCACTGAGCCTTACAACAGCCTACACTGTTCACTTGTAGAAGATTCTTTATGGTCAGCTGTGCACATCACAGGCTAACTCCACATTTGCTAAGCTAGTTCTCAATGTTAATCTCATATACTTGACTTGATCCCCATTCAGCCCAGCCATTCTGGCCAACTTATTCTTTATGGTTAATCACTTTTTGATTCGATATATGGTCTGCACCTACTTCTCACCTTCTTATACTAACCCGCACCTCACTTCTACTCTTCAAGTAGAAGTGTTTTACTTGATCTCTGTTGCATACTCTCATTGACTATAGTCTTCTAGCCCTGGACCTCTCTTCTTGGATGTTGTTACTGGCTTGGCTAGGGTCACTGCTCCTCACCAGAGGTTTCCCCTTAGTCTTCACTGCAGGCTCATTTGTGATTAAAATTCCTCATCTAACTTGACTTTGTGCTTCTTTAATTCCCTTTGTTTAGGACTCACCTGATCTCTGCACCCGGCAATGTGCAGAGACTTTTCTTTCAGCTCTCCATCTGTGCCTGACTCTTCTGTG
The DNA here is from genome assembly GCF_031143425.1 of Pleurodeles waltl. Classification (NCBI taxonomy): domain Eukaryota; kingdom Metazoa; phylum Chordata; class Amphibia; order Caudata; family Salamandridae; genus Pleurodeles; species Pleurodeles waltl. Next base: position 131,837,195 of record NC_090438.1, on the reverse strand, counting down.
GGCGATGTTTCTGTGTTTTCCCTGCATTCTGGCCATATATCTGTTCTGATGCCTCATCCTCATCTTCGAGCCCTGCCCGTTGTAGACCCTCTATTTCCAATTCTGTGTTGCATTGTGGTCCTTGTGCCCCATTCTAGGTTCTCCTTTGATCTCTGGTTCTGGCTTCTCTAGAGGCCACGCTTCTCAGCATAAGTTGATTTCTTGTCATGGTTCGACTAATTTTCAAGCTCCACCAGATTTGCATTTGCTCTTCCGTCCTGGCTTCACTGTTGTCGACATGCTTTCTCCAGACTTCACTGTACTTGCTCTGCCTTACTCCATGTTCTAGACCCTGCTCTTCATCCAGATAAATACCATGCTCTCTAATTCTGGCTTCCTGATTCAGTAAATCAGGAACCCTAAGCACATCCGCCCTAGCTCCTGTAGCCTCACCCAGGGAATACCAGAATCTTTCTTGCTATGATCCACTTCTCTTACGCCACTGTCACACTTGATCTACAACACTTCGCTCCATGTCTATGTTAATCACCCAATTGCATCTATTGAACTCTTCTCTTTGTGCCCATATTCTCCACAATTCTCAATCCATGATCTCGCTTGAATATCCCAGCAGCTCTGTAAACCATGCTTCTAACCTCTCAACATCTCGCATGGTCTCAGACTTGCTTTTTCTATAGCCTAAAATCCTTGCTCAGAGTACCCCTCGATTTCCCACCCCAAAGACTTCATATTCCGTCCTCTTTATGTTGGGGTTGTGCTTGATCTCCTCACACTAGTTCCCCTATGGTTCACATTCTCCATCCCATTTGGTCTCTTTGTCTCTCCTACTGATCGTGCTCATCATTCCAGTGACCCAATATATCACCTGTTTTGGCTTTCTTACTCTAAATGCTCCCCTTTCGATGATCCCTTCTGATGATTGGTTCATCTGTGGCCCATGCCTCTCTCTCAAAAGTCTCACTTGATCCCCCATGCTAGATCTTTGGTTGTCCCACTCCTCACCAAAGATCTTGCTTCATTTAGCATCATCATGGCTGCCTTAATGTGTGTTCTCATCCTATAGGGTCTTTGTTAGTCTTTAGTTCTACCATTTGTATAGTCCCAGCTCTTAACTCCAAGTTCTCATATTTTTTTCTGGCCCTATCTTGCCATGTACATGCTCCTCACACCGTACACTCCCTTTGATCATTTGTAATGGTTTCCGTAGCATTCTCACTGGATATCCTGTCTTGTTTCCTCTGTGGTCATGCCATGTATCTCCTGGAGCTTCCACTAATCTTCTGACTGCCCCCTCCCCCGGTCAATACACTTCACTCTGCAGTCTCTTCTAATCTCTTGTATGGTCTTCCAAACTGTCCCTGTTCCTCATGCAAGGATACTCCTTAACCTAAAGCCATTGCTCCATTATGTTCCATTATCCTTCCCCAGTGTCTCACTTAATCCCATCTCCTCATCACCTAAAGTCCCCGCTTTTCATCGAATAGCTTCCTTTGGCTTCACTCTTGACTCGTCTTCTCCCACTGTCATCACTTATTCTCTCCTTTGGTTTCTGGCCCTGACTCCCCCATGGTCCATGCTCATCATTCCAGGCCAACCACTGACCTCTTGCACTGGCTAGCCTATGAACCATACAATTCGCTTCAGGCTCTCACTCAATTGCCTGTACTCTAATTTGCTCCTCATTCCTGAGACATCCCTTGATGTTAAGGCACGAGCACCTATTCTCAGTTCCCCTAGTCTTGCAGTTTCCTTTGATTTCATGTCTAGGTTCCCCTAGATGTCCCCACCTCATGCTTGGACATGCTGTAGAATGTATTGAATCACATCCAGATAAATGATACGAAACTTGCTTTAATAATCATCACGGAAGAAAAGCCCACGGTCAGGTCTGCATCCATCCAGGTCTGGCAGTTCTACGCCGGGTGAATGGAATAACGAACCTGGAACGCCGGCTTATAATTAAACCATAACACAAAGTACTGTGGCTCTAGATGGCTTGTGTATATCACCATACACGCGGGGAAACCTGCAGCACAAGACATCTGTCATACAGTATAACATTAGTTACGTAAACCTTATTACAAATGCTAATACTACACATGCCTTGACTACACTTCCTGACTTTCATTTTCAGGAAACCCACTGACTCCTATTCTTGGCTTATCTCTAGACCATGCTCCCCTTCTTGGGCACTCCGTCTCCAGCTTCCTCATCTCGGTTTTTCACCTTGGGACGCCCTTGGATCTTCTGTCCTGGCCACTCTGTATTACATGCTCATCACCCCAGGGTCTTCCTTTACCTCCGGGGTTATCTGAGCTCCTTACTTACCTACATTCTATTGTTATCCTGTAGCCTCACATGTTTCTTGTTTAGGGTTCTATGCAGCCCATGCTTCGCAACCTGCAGGCTTTCTTGATGTCCAATTTTGTCTCCCTCGTTTTGCCCTGCTCCTCACCTAGGAATCTCCCTTCTTGTCCAAGCCTGACTCCATAATTGCCCCCATGCTTCTCACCATGTGATCTCTGATTCTCCACTGTCATCTAGCCTGGCTCCCCCCATTAGCCCGATGCTCCTTCCCATCAGGTCTATTGCCATCTACTGTGCTGGGCACTTCTGATACATGCTTCTGACCTGTGACCCGCCTTGTTCTTTTGATCTCCTGTACGGTTCATCTTCCTCTACCTTCTCCTCGTGGCTGACCTCCCCGGCTCTCTTGCTCTCATGCCTGGCTCCCCTTTCGCAACATATTACTACCTTATGATCTTCCCACCTCTAGATTCCATAGCTGCCAAGTTTCCAAGAGACCTGAGTGATGTGCTACTCCAGTTCAGTTTTTTTCTTTTGAATTCTGGGACTTCAAGCCCTTTTTTATAGTGCAAAAAAATAACACTACAACTCCCAAATCTCAAAGGAAAAACCTGGACTGGAACAGCACATCATACATGGACCTGGGAACTTGGCAGCACTGGCATTCTTGACTGGCTCTTCTTTTGGGATCTGCTCCTCACAATCTCCTGCCTAGATGTCACAGGATAGGCAAATGCTATTGCTCTGGTTCTTGACTTTATTTTCACAAATAACTGCTTTCAAGTGCAGTAGTTCAACTGAAGTATGCTAGGACTGCAAGTCCCAGCATCCATTAGGTTGTTAAACAAAACACAAGAATAGAAGCACTGTGTCCTCCGTGACATGGAGGAATCTATATATCTGATTGTGTCTGGCTCTCATTCTAATACATGCTGATTGTATGTGAACTCTTTGAGCTTGGATCCTTCCTCCTCTATGGTCCTTGATTTCAGATCTCAACTCAGTTGTGGTTCTCAACTTCAGCAAGCAGAATCCTCCCTTGATCTAATCTCCTGGCTCCTCTATGGCCATGATTTATGATGCTGCAGGCCCTTAGCTGCCAGGGTTACTAGATCCATGTGTGATGTGCTACTCCAGGCGAGGTTTTTTCCTTTGAGTTTGAGACTTGAAGTCCTGTTTTATACTCTGATAAACAAGACTCCAGGTCCAGAATTCAAATGAAAACCTGGACTGGAGCACCACAACACGCATAGAGATGGGAACTTGCAAATGCTGCCTATATTTACACCGTGAGGGACTATACTTCCACTAGGGTCTATCATCCCTGGTCCTTGTGTCTACAATCCTAGCTCCTATGCGTTCCACCATGCTCCTCTGAAGAGAATCTTAACATGCGGTCCTGTCTCACCCATGCCCCTCCATTTCTGCCCTTGGGTGCCTCTATACCAGTGCCTCGACCCTGAGTGTTCATTAGTCTCCAGATCTGCCTACCCTGTGGCCAAGATCACCAAACCACTTCACGTCAAGAATTTAGTTTTACAAACTACTGTCATTTGGCGCTTTGGTGCAAGTGGCGCACAGGAAGACTACAGCTCCCAGAATGCACCGGTCTGCCAAATGAAAAGCCAGAAGTGGAAACCTAGCATGCTGAGGAGCAGGTGCGCTCTGGAGACTTTGCGAGGATCCACAGTTCCGGTGCACAGTCCTGCCAGGTTTCCCAGGTCAATGCTGATGTACTGCTCCGGTGCAGTTTTTTTCCTTTTAATTCTGGGACTTGAAGTCTCGTTTATTCCATTACAAAATCGGACTTCAAGTCCCAGAATTCAAAGGAAACAAATGTGGACTGGAGCATAGACCTGGGAAACTTGGCAGCTAGGGGGGCAGTCCCTGCTCATGCACCCAGGTTCTCCAGTGACCTCGGACGTGGAGGCCCACTCTGAACACCCATGCCACCGACCACCCTGCCCGCCCTCCGTGGTCTCACCTGAAGCGCTCCTGCCCGGCAGTGTCCCAGATCTGCAGCTTGATGCGCTTGCCCGGCTCGATCTCCACCAACCGGGAGAAGAAGTCCACGCCCACCGTGGGGTCGGACACCTGCGCGAAGCGGCCCTCGGTGAAGCGGCGGATCAGGCACGACTTCCCCACCGTCGAGTCCCCGATCACGATCAGCCGGAACTGGTACAGCCAGATGGCCTCCATCTTGTATTCACAAAATAAAGTTAAATCGACGCCGGGGCTCCGTGCTAAGGCTGGCTCCGCATCCCGGGCGGGATGCGCGGGGTCCGGGAGATCTTCGGTGCGGGTCCGCGGAGACCGGCCCTTGAGCGTCGGTACCCGTCCGCGGCCGGCAGAGGGCGCCCGAGTCTCTCTTTGAGTGGCAGGGGAAGGGCCTGAGCGAGCAGCCGTCCGTGTATCCCCCACACTGACTTGCAGACAGCAGCAATGTGTCTATATCCCCACCCTGACAGCTAATGCCAGCAGTGAGAAATAAACCAGCAAACAGAGGGATTGACCAGGGAGCAGCTGCGGTAAAGTGTCTGTATTCCCACGGGGGCAGCTACCGCAGCCAGCAATCCCAAAACCTTATGCCAGAAGCAGCAGCTATATGTCTGTAACCTCACATCTCACTCAATGCCTAGGGGCCAATACACACTGCACCCTGCGCCGCAGGCCCTGGCTAGCAGCTCCCTGGGTAGTATGTATCCTTGCAGGCATTCAGTCCCAGCTCTCAGCTGTTCCTGGGTAGGTGCAGGCGAGATGCCCAGCTTGCAAGATCCCTGCAGAAGTGTTTATTTATCCTTGTGTAGGAGAGATGTTCTGTTTTCCAGGATCTGTGAGGGGGAGGCGTTCAGGGAGAGGTGTCTCGCTTCTTGTGTCGCTGTTGGAGAGATGACATGTTTACTGATGCTGAGTGGGGGGGATACAGAGAGATGACTCGTCTAACTGGATTTAGAGATAGGTTAGGTGCTGTGGGGGTGGGAGGGGGAGATTTATAGATCCCGGACCTGCCTGGAGAGAGATATTCCGTTTTCTGTCCCTGCCCCACACTGCGCCGCTCAGAGGTCACACGCACGGCGCCTCCATTTTATAAAGCCCATGACAGCGTCCCTCCTGCCACACGAATCCGGCTTTTATCTGCGATGGGGAAAAAAAATCACGGATTTGATCCCGTCTGCTCCCAATGCCGGGCCAGCGCCCGTTTCTATTTCTTTGTAATTAAGAAGGCGGGCAACGTTACCGTCTTATCTGCTGAATGTTCTATAGAAATTACCATGTAGTGCCATTAGAGGTGTTTTGCGTCCCTTTCTCTGAGAGCGGAGTCGGTGTTCTGTGCCCCTTCCACCACCCGGGCTCCATTGCAAGGTGAGGCTCCTCCAAGGGCGTCAGAGGGCCTCGCAGCCCGCAGAAACGCACAGTGCCTCGATAACAGGTGTTCCTCTGCCGTCCTCCTATTTCCTTTCCTGGATTGTGTTATGTCAGTGGATATAACGCCTTTCCCGTTATTCTTCTTTCAAGACAGAGCGATGCTGAGCAGAAGGATGCTGGGATCACAGAGCTGATGAAATGGCAGCAACATCAGCACCAAACACTCTGACTCATCGTTGGCATCAGCAACTACCGTAATAGCTCGAAGAGCAGATCCGGTTCTGCGTACCGTATTCAAGAGAAGAGTCGCTCGGGAGGGGCTTGGTGCATGACCAGCAACTCAGTCCTGCCACAGACTGACGCTCACTGGTAACTGTATGAGAGCACTCGTCCTTGTGTTCGTTTGCATACAAACGACTTTAAATAACCCACTGTTTTACCTATTCAAGGAGGTAGTTTTTATTTTTGTTTATATTGCAGTATATCTTCTCTTTTTGAAAGCTATATGATAGGTACATAAAGTGCACAGCAGGTAGTATTCACACCTACTGTGCTTAGACACAATTTGCTTGCAGACTGTAGCCTCAGATTCAGGAGATCTACATGCGTATCCCGACTTAATCACATTGTGTGATCCTGTGCAAAAACGTTACACTCGGAAATCTGCATGCATGTTTTATATGGTGCTGTTTTGTCATGTGCGACTGCACCAGTTATATACAGGGGCGGCTATGGCGAAGGAGCGTCTCCCCACTGGCTGTGTCAAAAGCAGACAAATAAAAGGGTAGATCGTTTTATTTTTCTGCTTCTGGCACAGCCAATAGTGCAGGGAGTGGCGGGGTGGGGCCAGGGGAGAGGGGAGGAGGGTAGAGGTGCAGCTGTGTGTTTGGCTGGCCCCTAAAGCCGGCTAAACACATGTGCACTTAGGTTTCTCCAGCATTAGGTTTCTCAACATTTTTTACCATTAGGTTTCTCAACATGTTTGACGCTATTGTGGCGCTTTGATACACAAATTGTGACGCTATTGTAGCCAAATGCAAGGAGGTTTATAGGTTTCTATAGGTGTGTCATTTTAATGCCTGCCCTCGAGCAGGCATTAAAAATGGTGCAGTGAAATCTGTTAAATTTCACTGTGCCATTTTTGCAGGCATCCCAGCGCCAGAACGCACCTCTTTCATACAGTATGCCTGGCACAGGCATAATGTGGCACAAGGGGGTGCAAAGTGGCGCAATGCAAGCATTGCACCATTTTGTAAATATGGCGTGGGGAAAAGGCCACCTTAGCGCCATCTTAGCGTCAATAAAATGACACTAAGGTGGCACAAGGGGCTCTTTAATAAACCCCAAAGTGTCTTATTAAGGGAGGGGTAGCACACAAAAGCAAGGGAATGGTAGACAATAGAATGGAAGAGAGGAGAAGCATGAAGGCTTACAGGAGTCCACAGGATAGCATAAGGCAGGACAGTCTAACATGATAGAAGGTGTCTAGTGTGATTACAGTTGCATCTTTATCAGCTTCACCCCTTGAGCATCTCACTATGGGCCGATTTACACCTTGACTCTCAGGCTTACCATCTTCTTCTGGCTTGTCTGCACTACAAACACACCGGATCTTGATAATTCCACTTTTCTTGGGCTGCTAGATGAGCTCTTTACCCTGCGACGATTGCACTGGTGCTTTGGCTGTAGGATGAAGGGCTAACTTGACACTACTCAGTTTAGCAGTCACGCACTTTAGGCCCTGAAGCATTGTTGTACTCGTATATAAGCGTTTTACAATTCCTCCTTCACTACATCACGACCCGTCCCTTTGGTCTATAAAGGGTGCCTTATCAGTGATGACCTGGCTGCATAAAACACTTTCATATCATGGGCACATTTTTATAACACGGAACGCAAAAACATTTGTCTATATATCACTACACACATTGGTTCACTCGGAGTTTTAACGTACATCACCTTGAAATTAAAACAACACACTCAAATTACTCTCTAAGTTTAATGCAGAATTTGTAATTAAAGAAAATTTAAATTCAAATTCATTTTGATTAGAAAACCACTCTTTAAACTGCAACAGGTCTTTCAGCATGAACCAACAGCTAACCCTCCCCTTTTACTATACAGCTGTTTCCAAGTATACCAGATAAGATCTGGTTAGCAGATTGTCTGCAGGTCGAAAGTTCACCAAGCATAGGCTATTCCACAGAAACTGTAAGCATTGAATGATTGGTAGTCCTTATTGTCTGCAAATAACTTTAAAACAATAACAGAAAACCCCGTAGTTAGCAGTGCCTGGGTTCCAATTAGAATTATCAAAAGAAATCGCAGTCACTTGCTACCAAATATATTGTACTACTGCACTAACAACAACTAATCAGGAGGCTATGATATTAAATTAAAAGTTTTGTTTATTCATATCACACACTCTTCGAGAGCACTTCTCGTTCTACTGCATCTCCTTCTCTATCTTAAACTAAAATAAATGCATCATGGTTCGCATACGGATTGTTGCTCACTCCTTTGTGTACTTGTGAGTATGCCAAAGGTTGCAGCATTGACAAGGACCTAGGACTTTCCAATGTGGACATTACATGGAAATAGAGGAATGAAACACATCAACTTCTACCTATGGTTGAAAGCATTTCAAATTGTAAGCACCCTAATGTGATGATAATGCATTTTGGAGGAAATGATTTTTGCACAACCACAGGGGTAGCTTTATCAATTGGAATGAAATAAACTTTAGAAGAGTTGGGTAATCTCTTTCCCCACATAGACTTGGTGTATTCCAATATATTTTAAAGGTAAACGTGTCAGTGGGTCAATTAATTTTGTCCAAAAATTGAGAAATCCTAAAAATATGTCAACCGATTGGTGCTATATATATATCTATAGGCACACACACTTTTGCACCAATCCTTTCAAGTGGCGAACAAGAAAACAAGCATTTTCAATGCAGTGGGTCTCGCATTTGCTCGAATTAGAGCTATGAGAGATGTAAACTCCTAACCAGACTCTTTTTGCCACATAAATTGAAAACCAAAAGTAAAACAGTTTCAAATAAGCGAGCAGGTTCACAGCCCTACGGCCGCTATTAGCACCAGCGTGATGAGAGACAAAAAAGGAAAAAGTTCCCACTTTTGGCTGCAGGTCCAGCTGGAAAATTAGTAAACACCAGGAGGAGCGTCCACCCCAGCTGGGACCACCTGTAGGGTGCCCAGAGTTGGGGTGAACCCCTACTGACTGAATCCTCCATCTTGCTTTGGAGGGTGTTAACAGTGCTAGGAATGTGCCCCCCTACCCCCCAAAGGGAGTCGGCACAGGAAGGGTGTAGCCAGCCTCAGGGACAGTAGCCATTGACTACTGCCCTCTGACCCCTGTAACACCTCTAAATGTAGTCTTAAGGGGCACCCCTGAACCTTGCTTTTCAGATTCCTGGCGACCTAACAAGAAGAAGAAGGACTGAAGAGCTGCACTAGCAGAGAAGACTCCAGACGACAACTGGCTTGGCTCCAGCGCTACCGGTCTGTCTGCAGCTTCATGAATCCTGCTACAAGAAGACAACTCATTCTGCAGGACCAGTGACCTCTACAAACCTCCAGAGGACTGCCTGCCTACCCAAGGACCAAGATCACCTGAGGACAAAGAAACCTCCAAGAAGTACTCCAGATCCGCCCCAGGTCTGTGAGTCCTGCCTACTCTGCACCTGATGCCCACGGCCCGTGTCCAGGTGGCTCACCGGTCTAGAGAAGGTCTCCAGGCAATTCCAACCTAGAGTCCTCCTTGGGGTGACCCCTCCTCATCAACACGACGACACCTGCAGCCTAGATCCAGAGGACCCACCTCACTGCAACCAGCTCTGGTTAAGATTTCCCGATGCCTAAATGTACCCCTACACCCGTAGCCTCCTGGCCTTTGGGAACCCAATCAACAGTCCAGCAACATCCAGTGGGCTCTCTACTTACCTGTCCAGCAGTTGGTTTTCCTAATTCGATTCCCTGGACAATGCCTGCAGCATTTTTGTGACCCCTGGGGGTCCCCATTGAAAAGCATTGGGCTCCCAATGCTGTGTTTGCACCCTGCACCCGTCCGCCCCTGTGACGCTGAGGGTGTGTGTTTGTTGCTGACCTGTGGCCCCCCTCAGTGCTGATCTAACCCCCCCAGGTCCGTGTCCTGAAGTTGCGGGTACTTACCTGCAAGCTGTTTCTTTCTGAGCATCCACTGTCTCCGTAGAATTCCACTGGCCGCCAGACACTGACTTTGACCTCTGCACCCAGCCGGTCCTGTGTTGCTGATGGTGCACTCTTGGTGTCTTCCTAGATGTTGCCCTGTGGACACCTTAACCCCCCCGAAGGCTGGGATCGTAAGTCAAGTACTTATCTGTGAATTGTGTTGTTACTTTTCCTCCCGTAGGACTGCATTGCTTTTTGTGAGAAATTGCAATGGATCCACTTTTGAAACTGAAAAGTATAACTTACCTGTAACCTGTTTATCTGCGAGTTCTCAACAAAGTGCATTTGATACTTGAAAGTGATACATTCTTAAAACAGTAGTTACCTGCAACAAAGATTCTTCTGGTTCTAGAAATATAGCAACACATTATATTTTTGATTCATAAAACAATTGGCCTGGAGTTAGTCATTGAGTTTGTGCTTCATTTCTTGACTGTGTGTGTACAACAAATGCTTTGCACTATCCTCTGATAAGCCTAACTGCTCGACCACATTACCACAAAAGAGAGCTTTACTATTATCTACTTTAGCCTCTGTAAAGCCTCTGGGGATCCATTGGAATCTGTGTACACTTACTTACTTTAGTACAGTATATACAGAACCAGCTTCCTACATTGGTGGATCAGCTGTGGGATCTACAGCTTTGCATTTGCTGGACTACTCAGCCAATATCTGATCACACAATTAAGTTCCAAAATTGTCTTTAGATTCTATAAATTTTTTAATTGACAATTTTTCCAAAAATGATAAAAGTCCTGCTAGGGCCTTTGTTAAGTCCCCCTTTAGCATTTCTTTTTAAAGTTTAAAAAGTTACCATAGTTAGGGGTAAGTAGCTAAAAGTAGTTTTAGTTCCTTATAGAAATCCCTAACCTTAGTAACATAATGTGCAGCTCAGAAGACATGTTTTTGGAACTTGACCTGACCCCTTACCTCCATATCAAGATGAGAGAGTTAAGGCCTCTCTGCAGTCTCAAAAAGATTAAAACGGGTTCCAACCCTACCAAGATCCAGCTCCAGGAGCTCTTGGCAGAGTACGCAAAGGAACACCCTACTGAGGAGGATGATCTCCTCTCAGATGGGGAAGAAGTTAGGGATCAGGAGGTTGACCCCCCCACCCCCAAAACCTAACTAGGGAGGACAAGGATAGTGCTCACAGCATCTGGGTCTTCCACAGAGGAATCTGGTTCCTCTGGGAACACTGAGGGAAGCTTCAGTGAAAAGGACCTCCTTTTAGCAAGGATGGCTAAAAGTCTAGCTTTGGAGAGACAGCCCCTGGCAATAGAGAGGGAGAGAGCAGAAATGCGCCTAGTACCCGTTAATGGTGGCAGCAACATAATACCTAGGGAAAGGGAGCAATCTTGTGACCTCAAAATCCTCAAAGGGATTGTCCCTAAGTATGAGGATAGTAATGACATTACTAAAAGGTTCACAGCATTTGAGAGAGCCTTTGGAAGGAGGAAAGTGGAAAGGTCTCACTGGGGAGCTCTCCCTTGGGAACTGTTCACTGGTAAGTGTAGGGATAGACTCCTCACACTTACTGGAGAAGATGCTGAGTCCTATGACCTTACGAAGGCTACCCTGATTGAGGGCTTTGAATTCACCACCGAGGAGTATAGAATTAGGTTCAGGGTGAGGAGACACCTGAGGATAAATGTAAAGAGTCTTTTAAAGGACCCCAAAAACCTGCTTAGGAGGATGGGCCCCAAACCTCTTCATCATCTACTTATGGGTACTGGTGCTTCAACTGTAGACATAATGAACTCCAAACTGGAGACTTGGCCTGTCCAAAAAAGAATTCCCCTAGTACTGCACCAGTTAGCACTGTTATAGCCAGTCTCCCAATGGGAATTACAGTGTGCTTAGAGCAAATCAGGGTTCACAGTGCAGCTATTTTAGTTTCTGAGGGTGGGGTAGATGCTGCCACTCTTGCTGTCAGTCTCCCTAATATGAAAAAATACAGATAGCATCCCTTGATTAATGGGACTAGAGTAGAAGCCCTGAGTGATACAGGTGCCATTGTCCGCATGCTGACAGAAAAACTGGTTCCCAAGGACAGTGCTTGGCTGAACAAACATATTCACTTACCAATGCTGACAATGCAACTAGGATTCATCCCATGGCTATGCTGACTTTAGAATGGGGAGAGGTTACGTACTGGCCTGAAACATAGTGGTCTGTTCTGCAATCCCAGTTGAATGTCTGCTATTGACTGAACTGGAGTCTTCAGCATGGGCTGAGATAGAACTCAAAACCCATGCAGCCATGCTGGAAATCCCTGAGATGATGTGTATAAAGACTAGAGCACAAAGATGAGCACAGGGTGAAAAATAAGTTTTGGAGCCTGGAATAATGGCCTAACCTTCCAGGAGGAAAGGCAAGAAGACTCGGGGACCACCTTCTGTACAGCAAAAGGCACACAACTCCTATTCTCAGGAAGAAGAATTACCAACCGCAGAAGGAACTCAGCCCATGGAATTTGAACCTTACCAGGTTGAGCTCTTGGGCCCACTGGGACCCTCTAGGGACCAGCTGTGCCAGGGACAGAAAACCCATCCCACTCTTGAAGGCCTGCAACAGCAAGCTGCTGCACAGGAAAAGGGAGATGTCAGTAGCTACCACAGGGTCTATTGGGAGGAAGAACTCCTGCTCACGGAGGCCAGAGACCCCAAACCTTAAGCTATCAGGAGAGCCATAGTACCTCAGCAGTTCAGGGAATTGATCCTCACACTAGCCCAGGACATCCCTCTAGCTGGCATCTGGGCCAAACTAAAACTTGGAATAGGCTTGTCAGCAATTTCTACTGGCCCAACATGTCACAAAAGGTGAAGGAGCTTTGCAGCTCCTGTGTCACCTGCCAAGACAGTGGTAAGGCAGGTGGCTACCCAAAGCCCCCCTAATTCCACTACCAGTGGTTGGGTTACCCTTTGAAAGGATTAGTGTGGATATAGTGGGTCCACGTGAACCACCCACATCCTTAGGAAACCAATATATACTGGTAGTAGTGGATCATGCTACCATGTATCCTGGAGCAATTCTCCCTAGGTCTACTACAGCCCCTGCAGTAGCCAAAGCCCTCATGGGTATCTTCACCAGGATAGGGTTTCCTAATGTGGTGGTTTCTGACAGAGGTGCCAACTTCATGTCAGCTTATCTCTTGTGGAATGAGTGTGGGGTGACCTACAAGTTCAAGCTGTGCCAAGCTTGCTTTTTGCCTACAGAGAGGTGCCTCAGAAGGGAGTGGGGGTTTCCCACTTTGAAGTTCTGTTTGGCCATCCTGTTACGGGACCACATACTGTTGTAAAGGAGGGCTGGGAGAGACATCTCCACGAACCTAAGCAAGATTTGGTGGACTATGTACTAGGCCCACTTTCTAGGATGACAGAGTACATGGAGAAGGCATCCAAACACCTTTACGCCAGCCAACAGCTCCCAAAGCAGTGGTATGACCAAAAGGCTGCACTGGTGGAGTTCCAACCAGGGCAGAAGGTGCGTGTTCTGGAAACTGTGGCTCCAAGGTCACTTCAGGACAGGTGGAGTGGCCCTTACCCTATCCTTGAGAAGAAAAGTGAGGTCACCTACTTGGTAGACCTGGACACTAGCAGAACAGCCAAAAGGGTGATCCATGTCAACCGCCTCAAGCTTTTCTGTGACAGGCTGATGTAACTATGCCGATGGTTACCAGTGAGAATCAGGAAGCAGAGAGTGAACCTCTCCCTGACCTCCTCTCTCACAACCCTAAAGATGGGTCAGTTGATGGAGTTTTTATTTTATTTTATTTTATTTTTTTAAATTTAGTTATACAATTTTACATAGTACCAACAACAGCCCCGAAAGCTCCACAAAGATCGTTAGAAGACCATTGGCGTGTGCACAAGGTAGTCCGGAATAACAAGGCAGAGTCCAAGAAAGCAGAGTCCGCAGCAGGGTCAAAACCCTAGATTCAACTACCATCCCATATACATGCCTATAGGAGCTGCAGAAAGCACACCCTCAGGGCGAACCGAAATATAGAAGCTCGTGGTGCAAAAAACCAATAACAATCGTAACAGTAAAAGTATAGAGGCGGCCGAACAGATGCACTCAGCAGCAACGCCCAACAAACACCATTTTCCACACATACAGGAGCAATATTCAGTCCAAACAGTCTGCACATATGCTCACACCCATCAACTGGATGCTCTCAATTTTAACCAGCGGATTCCAGATAGGAACGGAAAGGTGCCCAGATATCTCTCGGACGAGAACGCGCCGGGGCCAACTCCCAAAAGATGGACAGCTGCTCCAACAGAATGCAGCATCCCTCAGCCAATCATCCCTCCTCGGAGCCCTGCCCCTCCCCCAGCAGACCGCCACTCTCGCTTCGCCAACAAGAGCAACATACCAACGAGACGTCGCCACTCCAAGGGCACCTCATCCAGCAGACCCATCAACACCACCACGGGAGAGAAAGGCAAAGCCAGGCCAGTCATACCAGTTATTGCACACATCACTTCACCCCAAAAGACGCGTACCGCTTCACAGGTCCATGCCAGGTGCAGAAATTCAGCGTCCGGGGCAGAGCATCGCACACAACAAGCATCATCCCGCAACCCCATTGCCCTTAAACTGAGGGGGGTATATGGTACAAGCGATGCAGGAATTTGAAGTGTATAAACCGTAATCTATAATTGGGCGACAGTGCTCTCATGGTCACACAGCAGCTTCTCCACATAGCATCGGTGATCTCCTCCCCAGCATCCTTCTCCCATTTGACTCTCGCAGCCTCCACCCCCACCCGTCGCTGCTTCTGCGTACACCTATAAAGTTTGGTAATAAGCTGACGGTGGGACTGCACGCGCCAAAGCAACTCAAGCGCCTGACAGGCCCGCTGCATAGTCGGAAGACCAGCAAAGCGTGCCCTGAGCATCGCGTATACCCGCAACAAATACAGCCTATGCAGCGCATTATCAACCCCATCGCCTAGCGCTTCCTCAGGCTCCCACAGACGCTCATTCAGAGACCAGTCCCCCAGCAAAGACAGTCCGGAAGCAGAAAGGAAGTCCCGCAAGTCGCACATCACTTGACATTTTCTCATCCGCAACCTCCAGCACCGGCATCGCAGGGGCAAAAGGCACACATTCACCTGACCGGCGCAAAAATGCAGCCCAAGCCCCAGCTGTGCACGCAGCTGTGTTCACACCCCTGGGACGAGTCCGAGTCATGCAACCAAGCACTCTCGGCAGCCGGTCTGGCCATACCGCATCACTCTCTGCCGCAAGATGAGGTAAATATCTCCCCAGGCGGATCCAAAAGTATGCAAAGTGGGCCTGAGCACAGTAATAATACAACTCCAGATCTGGGGCGGCAAGCCCACCCAACTCAAATGGCAGCGTCAGCTTCTCCCACGCGATCCTGGGCTGCCTGCCCGCCCACACCAACCGCACTAATGCCGATCAGAGTCTCCCCAGAAAGCTCAGTGGCAGCACCAGCGGAAGATTAACGAAAAGATACAGAAATATAGGTAAAACCACCATCTTGGCAATGCCAATGCGCCCAATCAGCGAAAGCGGCAAGGAGCGCCACATTTCCAGCCTGTCCTCCAACATGGCCACCAACCTACCATAATTGGCAAGCCACAGGGTCTCAACATCACAGCTGAGCCATACGCCCAGATAACGGACCGGGCCCTCCGCCCACTCGACAGGATAGCGCGACGGAAAACGCGCGATGCAGTGAGTAAGAGGAAGCACCACTGACTTGGACCAATTCATCACTATGCCAGAGAAGGTGCTGAAGCGGACAACCTCAGTAAGCAAAACATCCAAGTTCTCACTCGGCTCATGCATATACAGCGCAATATCATCCGCGTACATAGAGACCAATATCGGGCGCTGCCTAAACTGCAGTCCCCTAGGATTATGGTGCTGCCTCAAATAGGCCGCCAACGGCTCCATTGCAATAGCGAAAAGGAGCGGGGACAAAGGACACCCCTGCCGAGCTCCCCGGGCCACCGGGAAGGGCTCCAAAATACATCCATTCAACCGGAGCCTCGCAACTGGGTTTGTATAGAGCAAGCGAATCAGCCCAATAAAGCGCGCAATCATACCTACCCTGCCCAGCAGCGCAAATAAATAGGGCCAAGACAGGGAATCGAACGCCTTTGTCGCATCCAAAAACGCTGCAGCCGCCTCATCCTGCGCCGAGAGGCTACCCAACACCGCAAAAAAAGTGTGCAAATTATGCGCAGTCGAACGCCCCTGCACAAAACCACACTGATCCGGGAGCACCAGCCGCGACATCAACGGCTGCAACCGAAGCGCAATCAACTTAGCCAAGATTTTATTGTCAACATTAATCACGGAGAGCCGGCGGTACGAATCACAACTGCAAGGATCCTTGCCTGGCTTAAGTATTGTAACAATCAGCGCCTCCCTCAAGGAGGTTGGGGGAGAGCCCTCCTCCAGCGCCTCAGCATAAACCTCCAACAGGTAGGGAGCCAGAATATCGGAGTACTCCTTGTAAAAGGCAGGGGTCAAGCCATCGAGGCCCGGAGCCTTGTCACCAGGCAGTCCATTAATTACTGCCTTGATCTCTTCCATCGAGAAAGGCTCATCAAAATAGGCCCTATGTTTGTCATTAAACCAGAGCAGACTAATGTCATTGAAGTAAGCCTGCGCGGCATCAAGATTTGACACAGCAGGTGCCGAATACAAGTCCTCATAGTACCGTGCAAAGACCTGCACAATCCCCGCCGTTCCTGTTACCCGCTGTCCTTCCCGCCCGTCTATCTCAGTGACATACCCACTCGCCCAGGGCCTGCGCAGAATACTCGCCAAGGTGCGACCTGCCCTGTCACCCTCCCCATAACGCCTGGCCCTGGCATATTTCCCCAAAAAGCACACCTCGCGGTCGGAAGCCTCCTCATAGCGAGAAACTGCATCCCGCAAATCCGCCAACGTCCCACCAGCCCAGTTGGTGGCCAATTTCGCCTCCAGCTCTGCTATCTGAGACTCCAGCTCCGCTAGTTCCCGATGCAGGGCACGAAGCACACCATGCTGCTTGGAGAGGCACACCCCTTGAATAAACACTTTAAAGGCTCCCCAAAGCGTTCCGGCAGAATTCACCGACTCATGATTCTCAGCAAAAAAATGCAAAATATCCTTCCGCACCTCCTCAGTGAACACAGCCCTCGGAGCCCCAGGTATCGTCAGCCGCAACCGCACCGGAGAATGGTCCGAGAGGGTCCAGGCCAGATGCTCCACCGAATGCGTCTACATCTCCACATCCCTAGTCCCCAGCCAGCGATCCAGTCGAGACCAGCTATTATGGACATAGTTAACACATGTGCCCTCTCGCAGATCCCCATGCTTAGCTCTCCAGAGATCAACCAAAGCACCATCGCACATCACATTCTTCAAAGCAGCAGCAGCAGCAGAATGCCTAGGCCTAGTTGAACTCTCCCGGTCCCTCTCCGGATCCTGAACCACATTAAAATCTCCCCCCCAGATCACAGCACCACTGTCCAACAACTCCACCAAACGCCACACCTGTCAGAAAAAACCAGGGTCATCCACATTAGGCCCGTAAACTGACACTAACCGGCAGGGCCTGTCCAACAATGTCCCACCTAGAAGCACATATCGCCCATTCGGATCTACTATCACACGATGCGTGCGCCATTGCAGCCCTTTGCGTAGCAAGATCGCCACCCCTCTAGCATACCTGGAAAACACTGCACCATGACACACTCCGATCCACCCCGCCCTCAGCCGCTTCATCGTCTGGGCCTCCAGATGAGTCTCCTGAAGTAGACACACATCTATACGATGCCTTTGGATATAAGCAGAAACATGACGCACCTTCCGCTGATCATTCAAACCACGCACATTCCACGTAAGGCAGCTGACCGCCGTCATTGCCCCCAACATCCACCCAACATCATTTCCAGGCATCCCGCTGCAGAACCGACCACCACCGCCATCCAACTCCATCCAACACAATAACACAGTAATGCAAGTCTATCATTGCAAACACAACAAATCAGAACCCAGTCCCCCCCACCCACGTGGACCCTCCAAATGGGTCGAAGCAAAACACAACCCCCCCCCCCAAACAGAGAAGATCTGAACCCCACATCAGAAGGAAAGGACTCATCCAGGTAGTCCTGATAAGATACCGGGGGACCTGTTTAAGTCAGAACCCGTTATTTGGGCGTGGTATATTAATACTTTATCAAACGCCATCGCAGCAGGTGGCCTCATTCCGGACTCGTGGCTCGGGCCGAAATTATCCCTATTTATAAAAAAGGAGATGTGGGACTGCCCGTCAATTACCGCCCAATTAGCCTCATTGATAATTTTCAAAAGATTTTCTCTAAGCAAGTCCTAGACAGGCTAATGGACTGGGTCCAAGCCAATCAGGTCCTATCTTCCCTCCAGGCTGGTTTTCATTCAAGAATTAGCACTATGGACCAAGTTTTTAGATTTTTTCTGTTACTCTGGAAATACGTTACTTTGGCCAAACAAAACTTGTATGTTGCTTTTGTTGACCTAAAGTCCGCTTTCAATCTTGTTCCAAGACAGAAATTGTGGGAAGTCCTAAAGAAAATTGGCGTCCCGATGAATTTGGTGCACCTAATTCAAAGATTGCACAAGAACACCTATGCTCGAGTAAGATGGGGTAGTCAGGGGGAACTTACTGATCGCATTAATATCAGGCGGGGGGTACGCCAGGGCTGTGTCCTGGCACCTACTCTTTTTTCGCTGTTCATTAATGAAGTGGTGCAAGTTGTAACAGATTGTCAAAACGATGCCCCTTCATTGAACAATTCAAAAGTTCCTATTCTTTTATCTGCTGATGACTCCCTCCTGATCTCTAAAACACCTATGGGCCTTCAGGTCCTCCTGGATAGGTTTGGTGTGTTTTGTGCAGACTATGGATTGGAACTTAATTCTAGTAAAACAAAACTTATGGTCTTCGGTCTTGGTTGCACAAAACGATGTAACATCTTATATAACGAGGTTCCTCTGAGCAAGGTATGCTCCATTGATTATTTAGGGGTGAGAATCAGCAATGATATGAACTGGCAGGCCCAGGTAGGAAAAAGCCTAGCTCTCTTAGCACACAGGTCAGGCGCAATTTTGCGATTCCAAATGTCTAATACCGTGAAAGTTGTTTCCCCAGCTATTAAAATTTATCTAGCCAAGGCTCAGAGTGCCACGGTCTATGGCGCTGAGGTCTGGGGTTGTTCCAAAACTAGCAAGTTATCTGTGGGGGAAAATAATTTTGTAAGATCGCTCTTGGCATGTCCTCGTAGCACGCCCTTGGTTCCAGTGTTTTTGGACCTAGGGTTCCCCCACATTTCTGATGTAATAGCTTTAAGGCCTTTAACTTTCTGGGTTCGCATCTGGACTACCCCTGAATTAGTCATATACAAGGAGTCTTTGCAAGACTTATTGGATAGACCAAACATACTTTCTATCCCTTGGTTCAAGAACATTTCAGAATGGTTCCATACCTTGGGACTCAGTGATTTCTGGAGCCAGCCTAATAATCTAAGGAGGGTTCACAAGGACCACTTAAAATCAGTTTATTGGTCCCATGTTAGGGAAAAATATCTGTTATGTACTTCACATGGTAGGCTGACGTCTCAATTTCTTGATTACAAGTGGTTTCCCCACTTCGAACCCTTCTTGGATTACTGATCAACTAAGTAAAAGCTTGTATGTTCGGTTCAGGTATGGATGCCTTCCTCTGAAGTCCTTTTCCAGTTCATGGTGCTCTACCCCGCTATCTAATCAATGTCCAAGTTGTAACGGTTCTGTGGAAACCATAGTGCACTTTATGTTTATTTGTCCTGCCTATGGCATTGCCCGGCGGAAATGGCTCCGCCCGCTTGCAGGAATATGGGGTTGAGAACGTGCAAAGATGCCCTAAGGTTGATGTTGAGAGATTGCTCCTCTTTCCTAACTTGTGCGGTCAGCAAGTTCCTTGCGTCCGCCTGGCATATACGTACACATTTTTTAAAAGATCACAGTGATTTGTTATTAATTGAAACTTGATTCTAATTTATTTAATTCAACAGTTTTACTCATTTAATTTTTTATAAAATTATTGATGAGGATGTCAAGGCAGCCAACAAAAAGGAATTCTGACGTTTCCCCCTCATATATAGGATGGGAGACACATGTGAAGATTTATATCTATTTTTTCTCCTTTGGACATTCGCAGATCTCTCATTTTATCTTTATCTTATCCTCATTATTTACTTTTTAATCTTGTTATTATATATTTATTGTGTATAGATCATGTTTTTACTGTTGTAAGTTATTGCTTTGATGGTTTAATTAGACCGAATAAAGCTTGTGTGACTTGACTTGACTCATCCAGGGGTCGTAAACCTAGCCATCCAGCCCATTCGAAAAACAGACAGGCCGGAAGGGACAAAGGGATAATAAAAGAGGCAGATAAACTGATACAGAGGCGCTGAAAAAGAAAATCAGCGGCACCACCGCGATAACACCAGCGATGATTCAGGGCCAGCCGTCATCACAACTGCAGAACAGTCAATCATTATCACTGAGGCGCGCCTTCTCCGAGCCCGAAGCTCCAGCCTGCACAGCCGCAGGTCGCCAAGGGAGCGTCTTAACAAACTTGGCCGCCAGCTTCGGATCATTTGATACCTGAAAGTGATACATTTTTAAACTATACTTACCTGCAACAAATTCTATAAATAAAGTAACAAAGTATATTTTTGATACATAAAACATTGGCATGGAGTTAGTCATTGAGCTTGTGCCTCATTTATTGACTGTGTGTACAACAAATGCTTTGCACTACCCTCTGATAAGCCTAACTGCTCGACCTCACTACCACATAAGAGAGCACTAGTATTATCTACTTTAGCCTCTGTAAAGCCTCTAGGGATCCACTGGACTCTGTGCGCACTATACCTTACTTTGGCATAGAATATACAGAGCCAGCTTCCTATCAATAAATGATTGAAACCTTATCACTCTGTAGTCCTTCCTAATATCCTGAAATGAACCACTGCAAGCAGAGTTAGGCAGCCGTTCCACTGGTTTATGTGTGCCTTGTAATTCTGGGAGGCCAGCCCTGGGATTGTGGGTAATGCCATCTGTTCAGGGTAGACATCTATACCAGGAATACAGATTGCTCAACATGATGGCGTTATCATGTGTTTAATTGTGACCCAATACTGACAGCATCAGCCTGAAGGGGCCTTATTTGCTATAGACTACCTGCAATACCATTTGATCACACTAATGTTTTGCAGGACATGGTTATCTCTATGATATTTATTTATTGGACTTCACTATATGGTGTTATTCCCTACTAACACAGTTTGTGCAAAATATGTCCACATGTGATGGAAATGGCCCTCTCGGCAGGGTCACCACCAAGCTGTTTGCCTTGTTACCGCTATTTTTCTGATTTAATTTTTGTTGGCTTTATGACTCTCTGCACTTTAGCACTGCTAACCAGTGCTAAAGTGCTTGTGCTCTCTCCCTAAAGCATGATTTAATTGGCATATTTAATTTACGTATAAGTCCCTAGTAATGCGCACTATGTTCTCCCAGGGCTTGTAAATTAAATGCTACTAGTGGGCCTGCAGCACTGCATCTGCCATTCACTTAAGTAGCACTTTAAAACGTGTCCCAGGGCTGCCATTGCTTCCTGAATGTAGTGTCATGCTGCCATGCTGACTTGCCTTTGAAACCCTTGCCAAGTGTTAAACTCCCCCTTTATTACATATAAGTCACCTCTAAGGTAGGCTTTAGATAGCCCATAAGGCAGGGTGCTGTATAATAAAAAATAAGTTAATGTACATTTAAGTTTTGAATGCCCTATTAGTGACAACCCCTCAAATTTGTTTTTCATTACTGTGAGGCCTACCCCTCTCAGGATAACATTGGGGATTCCTTATTACATTGAATAAGCTGTAATTCCTGATTGGGAAAGGGTTATTGTATCATGTTTAGTACCTATGGAATTGTGATGGTAAATCCTATTTAGTGGTAAAGTCGGATTTATTGTTACAATTTTGAAAATGCCCCTTTAGAAAGTTCGCATTTTCCTGCTCTTATACCTGTGTGCCTGCAGTCTGTCTCCACTACATGCCTGGGTAGGGGTGACAGCTGGGCTCTGCACATTCCCTCCAGACAGCCACACACAATGGGAGCTTAGGTGTGAGTTGGTGGGCTCTAATGGGCCATTAACTGGCTTGATCGGGGGCAGAGCTAAGTACAGCTCCATGTTCACCTGAATGGGCTACCCTGTCTCCTCACAATAGGTCTAATGACCCTGTATTGCCACTCCAACAAGCTTGGAGCTAGGGCAGGGGCGGAAGGGGACTCTCTGCATCCAAAGCCACTGTCTAGGTGCTTTCCCCACTTTTGAGAACCAGGGTACCAAAGTATAAACACTGGACCTCAAACACTAGCACTTCAGTGCACTTCGGGACCTGTGGATGCTCTGCCAGGAAGAACAACTGCTGTGCTGCTACAAGGACTGCTACTCTGTTGGACTGCTGCTCTGGAAGTACTGCTTTCCTACTGAGCTGACCTACTGCCCTCCTTACCTGGGTGATAAGGACTGGACCCAGATCACTTGAACCCAACACCCAGAGTGACTCCATGTGCCAGCTGGGTGCTCTCCTGTTTTCTGAAGTCTCAGGGACACAAAAGACTTCCAACTTTCCTGCTACAGCACCTGGACTCTGCTATCTCTGAGTTTTGCCCTGCTAAGTTGTTCAATCCACTTGTCAGCCCTTGGAAGTGGGTATAAAGTGCTACTAGAACCAGTAACCCTGCATCAACATCATTGCGCAGCTCGGAACTGGTGCATCTTCTTCACTGCCGACGCATCATCACTGCTGCAAAGATCGAGTGCAACGCTTCACCGACTGTGCAGTGCATTGCCTTCATTTAAGATGCATCTCTGAATTTGTGCGTTTTGGAGCCGATGCATCTCCTCCATCCCAAAGATTCATGAAGACGCATCCCCTCATCTCCTCCTCGCATCGTCTTTGGCATTGACGCAAGCAAAGTACTTTAGCAGTGGGCTAAGTCTGGTCCCTGTATCCAACCCGCACTCCATTGCGGTCAGCCTGAACTTTCAGATTTGACCCAGTCTAGGGTGACCAGATAGCCCTGGTTGGTGCTTTATGCTTTTAAGCACTACATTTCAGTGTATTCTTTAAAAATTCATATCTCAAGTTCTACTTATTGGATTTTTGCTGTTTTGGTCTTGTTTTGTTCAATAAATTAAGCTGTATTTCTCTAGCCAGGCATGGTATCTTTTATGTGGTGTTTTCACTGTTTTGCTGTTTGAAGTGTTGCACAAATACTTAACACATGGCCTCCTAAATTAAGCCTGAATGCTCTGCGCCACCCTACCAGAGAGTGAGCACAGGTTAAGTTAGGGTGTGTTGGTGACTTTCCCTGACTAGCTTTGTGGTTCATGTTTGGACAGGGTGCATACCTCTGCCAACTAGAAACCCAATTTCTAACAACATGGTATGGACATTTAATTCATTTTGTATTATTTATTGTAGCCATGTGCATATTTATTGATATTATAGAAATCAGGACCCATGATGCAGACAATATATTCTGATATGCATTTTTTATGTTTAAATAACTTAATGAGGTATATAGACACTATGCTTAGTCTCGATTTAGTTCATATTTGTCTATCCTAACTTTTGTTTGTATTTAACAACTAATTGTTTCCAATTTTCAGTATATCATGCCTGCACATATTCTAACATTACAATATGGCCACTGTTGCTACTGGCTAGACAGCTCCATGGTCTTTGTTTGTCCATTGTTTGTGTTTTCCACCTCAGGGAAAATGTAATTTGAAATTAACTTGGCACTCTAACCCGCGAGGAAGGCTCCATCAGCAACATGTTGGGCGTATTGCCATCTATGAATTGAATCACCATTTGCAGAAATTATTATTGTCTGTTGCGCCACCATTACCTGTAAGGAATCACTGTTATTCCATTCTGCAAGTTCAGGCCAACTGCAATGAAGTGCTGCAGGATAAAGGTTAGTCCTGCTGGAAAAGTTACCTTCTCAAAGTCCACCATGAAGAGTCTAGTTCACAGTGGAGGAGGCCACCAGGAGAGCATCACGGATGCTCCCCTTTCTATCGCAAAAAGCAGGCCTGGTGTTGCGGACAGTAGTCACTGTAGCACAAAGATCCTGTCGGCTGTCGTGGACTGTTGTTTCTGGAGATTTGTGTTGGTGGGTTTTCAATGATGTAGCTGATTCTGTGGCTGCAGGTTTGCAACATAATTAGGGATGTACGGTGTTTACCACATAATTTGCAGATTTCACTAAAATATTATTATTCTTTCAAATGAATAAACATTATACTGGCACAGAATTTACTACATAAGTCACATTTTTGTCACAAAATTAAGACAACTGGCCACTTAATTTGGATATTCATGGTTCATAATACTAGAATCCCTGACCATGTTATAGCTCTGCAGAATAGTTTGGAGGCTGAGGACGATGAAATAATAATTTCAAATGTAACCATGAAATATTCTCCATATTTCATGGCTCCCTATGAAACATCTGAATGTATACCCCTACAGCACCTGTAAAATACAATCTTAGTCCAAATAAAAATTTCATACAATTCATCGTATAAGTAGCAAAGTGTTATAAACGTAGGCACATTTTTAAGTAAAAAAATTAATTTAAGTTTTTCACAAAAGAAGGTTCACATAAAATATAGCTAGCTATTTAGTGATTTTGTCTTTACAATAAAATATGTAATTTGTTGGTCGAGCGTGCAAGCGTTTTGACCTGTTGTAAGTGTTGTGGGCTTTTACCATGCCCATCTCACGCCCATCACTTTCATTCATTCCTGGGCTTGACTTTCAAAAATCACTTGATGTCATTGGTAAATACTTTACATTTGTCCCGCCTTGAGATTGTTTTTGTCACGCTTTGTAGCCTGCCCCCATGGATTATTGCACTACTGCCGATATACTTCAGCGTGGGTGACCTATTTTTTTACTTTGTCTCTCCCCTTCGTGCTGCATGGCAGCCATGCCACTCACAGTGTGAGCGGGCACAACAGTGTGAACTTGATCGGTGGTATTGGAGCGCTGGTCACGTTGTTCACAGTTACTTAATCAGATTAATTTCTTGTGGCTCCATCTTTAAAACACTTCAAATTGGTAAATACGTTACATAAAACAGAAATCCTCGAAGAGAAGGCGGCTCTTCGGCGTAGGGGGAGAGCCGATACTACAATATTCACTGCATTCAGGAAACGTGCCCCATAATGCTTTGCATGGCATTACTTTTACAAAACAGTTTTGCTCATAACTCAGCCTGTGGTGGCACTAGGACAATGGGACCACCTTCAAAACATTGACCACAACGTGATCTTTCTTTCTACATCATCTCTGGGTCCCCACGCTATGTTAGTTGGGACTCCAAAATAATAACCTATATCACCATTCATTATCTTTTTAAACTCCCTCTTGGTTAGAACTTTTGTTTTATAGGAGAGAGAAGTTATGTTTTATGGGCCTTGTTTGTATTACCAATACAGCCTTTTAAGGCTTCTTAGCCTTAAAAATGTTTAATGCATTACATTCTCTAGGGGCTATATATATAGTTACACTGCTTTATTTAATCCTATTCATTTTTACATGTGGTTATGCTCTCTAAGGGCTGACTGTATGGTTACATGACCATATTTCTTCTAAATACTATTTTTATTGTGGCATTCTCTAAGGGTTGTTCGGAGCATTGCAGTCAACATACTATACTATTCATGGCTCATAACACAGCTTGTGGTGGTCCCAGAACAATGGGACCACCTTCAAAATGCTCTTTCTGTATACATCTCTAGGGCCCCACACTAAGTTGGTGGGTACCCCAAAATAATAACCCCTCCCACCATTCAGTGACTTTTAAGCTTTCTCATGTCTAGAACTTTTGTTTTACAGCTGGGAGAAGTTTTGTTTTAATACCATTGCAGTAGGCCTGCTAGACCTAAAACGCCTTGTAGAGGCTAAGTATATGGATGCACTGCATTACTTTCTCCTGTTTTTTTCATGGGGTTATGTCTTCTAGGTGCTAACAATATGGTTACATGACCATGTTTCTTTTTGTTATGGCGCCCTCTAAGGGCTTGTTTCAGCATTACTGTCTAATGCCAAAAGTTTATTTCTGATAATGGTTCATATGATAATTGTATATGTTTTAATAATCTCTCCTTATTACAATTAAGACCATGATTCCGGCCAACTTAACATTCTTATTACACTATGACAGTTTAAACACTCTTGATATGTTTGGGTGACCCTTCTAGTTTATTTCTCCTCTGTGGCTGTCTTGTGTCTTTTTTTAGGGAATTGTGTTAGCTAGCCAGCCAGCAACTCTGAAGGTGCAGTGGTAAAAGAGGTATTCTATTCAAAGTAGCAGAGCTAAATTAGGATGTTAAATGACAACATTTTAATTTTTTCTGTAGATAGAGGAAGAAGTTAAATGGAAGTTCTTTAGTAATATGCAGGGCCACTGGAATTGTGTATGAACAACAGCGCCCTCTATGCTGAAACCTCCAAGAAGAACCTGAACAAGCTATAACAGATTCAGAACGCCACCGCCAGACTCGTCCTAGGCATCCCCTGCCAAGAACACATCACAGAACACCTGAAGAACCTCCTCTGGCTCACCGTCGAGAAGAGGATCAACTTCAAACTCCTCATACACACCTACAGAGCCCTCCATGACAACAGACCCAACTTCCTCAACAATCACATCAACTGGTACACCCCTCCCAGACCCTTCCACTCATCCCACAGTCACTCGTCAACGTACCCCAAATAAAGACGTCCTCGGCTGGAGGAAGATTGTTTTCATACCTGGTAGCAAAAAGCTGGAACACCTTACCACCCCACCTCAGACAGTCGCCATTGCTGCTTCAGTTCAGGAATTACCTCAAGACATGGCTCTTCGACTGATCTCTAAGGTCACCCCTCAGCGCCATGAGACCCTATGGGTGAGTAGTGCATTTTACAAGACCGTGATTGATTGATTGATTGATTGATATGGCAGGAAAAGCCGAACTTATGAGGCACAGTTGACCAATTTATGTGGCAAGAAAAATCCAGTTATGAATTTACAATGCCAATAGCTCTAAGTCAAGCAAAATTGAGACCTATTGCATTGCAAATGCATGTTTACATATGTAAACTAAGGAGCAGATTTATCAAAAGTGGCCACTTTTCTTGCTCATCTTAGCGCCCCCTAGCGCCACCATGTGTGTGCTGTATTTAATATATGGTGCATTATGGCCGTAGTTAGGGAACTAGCATCAGAATCTTTGACACTAGTTCGGCGCTTTGCAGGATTAAAGTCAAAATTTTGACACTGATCCTGCAAAGCACCCAGAGGCCCATTAAAACCAATGGCAATCTCCTTTTAGCACCTGCTCGGAGCAGGTGTTAAAAATGCCGGGAAAAATGACGCAAAGAAATCTCTCCGATTTCTTTGTGCCATTTTTTAGGCCCCCCGAACACTGGAATGCACCACTTGCATACATTATGCCTGGTGCTGGCATAATGTGGCGCAAGGAATTATAAAGGGGCACAATGCAAGCATTGCGCCGCCTTGTAAATCTGGTGCCGCGTTTTTGACCATCTACTGCCACATTATCATAAAAAAATTATGCTAATGTGTTGTTAAATGGTGCAAGGCCCTCTTAAGTCTGGGCCTAAATGTCCCTTTTACATTTTACAAAAAACGTAAATACTTTTTACAACATCTTTTGTTCTGCAATATTTAAAAAATATTTTCTCTTTTTTACAAAATTATATACCCTTTTATTTACAAAATTGATAACAATAGTATGCGCATTGTTTAACAAAATAAATTATATTATTTTTACATTGACTTCAATGTATTTGTGATCTCTTTTTCATATTCATTATACATTTTTTAAATTTTGTTTTATACTGTTTAGTCTTTCCTTGATGTTATTGCCCGGCAGAATTTGAGGGGTGGTTCTCATTTCATTAGTCAAGATAAGAAAAGTTAGGGGCATATTTATACTTTTTGATGCAAAACTGCACTAACGCAGTTTTGCATCAAAAAGTTTAGCACCGGCTTGCGCCATTCCTGAGTGCCAGCTGGGCACCATATTTATGGAATAGTGCAAGCCGGTGCAAAGGGTGGGATACCGTAAAAAAAAATGAAGTTAGCCGGGTGGGGGTGGTGGTATGGGAGAAGGGGGTTTTGCACCAAAAAATGACATTAGGCTGGTTAAAGGCAAAAAATTAAATGCCTCTAACCAGCCTAGTGTCATTTTCTGACGCAAAACCATCCATCCCACATGACTTCTGTCAGAGAAAAGACAGGAGTCATGCCCACCACCCCAATGGCCAGCACAGGGGACCAGTGTCCTCTGGGGAAGGCCATTGCACCCTGTGCTATGCAGTGCAGATGGCACTTTAATTTTTTTAAAAAATACTTACCTATACTTACCGTACTTACCTGTGATGGGGTCTCCCATCCTCTTGTGTCCCTCTGGTGTGGGTGGGGGTATTCCTGGGGCTTGAGGAGGGCACCTGTGGACCCATTCCATGGTGTTTAACCATGGAATGGGTCCACAAGTCCCCTAACGCCTGGTCTGACCCAGGCATTAAATAATGGTGCAAAGCAAGCTTTGCACCATTATTTAGCCCCTCCTCAAACCTGTGCATCATTTTAGCATGGGGGGGGATAAATATGGAGCTAGCACCATTTTTTTAGATGGGAACGCCTACCTTGCATCTCATTGACGCATCTAAAAAATGGTACAAACTCCTAGATTTTGACATTAGATGCGTCTAACGTCAAAATATAAATATGGGGTTAGTTTTGCGCCGAATTTGCATACAAAAATGATGCACATTCAGTGCAAATGAAGTATAAATATGCCCCTCAATTTTTTATCTTTTGTTGCTTAGAAGCAACGGCTCTTGTCCAGTAAGGTAGCAGTTTCTTTCTTCATAAGCTAGTCTCTCTGTTGTGCTGTTTCTTTCTTTGTAAACCACTCTCTTTGTTGCTCTGTACTGGCCAGAAGGGGAGGGCCTTCCTTCTCTAAACTGGAATATAAGCCCTCACAATCACTGCAAAGTAGAAAAAGACCTAGGCCCATATTCACTAACAGTTCACACAATGTAGCGCAGTTGCTGCAGTGCATTACGTGAACGGAGGAGAGCTGAACTGCATGATATGTTCCGTGCTGTTCAGTTCTCTCCCTGCACTGGTGCACTTGTGTCTGCGTAAGCACCAACATAGGTGCTCTTGCGCATGCTGCAGGGATGGCTGCATTGTGGGCAGGATAGTTTTTGTGCAGAGACTTCTTTCACAAAAACTATCCCTAGAGACATATTCCTCTTTGCATGTATTCTGCACACGCACAGAGGAACAAATAAGAAGAAAAATAAATATTTCTCCTGGTTACCAGCCTCGGGTAGGCATACCATTTTGGTGCAAACCAAAGTTTACAGACTTTAGAAAATCTGGGGGTGCTTCAAAATAGATGGGTGGATGCCTTTCCTGACGCGGGATAAGGCAATACAGTTCTATGCTCTGCCTTGTGTTACCTTTTTTTTTTTTTTTAACAAAGCCATGCAAATCCAGTTTTTCGTGGATTTATAAATACCAAAATAGATTTTACCTCAGGGCTGTCTCAGAAAAAGTGACAACATTTTATAAATCTGGCTCCTAAAGTTTTTAATTGTTTCTACTAGGTATTTGGGCTTGTATTTCTTTATAGAGAAGGAAGGAGAGGGGCCAGCATAGCGCAACAGAGAGGCCCGATTATGAAGAAAGGAAGCTGGAACTGCGTTGCTCGCCTTTTCACCTGTCAAAGACAGTGCTGTAAGTTCACCACTAGGGAAAAGGCGAGGGTACTCAACGTTTTATTGCCTTCATCTGCAGGTCTTTAGTAGTTATTACTTTTCTTGCCCATATAATTGTGGGGATAGGTAATTTAACAGCTGAAATTATCACAAGTGTGGATTATAACACTAAAGGCCTGATTACAAACTTGGCGGAGGGGATTATTTTGTCCCAATTGTGATGGATATCCCGCCCATAGTATTACAAATTCCGTTATACCCTATGGAACTTGTAACACAGTGAACGGGATATCCTTCACATTTGGGACGGAGTAATGCCCTCCACCAAGGTCATAATCAGCCCCTAAATTATAACTTGTTTGTAATATCCCTTCAAACCTATACTAATGCCAGGGCGCACACTATATAAGTAAATCTAACATAACGTACAGTTCTTATTACCAGAGTTTTCCATTTTGAGGTGGTCTATTGATAAGGTGCTAAATTACCCAATTCTGTGGTACACAATTTATGGACCTTGAAAGGCTGAATGGCTCATTTGACCCTGACAGGACCCAAAGACGGAAGTTGCAATCATCAACAGGTGTCCACCCCAAGCCCTTACACCATTGAGCCTTTTTGCTGGAAATAGGAATGCAATTATGTCCAACCAACAAACAAAGCCACACCCCTTCAGATCACTTTGCTATTTGCTGCATTTTTCAGGTGACATGGCTGCCATGTTGGCTGTTTCACAAAGTGCCAAACACATTGAAAGCACATTACTGTAGTTTTCAGTCTGGAAGTTTGATGATATTTTATTTTGGAAGTTTGATCATATTTTATTATGGAAGTTTGATTATGTGGGAAGACTGCATTTCCTTGCAGATGCAGACCTCGCCATGGTTATTCTTGGAACCCCCACCATTTCTAACACCCCTTTAATTCAAATAATCCCTGTACATTTTCTAGAAATAATTTGTTTCCTGCTTGCAACACAGCTTCTTTACAGTAAACAACTGTGCTGCATGAAATGTTTTGTAGAGCAGATTACCAAAAGCCCCTTGTTCTACACTTGGTATTTATGGAGGCTTTTAGGCTCCTGATCTGGAGATTACATGTTTTCCCCGTTTGTTTTTACTTGCCTTGTTTGTACATCATTTCAAAACAAATCTGGTTTAAACATTGCAGCATTATAATTAATGCTAAGAACCCGCACATAAAGTCAGCTCCATATCTTGTGTTGCACCTGTATAGTAAATTTACTCCTGCAATGGTAATCCTAAAGCCCAGATTTAATTACACTTTTAAACGTGTTTCAGAGTTTTGGTCACAAACGTGACACAAACCCAACACAAGTATTGTGGAATTTACTTCCTGTTTTGCGCTGGAAAGTTACCAGGAGACATGCAGAGTAGCACTATGCTCTACTTTGCGCCAAGGAAGCATACGACGGGTGGTACATGGGCGTTCTTGTGCAACCACCTATGGGTTTTCACGTAAATCTCTATGTACAAACATTTTCAGAGAGGGACTTGTGTCAAAGCATTATGCCTTCTCGAGGCAGGTGTAACAGTGGACCACCTTTTAAAAGTCTCCACGTTTTTCCAACTTTGCATAAGTGCTGCAGTGTAAAGCACACATACAAAGAGAGAAAAGTATTGAAACATAGGCCCATATTTATACTCCCTTTGCGCCGGATTAGTGTCATTTTTTTATATGCTAATCCGGTGCAAACTTAACACCATATTTATACTTTGACTCTAGACCCGTCTAACGTCAAAATATCCTAGTGTGCGCCATTTTCTGGATGTGTGAAACCGCCTTGCGTCAATGATATGCAAGGTATGCGTTCCCGTCCAAAAAATGACTTAAACACCCGTGCACCATATTTATCCAACTGCCCAAAAATGGTGCACGTCTCGAAGTTGGAGCTGGAAAATGGCGCAAATCCTGATTTGCGCCAAATTTTAACGCCTGGGTCCGGGCAGGCTTTAAAATGGGGCAAACACACCACTACTTAAGGAAAACTCAAACAAGCAACATCATTGCTCAAAAAGGAAGACATGGAGGTGCTACTCATGCAGCAAGCACGAAGATGCAGAGCAAAGGAGCAACAGCAGCAGCTACCACCACACCAACATGGACCCCTAAGGCAACGCAGAAGGCAGGAGAGGATATTCAGGACCAGGACAACCCTTCAGAGCCTCAGGGAACATGACATCATCAAGAGGTACAGACTAAACTGGCAAGCCATACAGCAGCTGCTGCGCCACATTGAGCCACAGTTGGCAGCCAGTTGCAGACACCCCACATCATTCCACCGGAGACCAAGCTGCTAGCTGTCCTGCACATGTTGGCAAGTGGCTCTTTTCAAACTATTGGTGCCCTGGGTGCCGGGATCTCACAGCCCTCATTTTCTGCCTTCCTTCCCAAGGTACGTGATGCCATCATCTCCCTCACACCCTGCACATCAGCTTCCCCAACACACAGCAGAAGCAGCAGGAGACCAAACAGGGATTTTATCAAATTCATGGCTTCCCCCACGTGCTTGGTGCCATTGACTGCACACATGTCCAGATTGTGCCACCTACTGCAACCGAGCACCTATACCGCAACAGGAAGCACACACTCTCCATCAATGTGCAGGCCATTGTGGATCACCGTGGATTGTTCACCAAAATCATGGCAAAGTATCCTGGGAGTGTACATGATTCATTCATCTTCTGCCACAGCACCATCACTCGGCACTTTCAGGATGGACGATAAGGCAATGGCCTACTTGTTGGTAAGTACAGAAACTTAGTAATTTACACACAGCACAGAAACCCTACAGGACACCCAACACATACACCACTACAGTGACACGTGGCCAGGAAGACACTGGGGTGTGACCCTGGTAGTCATGTTGATATCCTGAACCAATAGGATACACACCTATGGACAAATGACAGAATCAAATAATAAGAGATGCCACTCTAGAGCCACACGGTACCAATTTAAAACCACACAGTGACAATGACATGGCCTTAACTGGCAGTACGACTTGGAAGATTAACCTTTCTAAATCACATCAATAACACTCAATCCCACACCCTTCCAAGCAATACATCCTGTGTAAGGGGTGTGTAATGTGTGTTGCTGCAAGTCAAACACCATGAGATACATAGCATGATGACGCTGACTCTAATGAAGGTGACATGGAATTATTGAGGCTGTACCAGCATCTCACATCACTCCTGGGGTGACATTGCCACCTAGCAATAAGGAAGTGGACTGTGCTATGAAAACATGTGGATGTGACACTAATGCAAAGTGCACACTGCTACACATACGGATTGAGACAATTCCCCATATACATAACGAATGTACAGGCAGATGGACCTTCCTACACTAAAACCTTCGCCCCCACAACCAAGTTAGCCAGCTTACCTGGAGCAAGTTCAGTAGTGCAGGTACACATTTGCACATGAGCCAACTTGGTGAGGGCACAAAAATAGGTTTGCATAGAGCTTGTCACACATGGGATAATTGTGCATTGTCAATTGTGAACACTTTAGTGCTGCCAACTTATGGAGATGTGTTGTGCATTGTCACCTAGCCAAATCAAAGGGCCTCACTGTTTCATTTCACCTGCAATTATATATGTCGAATTGGATGGGATGTTCAGGCCATATAGTGCAACCATGTTACCGCCACAGTGGAATTGATTGTGTGTGTGGAAGTATCATGTCACCTCCAGTGAAGGCACACAGACACTCCTTTCACATTACATAACGCATGGGAGATACACACTGAACAGCAAGTTTCTAAATATACCACTGATATCATGTCAATCTGCCAAACACCAGTTTTGTTAGTCAAACAACCCAATGCAGAAAGAACATCACAGAAGCCTAGGATCCCGCACAATACCACAAACATAGATGAGTCACAGGCGACACAAGACAACAACTGCCATGCAAAGTGACAGTCACGGTGCAACCAACAACAAAATACTTACCCTCATTTTCTTTTTCAGCTGATCAGGGTTACGGGATCCAGCCATGGATCATGACCCCAATTGCCAACCCAAGCACAGCAGCAGAGCGTGCCTATAATGAGGCACATTGTAGGACACGCACCATAGTTCAGCGGACTTTTGGCATTCTGAAGTCCAGATTCAGGTGCCTGGACATCACAGGAGGCAGCCTCCTACATTCCCCTGAAATGGTCTGCAAGATAATTTTGACCTGTGCCATCCTGCACAACATTTGTGTGAGGAGGAACATTCCCCTCTATGAACCGGACCAACAAGTGCCTGAAGAGGAGGAAGAGGAGGATACTGTCAGTGAAAATGAGAGGGAACATCCAAACACAGCTGCACGATTGCGTCAGAGACAACACATCGTACAAAACATCTTCTAACTATAGTCACCATCACCACTTTGTTATATGTAATTAAACACCTCACTTCATCACTCAATCATGCTCTGGGTAATTATTTATGCATCACATGATCTCTAGGAATCATAATCAGAGTTTTGCCTCATGGAGCATTGCAGAAATACAAATTTGCATACTGAAAAAGCCACATCACATTTGATGAGTATGAATGTACAGCAAACATCACACACAGTGTTAACGACATATATCCTGTCTATTTCACATTTGAAGGGCAATATCAGAGGACCACAGCTATGAGACACATCCATGTTGCCAACATGCTCCATTGCAGCATATGACACCCAACTAAGACACCATCAATCATAAGGTAAAAAAGTGCTTCATACATGAGGCAGTGGATGTGCAATTGCATTGGTAACAGGAATGTATGACCAGACCCTTGACAGCAGTAAATGTGACATCAGCTATCTCGGCAAGGAGCATGTGTGACAAGAAGTGCATCAAATCTGAAAATGGATAGCACAAGTGCCCCAGGTATGACAAGCATTTCTCACAAGACATGCCCTCCGCAGTCCATCCCAGGTAATAAGTCCTGCCACTGCCATGTTTTAAGTTTCTCCCCACCCTTCTCTAGGGGGCGCTGTAAATTGACTATCTGTACCCTGAGAATCTTCATCTACACTCACCCAGACTCTCATTCTGACTCTTGTGTGCTTCCCTCTTCAGTATGGCATGCCATAGTCATAGTTCATCAGTCAGCATGGACTTCAGGTCTGATAGTGCACTGCCTGGTAGTCAGTAGGACCTGTAATCACCTGTCCATTGCTTCCCATGTGAAAAATCCAGTTGGCCCTTTGAACTTGATGCTCAACTCCAGGATTTGTGAGAGACTGAAGGTGCACACACCTGTGAGCACTTCCATGCAGACCTGCCATTTGAACCTGCCCTGCCCTAGTTGCTGCCTGGAACTGCTTAGAAGCTGCCGTTTTCTGAATCTCCTTGTTGTGCATTGGCGTACAAATCACTTGTGTACCAGAGCCCTTGGGGGATTGTGTAACAGTGCAGACCACAGCAGAAACTGTCCCAGTCAGAATCTGCTCACTGCCTTGTTCATGTTTGTTCCTGACAGAGCCTGCATCCTGTTAGCCAGACTGGTTCCAGTCTTTGCGTTAACCATAGAGGTTCGCTGTGGCTACATTTGTCTCATAGTTGCTTTCCATGCCCTCTGTTTCCTCCTGGGGTATTATGTCTGGTAGGTCTACGATGAATCCTCAAATGTATAGTATAGTTTAATCAGTTTACTTATCATATTCTGTTCTGGGACATGTATTGAAATGGCCTAATCCAGTCCCCATCCCTTGTCTGGTTTTCCATGTATTCATTAGTGCCAAACAGTGACAGTGTGCTATGGCTGTATGCCTGGATTTGGTACTGTGCCTCCAGCACAACAAACAAGGGTTGCTAATGTGTATGTAAGGACAAAACATGTTTGTGCCCTGACGGTCCAGACACAGATTCACTTCTGCAGCCACCTTTTGATGGGGCTTGTGTGGTGACTGGCTGTGAGATTAATCAGCCCAGAGGCACTGATGTTCCCTGTTGCAGTGGGAATTTTAGAGCCCACCCTGTGTACAAATGTTGTGATGAAACCTGCCTGTTTCCTATTACTGATCCATAATGTATTTGAGCACACCAAGGTTGCTCTGTCGTCAGCCTTCTAAAAGTTCTGCTGTGCCATAGCTGGACTATCCCCTTGTGTGTCGTTAGTTGATCTTTGGCTTTTGGTCAAATATGCTTTGAAGGATACTCTGTTAATTCAAGGGTTGGCTCCACAGACTCATGACTAGACCTGCACGTGACTGTGACAACATGGAGGCCAATATTGACACAGGGTACACATGGCCACACACTTGGACTGGACACATTTGTGCAATGAACCACTGGAACTATGTGAACACATGCAGCATGGTCTGCTGGTCCTCCACAGCCA
Source organism: Pleurodeles waltl (assembly GCF_031143425.1). Lineage (NCBI taxonomy): Eukaryota > Metazoa > Chordata > Amphibia > Caudata > Salamandridae > Pleurodeles > Pleurodeles waltl. The sequence continues at coordinate 131,801,050 of NC_090438.1, read as the reverse complement.
CAGGAAAAACATAGGTCATTTACACGACTCAAACTGTGGTGTACATAACAATTTTAGGATTGGATTTGAGACTCTGTGTCACAAACACTGTACCTACCTAGCATGTTTAAATGCCTGACTCATGGGTAGTATACACATAAGTGACCATGAAGTGGTATCCAATATTTCATTACATGTGAGGGGTAACATATCTGACATAGCCATTATCAACCGTCCTCGATCTTTCCTGTGTATAGTTAGTCATGGGAACTGTTTTGTCCCAAAGTCAAGGAAGTACACACAGCATAAGACGCAACAGGTATAACAAACACGTATCATGACTGATGTACCTCAATGAATGGCATCTGATGGTTATACACATTTATAACTCATTCATACATGCACATTACGCCAAACATTTCTCATTACGTTCCCACAGAGGCACAACAATAATTTCAACAGACAATTCACAGACATAAACACACAGGCCATGAGTCTATTTGTTTAGTAGCATAACCTTGTTGTCCTCTATTAATGCAACACCTGCTCAAATTATAAAATACCTATTTTATTCCCAAAGTTTGTGTTGCTGTAGCTTCAGTTAAGAGAGCTAATCCTGCACAACAACATGAGTATTATGGGCTGCAGTACTATGGTCTGCCACATGTGCCCAAACACTAGAACACACACTGCAGGTCATACCATCCTATCTTTGTATAGTTATAGGCTGCATGCATGTACAAAATTGAAAAATCACACAAACACAGTTTAAGACAGATTTTTTGACGCAAACGTTTAAAAAAGACGCATATGTGTCAAAATATAACGCATATGCGTTAAAATATGATGCTCACACACATTATACATCAATTGGTCCCTAGCTTTAATTCCACCACCGCACCCCAGGAAAGCGGTTATCCACTTAAAATGTATTGATCCTTGAAAGCGGGGGAATTTTCATGCATATGCGTCAAAACATATTGACGCAAACCCCGTAAGTGTCATAAAATGACATGCAATAAAAAAAAAACGGCCCACAATTGAGACAGGAAGTGATGTCATAGGATATCCTGTTTGCAGAAATGGTTCAGTGGGTGTACTTTCACTCTCACTTTGCAGTCTGTGATTATTCTAGACTGTGTGGCTGTGTCTTGAGTTGTCTCTGTGAATATTGTGAATTTGTCTCCTGTATGCTATTGATATTATATTTTGGTGTTTTGTAAGTGTCTGTGGTATCCTGTGTAAGTGTTCTTTTGTCATTTATTGTATTTAGATTTGTCTTCGTACTGTTGGGAGTCTGTTTGTGGGTATTGTTAGTTGGGGTATTGTTGGGCTGCCTGTGGGTTAGTTAAGTTTCCTTTGCCTACCTCCTTTCCCTGTTTTTCCCTCTTTACCCTTTTCTCTCCTAATTCTGTTGCGATGTTGGGAAGGCCATGTCTGGGGCGAATGGGTGAGGAGGAGCTAGAGGCATTTGTGTGGCTGGTGTGCCGCTTCCTCCCCCTGATGTTGGAGGCTGGGAGCTGGGTGATACAGGAGTATCACACGGAGGCAAGAAGGCTCAGGTGGGCAAAGGTGCTGGTCCACCTGCGGCACATATTCAACAGCCAGCGCAACGACCAACAGCTGAAGCATCTCTGGGCTGACCTGGTGGCCCAAGAGCAGGACCTGCTGGACCACCTGGGTGTGGTGATTGGTGGCCCTGTTGGTGAGTACAAAATTGACTAATGTGTACAGTACAATGCTCTGGAGTGACAGTAGCAGATTTTGTGACATGCTGCATGCAAGGTTTGTGGACATGTGGAATGCAAGTTGAACAAACTGTGGCCCTGATTTATACAATTTTCGCAACGCATTACCGTCATTTGTTGACGCAAAAGCCGCACAAACTTACAAAAGACAAATTTATCTTATAAATTAGTGCTGCTTTTGTGTCAATAGATGATGGTAATGCAGCACAACCAAAATTATGAATCAGGGCCTGTGAGTGTACCAGGAATGGGATGTATTTCAAATGCTAATAAAAGGAACCAATGTAGTCCCCTTTTTTTTTTTAACCATGTCTGAACAGTGTTCATGGCCATATGTACAAAGCTCTTCCTAACCTCTGCAATTATCTTAGGCCAATATTTCTACTTTGTGCTGCATTTGCGTTATTTCTGGATGCAAAAGTATAGCACACTTGCTACAATCAAATTTATTTTGATAATTTCCATAGTTGTAGCGTAAACAAATGTAGCAAATGCAACACAAAAAAAAATGACACATCTGGCCCTAAGTTCATTCTTTCTGTGTGTTTACGTCTGGACACATAGGGGGTCATTCCAACCCTGGCGGTCGGTGATAAAGCGGCGGCCAACCCGCCAACAGGCAGGCGGTCAAAAAAATTGAATTCTGACCCTGGCGGGAACCGCCAACACAGGCCGCCACTTTAACACTCCGACCGCCACGGCGGGACAGACAAACAGCGTGGCGGTCACCGCCAACAGGCAGGCGACAGACAATGTACCGTCCACCCTATCACAACTCACCAATCCGCCACCTTTTCCGGGGCGGGAGCCCCGCCGATAAAAACACGGCGGAAATAGACTACGAACGGGAAAACGCTCACCTCTACACACTCCACGAGGAATCTGGACAGCATGGAACCCGAATTAAACATCCTACCAGCTATTGTCTACCTGCTCATCTACCAGGAGTACGAACGCCGGCGCAGACGACAACGGTGAGTACTGCACCTACGACACAGGGGAGGGGGGAGGAGGAAAGCTTACGGGCACACACATACGCCATACACCCACCCCCCCACCCCAAATACCTACACCCCAATGCAGAGCAACAAGTCAGAGTGACACCCCCCAAAGCCACCGGAATAATGCAAAGACACAATTAAAATGATCTTTAAAATATATGTATAATATAGCTCCATTGAAGTTATGGGAAATATGCAATATGAAAGATACAAAATAAGGAATGAACATAGTTAAAAATATATACATAGGCAGTAAGTCCTCCCCATTCTGTCAAAGTTCCATAGTCCGTGGGCCAATGTGCACAAACACATGGGCAAAGCCCACACAGGAGACCAGATACCATTGGAGAGAACAATGCTGGGGCATCAGATGATAAAACTACAGGCACCTCAGGGGGAAGGGAAGGGGGGGCACTTCAGCCACATGAGTCCACGACGCCAGATCCACGAGGGGCCTCCATGCCCACTGTCCCATCCTGGGGAGTGCAAAGCCACAGTCTCACAAGTCTCTACAGTGGGTGGCTTGCCCACTGTGCCATCCTGGGGAGTGCAAAGCCACAGTCTCTCACGTCTCTACAGTGGGTGGCTTGCCCACTGTTACATCCTGGGAAGTGGCAAGCCACAGTCTATCAGATGGATTACCGACTCCACTGTTAATGGAGGAGGCATGGTGCCCAGAGTGCTTCGTGAAGCCCTGCTCGACACAGAACCGGCACTGTCAATGGGCCAGCGGTGCTTGAGACGGCGTTGCCCAGCGGAGCGGTGCTTGACAGGAAGGGCCCAGCGGAGCGGTGCTTGACAGGAAGGGCCCAGCGGAGCGGTGCTTGACAGGAAGGGCCCAGCGGAGCAGTGCTTGACAGGAAGGGCCCAGCGGAGCGGTGCTTGACAGGAAGGGCCCAGCGGAGCGGTGCTTGAGACGGCGGTGGCCAGCGGAGCGGTGCTTGACAGGAAGGGCCCAGTGGAGCGGTGCTTGAGATGAAGGGCCCAGCGGAGCGGTGCTTGAGATGAAGGGCCCAGCGGAGCGGTGCTTGACAGGAAGGGCCCAGCGGAGCGGTGCTTGACAGGAAGGGCCCAGCGGAGCGGTGCTTGACAGGAAGGGCCCAGCGGAGCGGTGCTTGAGACGGCGGTGGCCAGCGGAGCGGTGCTTGACAGGAAGGGCCCAGCGGAGCGGTGCTTGAGATGAAGGGCCCAGCGGAGCGGTGCTTGACAGGAAGGGCACAGCGGAGCGGTGCTTGAGACAGCGGTGGCCAGCGGAGTGATGCTTGAGATGAAGGGCCCAGCGGAGCGGTGCTTGACAGGAAGGGCCCAGCGGAGCGGTGCTTGACAGGAAGGGCACAGCGGAGCGGTTCTTGTCACGGCGGGCCCCTGTTCAGCGGTGCTTCTCACGGCGGGGCCCTGTTCAGCAGTGCTTCTTACGGCGGGGCCCTGTTCAGCAGTGCTTCTCACGGCGGGGCCCTGTTCAGCGGTTCTTGTCACGGCGGGCCCCTGTTCAGCGGTGCTTCTCACGGCGGGGCCCTGTTCAGCGGTTCTTGTCACGGCGGGGCCCTGTTCAGCGGTGCTTCTCACGGCGGGGCCCTGTTCAGCGTTTCTTGTCACGGCGGGGCCCTGTTCAGCGGTGCTTCTCACGGCGGGGCCCTGTTCAGCGGTTCTTGTCACGGCGGGCCCCTGTTCAGCAGTGCTTCTCACGGCGGGGCCCTGTTCAGCGGTGCTTGTCCTGTGTTTCTAGGGAGCCAGACCTGGCCAAGACTTCCCGCTCAGTCGCCATCCGACCTTGCGGTCGCGGGGCCCTCCTGTGATGGAGTCCTGGGCCCGTGGGTGTCGTCCATCACAACTGGAATGGGGCTGGTGGGGCCCTCCTGGGCAGCTCGCCTGCTGCCTGACTTCTCCGCCCTGCTGCCCTTGCCCTCCTTCGCTGAAGCTCTGTGGCCCTTGCCTCCCTTTGATGATGTGGCAGGTGACGGGGCAAGGCTACTGTCCTCAGGCTTGTCGCGCCGGCCCTTAGTTTTTTTTGTCCTCTTCCCAGGGGGTGGGCTGGCTGTCCCCTTGCTGCTGGCCGATGTTCCTGCCCTAGGAGCTGGTGGACTCCAATAGCCCTGCACTATGGTCCTAGTAGATGCAGGGCTGGTGGTGGCTGAGGTGCTTTTTTGACTCTTACCAGATGGAGGGGGTGGGTCAGTGGTTGGAACGAGGTCAAGGTTGGAAAGGAAAAGCACTTTGGAAGGACAGGGACGGGTAGTTGTAGTGGGTATGGGAGTGGAGGAAGAGGATGTGGTTGTAGGAGAGTCAAGTGTGCTGTCTTTGGGTGCAGGTGCTTGTGACGGAGGCTGTCGTGAGGTGGATGGCTGTTGGGTGGGTGGCTGCCTGCGTTTGTGTGGTTTGGAAGAGGGGGTGAAAGACACACTGGGAGAGGACACAGGGGACGTGTAAATGGCAGTGGGGGTGGTGACTGCACATGTGCGGACTGTAATGGAGGGTGTGCTGGTGATGGAAGTACTGGCTGATGGTGGTGTGCATGCAGGTGTGAGTGGAGACATCACAGGGAGGGAGGAGGGAGATGAGGAGGTGGGGGACACAGAGGTGGTAGTGACTGTTGGCATGTCTGCATCTGGATGTTGCTTGGGTGAATGCTTGTGGGATCTGTGGTGCTTATGTCTGGATGAGCTGCCCTTGGGTGTAGAGGTGTGTGCAGGCTGGTCTGATGGTGTGGATGGGATAGGCAGAGGAACAGGAGACTGGGACTGGGTGGAGGGAGTTAGAGGAGGGAGGCTGGAGACAGGGACAATGGCTGCCGTCAGTGCTGAGGCCAGAGCGTTGAACGATCGCTGATGGGCAGCCTGACCCGAATGAATGCCCTCCAGGTATGCATTGCTCCGATGCACCTCCCTTTCTACACCCTGGATGGCATTCAAAAGGGTAGACTGCCCAACAATGATGGTCCTGAAGAGGTCAATGACCTCCTCACTGAGGGCAGCAGGGGTAACTGGGGCAGGGCCTGAGGTGCCTGGGGCGAAGGAGATGCCTGCCTTCCTGGGCGAGCGGGCACGGAGCGAAGGCTGAGGGGCTGCTGGGAGGGCGGGGCTGGTGCGCTGGGTGGCGGCTGTACCTGTTGTGGCGGTGGGCACGGATGTTGCCGCCACCGCAAGGGAGCTCCCTTCTGAGGACGTGTCGGTGTCGCTGACGTCTCCACGGGTCCCCGTTGTGGAGCTCCACTTGCCCTCCGTCTCACTGGTGTACTCGGAGTCTGTTGCATGGCCCTCCGGGGCCATGTGAGATGCAGCTCCCTCGTGCGCCGATGCCACTTCTCCTCCGCCTGATGATGCTAATGCACACATGAACAGGAAGACAAAGAAAATGGGGGGGGGGATGAAATGAAGACAGGTTGAGTGCATGCATTGGCAACACCGTTGTCGGAGAGGACAGACACAGAAGCCCCCTGCACTAGGCCGCGCAATCGGGGTACACTACTCAGTTATTGTGACTAGGCCTACAGGTCTATGGACGACAAATGCACACATGGGTGAGGCCGGACCATGGATAGCTGTACTTGGCACCCTACAGAGGTGGGGGGCGGGGGCACAGGGCCATGCCTAACGGAGGGGCCTAGCCTACATAATGCGCCCTGGCCTAGAGATAGCCACAGCCCTCCTCCCCCACCCAGACACCTTCACTGCGCGCAAAGATAGCAGAATGTGCTGATACTCACCCCCTTGTGTCTGCTGTGATGTCCTCACGCGCCCATCCAAATCGGGGTAGGCCACCGCCAGGATCCGGGACATCAGGGGGGTCAATTGGCGGCTGGCACCCCTCCTACGTTGGGAGGCCATCCCCAGCAGAGACTCGGCGGTCTTTCTGGTCCCGCGGCGGATGTCCTCCCACCTCTTTCGGCAGTGGGTGCCCCGTCTGTTGTGGACCCCCAGGGCCCGGACGTCCTTGGCGATGGCACGCCAAATGTCATATGTGACATGTACAGGGTGGTAAAGGAAATCTCATCACTTTTCTGCCTGGTCAATGTGAGTGGCCCCCCCCTCCCCAACCTTGCCATGTGGCACATGCTCTCATCTATTGTGCGTTGCACTCCTCATTCGCTCCCCTCCCCACCATCTTACATACACCCCACTCAACACAGGCATAGCCCATTCAACGTGCACCCTGTGTACTAACCTGTTGGTCTGGAGGACCGTAGAGTAGCGCATACTGGGGGAGGACCCCATCAACAAGTTTCTCCAATTCTTCAGAGGTGAAGGCAGGGGCCCTTTCCCCAGTCGCAGCAGCCATTGTATCTCCCAGACCGAGGTCACAGCAGCACTTGCAGTATCAGTCCTCTCCTGTGGATGATCAGGTCTCGAGTGATTATTCAGATAGAAAATGACGGTCACGCCCGCGGCGGTGCGTACCGTGGCGGTGCGTACCGCCGCGGTGTGTACCGCGACCGCAGGCGCCCATCCTCATTGGCTACTGAAACCCATAGGCTGCAATGTTAACCAATGCGGCTTAGCACCGCGGTCTTCGACTGCCTACCGCCACGGTGTGCCACGCCAGCGCATTGACCTCACATCCCACTGTCACACTTCACAGGTCAGGCAGCCGCCATTTCAAGGGCCCACATGGCATAATTTCTACTGCGTCACACAGGCCTAGGCCTTGCATTGCCACTCATACAAGCCTTTCAATGCATAGCGATTCGTGTACTGTGCAAGCTGTGTGAACGAACCTGTGGGTTGCTTGACTCTGTGCTCCATGTTGTCCTTCCTAGGCACCGTCCGCTGGGACTTGCGAGGAGAAGGATGAATCCTCCCGTGTACCGACCGCTGGTGGACCTGTCGACAATGGAAGAACGACATATCATACTTACATACAGGCTTGACAGAGCAACTATACATGAACTATGTGCCCAGCTGGAGCCAGACCTGATGTCCCCCATCCGCCAACCCACAGGGATTCCCCCTCTGGTGCAGGTTCTGTCAGTACTCCATTTTTTGGCAAGTGGGTCTTTTCAGACAACAGTGGCCATATCATCTGGGATGTCTCAGCCTATGTTTTCTAAGGTTTTGTCCAGAGTGTTGTCTGCCCTGATGAAATACATGCGGAGCTACATTATTTTCCCTGAGGTGGGCGATTTGGCTACAGTGAAGGGTGATTTCTATGCCCTTGGACATATCCCCAACATCATTGGTGCCATTGATGGGACCCATGTGGCTTTGGTTCCCCCCAAAGAAAGTGAGCAGGTGTACAGAAACAGAAAAAGTTATCATTCGATGAATGTCCAGGTGGTCTGTTTGGCTGACCAGTACATCTCCCATGTAAATGCCAAGTTCCCTGGGTCAGTGCATGATGCGTATGTCATGCGAAATAGCAGCATCCCTTATGTGATGGAACAGCTACAGAGACACCGTGTGTGGCTAATTGGTGACTCTGGTTACCCCAACCTGTCGTGGCTACTGACCCCAGTGAGGAATCCCCGGACCAGGGCAGAGGAACGGTACAATGAGGCCCATGGGCGAACTAGGAGGATCATAGAAAGGACCTTTGGGGTCCTGAAGGCCAGGTATAGGTGCCTGCATATGACAGGGGGATCCCTAATGTACTCACCAAAGAAGGTGTGCCATATCATCGTGGCCTGCTGTATGCTTCACAATCTTGCTTTGCGACGCCAGGTGCCTTTTCTGCAGGAGGGTGGTCCAGATGGTGGTGTTGTAGCAGCTGTGGAGCCTGTGGAGAGTGAAGAGGAGGAAGACGACGGGGACGACACGGACAACAGGGATACAGTCATACAACAATATTTTCAGTAGCACACAGGTAAGAATCACCCACGCCATTGTACATTTACTTAAGGCCTCATGCGTCTCTACTGTCTGTGTTTCCCCCCAGTTCCTGTTAACTGATTTGTGACTTTCCCTTCCCTTTTCAGAGCTGTATGACCCACTGCGTGACTTCTGCTTTGTTTGCCCATGGACTAAAGCTTATTGAAATTGGTATGCTGTCATCACAAAGTAACTGGACATTATTGCACCGTTATGTGTAATACATTTGTTAAGAATACAAGCAGACTCCTGTTATTTTAAGTGCAATAAGTGATTTATTTTAAGTGCTACATATAGGTACATGATTGTAAAACGGTGATGGGTGGGGGTGGAGTAATGTCCATGGCAGAGTCCAGTTCTCAGTCTCACAGGTGCATTGTCCATATGCCTGTGGAAGGATGGAGCAGGGGCAGTTAAAGGTTGGACAGGGTGACAATGTGGGACAGTGGGATGACATCAGGGGGTATCTTATGCTGGCGGGGGTCTTGCAATCCTACTCTGTCTTCTTGTGAGATCTCAGGTTCCGCTTGCGGGGTGGTTCTTCTTCTGCAGGAGGTGGGGTTCTGGTGGCCTGTCGTTGTGTGGGAGCCTCCTGTCCACTAGCGCCGGCGGAGGTGGTAGGCTGTTCCTGGCCTGGGCTAGTGACAGGGGCCCTTTGGGGTGCCACATGGTCCCGCAATGTGGTGACTATCTGGTTAAGGGCCACGACGATGGTCCCCATTGCGGAACCGATGTTCCTCAGTTCCTCTCTGAACCCCATGTACCGTTCCTCCTGCAGTGCCTGGATCTCCTGGAACCTGGCCAGTACCGTCGCCATCGTCTCCTGGGAGTGGTGGTAAGCTCCCATGATGGAGGAGAGGGCCTCTTGGAGAGTTAGTTCCCTGGGCCTGTCCCCCCCCTGTCGCACAGCAGCCCTCCCAGTTCCCCTGTGTTCCTGGGCCTCTGTCCCCTGGACGGTGTGCCCACTACCACTGCCCCCAGGTCCCTGTTGTTGTTGGGGTGGTGGGTCAACCTGGGTGCCCTGTAGTGGTGGACACACCGCTGATTGACGTGTCCTGGAGACAGAGGCATGGGCCCGCTGGGTGGGAGCTGTGCTGGTGTTCCCAGAGGGGGTTGGGTCTGGTGTAGCCTGTGGCTGTCTGTGGGGAACCGACTGTCCAGAGGTCCCCGATGGGCCGGGCTGGTCATCTGGGTCCAGGGAGACAGAGCTGCTGTCATCGCTGGGGGCCTCTTCTGGGGGTGGGATGGACATCTCTGTACCCTCCGTGGCGGTGTGGTGGCGTTCGGGTCCTGCAGGGGTATAAAGGTATGGTTATTGCTTCTGTGTGTGGCATTTCGTGTGATGGGTGGGTGTCCGTGTACCCAAGTGCAGGCATTCCCTTGTGGGGGCTTTTGTGAGAGTGGCTTGTGGGGGTGATGTGTGTGTGCAGTGGGCATGCTTTGGTGATGGGTGTCCATGCTTTGTGGTCGCATGCAGGGCTTGGTGTTGGGATGGGTGGGTTGTGATGGTGAGCCATTTGCAAGGAGTTGGTGTGATGGGGTGGGGGTGAGGGTGGGGGTATGTGCTGGCATGCAGGTGGGGTGGGGGTGGGAAGCATTAGTGAAGATTTGACTTACCAGAGTCCATTCCTCCGCCTACTCCTGCGAGGCCCTCAGGATGCAGGATGTGCAAGACTTCCTCCTCACATGCTGTAAATTCTAGGGGAGTAGGTGGGGGTCCGCCGCCAGTCTTCTGCACCGCAATGTTGTGCCTTGATACCATGGAACGCACCTTCCCCCGTAGGTCGTTCCAGCGCTTCCTTATGTCATCCCGATTGCGTGGATGCTGTCCCACCGCGTTGACCCTGTCCACTATCCTTTGCCATAGCTCCATCTTCCTGGCAATTGTGGTGTGCTGCACCTGTGCCCCGAAGAGCTGGGGCTCTACACAGACTATTTCCTCCACCATGACCCTGAGTTCTGCGTCAGTGAACCTGTCTTTGGGGTGCCATGGGGTGGTGTGGATGAGGTGTGGGGTGGCGTTTGTGGTGATGAGTGTGGTGCGTGTGGTGGTGTGTGGTGTTTGGTGCGTGGATTCTGTGTGGGTGATGGTGTTGTGTGCCTCTGTGTTGTGGGATTGTCTATTCTGTGCTCTCTCTCTCTAGCCTTCGTCAATAATTTCGGGTCGTAGGGGTTTGTGGGTGATGTGGGTGTGTGTTTTATATTGTGTTGGGTGTGTGGGAGTGGTGTTAGTATGTGTATCAGGTGTGTGTGTTTCAAAATGACCAATGTGGCTGAGTTTTCTATATGTGTGTGTATTTTCACCGCGGCGGTGTGTACCGCCAATGGAATACCGCGTTTGAAAGACCGCCGCGTGGATTCGTGTGTCGTGATAGTGTGGGCGTATTTCTGTTGGCGTGACGGTGGAGGTTTGGTCATCGCCATTTTTTCGCTGACCTTTGGTGTGGCAGACTTTTGTGGATGTCGGGTTTTTGGCGGTTTGCAAGTTGCGGGTCAGAATGACCGTGGCGGTTTACCGCGGCCGCGGCGGTGTTATGGCGGTCTTCTGACCGGCGGTAAGCGCCTTTTACCGCCGAGGTCAGAATGACCCCCATAATCTTTCACATGGCCAAACCCAAATGTGCCAGCATGCTACCAGATTGCAGTAGCACAAAACAGGTTCATCTCGTGGCTTTTCAGAGTAGGCGTTGAAATCCTATCATTGAGTAGCAGGGCCCAACAACATTTTTGGCTTGGGCGCAATTGCTGGTACTTAGCTAGTGCAGTTACCATCTGTGTCACTTTATAGCCAAACTATTTTGTAAAGTGAATGGGTCATAATGGGATCCCTGCTCTTTGTGAATGCATGGTCACAAACTATTTGTTAGCATGATATTGTGCAAGGGACCACTGGCTGCTTCCATTATACCATTTTAGTGATGAAATAGGTTGTTAATTTACTTTTTGTACACCCCTGCTGATATAGTGCAACATTTGTACAAATGTTAACTTCTCAGTAGGAAGGCTGTCACAGACATGGTGGTATGCTAAGATCAACAGGCCAGCATTCCTGTGAGTGCCGCCATTCCAAAGGTGCTTTCAAATAGAGACCTACCTCATCATGATTGCAGAAGTAGGACATTTGCTAACCCATGTTTTTATTAGCAGACAGTGTCAGTTCAGTTGTACTACCACTGATCACCCAACTTGGCAATTCTAAGTTACTGATTCTGTCAAAGTGTGATTTACAATACCTGATATAGGTACACAGGGCCCAGAGTAACACATTTCATGTGCAATGACGGAATCTGTTCCCATGCATTCTGTCAAGGATGATCAAATAAGACACTGTCAGCATACATCTTTTTGTTTTTTTTAATCAGAAAAGTGGGCAATCCATGCTTAGCGTGACATTGTCATCAAGTAACACACAGGATACCTGCCATCATGTTGTCATAGGGGGCATATACGGCTCTGGGTACACTGCCAATGTGGCATATGTAACCTACATACACTTGCACACATATAATGGACCACTGAAAGCACAATAATTCCTGACCGCAAATCAACCCACATGAGCATCACACAGTTACTCATTGTCCCTTGATGCACAAGCCATAATACCTGAGTCACTGGTATTGCAGTGCACCAGGAATGTGGCATTGCATGTGCCTCCCAATTACAAATGATGAAATGAAGTACCCTCTGGAATGAATTAAGCACAAAATTGAGTAATCATGTTTGGCACCACATGATTGTTAGGGACAGTGCATGTGTGCATATGTGTGTTTATCACTCACTGGAGTGACAATGTCAATGCATATTTGCAGTGGTATGTCTGTTGGGGTGTCTACATGTCTGATGTGCAGCTCTGTCATATAAAATGTCACACACAGTGATTTGTTGTTCCAACTTTTGTACAGTGAGCAGACATTGAGCACATATCACTTTTCCATGTTTTACAGGTGGAACAGCCCCTTACACAATTGGTGAAGTGGCTCAATTTGCAGACCTAGATGTATCCAGTAAGTGTTAACATGTTTGTCCTGTGTTGTGTTTGCAGCTGTTGTGTGATTGACTCCTGTGTGTTGGATTCATTGCAAGATATGATGTGCTGGCACGTGATCTGATATGTGACTTGACTGGAGGTTGACATATTGTTCCATGGAAGAGTTAGACATTCAGCGGCGGAGAGTCATATATTGGGAGTCGAGTGCTGCGCAATAGGCATGGGCAGGTGAACCAGGTGATTTGTTGCTACATGTATGTCAGAAATTGATTTGGAGGTGGACAGTGTCATAATTTAATCAGCAAGTCATACCCTAATTCACACAGAACAGTGATGCATCAGTTTTACACGCAGACTTGTGCATCCCTGTTAAGTAATGAACATGTAGGACTGTATGGGTGACTGTCCCGCAGCATCAAGCTCCACATGTTGTACTCCATTTACGTGGCACTTAAGTGAAATGTCATAGGCGTGCATGCAGGTCAAGGCCAGATGGGTGCTTGCATCAATGTGCTTGATTTTGGAAATGTGTCAGTAAGATCTAATGATGTTGACAATTGTCCGCAAATAGAATAATGAATGTAGATGTGATTGTCCAATGGTTGACTCAATCCTAGTTGGCGGGCCTCCTTACCTGTGGCGGACTGACTAAACCCATGGACAGCTGTCCAAAGGTTCGTGGTTGTCCTTGATGTTTGAAAGTATGTGTTGCATGTCCATCCCCCCCGAGGCACAGGGTTAGGGGTACAAAATATGTGTATCTAGGTGTGATGATCACAGTGTAGATGACAGACATGTAATTCAAGCATTCATGTGTTTGAAACTACAATGCCCCCTCATGATTACCAACTGCATACTGTCCTGGCAGTTCCATATACAAATCACAGGTCTTGTGTGCCTTGAATTTGATCCAGAAGATAGTGATTAGTCGGCCTGGCACATGTTGAGTACTTACAGCATTTGTTATGTGACTAATAGCAGTACAAATATGCACATATCATTTAATTAAGTACACACCTTGTTGTGCATTGCTGTGCTGTTAGACAGTTGATGGGTAGGCTGCGTTGGCATGTCATTCCTCAGGGACATTCTGTAGGAGGCTGGCCTGGCTTGTAGTGGGTACCAAAGGTACTTACACCTTGTGCGAGGTCCAGTTATCCCTTATTAGTAGAATAGAGGTGTTTCTAGCAGCTTAGGCTGTTAGAAGGTAGCTATAGCAGAGCAGCTTAGGCTGAACTAGGAGACATGCAAAGCTCCTACTATACCACTTATATCATATGCACAATATCATAAGAAAACACAATACACAGAGTTACAAAAAATAAAGGTACTTTATTTTTATGACAATATGCCAAAAAGTATCTCAGTGAGTACCCTCAGTAAGAAGGTAAGTAATATACACAAGTTATATGTACACAAACCAAAATCAGGTAAGTAAGAGCAAGAAAAGTAATGCAAACAGTGTAGAATTACAATAGGTTGCAATAGGCAAGCATAGGTATAGGGGCAACACAAACCATATACTCCAAAAGTGTAATGCGAATCACGAATGGACCCCAGACCTATGTAAGCTTGTAGAGGGTCGCTGGGACTGTAAGAAAACAGTCAGGGTGTCCAAGATACCCCACCCCAAGACCCTGAAAAGTAGGAGTAAAGTACACCTACTACCCCAAAAGAGCACAATAGTCGTGATAGGGGGATTCTGCAAGAACAACAAACGCCAGCAGTGCACTGACAACGGATTTCCGGACCTGAGGACCTGCAAGGGGACCAAGTCCAATAGTCGTGACAGTGTCCAGGGGGGGCAGGAGCCCAGGAAACCCCGGATGAAGGTGCAAGGAAGCTGCCTCCGGGAAGAAGAAGCTGAGAGTTCTGCAAGAAATTAGAGGACTAGGAACTTCTCCTTTGGAATACAGATGTCCCACGTTGCGATGAAGCTTGCAGAGATGTTCCCACGCAGAAATACCGCAAACAAGCCTTGCTAGCTGCAAGGGTAGCGGTAGAGGTTTTTGGGTGCTGCTGAGGACCAGGAAGGACCAGGATGTCGCCTTTTGGAGGAGGAGACGGAGGGGGTGCTCAGCAACTCAGAGAGCCCTCACAGAAGCAGGCAGCACCCGCAGAAGTATCCCATCAGGCACTTAGAAGAATAGTGAACCGAAGTCCATGCGATGTTACAAAAGAGGGTCCCATGACGTCAGAGGCCAACTCAGAGGGTTGTGCACTGCAGGACGGAGTGCTGGGGACCCAGGCTAGGCTGTGCATGAAGGAAATTCTGGAAGAGTGCACAGGAGCCGGAGCAGCTGCAAATCACACAGTACACAGCTTTGCAGTCTAGCGTGGGGAGGCAAGGACTTACCTCCACCAAACTTGGACTGAAGAGTCACTGGACTGTGGGAGTCACTTGGACAGAGTAGCTCTGTTCCAGGGACCACGCTCATCAGGATGAGAGGGGACCCAGAGGACCGGTGATGCAGTCTTTTGGTCCCTGCGTTAGCAGGGGGAAGATTCCGTCGACCCACAGGAGATTTCTTCGGAGCTTCTGGTGCAGGGTGAAGGCAGGCTACCCCCAGAGCATGCACCACCTGGAAACAGTCGAGAAAGCCGACACGATTAGGCGCTATAATGTTGATGGTAGTCGTCTTGCTACTTTGTTGCGGTTTTGCAGGCGTCCTGGAGCAGTCAGCGGTCGATCCTTGGTAGAAGGCGAAGAGGGAGGTGAGCTCTTGCATTCGTTATCTGAAGAATCCCCCAAAGCAGAGACCCTAAATAGCCAGAAAAGGAGGTTTGGCTACCAAGATAGGAGGATTGGCTACCAAGAGAGGTAAGAGCCTATCAGAAGGAGTCTCTGACTTCACCCTCTGGCACTGGCCACTCAGAGCAGTCCAGTGTGCCCCCAATACCTCTGTTTCCAAGATGGCAGAGGTCTGGGACACACTGGAGGAGCTCTGGGCACCTCCCCTGGGAGGTACTGGTCAGGGGAGTGGTCACTCCCCTTTCCTTTGTCCAGTTTCGCGCCAGAGCAGGGCTGGGGGATCCCTGAACAGGGGGAAACTGGCTTATGCAGAGATGGGCACCATCTGTGCCCATCAAAGCATTTCCAGAGGCTGGGGGAGGCTACTCCTCCCCAGCCCTTCACACCTATTTCCAAAGGGAGAGGGTGTAACACCCTCTCTCAGAGGAAATCCTTTGTTCTGCCTTCCTGGGCCAGGGCTGCCTGGACCCCAGGAGGGCAGAAACCTGTCTGAGGGGTTGGCAGCAGCAGCAGCTGCAGTGGAGACCCCGGAAAGGCAGTTTGGCAGTACCCGGGTTCTGTGCTAGAGACCTGGGGGATCATGGAATTGTCCCCCCAATACCAGAATGGTATTGGGTTGACAATTCCATGATCTTAGACATGTTACATGGCCATGTTCAGAGTTACCATTGTGACGCTATACATAGGTAGTGACCTATGTATAGTGCACACGTGTAAGTGTGTCCCCGCACTCACAAAGTCCGGGGAATTTGCCCTGAACGATGTGGGGACACCTTGGCTAGTGCCAGGGTGCCCACACACTAAGTAACTTGGCACCCAACCTTCACTAAGTGGAGGTTAGACATATAGGTGACTTATAAGTTACTTATGTGCAGTGGTAAATGGCTGTGAAATAACGTGGACGTTATTTCACTCAGGCTGCAATGGCAGGCCTGTGTAAGAATTGTCAGAGCTCCCTATGGGTGGCAAAAGAAATGCTGCAGCCCATAGGGTTCTTCTGGAACCCCAATACCCTGGGTACCTCAGTACCATATACAAGGGAATTATATGGGTGCACCAGTATGCCATTGTGAATTGGTAAATTAAGTCACTACCCTGTTAGTGACAAAATTGGAAAGCAGAGAGAGCATAACCACTGAGGTTCTGGTTAGCAGAGCCTCAGTGAGACAGTTAGGCACCACACAGGGAACGCATACAGGGCACATACTATGAGCACTGGGGTCCTGCCTGGCAGGGTCCCAGTGATACAAGGACTAAAACAACATATATACAGTGAAATATGGGGGTAACATGCCAGGCAAGATGGTACTTTCCTACACATTCTATCATCTGTACTGTCATTTGGAGTGCATGTGCTATTTTTGATGAAGTCTTAGAATATCATCTGTACATGTATCACACAATGATGTCACTAATGTTTGCCTTTCTCTATTTTCATAGCTGCCAACATGAATGCCCAGGAAATACTGGAATTTCAGAGGCGGGCAGTGCGGTACCACCACATACTCGATGTGGAGGCTGGGCTCTGCAATATGGCAAGGAGATATTGTCATGAGAGAGCACAGGGGTATGGAGGGCATTTAGCGAAGGGGGGCCAGCATTGCCCACAACTGCCACCACCACCACAGCTCAGACCACAGTGGCCCCAGGGATGACAGCCACTCCAGCAGGTCCCTCGACCTCGTCAGCCCAAGGCCCACAAGCAGCACCTCCTGCACCTCCCACTCCACCCACGGCACCAGCACCAGCTTCGACAAGTGCTACCCAGATGACCCCAGTTGCAGTATTTGACATGACTGAATTCAGAACACTACAATGTGACATGCAACGTATGTTGCGCCTGATGGACAGGCTGCAGCAGGAGGTGGCCCGCAATAGCAGGAGACTGCGAGGGATTAAGAAGATCCTGAGGAGGGTCAATTTGTGACTTGTCGTTCCTCACCCATAATTCCGTCCCCTCCCTCCTCTTTCCTCATTCTTTTCTTTAGTGGGTTTAGGGGGCTTAGTGTTAGGTTAGAGTAGGCTGTTAGTTTAGTTATGATAAGTGGGTTGGGGGTGGAGGGTGTTATATTAGTACATGTTTGTTTGTGGGTCGGTAGGAGGGGGATGATGTTGAGGTTTATGTGTATAAAAAATATTTAAAAATTCAAAAATACAAAAAAATATGTATTTGTTTAGGATAAGTTAGTATGTGTTTAGGTTAGTATATGTTGTCCTACACGTGTCCCGTCATATAAAGAGGGTGGGGGGTTGATTGTTTAGCGTGTTTAGTTACATTTGGTAAGTAAGTTTAGCTTAGGGTAGTTAGGGCCAGTTGTGGGTAATGTATAGTTAGGATAGGTTAGGTTAGATTAGGTGTTTCCTATAGTTTAAGTTTCCTTTCATACTGATATAATAAAGTTTTATGTACTCTTTTACAGTATGTGTCTTATGCTTGGGGACCAGGGCCTTTGCATGAATGTACAGTGTCATTTTTGTATTTGCATTTGGGTTCCATCCTGCATCCAAATCCCATTCTTGACATGGTTATTCCCACTTCCAAATGAGCTGTCACATTGCTAGCTACAACAAAGCTACTTCTCTATGCATCTGCCATCCATTGCACCCACCACTCCAGGGAACTATGGCTCCCAATGTGTTGTAAAGGTTGGTGTGATTTTAAATCTGTCATCGTTTGAGTCCTGTGTTGGACTCTTGGACACTGTGGGATGTCTGCCTGCAGCCTAATGTTCATATGAACCCTGATAAACTGAGTGATGTCATAATCTTATGAATTTCATTATACATAACTCACACCTATGATTTCTTACGTTGTACTCCCAGGTTATGTAATTGTCCACACACTCGTACACATCCATTCCTGCTGTATGGTGTGTGTGTGATTAAAGTTTAGAGTCGTATGTCACATACATAATGATTGTCTTGAAGGGAATGTGGGCCACATTGAGTTTCATCTTGTACATACTTTGGAGCGGACATATTCAGTACTACACAGCATTATACTGTTAGTGATCTTTAAACTTCAGAAACAAGCCTAAGGAAGCACAGATGATGATAAAATCCAGACCCTTGTGAATAGTTATCAGCCCACATACACTGTTGTACTGACATTCTGTGGCCATTGACATATTACATGCATCACAAATCTCCTACACAGTTGATGTGTCAGATTACACAGAGACAAAGTGGTTGTGTAAGTGCAATTTATTTTAATATGCTGTAGTGCAAATTTTACATAGTCCAGGATTGCAAGTTAATTAGTGTGATGCCTTCTATTGTGACGCAACACAAGTGCAATGGTGAGGGACATGGCATTGGACATGCTGTGGTGAAGTGTTATTCAGTGTAGAGGAACATGAATTGCCAATGAGGTAGTGAGAGACAATTGCATTGGTAATATGAACAGTGTGCTGGAGAACAGTGCATGTTACCAACTGTAGCAAGACTGGCGGGTGAAGGTGATCTGTCCCACTTCTTCATCTTCTGATGTGTGTGTCGTCTCCTCTGCCCTTGGTGGTGGTGGGTTTGAAGGGGCAACACACACTTCAGTGTTTGATGACGTGGACTCAGAATTCCCGGTAGCTGCCAACTGTCAGGGCTATTAAGGGCATTACTGTAGCAAGGAGGAGCTTCTGGTTCTTGAGTATAGCAGCTACATCGCTGTGGTAGGCAACCAGGTCGGCCCTGAGGGGGTCATGATTACAGTCATGAACGCAGTGAAATGTTTGGGATGCCAGGTGTTGTGGCAACTCACTAACTGCTGTGGTGAAATCCCTCACACACTGTTGTAGTCCTTGCAGTAGGGATTGTTGCACTTGCATGGCTGCTGACTGTTGTGCAGATGACATCATACACATGCGCATCCCCTCAAGGCTGGCTGCCATATTTTGCATCCCCACCCACACCTCCTTGGCCAGCTCCCGCTGTACTCCCACTACTGTCCTCTCATAGGTGGTACCAGTGTCATCAGAGTCCTCAGCTGGGTTGGAGCTGGCAGGTCGTACTATTGGGGTAGTGGGTGGGTCGTCTGTGTTGGCTGCTACATCTGTGCTCCTCCTTGCGACTGAAGGTGGGGTCTGGAGGGTTCCAAGGACATCTTGGAGGGTTTGCTGGCTAATGGTTGTCAGCTCATCATCCATGTCATCAGGGAAGTCCAGGACAGGCATAGCCACAGGAGAGCCATCGTCCTCTGCAATGAGATATTGTACAATTAGTGTGTCTGTGTTGTGGCAGTTATAATGTGACGTCACTGACTTCCTATTAGTGAGACATTGTAATGTTGGTTCCTGTTCTTTGTTCCTGTCATTAATATTAGCATTCTCACAGGCCTATGCCCCACCTGCATGTCACATGTAGTGTGGGCAGTTTTGGGGAATTGTCTGCGTCACATCCTCTAGGTGTAGGTTCTGTCCAAATTGTGTGTTGCCACCTTCTTGTCCTACTCAACCCTCCCTCTACTTCCATTAGCATGGTGAGGCCTTGCAATGGCTGTGGGTGTTCTGATGCCACTTGCACCACACTTAACAATATGGGACTGACCCCGTCTCTGATATTTCACATACCCCTATACGTTGCTGATACCAAGCACATACCATGTATAGCATTGGCATGGCACGATACAGGTTTCAGAATTGGTAGTGTGTCATGTTGATGTTTGTGAATGTGTGCTACATTGCATTGCACTGATGGGCCTGGCAGTGTTCCATTTCCTCTTATGACTGGGCAGGTGTGTTTCACTAGCTAGACATATATGTCCTCCCTCTCAATGCTGTTGTCTTAGCAGTATGACAGTTGAGATGTTGCAAGGTGGCATTGCAGCTAACAGGCACCCTGGAATGGGCAGCATGGGTATGACATTACTGCTGTGTACTTCATAATGTAAGTAACAATACATGGTGTTTATTGCTCCTATAGACATGAGCATTTGACAGGATTTACACTTTGGTAGGAATTAAAGGGGATTGATAACGTTGTCACCCTGAACCCTCTATTTTGGGTGTGTTTGATCTATGGGCACCTAACTGCCATTTGCTACTTGACCAACACACACAGCACAGGTGGTGGTGGCAACTGTTGTCAATGTTACATGCCACTTGCGGATATGGCCTGAGACTAGAAATTGAGCCCTAGTTCATGTTGTGACAATACCAGCTGTCCTGTCACAGAAGGCCAGTTTTACGTTCTACCCTACCCTCCTGGACTGGCTTGGCCTTTCCAACAGCCTTGGCATGGCAGAGTACCCCCATGCAAAGGTTGTTGGTGTAGTATTGTGCTGTGCCCCTGGTTTAGCCTGCACAACCCATGCACCCGTCCCGTGCCCCTTTGCCCTTTCCACTGCCTGATTTCCATGGCTGACATGCATTGTGTAGTAGGTATGTACCTCCCCCTGCTTGCAGTTAACATTTAGGCATTTTTGTCCCCCATGCGACTTACCCTGCATCTGTGTTGTTTCCTGGTAGTCAGCGCCGTCCTGTTCTTGAATTCCTGTGACGATTTCTTCTGGGATGACGGCTGCCCCCATCTCCTCCATCTGGTCCAGGGCCTCCTGTGGTGCTGGACTCCCACCTCCAGTCTGCAGTGCTGCCTTCCTGTTCCTGGCCATTTTTTCTTTGGTCCTGCGCTTGCAGTCATGCCAGCGTTTCTTGCTGTCTGTGACTGTTCTCTGGACCTCTGCCACACTGTTGATCTTGTCGACAATTTGTTGCCAAATTGCCTCTCTCCTCCCAATTGGCAATTTTGAGGTGACAAAAAGTTGATGCTGGTGTCTGTCACCTCTCTGACCGGTATTTCCTGCTCCTCTGCACTGAAACAACACTTCCTTTTCTTCTTCTCCCTCTCCTGGGTCTTGTCTGGGTCCTCCTGGCTGATTCCTGGTCGATTGGGGTCTCCCTGGGGTCTCTCCTGGCTTCTGGGATCCATTTTGGGGCTCCTAAGCACTGTTTGCTGCGTTTGTGCTGCTTTTTGATGCAATTGCGGGGGAAAATGGCGCGTATCCGGTTTGTGATGTCGTAAACCGGATTAGAGTCATTTTCTCTGCATTAACATCGTTTTGCTTTACGATGTGGCGCAATGGTTAGAGTAAAAAACATTACTCTAACCCGTGGTTTGCGCCACGATGCGTCAAAGTATAAATTTGACAACCGGGTGGCGCAAAGAAATGGCGTTAGCCGATGTTAAAGTTTTTGACGCAAAACTGCTTTGGCGCAGTTTTGCATCAAAAAGTATAAATATGGCCCATAGTTTTTTACTCAAAGGATATCCTTTCAGTCCAAAACCTATGCTTGACAGAAAGTATAAAACCTGAACCAGGGTGCAAGGGTGTGTTGGTGCATGGCAGGCTAAAGTGTGCCAATGAAGGGAGAGAGTCAAACAGTGCTATATCTTAGTAAACATAGAGTTGTTCTGCTATCTCCATTTCACATAATGTACCAAAGTAACTTCAGTTGCTGCATTGTGCGAAAAGGAGTGGGTGGATGACTTTTTGGAATTCTAGAATAAATCCAGCAGTTCTAGGCATCACAGACATCCATGATTGTTTACATGCTTATGTATTTTTGCTCGCAGAGTTGTACACTGTATATTTCACTTGCAGATAGTTGATAGATAAGTGCATTTGTGCTTCATTATGTTTTAAAAAAAATCTCCAGGCGAAAAATATTTTTCTTTTTGGTGAAACCGGCTCATGCACAACATATTAATTATGGGGTGTTCCCTCCCCATTCTAATTCTGGAAATTAGCACATGGCTGCCCTTGCCAGGAGTTTAATCATTTTTTGGTGCTAAATATCCCCCACCCACATGTGGGCATGGTAGAGGAGGGATGGAGGTATGAAAAGGGTCATTAATGCAGACATGACTGAAGGTGATTCTGGCTACCACCATGCTGTTTCATTAGTGCCTGGCGCCATTCATGTGCATTACTCCAAGTTGTCGCTGATGATCATTGTGGCCTGGAGCCATTAGAAATCATTACGGATATTTGGGGACATATTTAACAGAAATCATGCAGGGCGTCACCTTGCTGCACTCCGCTGTGCAACATGGCTTAAGGTCAATGAAAAAAGCAATATGATGTGGCCAGCACTGACCCCAACATAGCGCTTGTATGCATTGCTTTAAGACATGTTGCACAGTCGTGCAGGCTGTTGTGCTTGTCAGCTGTACTAAAACCTTAATGTGGTGTACATCTGTCTCTTAACTATCACTTCCACATTAACTGGCACTTTTGGTAAAGCACCATATTTGTGGATATGGACCCACATGATTCTGGATGGAAATGGCTTTGAATGATTATATGGTTTTGGTCTTTTTTCAAGCCTGTGTGTTCTGGAGAGGGTGATGGCAATCTGCAGCACATGGTCCATTGTGAGCCCTTGGTTTTCAATGTCTTCAAGATATCACACGTCTCATCTACCTTTTTTGGATTATTTTTTTTGTCTGACTCTCCACAAGAGCTTCCCATTTTTCAAAAGTCTGTGTTTTTGGATTCATTGTGGCAGACTCTGCATATGCTGCTGAAGTTTTATTCATTGAAACAGAGGCTGCAGAACCATCATTATCTTCTGTCGTTGACTCGTGGCTTTCAGAGGACTTGGGGGTTTATGGAAAAAACGTTAGATGGAAACCTGCGACTGACCAGTTCTAGAGGTTGCATATCCAGGAACCAAAATTGTCTACAGTGCTCAGGTCAGAGCCTAACATTCCCACAATACCCTTGTTACCCCTCTGCCTTCTATCTCCTATGCTTTTGTTAAAAGAGGCTGCAGTCGTGGTTTTTATTCTTCATCCTTTTCTTTGCACTGAGACAAACATCCAATCCCCCTATTACCTCCATGATCTTTCTGGAAATAACACTGTGCTATTATTGGTTTAGAAGTCACATGCACTCTTTTATTTAAAGGCCTGTATCATAGTTTCAGTGCTAAAAGTCCAAATATTATTAAGGACGGACCATGCAAACTCCTTACTTACACACCTCTCTACAAACAGACAAGAATTATAGTAACACTGCAAACTGTATCACTGGAACCAAACTATACCTGGCTGATGCGTCCATAACACTGGGGAATCCGATCCTGAGTTGCTTGTGTTTGACTGAGGAAGAACCTGGCTTGGCAGTTCAGGCTGGGCTGGTCCCATTGGAGCATGGTCAAGACTGATTTGCATATAGCTGAGTCCAAACTGAGGTGCCATGGTGTGCAAAATAACAATGGACTGGGATGCAGCCCAAGTAATGCTTTCAGTGGCTGAGATTAACTCAAGCATTCCATCCATCACTTTTTGCATAATATAATAAGAACAATAGCAAGGCAGGTCTGTGGTACTCATTCATAGAACCACATTGTGCTAGAGTCACGGTCACTAAGTTAGCTTCCTATGAATGGCAGAAGTATCAACAAGTAAGCACGCCTAAAGTAAAGAAAAGAAGTGCTATGATGCAGCCAGTATTGACCACGTCATAGCGCTTTTTTTCCTTAACTTTAAGCCACGTTGCAGTGCAACATGGCCTAAAGTAAAGAACAAAAAGCACTGATGCAGTCAGCGTTGTCCGCTTCATAGCTTTTTTTTAAGCCACGTGCGAGGGGCTGGACAAGGAATAGAAGGGAGCAGAAACAATGGCCAGCAGGAGCAACATGAGGGAGATGAATGGGAGGAGGGTGGGAGCAGCAACAACGTGAGGGGGAGGAGTGTGGAACAGGGGTGGCTCCTCCATAAGGGCGGAGGAGCGTTGCTACTCTGCCAGCAGCAGCAGCTGCAAACCTTTTCCACAAAAATGATAATAAACTTTGTTTATTATCATTTTTGGGGAAAGGGGCGGGCAATGAGGGGGAGTGCTGTGCATTCCTCCTCAGTGCGCATGTATGTTTGGCCAGCCGTCTCAGGCCGACCAAACACACATGCGCACAGGGCTCTCTCCCCCACAGTTGCCTCTTCCTGCACAAAAACAATCCTGCCTACAACACAGACACCCTTGCACCATGGTGCAAGGGTGCCTGCGTTGGCACTAGGCTGCCAAAATGGCATCAGCACAGTAGGAATGGACAGAAATGCACTGTATGCCATAGTTACGGTGCATTAATACCCTTCCCTTTTGATGCAGGGCAGAGCAGCAAGGTGACTTGCTGCACTGCCCTGTGCCAAAGTCCATAAATATGGGCCCTGGTGCTTTTCCCCATGAACCTACTTTTCTTCAAGAGAGCTGGTGTCCATCTTTATGCACTGGTGCCCTTCCAAAGAATCTGAGTGGTTGGGTTTACTACTTACTGGGAACAGGGTATTAGTAACAATAAGATTTGCAGGGGTAAATAAATTACCGTCTCCACAAGTGGGTAAATTGACATTCTAGCAGCAATAAATTAAATATTGTTAATTAATCCTGAGGGCTGAGAAGGTTAAAGACAAGCCAAACGTGGGAGGGGGTGGGAAACACAACAAGAACGGAAGGTGGACAGGGAGGGTGGTAGAAACACAACAAGGGTGGGGGAAAGGTGAGGAGAGAGGAGAGTGTGGGGGAAATGCGATGAGGGTGGGAGGAGGGTGGGCTGGGGAAACATGAAAAGACCATGAGGAAGGCGGTGGTGAGGGAAACACAGCAAGAGCAGGGCTAGGGTGGGGAGAGCATATAGTGCCATGCACTTATATAGAGTGCATGGCCAAAAGTAAAAAAAATAACAGTACTAGAAGCAGCATGCACCCAGTGGAAGGAAGTTGTGCTAGGTCTATGCTCCTCAGCAGGGACAGAGGCCACAGAAGTATGCAGGAGGTGGTAAACTGCTGGCAGAAAGCAGGAGGCATGGCTAATAAGTAGCAAGGAAACAATAGACATGGAAGGCAACCAATGGTAAGTAATGGGCAGGCTCTAAGCATGTTTTTAAGCTTAGCAACATTATTTAACACCTGGGTCAGACCAGTCGTTTAGAGTGCAGGTAGGCCCATTTCCAGGGGGAAACACCATGGAATGGGCACAAAGATGCCCACCCCAACCCCCAGCAACACCACCACACACCACAGGGACACTACTGGAGGAGGGAGCCCATCCCAGGTAAGTTGCAGGTAAGTATTAGTGTTAGTGTGTGTGATGTGCCACCTGGGGCCCCTTAGATGGGGCCCCCTGCCTGGCACTGGGTATTTTGGGCATGCCCTGGGGACACTGGTCCCCTGTGGTGGGCATTGGGGTGGTTGTGATGACTCCTTAGACCGGTATAATTTTTGGGCTGCTTATGTGTCGAAAAATGATGCTAGGCTGACTTGTGGCAATATTTTTGCCGCACACCAGTCTAGCGTCATTATTGGCCCACTAGCGCCATTCCCCCTAACACCATTACTCCCTGGCTAGCGTCTTTTTCTTTGATGCTAGCCAGGCCTTAGCGCCATCCTGCGTCATTTATTTAAAATGGCGCACGGATGATGCTATGGAATGGCATTAGCTCGCGCTAAAAAAAATGACACACAACTACATTTTTCTTAAATATGGGCCTTAGCCTTTTATGAGCATGGCTATAATACAGCAAAACACGACTGAGGTAATATGATTAGACAGATAAGCAGTGTTCCTGAGTAGTGTATTCCACTGCATCTACCATTAATCCCAGAAATAGGACATATTTTTTAATAATACAGAGTGAGCAAAGTATCAACTCAATCATAATACATTTCTAACACGGCCCTGTTTTTGTCTACTTGTGACCGGGCGGCTAGATGGGGAGGTTAGGCAAGCCAGAATTTACACTTCTGAGTCAATGTTGCCCTTAAGTCTTATTCTCTCATACTTTTCACTTGTTTAACTATTTGTGAGCATAAATGTCAAAGGCTGATTGAGAGAACTTTGCCTTATTAATCACCTACGTGGTAGGGAAAAAGAAAGGGGTGTTGACCAGAGTGGCGATGACAAGTCTAGGCTTTCTCCACCTTGGAAATCCTCTCCTGCAAACGGCAGGAGTAAGTGTATTTCCAGGGTAGGAAACAGAAGCATACACCCATACAGTGCTTAATTTGTAAATAAAAACGGGCCGGTGCCCAAAGCCCTCCTCTGAAACACGCGGCTGCTGCAACTAAATGTGAGCACAGTATACTGATGCAGGGTAATCCTGAAGCCATCTCGGGCCTCCCTAATCTGTTTACAGCCACTCCCTGCCCCTTCAGCTCACTCTGGCAGCTTTCTGCTTTCTCCCTTTGTGACGCATTTTCGTTTTTCTCTTCCTCCATATTTCCCATATGTGTCTTTTGCTCTCAGTAAATGCTTGAGGCAGAAAAATAAGCCCCGCCCTCAAACATAAGTGTCAGCGCCCTGCACCGGAAACAACAAGCACTGCTTACATACTGACAGAATTAGTAAATGCGTTTTTCTGTTTCAATTCTGGAATTCATTTGTGAAATCCAAGTTCCCCCCATGTGAAGGCATTTTTGCAGGCGTACTTTTAAGCATGCAACCATGCTTCACAGTAGTACTATTGCACTTTTTCCCCTTCACAATAAAACATTTTTCCCTTGGAGAAACCTCTTCTGTAGACCGCCCCCACCCCGAAATTCGGAGGCATTCGCTCCACATTACAACTCTGAATTCAGATTTACTCCTACCCTTGACAGTGGTAGTTATCTGACAGGGTCCAGGTTGGGAACGCTCCTTACAAAGTATTGCGAAAACCCACATATTTATAACAATTCACCCACTATTCAAAGCATTTCTCTCCTGGAAGAGGCAACTCAGCACCATTGTGAGGTAATTTATCAAATTATAATATTACGATATAATATTACACCATGGTGATGTAAAATCATACATAATAAATATTATGCATGAGTACAGCGCTTTGCATGCATAGATTAAAGTTTATGAGAACAAAAGTGGTATTCACATTTGTTAAATAAGCCAGAGTTCCATGCAACAAGGTCGCAGAGTTTGTCTGCAATGCAGCAGTGTTCAGGGAAATGATGAAAACGGCAGTCTGGCCACAAAGGAGTAATTGAAAGCTTGGATTTTAACAACAGTTTCCAAAATAAGTGAATGCTTGGATTTCAACAATAGTTTCTCTCTTTTCAATTTCAGCGTTCATACAGTTGTTGATTTGTACCAAGAGACCTGATTTTCCTAATCTAGGAGCCTTATCAGGTTATGTCATTTAGTCGGCGTTTGGTACAAATGCTTCAGGTCTAAACCTGGCCAAACAAAAGGCTTTTGTAGAGTGAAAAAAAGCTTTTCTTGGGGATTTTTGGCTTTGCTTCTTATGTAAACTTAGCCTCAAACTTAAATACTTGTAAGCATGAAGGTGTTTTGATGTTGAATAAAGATGCCCTGCACATCAAACACATTAATGCATTGTGCGTATGATTTTTTCCACTTAGGGGCATATTTATGATCCCCTTGCACCACCACAGCGTCACTTTTTGTGACGCTCCGGTGGCACAAACTAAAAAACCTATTCACGAGGCCACGCAAAGCCACTTTGCGAGGCTCCGAATGGCCTCATCGATATGGAGTAAGGCTTACTCTGCACTCAGGATGCGTTCCATGGGCGTTACGGTAGGTGTTCCCACACAACACCCATGGATTTTTATTCTTTCCCAGATTTACAAAACCAGGTAACCTGGGAATGAAACAAAACCATACGCCTCTCGAGGTGAGGAGTAACGAGGAAAAATAACTTGACCTCCTCTAGTTTTTTCCTCTTTCCATGTGTGCTGCATTCTGCAGCACAGATAGAGGAAAACACCTCGCAGGATTGTTTTTGTGCAGGAAGGTGCCCCTTTCTGCACAAAAACAATCCAGTTGACGATGCAGACTCCCTTTCCAAAATGGCGCCATTTCGGCTATGCTGCTGAAATGATGCCAGCACAGGGGGAAAGGACAGGAATGCACCGTATTACTTTCACTTTGGTGTAAGGCAGCACAGCAAGGTGACTTGCTGCTCTGCCCTACACCAAATCCCCATAAATGAGGGCCTTATTTTATAGTGTAGGTATTAGCAACTCATTATTCAGTTTGCATGCTTGACAACCTTAATGAGCATATAATAAAACAAAACACAAATTCACATACAAGAGTGATCGTCTGTGAGTGGCAGGGTGAAGTGACAACGAGGAGAGAGCGTGAGGTATAAGAAGAGGTAATTATTTTAAATAAATATGTAATTAATGTACTTATGTTGCTTTGTATATTATGTATAGAGCCTGGATAGTGTCATAGTAAGATGATGTTGGTACTTTGATAAAAACATGAATGTAATTGAAACATTAAAAATAAAGGTTAACCATACAGGATTGAATAACAGCGATAGGTGAAGAAAGGGAGAGGAGGCTTGTACAACACAAGTATTCAGGTTAAGAATATTAAGTGTCAAAGGAGGACAGGACAGGGATGCATATGATGTAGCCAGAAGTAGCTGAACATCGAAACAGGAGATACAGGAAATCAGACAAAAACAATTGTACTCACAGTTGCCCAGATATACAAACACTTTGCGTCTGGTTTACATTACTTTTTTAATGCAAACCCACCACCAAGTTTAGTGGTAGGATTCACAATTGTAACCAAAGTAATGAAAAGCTATGCAACTTGCAGCCTTACATTACTTTGCGTCAAGGGGGTAATCCATGGGTAGTGCATGGGTGTTCCCATGCATCCAACCCTGGGCTTTGATGCAAATCACTACCTACAAAGGAACTGTAGACAGTGATTAGCATCAAAATCCTGTACCTCCATGAGGCCCTCTTTGCATGTGTGCTGCATTCTACAGCACACATACAAAGTGAGAACCACCTTATAGCATAGTTTATTGTACTGTAAGGTACAAAATGATTCAGGCCCAACTGCAGTACAGGAACAGCACTCATTGCATCCACGGACGACATCCACATGATCCTAGACAAAGGAGACACATGGCCCTGATTCTCCTGGACCTCCATGCAGCATTTGACATGGCCTCATACACCATCCTCAACAGGTGCCTGATCGTGATTGACATCCAAGGACCTGCTCTACCCTGGATCTACTTCTTCCTAATAGATAGAACTCAAGCTATTAGCCTGGTACCTTACTTCTTGGAAACCCACAACCTCATCTGCAAAGTGCCTCAAGGCTCATTGCTAAGCCCCCGTCCTCTTCAACTCATACATGATCCCTCAGGCCAACATCACCTGTGCACACAACATCAAAATCCTCTCCTATGCAGATGACACACAGCCCTTACTCTCACTCTTGGACAAGACCCTAATACAAAAAACAAGTTCACTATCTGCATGACTGAAGTTGCTAACTGGATGAAAACCAACTGTCTCAAGCTCATCATCGACAAGTGATAATTAGTAAGAACACCTCACCCAGGGACTCCAACTGATGGCCGGCCAAACTTAGACCAACATCCAGAACCCATGCCAGGAACCTTGGAATAATCATCAACAGCAAACTTGGCATGACCACACAAGTCAACATACTCACTGCATCCTGCTGCCACACGCTGAAGATTCTTAGGAAGATCTTCAAATGGCTTATAAGCAACACTAGAAAAACTGTCACTCACTAGACACCAACAAACTGGGATCACCACTAAGCAACTCAATAGAAGACTACACACCATCCAGAACTCAGGAGCCAGGACCTTCCTCAACCTCCCACACAGAACTCACATCACACCACAACTCGGGGAACTACACTGGCACCCAATACACAATTGTGCTCACGTCAAACTCCTCAAACACACATTCAAGGCACTACACGACATGGGCTCTACCTACCTGAACAATTGCAACTCCTTCCACCAACCACCCAGACATCTCCGCTCTGAAGGACTCCTATTCGCATGCATCCCATTGTTGAAGGCTGGTTATTAGTAGAGGTAAAGTACACCCCCACCACTAGCCATAATGCTCCCAAGCCAATGTTAGGTCCAATCAAGGTCTCAAAACAACAGCCACTGGCTCAACCCCTGGTAGCTTGGCAACCAGCATCCAGGCTTAACTTAGGAGACAAGTATGTAAAGCATTTAAATACACCTATACAGTAAATAAGTAAGACACAACACACAATAAAAATCCCACACCAATTTATAAAAATAGTAAATATTTTTATCTTTAAAGTGACACCAAAATGACAAAACTTCAATAGAGGGAACCAGAGTTACACATTTTTAAAGATTAAATAAAAAAAATTGTGCTTCCTAGTGAGAAATCAATAGCACCAACCGTGGGCATCTGGTTGCACCTGACCAGGACTTAGTCAAAGTTTGAGGTCGGCTGAGATGGAGCCCTGCTCAGACACACTGAGTGAGACCTTGGGCAAAATGTTAACTTCTTACTTAGTAATTTTTCTGGAGCTTTTCTCTCTCGACGTTGTGCGGTCCTCCTCAGCAAGCAGTTTTGATGTGGTCGGCATACCGATTTTCCGTGAGGACCAGGTAAATCCAGGAAGTCTGGAGCTCCAGAGCTTTCAGTGGGACGAACCTGCTATTCAGGCCGGGTTGCAGTTGAAGGTAGTCGGCTTGACTAATGACGTTAGGTCAGTCCACTTCTGGAGCTTTTTCTCAAAGTTGCTCCAAACTTCAGGAACATCTTTGTGAAGTTCCTCTTGAGGGTTCAGAGTGTCCCAAACACAAATCCAAGGGTCCAGATACTCTGAGATGGTCCTTGGAAGTTTAGGTCTACAATGCCCTCAATGCACCTGGTCAAATCCTTAAAAGTCCACTGGACGCACTCCAGGCTGGGGACGTTTGTGATAGTTGGTGAAGGCAAGCTCTGTTAACCAGTTGCTTTCAGGGAATCCACTCCTGAGTCCTTTTCTTAAGCAAGGCAAAGTCCTTAGGTCTGTTGTTCCAGTGTGAAACAGGAGCAGTCCTTCAAAGGGCGGTCCTTGGGGTTGTAGACCAGGGTTCCAGGAGGGCAGTCCTTCTTCTTCTGGTGATTTCAGGCAGCAGATCTGAGTTGCCATGCAGCTCAGCCATGTTTATTCAATCATCTTGGGGGACAAGCAGAGGGGCACCCCTGTCCTATTTGATGCAGGGTGCCACCCAAAAACATGACAGCTTCCTCCAAAGTGTGGCATTTTCTTGTCCCATAAAGCACTGCACTTTAAGATTGATGTGTTCTCTCCAGAGGAGAATGACTTGGTTAAACCAACCTACTACTGTGGCTCATTTCCATTAACGCATCCCGCCAGACCATCTGCAAATTCCTTTCCTGGGCCTGCTATCTACCTGGGAGGTACGGGGTGAGAGGGTAGGCCTGTCTGGCAATCCGTTCTGTCCTGCTTCCTTTGAAGCCCAGTTTGATTTACCCAGCCCCCTTCCTGGCTTGGCCTCTGCAGCTGCAGACCTTCCCCCCATCAGATAACCTCTACTTAGTACAGACCACTTATCACCTCATCAAAGCAGCCTGGCTAACCCTGTTAATGCTGACCAATCAGGAGAGGGCACTAGCAGGGTGGATTTTGGCTTACAGAAAAGAAAGTTCTATAACTTATTTTCTGTGTTAGTTATGATAAATTTGAACAGTGGCAAGTTGTTGGATTTATCATTAACAATCTTTTGAGTCTTTTTATGGCACATTTAGCTCCTTTCTGGCAATGCTTATGCTTATGTGACATTTTCCCATGTTATCCGATGGAGTTAAATAACAACAATGGGGAAAAATGAAAGGGCCACTTTTTTCCTCACCAGGGCATATAAAATGTCTTATAGTTACATGGCACCACACCCATGGGGCACCTAGGGGAGACATTAGGTGTGACGTATATGTAAATATAAGGTAGATTATCATCTTGGAAGTACCCTTAATTCCAAAGTCAACTTTGCACACATTTTACTTTTTAAAGGCAGTCTGCAAGGCAGGGTGGCCTTTAAAAATGAAAGTAGGCAACACAGCACTGCACACTCCAGTGCAGGAAATCTACGGGGCCTCTAAACTTCCCTGCCCTATTATATACTAGGGACTTATAGGGAGTTTGAATCCCCCTTACCCTATTATCTACTAGGGACTTACAAGAGTCTATCATTGCCAATTGTAATTGTACCACTTCACCATATACCTTTTATTCAGAGCCCTGGGCCTGGTTAGTAGAGCCCAGGGCACAGTCACGGTCAGTTACCACCAGTATCAGTCAGAAAACATGGGGGTGAACATGCTACAAGGATGACTTTCTCACACCCATGCATACACAGAACCCGATCAGCAGGGTGGTCATTCTCCTATATCGCTCCTAAAGGGTGGAACAGCCTCCACGCCACATCAGAGCCTCCTACCCTGTTCCTGAATTCTGCAAGAAAGTGAAGGTCTGGATTTTCAATTATCCAACCTACCATCGACAGGGCTAGGCACACACACCTCCTCAGGCTAGCCCTGCGGGTGATAATGCACTTTAGAAGTCAACATAACATTACGTATAACATAAACATAACACAGGACCCCTTCCTGTATTGGTGTGTGGCAGCCAGAAGCATGCCAGTGCAGAAAAAGAGCAGAACAGTGCCACATCATAATAGCTATGGCGCTATTTTGCTCTCTCCCGTTCATGCAATGAAGAGCAGCAACTTTACTTGCTGTTCTGCATTGCATGATTATTTTTTAGCAAATCTGGACTTTTATGAGGCCTTGCAAGTGAGAAAGTATATACATTGTATAGGAGAGGATATGTAGGAATAGTAGAGTATGGTACAGTCAGCAAGAAGACTTATATTACCACAGTACATGCTACTGGCATGAAGCCACAGATCCAGAAGCATAGCGCTAGACCAGTGATGACCAGGAACAGGCTACTATAAGGAGTTTATTTTACGGTACAGCTTTAGCGTGCAAACCCCTGAGAATTTACACATATAAACACTGAAAGGTGAATGATAACATGACAGCAGTATTTAAATCCCTAAAATGGCAGAGAACAGTTTTCAAGAAAATAATATTTGTTTTAAGTTTTACTTTATTTGCCAGAATAGTAAACATACACAGCCTGTTGCTATCAACAGTGCAAAACTGCAATCAAAGCATATTGCAAATAGGGCTGTGTGAAACTGTAACGAGGGGGCATTTACCATGCCTATATGGGTGCTGCAAAATGTGCCAGGACAATGTCAGTGTTGATATTTCATACTTAAAAAGAAAAAAACACACAATTTGCTTGGCCAGGTGAAGAAGCTCCTGCAGGGTCTGAGCTCCAGCTGGCCTGCTGGTCTGGGGTAGAAGCCCCCAATCTAGGCTTCCTTCTCTAGGTCACCATGTGACAAAGTGACCCGGACGGAGTCCGGCAAGTCCTGAGAGGGCTCCCCTGCTTGGCTGATTAAAGAAGCTCTGATTGGGCCCTGGGTCACAGCTTCAGCTGGCCCAGGACTGGAAGGCTTTGTCCCTGGGTTCTATTTACCTGCCGTGCCACAGAGTGCCCTGGACGGGGTGCCACAGGCCCAGGAAGACATCACCTGCCTGCCTTAGTTAGGAAGTTGTGACTGGGCCCCAGGTCAGATCTCCGGCAGGCCCAAGGGAGGAAATCCCTGGCCCTAGGTTCCATTCTCCGGCCCACCATGTTGCAAAGTGCCTGTGATGATGTCCTGCAGGCCCAGGAAGTACCATACCTTACCTTACCTACCTTATATACCTTATATACCTTATATACCATACCTTACTGGATTAAGAAGCTCTGGCCCGGGAATGGGTCAGAGCTCCAGCAGGCCTGCATGTGTTAAGTGCCCGCCCTGGGCTCCGTTCTCCCGCCCGCTGGGTCACAAAGTGTCCTGGAGGGGTCCAGCAGTCCGAGGAGATCTCCCCTGTTTGGCCGAGGTCAGAAGCTCCTGCTGGCTAGGGAGAAGAAGCCACAGCCTTGGGCTCATTTATTTAGACTGTTGTGTCCCATAATGCCTGGGACATGGTCCAATAGGCATGGAAGGTCAGACCTACTTGTTTGGCTTAGAAGCTGCGATGGGCCCTGAGTCAGAGATCCATCTGTCCCAATGGCCCATGAAGGGCTCCCCTGCTGGGCTGAGTGTAAAAGCTCTGACCAGTATCCGGGTCAGAGATCCAGCTGGGCCGGAGGTTTAAAAACCTGCCACTGGGCTTCCTTCTCCAGCCTGCTGCGTCAGTTAGAGCCCAGGATAATGTCCCACAAGCCCTGGGGGATGGGAGGAGGGGGCGCTTGGCTAGGGGGAAAAAAGCTCAAATAGAGCCCCAGGTCAGAGCTTTGTGAGGCCCCCCTGCAGCCGCATGTCTCAGACCCATCTCAGACTCTGAGAACCCAGCCCCAGGAGCCCTAAGCCCATTCTAGGGCCAGTGGAATCAAATTCATAAGACACAGTTTGACCAGAGGGATGTAATTCAAGCCTAGATGAATGTATTAAATCCTATCGAAACTCTATCCACCCATGCTAAAAAAAAATACAACACATGGTACAGGTGAAGACAACCATAAATACATTTGTACAAAATATTTTATTAATTTATCACATACAAATTATTACATTTGGTACCAATAAGTCTGTACTTCAAGCCTAGCCATCTGGTCACACGTCATAGCCTGGACACGGAAGGACAGTGTCAGGCAACTGGGGTCAGTGGCAGTGCTGGTTACTCACCTGACCCATCTTGAAACACAAATCAAGGAGTCTAATACATGTGTGAGTCATAGGGCTGATTAAAACCCTGTGTTGTAAAGAAGGTAAGGGGCAGTGTGGATCGGCTGAGGTGGGATTCTGCCATGGCCTTGCAGCAGTCATACCACTGGCCTATGCTGTTTGGAAGATGGAGCATGAAACTTGGAAAGTGTAGCAATTTCGGTGGCATCTGATGAGTCTTGCTGGTCCTTGAAAATTCCCGGGAAGATAGTGTAAATTTCTTGCAGGGCCATAACCATGGCCTCAGTGTGTCTCCATGGTGAATAGCCTTTGGCATGTTGTGCAATGTAGGTAAGGGAAGTTGGCAAGTCAGATGTGCAACTCTGAGATAAGTATTGGCTCTAAGGGCTAGGTTAGTCATGCTGGGCCTCGAAGCAGTGCTGGATGCTTGCCTTGACTGGACATCACCCTCGGACTCGGCTAGTCATCACCCTCTGAGGTGGCGGTGACTGTGGACATGAGCCAGGCCCTTCCTGAGAATCACTCTACCTGTGGTGGTTGCCTCGCGCCCCTCCACAGGGTGTGAGGCTGGTGATCTTCCGTGGCTAAAGCCTAGTAGCTGACTTAAAACTGGTGCGGACCAGCGGATTCAGACTATTTAATGAAAACATAACATCTAGAGGTCCCAAGGCAATGTGATGTGATTTCTGCCCAGTGCTCTGAATGTCAAAGTAGAGAAATTCATTGAAGTGCAGGTAAACAGAGGTAGTAACAAAGACTCTCTTAAAATCTTCTTGGCCATATTTGCCTTTACCTCCAAGTGGCCCTTCTTGTAGCTATCACTATATCACTCATCTGTTTCAGGAAACATTTATAGAGCTAGGCCACATAAGGCATCTATCATAGTCATGATAGCAATAGCAAGAAATTGCAAAGCTAACAATCCCAATTCCACATGGGGTACCTCCTGGACAACAAAAACTCCATTAAGATGGCGAAAGGAGATGCTGTCTTTTCCGCAAATCATTAACTATCTCACCAATTTTGTGAACTTTACACCAAGCTAGAACAACACAATGAATAACAAATAATTAATTCACACTTTTTCACCATGTTCACCCTCCGAACTATTCGATAATGAGGAAATTATTGATCACAGTGAAAGCGTCAAATTTGTAACTTCATCATTTGCAAGAGTACAAGACACACTTAGGCTGGAAAAAACTGTGAAACATTTTAGAGCTCACTGACAAACCCAATGAGAAGAAAAGTGACTTCACCTTGAAAACATGTATTGGAAATATCCCAATGAAAAATACAATTGCGATCTTTGTTGAGACATAATGGTAACTTTTAAAGAACTTAAAACATAACTTCAACAAACACAAATGATTCTATTTAAAATCATATTGTTTGAAATGTGACAAAGAAGCTGGGTTTCATAACACTACACTCCTCAATATCAAGTGAAAAGGTAGGAAAAATAAATGAAATCCACAGTTCCTATGTAGCTTTTGTGATTTGAAATTTGCAAAAACAAATTGTAGTGTTGCAGCATTCAAGGCATACACATCCAAAAGCACAAAATGATGTTAGAATCTGCTCTAGCAAGCAGCAAACATTGAAATTGGTGGTCAATAGCCTAAATATTGCCGCTAACTGGAAAAAGTATGTGGAATCAAAAGGAATACAAATGTACTCATAGTTCTGCAGTTCGATAATAAAAATAGCAAACAGATTGCAGAGAAAAGACAGAATATGAGAGAAAAGCAAAATGATATGCATCAAGCATACACAAATATTGAAAGCAACTCTAATAATGAACCAGAAATATTCGAAGGAACAATAAAAGAAAGGCATAAAGACTTTGTAAGCAAATAAAGAGCATCTAAAATCACAAGCAATCAAGATTTGCATGACAAAATATCAGAAGTCCAAAAAATATTCAAAAAATCCACAGCATCAAGAAGTTTTTATGGACTTGATGGAAGAAACTGTAATTTATATCACACAAAATACCAGCGAAATCCATCCAAAATCAACCAACTAAAATCAAAATGAAACACCTAATGAACATGATGCTGAGACTACGAGCAGTGTTCAAGATGGGAACCAACTGTTTCAGTCCAGAGTAACATACCCAAGAAAGATTAGAAAAATGAAAAATTCAATAAAAAACATAAGTAAACTTGGAAAATCAAATGCCAGCTTCAAAGAATATCAGTTAATGTCAAAGAAAGATAAAAAGAAAATTGCCAAGAAAATTACTGATTCAGCAGAAAATGCCACTTGCCAGATCAGTGTGGAGGATATTTAACAATATTACAAAGACATTATTGAAAAAAAAAAAATATGAAAATTTGTCCCAGTTGATTGAAATTCAGAAGTATGGGACTACGAACATCTGTGTAAAGAAATCACAGTTCTTGAAATAGCAGATGCATTTAAGGAAGCCAACTTAAACAAAGCAGTGGGGCCTGAGAATGTTGGCTTAAATGATCTGTACAATGTTCACAAGAAAGAACCAAGGCCCAGATTTAGTAAGCCCTTGCGTTGCCATTGCGTCACCCAAGGCGATGCAAGAAAAAACAAGGGCTTAAGTGATATTTACTAAGCCACACAAACCCACCTTGCATGGCTTAATAAATCCAGAGTAATGAAAGATAGTGCAAATTGCTGCCTTGCGTTACTCTGCATTGGGAAGGCATTCCATGCGTGGAGTGTGTGTTCCCAAGCATCCACCCATGGATTTTAGTGCATTCCCAGATTTACTAAGGGTAGTAAACCTAGGATTGCGTCAAAATGCTATGCCATCCCAACAGAGGCATAACTAGGAGAAATAGGTATATTTATCCTCGTTAAATGGCTATTTCTGTGTGTGTGCTGAATTCTGCAGCACATGTAGAAAGAGAACATTGTCTTTTTGCGTTGTGTACTATCAACTTGGTAAGAAATGGGAAGAGTCCCAGAATGCATGCAAAAAGAACCGATCAATGTCGACTCCCAGGAACATACCAGTAAACGAGCTGAACAAAATAAACAATTGGAGACCAATTACAAATGGTAAAACATTTAGAAAGTTACTAACAAAAATCCTGACCAAAGGGCTCACTAGTATCATAAATTTCATTAAGACACAGAAGCTTCATGAAATTTCGAGAATGTCTTGTAAACCTGATGCTTGTAAAGAATATTATAAAGGAGGCCCTTAAGAATAAACACTTGCTTGCACGGTGCTCATAGGTATTTCAAAATACAATCATATTTGGTAAGTTTGCGTCGATTTTGCATAAAAAAATGACGCAAATGCGGCGCTAAAAAAGTATAAATATGGGCCTTAGTGCGAAGGAAGCAGCCCTCTTCTGTCTTCTCTCCGGTCCTCATGTGAGGGACTCTATGCACCAGCCCAGGGGTTGGCTATCCCAGGCTAACCAAGACTCCCCAGCACTTCAGTATCAGTATCAATCATAATCCCACAGATGAGTAGCTTCATCTCATTTGCTGCCCTGCTAAGCACATACACCAAATGTCTGAACCTGTGATTCCTGTCGTACTGACCTAGATTACTATCACGACACATCATCAATATGGTAAAACTAACCTGTCTCACAACATTCTATACCCAGTTCACTTCCCTATTAGAGGGTAAACAATCTAAAGCTTGGTGAATTCTGTTTCTCAATCATAGGAAGGGCCATCACCAAAGGATCAAAAAGCAATGTCACTATAAGGCATAGCCGCCAGAAGCCAATTATCCCTGTGGTGTCTTTTCTGACACCTCCCTGTTTGAAACCCAAAAACTCAGCAGGATAACACAGCCCTGCATTCCCGGTCTGTATTCATACTGAAAACTGAGAGTAAGTGAGCGTTTGCCCTTCTGCTCCAGGGGTGGTTTCTGAGCTTGCCTTCGGACACCTGTGGTATAGTTAGACGGCTGTATCACCGCAGTCAGACTCCTCCACTGCTGCTGCCCCTGGAGCACTTGGAGCCAGAAGCGACAGCCCCACAGAGGTCACCCCTCATGCTTCACTGAGTAACTGTAAAAGGAATAAAACAGTGATATTTCACCAGCAGTCTGAGGGCATCTTCCTTAACATGTCATCTCGTGTCTCTTCACAGTGCCAGACGGAAGTCAGGCTCAGCAGGGCTTTCTTTCCCCACTGATTCTGTCAAGCCCATTCCTTTGGCTGTGGTTTCGCTAGATAGTATGTAGGGATAGTAGGAATCTTGTTCGTCTTTTCATGCGCGTCACTAATTAGATGATGAGGCATATGGCTATTTTTGTACCACATGGAGTGGCTCATTCTGGGTTATTATTGCTGCCCATCAGCATCAAATTGGTCTTGCTTCCAAAAACAAAAGGATTGTTCTGGAGTCCAACTACACTTCAGTTGCCCTTGAAGAAACATGAATCACATAATAGAGAGAGCGAGTACACCCTCCAGTGCTTCTCTAGCTATTAGTATTGGCTATTTCTTACCGCACTACTAGATCTTCCAATTACGAATGTCCTGTGCATAGTAAGGTTCGGTTAGCACATGATTAGCATACAAAATTGTGACATGGTGTGATTGGTTTGTATGTAGATTGCAAATCATTTTAACAATTCTTTCATGCAGTGTGAAATGTAATATTGTCTATTCTAACCTAAATTCACACATAACTACATTAACAAATCCTAATGTCAACATTAACATAAACCTTCAACTAGTTCTAATTCTACTTTTAAAGTCACACATATATTATCAAACTCTAACACTTAATAACATTATCTAAATTCACACTAAATTTCACTGCTAAACTAATAAGCTCCATTTTCTAACATTATTATTTCTGTTGAAACATAACACACAATTGAGTATACATTTAATGAGCTTTGCTGATCTATAAGTTGTATATCAAGAGTAGGCACATTGTTAGTGTCCATCCTAGTAGTAATACATACATTTTGCCTGACCTCTATGAAGATCACATTTCAATCCTAGGTACCTCTCACAGTCACTTGACTGTTATTGATGTTTTGTTTTTCAAATTGCTATGGTTTGAAATTATTCACCAGATGTTTGTCTTTGTGATGCTTCATGAAAAGCCCACGTGTCTTTTAGCATTTAGTTTCAGGCATGTTGTTTGCTGAATTTTTCAATGATCTTAAAGTCAGTACTCATGTCTTCCCATGTGTTATTGAGTACTGATATGTCATCTGCAAAGGCTAAAGCTGTGATCTTGATCTGTTCAATAAGCCCATCTGTACAAAATGTAATGACCTTGCCATTTTTCTGAATATCACATAATTAGATGACCCATGGCAATAATAAATAACAGTGGGGATAGTGAGTCACCTTGTTTACCCCAGACTTCATTATTATTATTTCTGGTGTAGATAGTTTTTTTCCTTAAAATACACAGATGGATCTGTATATAAGTCTGTTATTAGATCGTAAATATATGTACACTTTTTCTTTCAAGATTCTTATAGTGACTGACTGAGCCTGAGTCAAACAACGATGCAAATGCGGTGCTAAAAAAGTATAAATATGGGCCTTAGTGCATCACATGTTCTTGGGGCACCTGGTGTCAAATGATTTGTAGACGGGTTTTGTAAGTAGCAGAGCAGCTACCTTGCTGCGATCTATTGAAAGACATCCTCTGAACCACGCTTTTGTGCCATCTGTGAGAGAATTCCGTGCACCCTGGGGCTCCCACTGCCACCAGCCGGTGGGAGGGACAGGGTGCGGAACAATGGGAGGTCACCTCCATCATGTATTGTGCAGCACGGGGGCCTCTCCACCTGCCCTGAGCTGCTAGGTGCAGGGACGTAGGCACGATCCTTTGCAGGTTAGCAGGATGACCAACTGGATGCAGCAAGCACCAGCTAAGCCGTCTGGAGGCAAAAAGCCAATGGGTGGCTCTAAGAAGGAGACTCCTGTGAGGTGGCCTTGTTGCCAGCTGCCATAAGCCTGGGTATGGTCACTCTGGTCAGACCGATCATCTGGTCTCTGGGCTGGCCACCCAGATGACCAGTTGGTACCTGGCCAACTAAGTGACCAATTGGTGGCTAAATGACCAGATGAATAGTCGTAGCTGACTTGTGCTCTCTCCAGGTTCTGCAAGCCTCCATTGGGGCTTAGCATCTTAATCCCCTTGGGTCTGACTGGAACAGCTTTTCAGGCAGGTGCAAGGGGAGAGGGTAGTTGGCTGGGGGCTTAACCCTCCTTAGCTCCCCAGACTCAGACACCAGGAAGATGGAATTGACCCGAGGAGCCTTAACTGATTGTCTGGGGTGATAGTACCTACCCTGGACATGGTGGCTGCCGACTAGGGACGACTCTTGTGTCTCACCGGGGGGTTACACAGGCATGGGATTCCCATGATAACCTAGCCCAAGGGGGCGATCTGGAACCGGGTGGCATCAGACTGGGAGAAGTCTGGGGCTGCTGCTGGCTGAACAGCTCCTGTAATCCCTTGTGAGAGACAAGCAAAGCCATGGCTTTTGCCTGAGAGACCCGCCCCCACAGCCCAGGGCTCCATGCACCAGACAGGTTCACCTTCCCTACCTGGGGCAGGGAAGTGTCAGACCAAAGGGGAGTCTGAGGCTCCTCTGAGCTGAACAACTCCTGTAATTAACTGTGAGAGGTGGATGAAGCCATGGCTTTCACCTGGGAGGCACAGTCCCTGCAGACTGATGGTTACAGCCATGAGGCAGAGCCTCATAACCTGGCTGGGGCAGGCTGGGGACCTACCTTCAAGGATTTGGCAGATTTCAAGATATCCTCCAGTTAGCTTATCCTCTCCACCAGTGAAGATTCATTCTCAAAGCCATTCCAACAAATGTGCACGTATCAGTGTGACAACTCAGTGAACGACTTCACCAGCCAAGCAGGCCTAATTTGGATTATGTTCAGGCAAACATACAAATACACATATAGACATAACGTTTCCTGAAATGGAGCTATTGTAACCTCTTTGGTTTACTGTTTACAACATAGCAAGTTAGAAGTTAAACGGTATGCACAAATCTAGAATAATTTTCTATTCCCAATAGAAGAGCCAGGATACTGTCTCCCTGTAATTGGACAATTAAAATTCAATTAAGGCACACAAATCACAAACCTTTTCAATTTTCCTTGGGCATCATTGTACAAGAAAAGAATGTTTAATCAGAAATGGACCAAAAAAATATATTCTTGAGGCTAACCATTTGATTGGAAACAACATAATATAGTGTAACAGTGGAACAACCAAAAGGACTAGGGCCTGCATTTACTAAGATTTTGTTTCAGGGTTGTGTCACTATTTTGGTGCAGCCTTTATACAAAATCTATTTTAGCATTTACTAAACCACATGAGGGCTGATTTACATGGCTTCTCGTGGCTAAAGAAAAAAAGTAATGCAGCACTGCCTTGCGCTACCTTGCATGGGGAGGCGTTATATGGGTGGAGCATGGGTGTTCCAGTGTATCCACACATGTATTTTATGCAAACACATATTTACCAATATAGCACAGATTTGTGAAAAAGGGTGCACCTATCTGAGGCTGGTGTAACAAGGAGAAATATACTTTTCCCCTTTTTACTTCCTTCTTACTTCTCTTTGCATGTGTCTTGCATTCCGCAATCAATTTTGGGATTTACCAAGCCATGCAACACCTGATTTCTTTGGCTTTGTGCGGCTTTGCAAAAAATATAAAAATAAAGTAAAAAGGTAATGTAAGGCAGCCATAGCACTACCTTGTGTTACTTTGCATCAAGTAGGCATCACATGGGTGGATCATGGCCATTCCTGTGCATCCACACATATATTTTGTCACAAATCCATATTTACCAATACTTGTAAACATTGGTGTGCAACAAAATGATGCACCTACCTGTAGCTGGTATAACAAGTAGTATCTTTATTTATATTTGTTACTTATAAACCTTAAAGGATAGTTTTTGTGCAGTAAGGTAAACCCTTCCTGTACGAGAACTAACCTTACAATAATGCAGGCATCACTGTGCCATGGTGCAAGGGTGCTTGCGTGGGTGCTAGGTAGCTCAAAGTTCACCAGTGCAAAGAGATGTGAACTGCGCCATATCTTGGTAAACATGGTGCAGTTCTGTTCTCTACCTTTAACGCACATACATTCAGGCAGCCACCACCAACCCTCCTAAAGCAATCTCACTTATTACTAAGCGGACATGTAACCAATGCATGAAGAGATTTGCCATAAACCACTGAAACTGTATACCTGCTTGCTTACAATAATAATTTGGAGCTGGGATAAGTTTACTAGATTCAGACACTGCTAGTCCCAGTCGGGCGTCACTAACCTCTCAATTAGACAGTTGAAAGGAATATCACCCATTTGGTTACAAAATGATTTCCATCTGGATGACAATACAGACCATCCCTGCTGACCTCTATCGTTGCCTTTAACAGCCTCTCATAATTATACAAAGCCTCTGTCTTCACTGTTGTATCAGTACAGGATATAGGTTGATGGTTCGGTGGTATCCTGAAAACTCCAGAAGGGATCTGCAGCAACTAATTAATGTGAATTGCACACCTTATATCTCTCATTCTTCTTTCCACTACCACACTATCAAGCAATGTGCACTAAGGCAAAATAAGAGCACCACTGTTATCATTTATGCATGACACCAAAATTACACCAAAATGCTAGCAACAAGGACATTGTTCCAACAGAGCTCTCTAGATGAAGGATTGTACAAAGGCCTTTCATGCAACCAGAAAAAGAACAGAATGGTTTGTGCATGTGGGAGGAGAAAGGGAGCAGACTTTCTAGCAAGTGACAGCATATGAGAGGATCTTTGATTAGAACAGGTGACAAACAGAGTGGACAGGTCATGGCAGGAGTTTAAACTTGCAGTGTTTCTGAATGGGTAGCCAGAGCG
Organism: Pleurodeles waltl; assembly: GCF_031143425.1. Taxonomy (NCBI): domain Eukaryota; kingdom Metazoa; phylum Chordata; class Amphibia; order Caudata; family Salamandridae; genus Pleurodeles; species Pleurodeles waltl. The sequence continues at coordinate 131,757,366 of NC_090438.1, read as the reverse complement.
GTTAGTTTTGCGAGATAAAGCATGATGGGAGCCCTTCTGGGGTCTAGGGTGAGTCTGGCGGCGGTGTTCTGGCTGGTTTGGAGTCTTTGAGTGAAGTGGCTGGAGATGTCCACATATAGTGCGTTGCTGTAGTTGAGTCTGCTGGTGATGAAAGCTTGGGTGACCGTGTGCCTTGTGTGTGGGGAGGGAGGCATTTAAAGATTTTGTGAAGCATTCTAAGGATGTGGCAGCAGGATGACTTGTTTGTTCATTGAGAGCTTGTCGTAAAGGATGATGCCGAGGCTTCTGGTATGGTCTGTGTGGGTGGGCATAGAACCCAAGTTGGGTGGCCACCAGGTGGAGTCCCAGGGGGATTTCATATTTCCGAAGATCAGGACCTTTGTTTTATCCATGTTGAGCTTGAGGCAGTTCTCCCGCATCCAGTTAGCTATATCGGGCCTGCAAGCAGTGAAATTGTTCCTAGTGGTGATATTCTTGTCACTGGGAGAGAGGATGAGCTCAGTGTCATCAGCGTAGAGACGATGTTGATGTTGTGGGTTCTTATGATGCTGGAAAGTGGTGCCACGTAAATATTAAACAGTTTTGGACTGAGAGAGGAGCCCTGAGTGACTCCACAGATGAGCTTCTTGGGTTTGTAGGTGAAAGTGGACAGGCTGACCCATTGTGTCCTGTTGGAGAGGAAGGAGGAAATCCAACTGAGGGTGAGTCCTTGGACTCCTGATTCCTGAAGTCTGCTGATGAGAGTACTGGTGGTGTCAAACTCTGCCGACAGGTTATGCAAGATGAGTGCAGCCGTTTTTCCTCTGTCCATGATATGGCTGATGTTGTCTGTTGCTGCTAGGAGGGAAGTCTCCATGCTGTGGTTTCTGCGAAATCCTGATTGGTTGGAGTCCAGGAGGTGGTGCTCTTCAAGATGGATGGAGAGCTGCTTGTTGATCTCTTTCTTCAGGACTTTGGCTAGGAAGGGTAGATATGAGATGGAATTGCTAAGATCTTTAGGATTTGCCAAGGGTTTCTTCAGCAGAGCAGTAAACTCAGTGTGTGTCCATCTGTCCAGGAAGTATCCGCTGAGGATGGAGAGGCTGATGATAGTGATGAGCTTGGTGCTCATCAATGTGCTTCTCAAGTTGTACATGTGGTGAGGGCAGGGTCTGAGGATGATCCTGACTGGACGGTCTGTATGATTCTGGTGGTGTCCTCTGTGGTGAGTGAGCTACAGCTTGTTAGGAGGTGGATGCTCAAGGTGGCAGGGGGTTGTGTGGTGATGTCCTCAACGATGGGTTAGGGTATGAAGTTGGAGTAGATCTTGAGGATTTTGTTGTGGAAGAAGTCTAATAGGTTGTTGCAGAGGATCTGTGAGGGAGTGATGGTGTTGGTGACAGCCGTTGGATTGGTGAACTTCTTGATGATGTTGAAGAGTTATTTGTCTGTGTTGGAGCAGGATTCAAGTTTGACCACGAGGGCCACTTTCCTGGCTTCTTTGATCTGTGCATGGTACCTTCAGAGGGTGGATTGGTAGGTGTCTCTGGAGGTGTTGTGTCGGCTGGTCCTCAATATTCTGTGAATTCTGTTGCATCTGATTTTTTTCAAGAGGACCGGGTTGTTGGGGCAATCGGAGATCTAGTTGTCAAATGTGGGTAGGTCTCTTTGTAGGTTGCCAGTGAGGGCTGGATAGTTGGATCAAAGGGTGTGGGCCCAGTCTGATTCTGTTATGTTGCTCCAGTGGCTGTGGGGTGGGAGTGATGATGTAGAAATGTATTGTGGAGTTGTCTGTCCATGTGAGCAGGGACGTGTGGCCAAAGGTGATCTTTTTGCTGGATGTGAAATAGGGTTGAGTATGTGTCCAGCGGCATGGGTCGGAACTTATACAAGTTGCGTGACTCCGATGCTGTTGAGGCTTTCTTGGAGGTCAGTGGCATTTTGGTCTGTTGGGTCATCGAGCAGGAGGAAATTGTTGGGTCTGATGGTGATGGGGGTGATGAAGTCAGTGAGGAGGCTACTGATGGAGGTGTGTGGACCTGATGGTCGGTAGGAGAGGGTGCCTGTGATGGTCGCGGAGTGGCTGATCTGTAGTTGGAAGAGCAGGTGTTCTATGAGTGTGGTAGGTTCATCTGGAGGTGATGGTGTCCTTGTGGATGATTGTGAGGCCTCTTCTTGGCTTGTGTCGCCTGTCACAGTGGATGAACTTGTATCCCGGGGGCTTGGCCACGGCAGAGGTTGGGTTGAAGATGGGTTGAGCGAGGTCTCATTGAGGAAGTGGATGTCTGAGAATCTGTGAAGATGAGGTCCAAGATCTTGGTGGTGTTCTTGCAGAGGGATCTGATGTTGAAAAGTATGCAGATGATGGGGGTGCAATGTGTGCGGATTGTTGCCTGAGGGGGATGCTGCAGGAGAAGCAGCAGTGAGCGCATGAGAAAAGACCTACTGTGCGATGTACCACAGAGGCAGTGGTGGTGGTGGTGGCGTTCGGTGTTGAGCTCTAGCAGGTCGGCAGGGCTGTTGTAGTGGCAGTCGGATGGACAAGGGTCTGTGGTGCTGGACGCAGACAGGCAGAGATGGGCTTGCCTTTGGCATGCCTTCAGTGCAGCAGACACCATTATGTAGGTTCTAAGAGGGGAGGAGCACAGGGAGGAGGAAGGGGTGGAAAGGCAGCCAAAGAGGCCCATGGAGGAGGCACATGGAGAAACTTATAAAGAGAGGAGGAGGAGGAAGGAAGCGGGTAAAGCGTGAGATTAGGGCGGAGGGAAGACCACAAAGACCGGGCAGAGCAAAATGAGCACAAAAGACAGAGGTAAAAAAGAGTTTTAAAAAAACAAAAAAAAAACAAATGGGCAAAGAGGCAAAAGCGAGTACCAAAGACTGGTGCAAAAGTATTGAGCAGCAAAGAAAGCACTCACCGGGCTCAGATCATGGGGACAGACAGGCACGAGTGGGCAAGCGCAGAGAGGTGGAGCCTCGGGCAATTCTGCTGGGCCCGGAAGGGCTTTAGATGGGTGAGAGGACCAGTCAAGAGCTGGGGCCTAGGCACCTGTTCAATGGGTCACACGGCGGCTGCCATTTAGTAGGTCCTAGGAAGGGAGGAGCGTGGGGGGTTGGGGCTAGGGAGGGGCAGGAAAGCAGCACAGGAATACAGCGGGAGAGGCACGTGGCTGAAGGCATTCGGAGTAGCAGGTAAGGAGAGGATGAGGAGGGAGGAGGGAAGAGAGAGAAGAGGGGAGCACAAAGACTGGGCAGCGTAAAATTGGGAAAACAAGCACAAAAGACAGGAAAAAAGAGCACAAAAAAACAAGGAAAATCGGGTACAGAGGCAAAAACGAGTACAAGACAGAGGCAAAATAGGCATAGAGATGAAAATAGGAAAAACGAGCACAAAAAAATGGGCGCAAACGGTTTGGGCAGCAAAGAGGGTGCTCACGGGGCACAAACAACGGGGACAGAAAGGCAGGAGCGGAAGAACGCTGGAAGGCGAAGCCTCGGGCAAGGGGACCGGTCTGTAATTGCCTCAGACTGGTTGGAGGGCCAGTCCAAGGTCAAGTGGGAGCTGGGGCCTAGGCAAAATATACCTGCACAGATGAAGTATCAGGGAGGGGACTCTAAGGAAGTGGGTCACTTGGCAGGTGACTGTAACTACTGTAGAGGCCGCAGTTGGCGAGAATCTTAGACTTGCTGGGGGGGTGAAGTACTAGTCATTATAATGAGTATGATGATTAAGATGAGTGACAGCCTCCTACATTCTATTCCTCAGAAGCAGATGAATGACAGCAGAGTGAGACCTAGTTCAGTGGCAACCAAAAGCTCATGGGCATGGGACAATGTAACTTTGCACATAGGTGTGCCAGTGCGCCAATTCCAGCTGGTGCCACAGCTACTGCCATGAAACTGTGAATAGAGAAAACCTTAAAGACCACTTGATTGGCAATGGAGATATTGCAAACTGCTTGCATGCTTGTATATAGGCATATTTACTTCCCGAAATCCTTGTACCAGCAGTCTGCAGTACCTCTGAGGCAGCAGTACCAATTATTTGCATTTGAGTTCTAGGATGATCAAAGTTACCCTGTAAGCAATCCGATCTTATTGTTATAGTGTTTCTATTTATATTTCTACATTCTGTGTTCTGGAATGTCGAAAATTCAAATCAGTAATTAATGTGTAAAATATACAAGGGCAGGGGCCTGAAGTTTTTCTGATGACCACACCACTGGTTCTCCCTGATTTTGAATGCGCATCAGGCCTCTTTCTTCACCACCCTACACTTCCTGCCTCTTGATCTCACTCTTGCTTGATCCAATCTCAAAACATGACTGCAGGTCCCCACCACTAGCAACCACCTGCACAAATTAAGCACTGCTTTAAATGCACGTAGAGTTCATTCTTCTTCATTCTGAATCCTGCTATTTGGCTGGTGGGCAGTAGATATTGAATAGAGCTAATCTTCCCTCTTTAACTCTGAGGCCCAGATTTAGGAGGGCCTAGCGCCATTCTAATGACACATTAGCGTCATTTTTTCAAAGCTAATGTGGCACTAGGAGGCCAAAAACGCTGCGCCATATTTACAAAGTGGCACCATGCATGCATTTCACCACTTTGTAACCCTTTGTGCTACATTATGCCTGCACCAAGAGATTTCTTTGCGTCATTTTTTAGGCACTTTTAACGCCTGCTCTGAGCTGAGCTCTGAGCAGGCGTTAAAAGGAGGCTCCCATTGCTGTGAAAGTGTTCTGAATGGTGGTGATTCCAGAGTAGAATGATGAAAGAGCTGCTAGAAAGTACTGTTCTGTTCAAACAGCAGAAGATATTTCAGCTTCTACTTGTTTAATCTACAGATAGATGATTGCATATAACTGACTCCAGGAATTAATAACTGCGGAGTTTCCTGGAGTTCTAAGCTCTACCTTTGTGCTACAACAGTGCTAACCACTACCTGCTTGGAAGCCAGATTAAAGGTGGACACCAGATTAACAGTCTGTCAGGATACCCTCGCGGTTGATAGTGCGCTTTCCAAATGCACGTAACATAACATAAAAAAATATAACATATATTCTGGATGAACTCCAAGATCCTTTTAGAGTCCAGCTCATGTGGCTCTATCAACTATCGATTGGACCAGTTATGATGGAGACGATGGAGAAGAGAGGATAGGATAAGAACCCTTAGAACTAAAAGGTTTGTGGCATCGTTTTATAGGATGAACTAAGTATAACAAAGTAACATCTACTTTGTCTCTACCAGTGCTTCACTGACTCTCTCAAGGGGATGTAACAGTGAAGAAGAAATGAAAGTGGAAGAGGAAGTGTAGCATTATGTAACCAGCCTGTCTGAAATACGAGTGAATAATATGCATAAAATGTATTCCATCCAAGCTGAGGAAGATTAAACAACCGAATACCTAATCTATCAGTGTTTCAAACAAGGCTGTGAAGGATTTGTGCAACACAATGATGTGCATATTGTTGCCTGCAAGGTTGAGTGTTCAACCTAGCTGTGGGGTAGCAGGTACTAAGATGATGTTCTCATAAATTGATGAAAATTAGGGTTTCTAGGGTTTCTAGATGTTAGTTTTCTCAACATATGTATTTGCAAAGGATTACCAGACAAACAAGTGCCTGCCAGATAACCAGTGCTCCACAAACCTTGGCTCTTGTGCATCAGTTAAGTTTACCGGCACACAGCAGGGTACCAGAATTTCCTGTTCTAAATATGGTCTGAGAAAAATGTTGAGGTATATCTACTAAAATCTTTCATAATGCAGTGCAGCAACCAAAATTGCTCTACTGCGTTGCGTGAGAGGGAGTGAGCAGGAAAGTGCCATACCTACTAAGATGCAGTTAGGTTGCTAAGTGCCAAGTACACACGTTTGCACCATTGTTCAAGGGTGTGCGTGTGATGCCTAGCATAGTTTTTGTACTAGAAAGGTACCCTGCCAGTACAAAATACTATATCTTGGCAATCTTTAAAACTGTTCCCATTTTGGATGAGTGCTGTACAGTGCAGCACACACGCAACGTCAGAAACATTGGATAAATAAAAGCATTTTTTTCCAAGTTGCCATGGCTTAAAAAGGCATAATTTTTGGCACAAATCCCTCTCAAGTATTGTTAGGAGACAGTGTTTGCATCAAAACCCTTGGGTGGCTGCAAGGGAACTCCCATGTACCACCCATGGAACACACTCTGAGGCAAAGCAATGCACACCAAGGTGCTACTTTGTGTCTCTGAGATATGTCTTCAGTTCTCAAGCAGAATATTTCTCATTCTCTTTTTCTAAGAAAAGGTAGGATATAATGAACTCACAGAATTTTTTTGTATGAAAACTCTAATCTAATAATGTTACATATTAGGTTTGGTTTACATTTCTAAGCTTTCGGTGAGAACAGAAAGAAGTTACAGTGTTTCGGAACCATAATATAACATAATTTGTTTTTCTGCAGAGCAATGTCTTTCTCAAGACAACTATCTCACAAAAACAATAGTTCAGTTTGATTCTCCTTGATTTATTGAATACCTACAACTTGTTCTGTCTGCTTGTACTATTGTAATAATAACTCAATTGCTTCTTATCACATTTTTGTATTGCTTCTGACTACAGAGCTGGAGCAGGAGTTTAACTGCTTTCACATTCCTGCACTGGTGCTGCAACGTACGAGAGCTGAATTTCTAATCCTTTTTTACGTTTTTAACACCTTCCAAAGCAATGCACAATGGGCTACAACCAAATTCATAACTTTAACTCTTCTCATTCTGACTTATTCTTCTTTTGTTTTCTTAGACTGAAGACTTTGGTATCAAGGCTGACACCCAAAAGCAGAGGCAGTAGAAAACAGGAGACACCTCCCCCACACAAGGGAGGACCAGTGGAGAGAGCCACACAGGTAAGTTATGTTCACTGAAGTTCAGTCCACGTCTGGCAGTTTTGTGACGATTGGTTACGTCGACGAATAAACAGCACGGTAACACTAAAATAGGTTAACTTCTTTATTCTCTGTCGCCCCAGCCATCCGCTCCATCGCAACTGTCGTTGCGTCGTACTCAACCTCCTTTCATATCGAGAACACTGCGTTCTCTCCGATCACCACGGAGATCGCACGCGCTGCTCTCGATGAAACGAAAACATCACACATCTCCCTTTTTATATTTAACAAACATTAGCGGAAAATATGTTTGACCCGGGACAAACTTGTTCTGAAAGGAATGAAATTAAATCCCTCATAACACAGTGAGAAATAATTATATACACTAAAACCAAATAACTAGAAAAAATCACTAGCATGTGAAAGACAAACAGACTAAACATGTGGAGAACCAATAAAATAAATACAGAGTCATTCTATCGCAAATAAAGAGCAACTAACTCACAAACCTAAACCCATCCAACCCTTCACCCAAGTACATAGTCTTTAAGGCGTTCCGGACTGACTTTCCTCCTACTACTTCTACTTGTTCCTTCACACCTTTTACTTCCACCTCGGCTGTAGCTTGGAGATTCTGACCATATTTTACTTTGGTTCATAATTTCTCTACCGGAACACGGTTCTACTACCTCTTTCATCCGCACGACTCGGTTCAGATTCCAAATCCTGCCATCAGAGGATTTTATGGCATTCTTAAATACTTTGACCACTGTTAAGGGTCTTGTAAATTTTGATCCGTCCATAAACCCTACGGGAGCCTTTTATCTTCACTACATCACCCACAGCTATATTCACTTTGGACACCTTCTTCCTAGTATCAAACTCTTGTTTTCTTTTTTCCATGAGTCTTAGTTCTCTATCACGCCATGTTGTATCTGTCAAATTAAACTCATTTTTAATCCATCCCATCCAACCTGGGCATAATTTGGTGTTGGGTAACCTTCTCTTAAACAATTCAAAAGGAGATTTTCCTGTGGTAGAATGTGGTGAAAACCGATAAGCAGTTATCCTTTTTAATAGCTCTGTTCGCCAATTCAAGGTGTTCACTTTTGCCAGCTGAATGCTTTCTTTGATATATTTGTTGAAACATTCTACTGCACCATACGTTTCAGGATGATATACTGCTGACCTTTTGTGCGTAATGCCACATTCCTTCATAAATTCCTCAAACATCGTTTAACAAAATTGCGGACCGTTATCAGATAACAATGACTTAGGGAAACCCTCTTTTCTAAAAATCTCTTCCAGAAAGCTTATCACACTATAAGAAGAGACATCTCGTACATTTTTTACCTCCACCCACCTGGAATATAAGTAAATTAATACAATCAAATATGGGGTAGAGTGTTCGCCTGATAAGGGACCAACAGTATCTATAGCGACTTCATCCCAGGGTTTACTCGGTAGGTTCCTAAAATACATCAGTACATTATGAGTTTTCAATATCTTGTCACTCCGTGAACATTGTATGCATTCTCTGACCACTTGCTCTGCTTCCAAATCCATGCCAGGTCACCAAAAGTTTGCTCTTAAATTCTCCTTAGTTTTAACGATACCTAAATGGCGTTCATGAGCTTGATCCATAACCGTCTTCCACAGAACACTTGGCGGGATCAACCTAGTACCCCTCAATAACATGCCACTTTCCAGCACCAATTCATCTTTTATCAAACTCCACACCTTACCAAGAGTACTAAATTTCCCATCTTCTAACGCCACGCAGATCTCGCTCAGTTCAACATCTTCCTTCACCGCCTCTTTCCACTCCTGCTCAGTTATTGCACCATACATAATCTCACTCACATCACAGAAAACTTCACAGACATAACCCTCCTGCAACGATAAGCCATCTTCCTCACCCTCCTTAGCGTCCTCCCTCACTAATCTGGAAAGACAATCTGCACTCACATTCAATGAGCCCGGTAAATATTCCACCCTAAATTTGAAGTCTTGTAGACTGATGATCCACCTCCTAATCCTTGCAGAGATGCAATTTAAACCTTTGCTGCCGAATACTTCAACCAAAGGTTTGTGGTCCGATAACACCAGAAATTCTGTGCCCCACACAAACTGTCTAAACTTCCTGAGAGCCCATTAAATAGCTAACGACTCCCTTTCTATCACAGAGTAATTCTTCTCAGCACCATTTAATGCTTTAGATGCACATGCAATCATAATTTTCTTTCCTTTATCCTCCTGCATCAATATAGCACCTAGCCCTTTCGCACTGGCATCAGTGACTATGACAGTCGGTCTGTCTGGCTTAAATGCCTGTAGACAAGGGGCATTATCCAATTCTTCCTTGATTAGGGGAAATTCTTTTTCACATTCGTTGTTCCACCGGAACTCCTTTTTTTTTTAAACAAATCTCTCAAATTTACAGTTTTTTCCGATAAATTCACTATGTATCTCCCATAATATTCTACCATTCCCAAAAATGACCTTACTTCCTCCTTGCTTTGAGGAGTCGTTAACTGCTTTATTGTCTTGACTAACTCAGGTTTAGGCTTTACACCATCACCCGTAATCAAGTGTCCCAGATACTCAACTTCAGTTAGACCAAAATGACATTTCTTCCTCTTAAGAGTAAGACCAGCTTGGCTTAAACATCTCAACACTAATTTCACCCGTCTCCAATGCTCTTCTGCTGACTCTGCATAAATCAACACATCATCTTGATAACATTTTACACCACACACACCTTTAAAATTTTATGCATGATACGTTGAAACACAGAAGCTGCGGAAACCAGCCCAAAAAGGCATCATTTTGAATTTAAAGGCACCAAAAGGGGCAATGGATGCAGTCAACTCTTGAGAACACTCTTCCAATTCTACCTGGTGATACGCTGAGGTTAAATCCAGCGTGGAAAAATACTTTGCTCCCCCAAGCGTGGACACAATCTCCTCAATATTTGGAAGAGGAAATTTGTCGACTACCACCTCTTTGTTCAAGGCTCTAAGGTCCACACATAATCTGATCTCTCCACTACCCTTCCTTGCCACTACAATGGGCGCCAACCATTCCGTTGCTTCCACCTCCTCAATTATGTCCAAATCCTGTAACTTCTTAAACTCATACATAACTGGCTCTTGTAATGCTAGGGGAATTCTCCTCACCTTCGCTGTTATCGGAATGGCACCAGTCTTGAGCTTAATTTTATGTTTGTAACCTCTTAAACATCCTAATTTCTCTGAGAAAACCTCAGGAAATTCAGAGACCAAATCTTCTTTACTCTCTACACACTGTACTTGCACTTGTGTTTGTGCACTGGGTTCTAACACCACTCCCAACAATCTTTGATGTGTCCAACTTAAAAGATTATCACCCTGATTGGACACATAAATCTTCCCAACCAAATGTCTCCCTTTCAATTCAAGACGTCCCTCAAAATACCCTAACATTTTTATTGGTTGTCCCCCATAACCACCAGGACACACATCCATTTTCCGTAACACTCTATTTCTCCTTGATATGAGATCATAACTTTTCTTAGAAATTATTGTCAATTGTGAACACAAATCAAATCTCATCAATAAATAAACATCTTCCACTCTCACTACCTCACTGGGATGTTCACCACACTCTGAGTCTTCACTTGAAAAATCACCTCCTGGGATACCTCCTTGACTTCTTTTAACATGTTACTATTGCTACTCCTCTTCTTTTTGTTACGACAACATTTAAAATAGTGTCCTTTTCTTCCACACCCATTGCATATTACATTTAATGCTGGGCAATTGCTCGTGTTAGCCTTATGTCCAGTTTTTCCACAACGAAAACACTCCCCTTTAAATTTTGAAATCTCTTCTTTTTTTTTTTCCGCCCCAAATTCTTTGACTTTCACCTCACAAACCACCTCTTCCACCTTCGTACACTCTCCACTCACAACTTATTGCCACTTAGCTCCTTAACACACTTTAACATATGCTCCACCCTCTTTGCCACCATAATCACCTCCTCTAATGGTGGTTCATCTTTTAACCAAAGCTCCTCCCTAATTTTGTTGCTACTACACTTTAATACAAATTGGTCTCTAATTCTCTAGTCCACCAATGTACCAAACTTACACGACGCTGCCAACTTCCTTAAACTGGTAATGTATTCCTCTACCGACTCGTCCTTTCCTTGCTCTCTTTTCCCAAAATAGTACCTCTCCATTATCGTACTTACCCTAGGTACATAATCTTTGTCTAATTTTTTAATACACACCTCATATTCATTCAAATTTCTTGACTCTTCAACACTTAATTCTGGTAAATTTTCAAGTACTTCCTCTCCCTCACCTCCCAAACAATGCATTAATAATGCATGCTTCCTCTCCGCACTCAGAGTCGGTCCACACACTCTTGCATAATGAACAAACATTTTCTTCCACTTAGTCCAAGGATATGTGGGATCTCCTGGACTACTTAAGAAGAACGGAGGGGGTGTTACATTCTGCATTATAATTCCTACTTGTACTACAATCACAATCTAAAAATGTACTCCTGAATGTGACGTTCTTCCGGTGATCCTGAAGTCCCCTCTTCTTGGTGCACAATATCTTACTTTAGGTGTACCTGTCACTGCACACTGTAGAGATTCTGCAAAATTAGATGCTTAAAATATTGAAGGTGTGCCTGTCACCGCACAATGTATATGACAGGCAAGTTGACCTAGGAAATACTCAGGTGTGCCTGTCACCGTTTCCAGCAGGCAGTCCAATGTCACAATGTCTTCTTTTATAAACGAGCTTAGTTCTGTGAAAATCCTGAATTTCCTGTTTAAATCCTAGTGTTTTAAAAAAAAAAAACGAGCTCACTTCAGGAAAGTTCAGAAAATCCTGTTTAAGTCCTCCCCTTTAAGACTGTGTCTCTCAAATATCCCTTTAAGCTGAAGTACGCTTTTTGTTAGAGGCAATCCCTTTAAGTAAAGCCCTTCTCTTTTCGACAATCCCTTTAAGGAAATACAGGGAGCCACGCCTTCTGGGAATCAAACAGTTTTCATGCAGAGTCAAAATAACAGCCTTACTTCGAAACTGGAAACACCCGATGTCATGGATCGAGACGAGGAGAGGTTTCAATGTTAAATAGTAAGCCTTTGGCAACAGTCATTATTCAGATGATAGTTGATGAGGGCCAAATCGATGTTGAGCCGACAGCCACCTCGTCGCCAATGTGACGATTGGTTACCTCGTCGAATAAACAGCACGGTAACACTAAAATAGGTTAACTTCTTTATTCTCGGTCGCCCCAGCCATCCGCTCCATCTCAACTGTCGTTGCGTCGGCCTCAACCTCCTTTCATCTCGAGAACACCGCGTTCTCTCCGATCACCACGGAGATCGCACGCGCTGCTCTCGATGAAACAGAAACATCACAAGTTTGTTCTTGGTTTGGTGTGGATGGCTGCCTACATTATGCGATTACATAAACCATCTTCCCAGCCACATAAAAGTAAAAGTAAAATCCCCAACCACACCATGGGCCGCCAAGCCACCTCTAAGAAGTCAAGGATTTTACAAAGATGGAGCTGCACGGAACAAAGGGGGTGGAGTAATGTAGGTGTTCACAAGGAGTGGTATAGTGCCCAGTATGGAAGCATGGCTGTATCCAACACCTCCACCCACAAGACCTCTTCTCACATTTTTTGATTTCTGAGAGATCAAATGTGGAATTAGCAGATTTTATGTGGTGCATGAAGGTGATTTGCTGTTTCTCACACATGCATATCTTTATTGACTAATTTCCTCATGTTGGTGTCCTCTCAAAAATGGTGTTGTAGCACCAAGAAACCTATGGTGAACGTGCCCTTAATCTAACATGATCTATTTACTGTGTACCCTCCCTTTCATGGCTGCAATTCCTGGTGGGAATGAATATTCATGCGGTAGGTCGATTTGCGACCCACTAGGAATCAGTAATTTAAAAATAAAAATTCGTACATTATGAATAGCGATTACCAAATAACTATTCAGAAAAAGTCTGTCTTTGGAAGTCGCTATTCTAAATGTTCGTACATCTGGCTCTTGGTCCTTTATATTGAGGTTGAAATATTGTTTACCCTTTCAGATGAAGGTGTTTGGACGACAACCATACATTACCACTAGCATGAAATTGTGGAGATGGATGTTGATGTGTATCTAACCATTTTTTAAAGGCCCTCTTTGTGTCAGTCAAATTATTCTCAGCTTGTTTTCAGAATTGAGTTTAATTTTGTGACATGCTCCTGTGCAATAGAGAGCTTGAGTGAATGGTAGCCAATTGAAGAATATAATGGCGAAAAAAACAGCGGGTGCACTAGGGCCCCTCTATATGCAAATTCAGCTAACCACAGAACTGGCGCCCTATTCTCAGCGTCTTGCAAAAGCTGGGCCCACAGGTATTGTTGCAGCACCTGGTTGACTCTTTTAGTTTGTTCATCAGTTTTTGGATGCTGACTGGAGGATAACTTTGCCTCAATGCCCAACAAAGCACATAGTGCACCGCAAAAGCATTAAGGGGCATATTTATACTCCGTTTGCGCCAAATTAGCGTCGTTTTTTTCGACGCAAATTCGGCGCAAAACTAACGCCATATTTATACTTTGGCGTTAGACGCGTCTAGCGCCAAACTATGTGTAAAGAGCGTCATTTTTTTGCGTGAACGCCTTCCTTGCGTTAATGAGATGCAAGGTAGGCGTTCCCGTCCTAAAAAATGACTGCGACGCAAATGCGTCGTATTTATACTCCCGGGCAAAAATCACGCCCGGGAGCGGGTGGACCAAAAAACCCCGCATTTGCGCCGGATTTTAGCGCCTGGGTCAGGGCAGGCGTTAAGGGACCTGTGGGCTCAAAATGAGCCCACAGCTGCCCTCCCATGCCCCCAGGGACCCCCCCCTGCCACCCTTGCCCACCCCAGGAGGACACCCAAGGCTGGAGGGACCCACCCCAGGGACATTCAGGTAAGTTCAGGTAAGTATATATATATTTTTTTAAATATTTTTTTTTGGCATAGGGGGGCCTGATTTGTGCCCCCCTACATGCCTCAATGCCCAATGACCATGCCCAGGGGACATAAGTCACCTGGGCATGGCCATTGGGCAAGGGGGCATGACTCCTGTCTTTACTAAGACAGGAGTCATGTAAATGGCGTCTGGGCGTCGTTAAAAATGGCGCAAATCGGGTTAAGACGATTTTTTTGCGTCAACCTGACTTGCACCATTTTTAAGACGCCCTAACGCCATTTTTCCCTACGCCGGCGCTGCCTGGTGTACGTGTTTTTTTTCCACGCACACCAGGCAGCGCCGGTCTGCTTGCGCCGGCTAACGCCATTCAATAAATACGGCGCCCGCATGGCGCTTCAGAATGGCGTTAGCCGGCGCAAAACTTTTTGACGCTAAACTGCGTTAGCGCAGTTTAGCGTCAAAAAGTATAAATACGGGCCTAAATGAATTGTGTGCCACTATCTGAAAATCAAAATGAATGGCACGCCATGTAACCTGACCACCTCACTGTCATCATTGTTTTGGCTGTAGGTGAGGCTTTCAACAATATGAAGTGTTCCATTTTATTAAATGATCTACTACAGGTAAGATAGTAGGGAATCCTCCTTGTGACGGTAGTAATTCAATAATGAAATCCAACAGTACAGTGTACCCTTTGTATGGAACAGGAATTACTGGTTGGAAAAGGCGTCCTTATGGTTGGTATAGGCTTTTTCCTTGAGCACAGTATCATATGACTTGCCTTATTTCTGCTTCTGCGCCTCCTTTGTAGTAAAAATGTTTTAATCCACATATTTTGGGAAGGATATTTGTTGCTTACTATTTCATTTAGTTATGCACACATAGTATAATAATGTTTACTTGCAATTTGATAGCTTATCAGAATCTCATATGTTATAAAAACCATACAAGTAGATATTTAGGGGAAATCACAGTAGCTGTAGATTAATGTGCAAGGGAATTCATATGTTTCTGTTCACACTCTACATCACAGGTTTAGGTTTTCTCAAAATAATGTTGGAAAATACTATATTAAGCTGGTGGTCTGCTTCTCAGAGGGAGAGAAACTTCACACATTCCAGAAGGAGCACCTACGTCAGTCTGCCACAAGCTTGTATTCGCTTTCTTGCTATCTCGTTCTCTCGCGACCATTGACAAAACAGAAGTTAAGACTGGCCTTGTTTACAGGTGTGCAAAAGACTGGAAAAATAAGATAGGCATGTTTGTATACGTGCCTTTTAAGAAGCTTACATTTTTGAGAAGATGATGTACTAATGTAAATATAAGCTAGGACTATGATAGAAGGGAACTTTTTAACTGGTTTAATTTCAGATTGCATCCAAGACTGTCATCAATTATTGTACCAACTCTCATGAATCATTATCATTTTACTCTTCATAATGTTTATATCTGCTATTACACGTTTTCATATATTCTGTACTAAAACAAGGCATTTATATGATGATAAAGCCTTTTAAAATTATAGTGTGGATTTCTTGTGTGTTGGGGAAGGGTGCCCTAAGAACCCATACTAAAATAAAATATATTTGCAAAGACGTCACAAATTGGTTAGTTCTTTAAAGTACATTTCTTTAAAGAAGACACAATGATACAACCACTAGGCCTGAGGCTTCTAGAGCAAATGCTGCAATTCCAAAATGACACAACCAATGATTTAACAATAATCCATCCAAGGGTCCCATCCTCATTCATCAACCTAAGAAACAGGTCTCAATAGTATTCCTGACAGGATGTGATAGTCGCCCAATGTGAATTATCTCCAGAAACGTTATAGGAGATTTGTGGGTCACAGCCTGCCCGTTTCTCCCACTCAAGCTTGTAAATGGGTACAAACCTGTGCTTGCTAAGGGCCAAGAAGAGTCTACTGGGCCTTGATTATAAGCACATTTCTTCTCCCCTGGGTACCTTGCCAGGGATATTGAATGTCACCAATTCCATGCTTCTTTTTCCAAGTCCAAAAAAGGTAACTACAAGGTGTTTTCCTTTTACAAAAACTGTCTCTGCAAGTGCCAGTCCCAAGCTGTCTTTGTTGTGACTGAAGCTTTTCCTCATATTCTACATTTTTCAAAACATCTGTTGTGAGCAAATAATCCTTTGCAATGATATTATAATGGGTGGCTCTGGGTTATTATTGGTCAATCAATCAATAAATCAGGAATTTGTAAAGTGCACTACTCACCCGTGAGGGTCTCAAGGTGCTGATTGGTCACTTGGGGGCATACCTATCAATATGTTGGTTTGCCCTTACGCCATGCAAGGGGAGGCGCAAGGGTGACCCAACACTAAAGTAACATTAATCAAGCCATGCAAAGCCACCTTGTGGAAACTGCTGTGTTGCTCTACTCTGTCCAAGGGAGGCATTCCATGGGTGGAGTGTGGGTGTTCCCAAGCATCCGCCCATGGATTTTGATGAATTCCCAGATTTACATTTACTGGTAGACCTGGGAATGCGTCAAAGTGCTACACCTTCCCAGGTGATGCGTAACAAGGAGAAATATCTTTATTTCTTCCTGCTTTTTCCTCTTGCTATGTGTGCTGCACTATGCAGCACACATAGAGGAAAATGCCTCTGACGATTGTTTTTGTGCAGGAATGTGCCATTTCCTGCACAAAAGCAATCCTGAGTGCAAGGGTGCATGTATTGGTGATAGGAGGTCAAGAGGGCACCAGCACAGGAATACGCTGTATTATGTTAAATACGGCACATTCATGCCCTTTCACGCAGAGCAGCACAGCAACGTGGGCTGCTGCGCTGTATGAAATATTGATAAATCTGCCCCTTGATCTATATTTCAATACTGTGATAATGCACTTGCTTTCCCGTTTCTTACTCCCGGTTGATACAGGATGTGAAAAATCATAATCATTAAAGAACTAGGTCCAATGTGATTGTCTAGTTGAATGAAATGTAGCTGACTTAAAGTACTAGCCGTCCTATGAGCTTTGAGTTAAAAATGGTGCCACTCCTCAAAAACCACCAGAATGGCTAAAAGTTCACGAACTCCCCCTGCATATTTGCATATAGCTGGATTTAACTTACATGAGAAATATGCCATAGGTTGTATATCGCCTGAATCTCTGCCTCGATGTGAAAACACTCCTCCCACATACACCTGTGAATCATCGGCTTCTACAAGAAATGGAAGTGTAGGGTTCGGTGGTCTTAAGACAGACTTGTGAAAAAGTTTTTCTTTAGCTTGCAAAATGCCACCTGGACCTCATCTGACCAACGGAATCTGACTCCCTTCCTCCACAGCCTTGTAATCGGGGTTAAAGTAGAAGAGAAGTTGTCATTGACTTGGTGTTGTTAACTGGGCTCTCAAGCTACACGCCGTCTCACCGGAGATATGCCAAGCAGCAGTACGGCAGGAACACATGCAGATACTGGTGATGCCCTGGTCCATAGATTACTTGATACTCATGTTGTGGCATACCTTTCAGTATTGGCACCTAGGCTTTCTTGATTCAAGGAGGTAGCTCTAATGTGGACAAATGACAAGGGTTTAGCTCCTTCAATGGTTGGCATTTAACAGTCTGAGCAAGCAGAGGAATTCTCTTTTCCACTTTTTGTCATTGATCTAATCAAATAATGCTAAATATTGGGCATTATACTGGTAGTTAGGAGATGGCTGCCCTATATTTGATCCCCGATTATCTACCTAATCCTCCCATTGTTCTCATTTAAACTACCACTATTCTGCAGTCCTCTGTTTCTCGGCAGTGCCATATCCCCTTTTCCCAACCTCACTAACACTCCCTTCCTGCCCCTTGGTAGATTTCTAGCCACCTCATCATGTTCCCTCATCAACCAGGTCCTCTTTTGCCTGTTGTAAGCCAACCTATACGTGAGGAAACTCAGCATAATTTCATTGTATCCTTTCCTAAATCTCCATTCGGTCAAACTCAATCCACAAAATGTCAAGTCTGAACTTCTCAATGTGTGCACTTCTCAGATTTTATCGAATCACAACACACATAGATGCATACGTACACGCAAACCTAGCAAAATGCATTTGAAACCCAAACTCTGGAGGCAAAATACAGTAATAAAATCATTGACAAACCAAAATCAGTGTTACTTTCTTCAAAGACACAATACAATACAATTAAAATGCCCATGTGTACATTTAAACAATACCTAAACGTTCAATACTGAGTAGGATAGACAGACCTTATTGCTAAAGAAAACATTTCAGTGTATTTGTAAAAAGAAAATAAAAAATACACAAGATGGCGGATTATCGCTTGCACTCTTAAACTCTTGCCTGATAATTCACCAAAACATTTACAACATTGTCAGAGACTTACGTCTATTACCAGTATGCACGTGCAAGGGTTTTAAGTCTTGACTTACCTCGTGCCCATCCATGCTATGCCTGTCCTTATGGTGGACAGGCAGGTTAAAAGCAGCGATTCAATAAAAACTATTTGGAAACAGTTTTACAATTGTAGGATTTATTTTTGCATCCATTTCATGGATGTATTTTACACATTGATTATTGGTTCTTGAGCATTGCAGTATACAGCATGATCAATAACATATTTCTGGCAAGAGAATCATACTGCTTGATTCGCTTTATGGGCCACAATCCACCTGTGTCCTCAGACAGATGTGTGACCAGAGGTCTTGCTTTCCCAAAAACCTTGTAAAAATTCTGAAATGTTCATTTAACTTTCACTCGCCTCCAGCAAACTATTCATTTCTTCAGTCATTTTCAGAAATTGTACTGGCTTGTGTTTGTTTCAGAACAAGACAGCAAGTAAAAAGTAAATTCAGCCCTAGAGCACTTTCGATACCAAGCAATACAACGTTTTACAAGTAAGCATGAAATATACATTTGTTCCAAATTTCCTCCCTTTGGCCCATCAAGTAAAACTGGCAACACGCGATTTAAAAAATATACTAGAATGCTTGGGGCACCGCAACCCCACTTAGGCTGCAGGTACTTGAAGTAAAGAAAGACTAATATGAAATGTCTCTAGTGCCCCACCAAGAGTCTTGAGTAGTCTATGTATTTTATACATTTAAGGGCTGTTTGTCTCTAACCTTAGGTTCATACCTCCATAAACTTACATTTTTGGCTGAAAATGCCTCTTTTACAGCAACAAGAAATTTGGAAAGGAATCCTGGTAGGCATAAATGCATTTACTACTCCAGATTTTCTCATCATGAGTGTAGAGAAATCTGCAGGAGTAAATCCTACTGAAGAGGTGGGGTGTGCATGTTCCTTGTGCATGTTTACTTTACTCTGGAAGTTTGGAGTCACCCACAAATATTTGCATTTGTAGAAATTCCAAACTGCAACCCGACCCTTTCCCACTATCCCCTGTCCGTGTCTGAAAATGATTTTCATGAGAAAACGGGTTTTTCCCTTAGTGTTCAGATTGCTGACTGCAGTTTGTGGGTTTTCCCAGCTGTGAGGGTCCAGAATGGGGGATGGATCTTGCAGCCATTCACTAGACAATGTTACTGTTTTATGCTTCTCAGTTGCTTCACAATTTTGTGGAGACTGAAAAGAAGTTCAACCTGTGCAACTATATTCAGTTGGTCTTGAGTTTTAGTTGTGATTCACACCGGTCTCTTCTTGTCCTCAAAAAGCAGTGGCTGTTGACTCTTGTGAGTTTTCCTCGAGGTGGCTTAAAACTGTGAGTAAGCCTCTTGGTGCCCTTGAAGCTTGGCAATTGCGTGTGATAATTATCAGACCCTCTCAGTTTTCCCAATACATTCCAGCAGATCAAAGCTGGCAAAATTTATTGAGGAAAAAGGTCTGGAAAAAAGGAAAAACATGTGGAATTCGGTGTGTTAAAATGATTCTGCATGTTATGCCCCAGTTTCGTATTGAAAACTCGGAATAGGAGATGTTTACCACATGTGATAAACAACTCACCCTGGGGTAAATGGTGTTTAGCTTGTGGGGTAAATAGACCACTGTTTTCCAACAAACTTGCAATAAGGGTCAGACTCTGTTAAACAAAGGTGCTAATACTATTGACAAAACATCAAAATGCAGGATGAACCTAAGGACATAGGGACCAGGATAAATGGTTCCTCCTTAGCTGGAATAATCAAACTGGTCTAATCAAGGACACTTAGTCATCTGATAAGGGTAACATATTTGTTGTATTATATCAGAAAATATATGCATAGAATGTGCAAACAAGATCATGTTGATGGTGCAGTACTTGGTCCAAGTGAGAAGAAACACCATAAAGGAGCATGTGTGACACCTTCAAAATTGACGTTCTTAGGCCCACTAGGTAACAAATATGTAGAAGTGTCATAAAGAGTCTTTTTAACTAAGCAGGAGTCAAATCATAGTATTGTAATTCAGTCCATTCGTGATATATTAATCCAATTGTAGAGTGTTGAAGTTTCGACTCGAGTCATCATCAGAACAACATACATTTCTGTATCTGAGATAATTCACCCAGCCTCGTAGATTACAATGACAATGAAGAAAGTGTCAGAGTTTTCTGATTAAGGAGTTGGTCATATGCAGTACAAAGAAAATGCTACAAATAATTGTTTAATAGGCTCACATAAATGGAGTACGAATGGAGGCAGCAACCGTCACTTTCCACTCGTAATGCATGCATGGCGGATGGACAGTAGTGGTTGTTACCCTTCTCGAATAGCTATGTATGTGTTCTTGACTATACTAGTTTGATTATTCCCTGAAAGGAGGGCCATTTTTTGTTCATATTCCTGCAAATGACTCTCTCTGTTGAATCGATGTACTCCTACTACTGACAAAACAAACATTTAATCAGCTGTCTCATATTTCCAGAGCAGTCCCAAACAGAGCACTGACATTCTGTACACCTGGCTATGCTGATATGGCCCCATGCCTCAGTGAATACTGGAGTTATGTGCATAGTTGCTACTGCTTTGCTATTTATTTGGAGATCTCAAAGAGGCTGGATGCCTATTTTCAAAATATGGATTACCTGATTCATGCAGAGGATGTTGGGGGAGACGCCCATGCTTATTACATTGTAACTAATATTTGTAAAAGGAATACAAACGTTCGATACCTGTTTTGAGGAAAATATATTAATTTGGCATGCCATGTTTTTACACATCCTCAGTAACAAACAATGATGCAACTAGATGTATCTAGATCAATCAAGTCTAACCTGGACTAGCAGTTGATGGTCTTAAGTTCTGAATGTAGTATTATCGTTTGAACGGCCACCAGAAAATCTAGCGCTTCGGATACAGGTTTATGGGGTCCACGTTTTGTTCTGGAGCTGCGTAAGAATGTGGAGGGATGCATAGTGAATTAAACAAGTTCCAGCCTGAGGCTGGGGCTACTCCTCTAAGTGATCTGTTGAGAACTGGGTCTTAGGGGCTCTTGATTTGGAAAAGGATGGAATATCATATTGGTACCTTGTAAACAATTCTCGGGGGTCTCTGCCTGCAGTTGTGCACAAACTTCCAGGTTGACAGAATGTAATTTATGATCAAAGCGCAAGTCGAAAGTTGAAGGCGGAAGAGTTGACCAACTGGATAAACCCCAGAACTGTTTCTGATTGTCTACAACTTGTAGGGCTAGTTTGTTGTGTTTCATGTAGTGCCACAGCTTTAGTTCACTTTGCTTTTAGTATTAACTTTTCCTTCGTGGTATGTTAATAGCACAATACTTCCTCCACTTAACATATTTCTCAGGAGCATTTGCTTCACAGTAGCTAGAGCCTGTTGTTTTCCAAGTGGATGATTTCTGGGGACAAACTGTTAGAGAGCATTCTATTAAGGTACTAACAGCTAAATCGTCTGTATCTTCTATTTGTCATGTAGTAGGGGGTAACACATTCAGAACTTATGCCTAAACTTTTGTAAAAATTGTTTTAGTTGATTCTTCTCTACCTACAAAGAATATTCTTAGTCACATTAAGAGTCCGTCTGTTTAAACTCACTTTAAGTACACCTTCCCCCCTGGGCAGTGGTGGTGCAGGAGTTGGTGGGGGGGTTCCAATGGGTCCCTCAGCAAAACTGGCAGGTGGTGAGCCGGGGAGGACGGGCCCCCCTCCATGAATTTTGTGAAGGGCGGGGGTGGAAGCAAGTGGTGCAGGCCAGCCAGGGTCAATTCGGCTGTTGATACAGGTGGCACAGAACTGTGTTGGCAGGCAAGAATTACACATCTCTACTGATGCCCTACAGAGGCCAGAATCCAAATTACCTAAACCTGTTGGGTCACCTGTGAGTAAATGGCCTAACCAGTGCACCCAAAGACCTGTCATGAAGGTCACCAGAGTTTTCCGAAGATCAATCTTCTGGATGAGTCCATTTTCACCATGTAATGTTTTGTGCTGTCCAAAAACCCATGGAATAGAGTTATGAAATTCATTAGATCCACTAAATTGCTGAAAAAGTTATGTTTGTATCAAGGAATAACACCTGAAACTTCACTTTAAATTACTGCCACGTTTAACCTGATCCTTGGTTGTATCAGTTCCTTCGTCACTTTCTCACTGTTGGAGATCAGCAGCTACACTATTCCATTATCCACATTGCACAGTGCCCTGTGTTCCTTGTCTGAATTCAGCTTCTCGTTCCTGTTGTCCCTTCTACAGCCTCAGTAAAGCTGCCCATCTCAAGTTCCCATCTGCAGTGCCATCACTTGAGGTCTCTACTTCCCTTTCTTTGTCGTCTTAATCTTTCCAACTCTATCTCTTTTGAGTACCTTCTCTTCCTCTCTCACTGATGATGCCAAGCACGCCTTGGAGCTAAGACACAGTTAGGGGAGACCATGGACATCATTTAGGGGTCACCAGTGGTCGCAGCTGCGACCCCCAGCTTGACACTTGAGACCCCTGGCACTGCTCCTGCGACGCCTGGCCTCAGAGGTCGCAAAATCAGTGCCAGGGCCAAAGTGGCAGCTCGTCCTTATGAACATTGCTTGGGGCTCTACTTCTTGAATCTCAATCAGTTTTGTTTTTACAGTAATAGTGAATAATGTATTATTCACTATTACTGTAATAAAAATGGAGTACAGTTAGCCGGAATATGAGCTTCCATGGAAGCTGAGGTAAGTAAAAAACACTTTTAACTGTATATTGTTTGCACGCTTGCGGTGAGAGTGTGCTTATGTGAGAGAGAGTGTGTGTATGAGTGAATGTGTGTATGTGTAAGCATATGTGTGTGTGAGTGAAAGTAAAGGTGTAATGTTGTGTAATGTCACTTCCGCTACCCCTGGCATTTTGGTGAATTGACGTCCATGGGAGAGAAACACTTTTTTTGCTGCTAAAGAAACAGACTTTGCCATCTCATGTTTCACTGTATGGGCCGTTTTACATAAATTGCACCAGTGGCACAAATGCACCAGTGACGGGCACTGATAACCCAAGTTTTCTGTAATGACATTTGGAGAGACCAGTGCAAACACAACATTTGCTCCAAATGACTATTTGAAAAATTACAGTTTCATTGACTGACCAGTGACGAGACAGCAGGCACTCTTGAGATGCAAAAATGCCCGTCCCCAGTGCAAAAGTGCACAGCATAGTGCAAATTAGATAATCTGACCCCTGCTCTTTCACAGCCTTTCTGCATTAACAGAAGGCCCCCTGTTGTAAATTGCTAATTCCCATCTGTTTTCCTTTTACAACCAAATGCTTTCCTTAGTTCTCCCTTTTCTCCAGTTTCTGTCACTTTCTCTTACCATTTTCAACATTTCTGTTCACTCTCTTTTTTTAATTACTTTTTTCCTTTTTTGCCTTGGTAGCTGTAACTTGTAGTTCTTCCCTGTTTTCGATTGTTATTTCAAACCTCAGTTTTATTCATTGGAATGCGGAAACCAAAAAGGCCTGACGCACAACACCTCACTGAATGTGGCGTGAATTGTTAGTTACTCAGCAGGTAACGCACACAGTCTTTACCCACACGCTTGTAATCGAGGCCAAAACGTGTTGGATCAAGGAAATAATGAAGAAAAGAGATTGTGAAATGACTACAAAAAAATCCATGAACCATCTAATCCTTATGCATAGATTCACATGTGCCACAAATTCTCTTCACAGAAAGATTTATCATGAAGACTCACAACCCTGTTTTTTAGGTCGAGCATAGCAGCACGCAAGCACTGCTTTTCCAATGTGTTGTAATCTGTATGTGGGCTTCAACCACGCCCATCACACACCCATCACTTTCATTTGTTCCTTGTCCTGAAGCTACGCCCCTGTCAAACCAAGAGAATTCCCATGGAGGAGTTTACGGGTCTTGGGGGAGAAACACAAACTTCAGTCGCTACTTAGTGAACAAGGACACAGCATGAAAGTGCACATTTACACTGTTGTATTGATGTCCGCAAGTCTGTACAGGAAGGAACACACAAGCTGCACACCCCCAACATATGGAAGATCTCTTTTGAGTCTTACTCTGGACATATGAAACATGCATTTCCTGTGGAAGAATTTCTCTACATCAGTAGAAAACTGTTTATTTATCAATGCAGCGGGTCACTGTAACACTCCAAAAAAACAGTTTCGCTCCTGTGGGATTCCTCTAGGTGCCATTATAAGCCAGCAATGGAAAATCCATGTTTGAGGCTCTACGAGGATGCATGTGCATGTAAACTAAAACAATGTTGTATTTTTGGCGCATGATGTGTGGTCTTCTCCTCTTCTAAGAGTTTCGACCTGGTGAGACAGATCTTCCCCTCGGTGACAACTAGTGCGTGGACCTTCCATTTGGAGTCTGGATAAATCTATTTTGGCTATTACTCTAAAACACTTATGTTGATTCAGAAGATTAAACATTCAATTAAAGGCAGCACCTCAAGAGCTCTCTTCTCTGTGAGGCCTCCTTTTGCTGGGAACTGGTATTAGTTTATACAGAGGTTTCCTATGTAAATGGCCATTATTTATTTATTTGTATAGCTGTGTATGCCAGAACCTAACCTAACCTATTTCTAAGAGCTCACAATTTCTGCAGATATGGCAAATGAAGCAAAAGTGTTAGAGAGTGTATTTTTTTGGGGGTGTTTGGAAAACAAAATTATCATGTGGACAAAATATTGTATCAAGAATATTGAGGACAAAAATATCTTAACGGTGCGTTTCTATAGGTAATTAAAGTTTTTACTGTATGTAACTTCACATATATGTATCTTTATATTTAACTCCAAATATATTTTCCTTGATGATATATCTTTAAGGTGCGTATATGTGGAGTTAGGAACAGTAAATCTATACTTACCTATTTGTACTTACCTTCTCTATTTTGGTCCTAGATATTTTTGACACTATATTCTGTCCAAAAGATATTTTTGTTTCTGATATTCTGTCAGTGATCCATTCAGGGTCTGCCAGTGTGGTTAAGCGGAGAAGCAAATATTAGATCCGATGTTTATAGAGGTGTAACCCCTAGGCCTCATGACGTCTGATGGGTCTAATGGGCACTAATAAAGGCAGACATGTCTAAATAATTTTAAGGTTGTTTTCCAGCTTTTATCCGTTTTCAGGGTAAAAACAGTATTAAAGTGTGTGCCCTTTTTGTAAAAGGCTTGGTTCTGCCTTTCCTACTCATTAATTAGGTGAATAAACATCTCCTTGAATCTGCAGCACTCACTTTTATTATCACAAACCTATTCCTGTTTGTTATGTGGGGTAAGGAAGATGGCAGACAATTTGCAATCACCCACTAACAAACATAAGAAGATCACAGATCCCATCCTTTCACAAAGCATTGATTACTTGGCCTTACAATCAATTAATCATTCAATTTGTATAGCACAGCTAATTATCCGAGAGGGTATCCAGGTGCTACAAACAAAGCAGCTACAAAACTGAGACATGGGGCCTGTACTGGCTGTCCATTATTCTCCCGAGGCACACACATCCCAAACAAGAGAACAAAGATTATATAACAAGTTTAAGACAAGCCAATGGAGGATCTTTCTGTGGCACCTCCATCCCCTTAGGAATGATAAGACACTTCCATTTTAGGAAGGTGGTACCTAGTAAACTCAAATAGCCACAGAAGACACCCAAAACCTACCATTCTTAGGTAAATTTAACAACAAAGTGCATTTCTTAACATCTGCAAACCAGAGACACACACACAATGAAATCTAACACATTGTAAAAACAGAAGCTTCTCTGATTTCCCTGCTAAATCATCCAAGGTGTGATGAAATGCAGCACACAGAGCAGCGGGCAGCGGGCAGCTGCTTCAACGATAATCTCTCTCTGTTTAGCAGTACAAGAGTCCTCCTTTTTGTCTTATTTGAATTTCCGTTTGCCAGCCAGGGACCTCAGGGGAAGTGATCCCTCAATCCAGTCACCAGGGGCTGACATCATTTCCTGCCAGAAGGCAATCTCTTCCTGTGTAGAGTCCATCCAGTCTACCGGGATGCCATAACTTTTACCTGGAAAGCAAACCCCACAAACATTGCATGATAATATATTTCAGGCATTGTTTAAAAAGCTTTATAACATTCACATCTCATTAGCAGAAGCAAATGTGTCCTAGCTGTTCATAATAGCCATTGTTATTCCCCTTCCAATAGCAACCATCCTGCATCTGAGCTTCCACTGGCAAGAAAAATCCCTGAAATGGCAATGTCTCTCTGCATCCCTGTCCCAGTTTTGTGACAGATAATCAACAGCAGTAAATTGGGGTTACTATTTTTTGGGATGTGCAAATATGGATTCCGGAGTCCCTCCTGGGTCTCCTCTGCCAATGGACTCTTTAATGTTTAATGTTTTAACCTACTATTCACCATCATACAAGGATGCCACATGACTGTTTGAGTCATTAAAAAGGTATCAATCAGTTCACAAATCTGCAATGCTGTTTTTTTGACATTTGTACCTGGATGCATAACCACTGACTGGGATTGAATGAGAATAGGGCAGAAATTATAGTTCAGTATGGTAGTAAACGACAGGTAAGTAGTTTCTATCTTAAAGACTTACCCTTTCTCAAAACATCACTCCAGCCCTTAAAGTTAAAAAAACTTTGTGTTTTTCCTCCTTCTTCTCCTAGAAGTAACATGTGGATTATGTATCCAAACAATATTGTAATATTTTTTGGGGATTTAAGAAGGTGTTTTACTTAACACCCTCTTATGTGTGACCCATAGTAACTGGGAAGGTGGGCAAGGTGAGACCAGATTACAATATTTGGGCTGTCAAAAAGTTTATTACATCAATTTCAGATGACAAGATTGTATATGAGGAGCCTGAAGGGGGATATGCTTGCCAGTATCTTGAAGGAATCATGCTCTACAGAGCTAAGAGATGCCTGCATATAAATTTGCTACATACATTTTGTCATCATCAACATGTAAAACTGTGATCATCATCATCAACATATAGGCCCGCATTATGACATTGGTGGTATTTTCCCAATACCGCCATGCTGACTGCCTCCAACATACCGCAGCTGAGGCGAACATTCGCCCGCCATATTATGGGTACTGATGGATTTCTGCCACGCTGTGGTCGGATATCCAGCAGTAGCCATGTTGGCGGTCGGTGGTGCTCTGGCGTTGCTACCACCTGCACCGCCCCACCTGTAGGGCACACCAACCATATTATGACCATTAGTATGGCCTGGTGGTGATTGTATGTGTGCATATATGCGGGGAGGGGGTGTCACGTAAGTAAGGGGGATGGGGTGCTATGTAAGTAGGGGGTGGGGAGCGTCATGTAAGTAGGTGTGGTGGGCGCTATGTGAGTAGGGGGGTGGGGGGCACTATGTGAGTGGAGGGCGCTGTGAATGTAGAGGAGGTGAGGGGGTCAGGTGCTTGCTGGGGGGGTGGGGAAGCCGTCTACCAGTGACAGGGAAGGAGTTCCCTGTCACCAGTAGCCCTACCGCCATGCTTTTCGTGGCGGTGGTACCGCCGCAGAAACCATGGCGGTAGGCTGGGTTATTATACTGCTGGCGGTCATCTGTGGCCTGCCAGGTCGGAGATGAACATCTCTGGCTCGGCGGTTCATACCGCCATGGCGGTATGCATGGAGATGTCGGAGGTTGCCAGCGGCAAACCCGCCACACTCATAATGTGGCAATCTTCACTGCCAGCCTGTTGGCAGTGATACCGCCACATTAACTCTGGCGGTCAGAAGCCCGCCAGGGTCATAATGAGGGCCACAATGTGTAAAGAAACATAAATGTGTCCAATAAAAGTATTCACCTTTGATCACTGTTACAAGTTTTGTTGCTTAGGCAGGTCATATAAGTAGTTCCTGTTTTATCTTCAGCTACTTTTAATTAGTGCCCAATTTCTTTACCTCCTATTATGTTCTTAATTATGACATTCTGTAGAACATTTTGTTACATTTAAAGGATTTTATGTAAATATAGTATTGGTGAATTACTCAGGAGAACTCAGTCCTCTGTTGGAACAGACCTCAATATTTGCATTTGTATACCCACAGTTTGAAAATATATAGCATGTTCCCATTAAAATGTATCAAACGTATCATTCAGTGCACATTAAATATGAAAAACCTATATTACTGTCCTTTACAGAGTTTACATTAAATCTAGCTTATAAGAAAACATGTTCATAGCCATATTCAAGTGCGTAAAGTTTATTGTAATCTACATTCCTTTTCTCAAATTAAAACTACTAGTTATTCAAATGTTTCCCTTTGAAACGTTCAGTACGCTTTTAGTGCATTCCAATGCACTAACAGATGTGTTAGAGACTTAGGACCTCATTACAATCCTGGCGGTCTCGCGATGGTGGTTGGACTGCCGCCAATGTGGCGGTCCAACAGCCACATTACGACAGTGGCGGTAGTGCCACGTTTGGACCGCCAGCACCACCAGATTATGACTTTACATCGGTCTGGCGGTGCTATCGGTCCTAATCCGCCAGGGCAGCACTGCATGCAGCGCCGCCCTGGGGATTACGAGTCCCTTCTCCACCGGTGGTTAGATGGCGGTAGCACCCCCATGTACCTGCTGGAGGAGACGGGGTGCAGGGTGCCCCAGCGGGCCCCTGCCCTGTCCTGCCCATGCATTTGGCATGGGCAGGGCCCCCCCGGCCAGCCCTGTTGCGATCTTCACTGACTGCTTTGCAGACAGTAATAATCACAACGGGTGCTGGTGCACCCTACGCACTACAGCATTGCCCCCGGCTCTATTAGGAGCCGCCGTCAATGTTGTAGGCCATTTCCTGCTGGGCCAGCGGGCAGAAACATCGTTTCCGCCAGCTGACCCAGTGGGAAGCTCTTAATGGGGCCCGCAGGAATGCGGCTGCACTGGCGGCAATCTGACCGTCGGACTTCGGCAGACAGCCTTTTCCATCCGCCGAAGTCTTAATGACCCCCTTACTGTTGGACAGTGTCCCAACACCAGAATTAAAAAAATCATCAACAACTACATATATTGATAAAACATTCAGCCATCCATACCAAAGACTAAGAAGAACTTGTAACAGTGATCAAATAGCACTTTCGTGAATTTGAATACTATTTATCCACCAGTCTAATCTTAGTAATTTCCCATATGGTGGGTGTTCTTTGGTAAGTGTGTTGCAGCATTTATATTTCTCACTCTCTCAGAATATAGGGGGTCATTCTGGGAACCGCCAGAAGACCGTACCGCGGTCAAAACACCGCGGCGGTCATTCTGAGTTTCCCGCTGGGCTGGCGGGCGACCGCCAGAAGGCCGCCCGCCCGCCCAGCGGGAAACCCCCTTCCACGAGGATGCCTGAAAATCTATGTGGGGCCCTGTTAGGGGGCCCCACGACACCCGTTCCCACCAGCCAGGTTCTGGCGGTGAAAACCGGCAGAACCAGGCTGGCGGGAAGGGGGTCGGAATCCCCATGGCGGCGCTGCTTGCAGCGCCGCCGTGGAGGATTCCCTGGGGCAGCGGGAAGCCGGCGGGAAACCGCCGGCTTCCCTTTCCTGACCGCGGCTTTACCACTGCGGTCAGAATGCCCCCGGAAGCACCGCCAGACTGTTGGCGGTGCTTCCGCGGTCGTTGGCCCTGGCGGTCCATGACCGCCAGGGTCAGAATGACCCCCATAGTGTCTCAACTTGAAGAACATCAAACTAGCGATCGTAGAGTTGTCAGGAGGTATTGGAAACACATTATTGCTCATTTTGCCCTTTCTAGAGGGTCACCCTGTATTTTTTGCCTCATATTGGACCCTATATTTGCTGCTGTATTTTTGTGCACTGTACCCCAGCTCACCAGTAGAAAGTGCTTGTGTACCTCCTTATAACATGGTAACATTGATATACCACTGATTGCTTTATATAATTTGCATATCATTCCTGATATTTGGTACCAAGAGTACCCAGGGCCTATAAATTAAATGCTACTTGTTGATTGCAGAACTCATTGTGTCATCTACTGCTGTGGCTCTGTAAAGCATGTCTCCAGGCCTACCACTGTAGACTGGCTGTGCAGTTTTGAACTGCAAATGCAACCTGTCAAAATAACCTCTATTTGACAGCCCTAAACCTTCCTTGTAAATATTAAAGTCACCCCCAAGTAGGCCTTATTGCACATAAAGTAGGGTGCATAGTATTTATAAGTGGAACACATAAAAATGTAATGTTAAACATGTCCTTAAAGGACTAGCACCTCAAAGCTATCAGCTAGCAGGGTTCGTTGTTCCATAGCAAAGCATTGGGATACATTATTACATTTAATAAATGTTATCTCTGCTTAGGAAACATCTACAAATTCAACTTTTTACCTTTATGAAATATGTATACAAGCTTTATTCACTAGCGAAGTCCGATTTGTGATAAACAAAAATTGTAAAATGGACTTTTAGAAATTCACCTTTGCCCTGCCTGAAGTCCCTGGAAGCTAAATGTGCATTTTGCTCTCTCTCTTCTGCCAGCAAGTAATTACCATTTGAATAGGCATGAATGAGGTGTGAAATTGCTCCCAGGACCGGTACGAAAGGCCTTGGGTGAGGGGAGGTGCTGTTGTGCCCTTATCAGTATTGCCTGTGGGCTTGGCCCAAGAACTTGATTAACTTGAATTAGGCCTTCAATGAGGCACCCTTAATTTGTTCCCCAAGCCTCCAGCTAGATACCAGCCCCAATAAGATTTGCCCATTTGTTGACTTTTTGACATTATTAGATTTGCTTGCCAATTCTGCTGGTGTTTTATGTATCACACTTTGTAACACCTCAAAGGGTGAGAACCCACTACCAAAACAACTCTTGTATATCCACCATCTGGTGGAACTCAGCTTTTGTTCTACCAAACGCCTGTCTCTTAGGTTGCTGGGTTTAAAGGACTGCTTAAAATGATATATACACCCCCAGCCCTCAGAGCCCAAGTTTGCTATGGCTGAAGATTTAGGTCAACTTGAAAATGCCAAAAATGGATAGGGTTAGCCCTGGGTACCTTTATCCAATTAGTAAGGGAATCGCCTTGGGTCATTCCTACTCACTACCTTATGCCAGGCATATATGTAGCATCTCTGGGCAACCCCTTCAGAACACTCCTGGCCCTGTGGATGATCAGAAGAGAACTGAC
Source organism: Pleurodeles waltl (assembly GCF_031143425.1). Classification (NCBI taxonomy): domain Eukaryota; kingdom Metazoa; phylum Chordata; class Amphibia; order Caudata; family Salamandridae; genus Pleurodeles; species Pleurodeles waltl. The sequence continues at coordinate 131,726,009 of NC_090438.1, read as the reverse complement.
CATCTCGTAAGTAGCACCTGGACTGGACTCTGCCTACCATCATATGAGTCTGTAATGGCCTCTACTGAAGTTCTGTGGAGCTTCAGAAGTGTACTCCTCTTGTGGTTTGCGACTTAAAGAACTAAAGTCAGAAGGTAATATATCTTTGACCAGGACAAATCTGGCTAGTGTTGTCAACCCAAGCTCAATCCCAGTTTGTTTCAAACTGCACCTAGGTCTTGTTCTACAGTGACCATTGACTATCATTGGCACTTTGTGCTTTTTGGCGCTATTTCTATTTAAAAATGTTAAAAGTTATATCTCTGGCTCCCCTTATAGAATTTTTGTCATTTTGGTTTTATTTGGTTTATTACATTGTATTCTATTTTTCTAATTTGTTTTGGTATTTTCAGCTTTATTACTGGGTTTAGTGCCTCTTAAATAATTTACACATTGCCTTTAATTTAAGCGTGTCTGGTCTGTGGCATAGCTGCCGGGGGATGAACCCAGGTTTATTTAGTGAATTCAGCGGTTCATCCTAACAAGGATAGTGATTATTACTGGAGGTGGGCAACAACATCACTCCCCACCAAACAATACCTTGATTTATTACAACCATACTTTTTCATTTGCTGTCTATGATTGTCAGGACTTTTAAATTTTCTTAAATCAGTTGGATGCTCATTCCTGGGAGAGGAGCTTGAACCCAGAAAGCTTGTTTGCTGAAATAAATATAATTTTATGGGGGAAGCACCAATAGTTCAAACCACATTGATCTTGAGCTCCCGAGTGGACTGTGACTCAGACGTTTGCTTCTAAGATAGGAAAACACATTACAGAGCACAACATCATGGATTAGACAACAATTTACCTTTGATCTGTGCAATAATGGGAAACTAAAGCAGTGGCCTGTGTAAGACAGATCTGTGCTCACATCTTTGCAAAACTCCTACACATTTAACACCTGCACTATCATATAACATGTTGCAGCAGTCTGGTGTGAGATAGTCATAGTGCCTCCAACTAAGGGACTTTTTCATGATGTTGTCCAGAGTTCTCATATGATTGTGGAATTAAAAAAAAATACTTGGAAAATACCTTGTAAAAGAACTTTGAAATGTGAAATGCAGTGACACAATACGAAATGATAGGTATCGTAGAAGAAAGACGCTGAATTAAATTTATTAGTCTCAAACAGACATGGTCGAATATGATCCTAAAATGTCATGTTTCTGACGAAGGTAGGCAACGTTGAATATTTAACATTTTGGAAATTCTGCACCCTGAACAACGCTCTCTCGACAATAAACACAACATAGAAAGGGTTGTTGGGCAGCTTTATTCAGAATTATATCATCATTGTTCTGCCTTGGGTTGAAGTGGTAGTTTATATTTTATTCTCTGCAAATGCCATCATTTGATTTATCCTATGACACGCAAAATAGATAATGACTATCAATGACATGCTATTCCACACTAAAGCTGCAGGATCAGATTGCATTTCGGTTAATTTTATAAAACGTTTTCTAACATGTAGTATTTTCACGCACATTTTCAGTTTCTAACAAGTAGGATTTTAATATAAATTTTTCAGTTAATTTGCATGCAAAGTTAACACAGAGCTGGGGTGACTCATCAATTGTCATGGAGATGTGGGTAATATCACCCCATCTCATTAACAATGAATACAAAGTTTACAATAAAATGATGGCAAGGACGTTGAAGGGTTGATTAACCAAATAATTTCACCTGACCAGAGCGACCTGGCTCCGGCATGTAGGTACCCCCCCATGGTATACCCTTTGGAGTGAGTGTGACTACAAGGGAAACCGCCCCCCCGGCATTAGCCAGACCAGAGGCGAATCGCCCCCAACTACGGGCTATTTTAGACCTACCCCACCGTGAACTATCCGTTCAGGTAGGCACATTATATATCTTCACTTCGAGCACCTCACTTATTACGGGTGCTCCGACCCTGACGAATGCCCCTGACCAACCAGCACTTAGTGAGGGCAGAAACATGTTGGTCCTACGTATTTCTTTTTAGACTCTAAGAGACATTATCCTCTAATGAGCCGTCTGTTCCCCTATATTCTTAACCTTACCAGCATACACCCCCATTAAAACTAGCAGTAGTAATTGGTGACTTGCTTGGTAATTTTATTTCTCACCCCATCTGGATCTCTGTAATTATCCAGTAAGTCCTATTTCAGCACTCCCTCTGGTTCTTTTAACCAAGAGGTTGAGTCCGCCCAAGTAGTATCATCTTACTTGGGTGGGGCTAGGTGGTCAAATGATGAAGCAAGACACTATTATGTGTGTGAGACCACCTAGTCCGTAAGGGAACTCCCCCTTCCACTTGTAGAACTACATACCACCCCCCTACGTGGATACGTTCCCACCATGACTTCCCCACTTCAGAGTCCTAAGCGACTCCAACACGGTGCACTGGGTTAATCGACCTAGGCCCACCCCTAGTTCCCACTACCCCACACCTTTAGTGATGATATATGGACTCTATGTCCTGTCTGGACTGCTTTCCTTTAACACATGTAGTGACTCTAGTAATAAGTATTACTTCACATGAGGGGTGTCCTCTCAAAATGATCATTATGAATAATGAAAAGGTTTTAGAAAGGATTGATTGGAAAGTCCTTGGGTAAACAATGCAGTGGTTAAGAATCAATTTCCTTATGAAATGATGGGCTTTTATGTGTCTCCTAGTGATGGCTCGATAATAAAAGACACAAAGTCACCCATCATGAAAATTATAAAAGGTACCCTGTAAGGCTGGGCTCTGTCACCATTATTATTTATCGCAGTAATGGAACTGTTCAAAATATTTATTAAAGTAGAAGTGCAATTGGTGGGGGTTTAAATATAATCAATTTAAGCAGATACTGTGATGTATTTTGTATTTAAATGTTTGAGGTGGATTGTCCTTTTATAAAGTATTGTGTTTTTGAGTCAATTTAGATAAAACATTCCATACTACATTGAACATTTTGTGGCGATCATAAATCATGTGCAAAATCTTAAATTGCTGAGTCTAATCAAAGATCACAGTATTACAAAGGTCAATATCTGCATAATAAGTACAGTTTTCAAGACAGACTTAAGTAGGTGGGAACTTAATCAAAAGACCTGAGATAACAATAAGATTCTGACTAGACACCTTCTCCTTTTTCACACACTACCAAAATGCCTCAGGTTCTCAAATTCAATCTCTTGTCTAGATTCATTTGGCAATATAGAGTTCTTAGAATGACTTGGAAAAGCTGTATTACCCAAACATTAAAGCAGACTGGACCCACCAAAATCTTTGGTTGCATTGCTTAGCTTTTAAATTTAGAAGGGTATATATTTGATGCCAACACAGTATCTGCCGCAGGCTTTGTTGGGAAATCAAGAGTTGTGGCATAGTACATTCAAATTTGGATGGAAGCCCCAAATTATAAGAAAGTCTCAAGAAAAACTGTTTTACTGGTAAGGATTCTCAGACATTTGCAAATAGCTCCATATTTGTGTTCTCACTCCACAGACAAACACATATTGCTAGGAAATCCTGATGGTACCCGAAAACTTAGTAAAACTAAACCAATATATAAAGTATTGAGGATTAGTTACCTATTGTGTAAGGGGGAAATACTTTCTTTTGCTACATCACAGCTAAGTTTACTCCCTGTTAGAATCACTTTCCTGCAATACTATATTCTGTGAGCTTTCATGGATAAATAAATGACCACCAATTTCCTGATTCAAATATTGGCTCACTGACATTGATTACCTTTTCCCCTTAAGTGAGAGTACAAAGCTAGGGTTGAAATGTGAGTAGAAAAGTTGGTAGTAATAACATTTTTATTTCTGCCCAAAGGTCATAAATGTACAATATACAAACAGTAGTACCTTCTTAGCAACAGTTAAAAAGGCAAGCAATTGCCACACAATTGCATATGACAAAGTACGCATATAAAGTGCATTAGTGATGCGAATCACTTGACAAATGTACATTCTTAATAATGGTTAAAAGGGTGAGCAACAGCCACACAATCAGATACTACAGAAATCCACTTAGAAGTGCATTGGTATTGCACATCTATTAAAATTCAAGCAAAATGCAAGACAATAAGCAATCCTGGCACAGTACAATACTCATAAAATAAAAGCAACAAAAAAAGTGCTTAAGGAGGAAGTACATATCAGGTATGATCCTTAAACATTAGGCCAGTGTGAAATGAGGTCCCTACTGGTATAATTGATTGGAATCTTAACAGAGGTACTTAGCCACAACTGGAAGAGATCTAGAGTGTATGATGATGTCTCAAACAAGTATTTACTGGTTGAGAAGGGTATAGTCCTAGGAGGGCCAGAAGTAAGAATCCTATAGCCAGTCATACATCTGTCTAGGCCTAGTTTAAGACATAGGGGGTCAATCCATTTGCATCTAGGGCCTATGTAATATGGACAGAAAAACAAAAAATGAGTAGTGTCCTCAATTTTATACCCACACATCTTACACTATTGCGGTGAAAGGGAACCTGAAGACAATTTGCTAGTAAAAGCTCTGAGGGGATAGGATACCAAAACAAAATTTAGGGGCTGATTTAAGGAAAGGAAAGTGGCGCTGCATCCAGTGCAACTCCACTTTTCTTGCGCCCCTTAGCGCCCCCTACCACCACCATGTGTGCCACCATGGTGCAGAGCAGGGGGCAATAGCGTCAACATTTCGACGCTATTGATGTACTGTTCAGGGTTAGAGCCAAAATGTTGCCGCTAACCCTGAACAATACATAGGGGCTCATTGTAACCAATAGTTTGCCCCCTTTTAATGCCTGCTCTGAGCAGTCTATAAAAGTAGCCACAAAAATTGAAGCTGTGGAATCTCTTAGATTCCACTGTGCCATTTTTGAGGTCCGCCTAATAGGGGTACGTCCCCTTTGCATACATTGAGGTGTGAGGGATAGACACACTGATTTTCAGTATTTGGGGTGACCAGTAAAGGGAGTTTGTGATCCTTACCCCTAGGTAATCAAAGGTTTGCACCAGCTGCAGAGGAGTATTGCCAAGGGTGAACCGGAACTTCATTTTTTTATGTGGTCTGAAGGCCAGAAGTTTGGACTTTTGGGTGTTAATTTCTAGCCCTTTAGAAAGACAAAATCCCTCGAATTTGGTTAAGAAGGGTTGTAGGCCAGATGGGGTCCTAGAGAGAAGTAAGGTATTGTCCATGAAGACAGGGATCTTGTTTCCGCTCAACTTCTGGACATCAGCTTTCTCGACATCAAGAGGGTCAACAACCCCATTAATAAAAAGAGAAAATACAGTGGGTGCCAATATGTATCCCTGGGAAGTACTCTACATATAGGGATGAGGGTCTGTCAGCTGTCCAGCAGAGCCCCATGTCACCCACAAGTAATTAGACTGGTGGAGCCTGATGAGGATAATTAGAATATCGAGGGGAACTCCCAGCTCACCTACAACTTCCCAAAGCATGTGTCTGGGGACCAGATCAAACGCAGCTCTAGGATCAACAAGGCCACATAAAGATGGTCTTTCAGAAGAAAATTGTATTTCCAGATGATGAGAAAAAAATGAAGCACTAGGTCTATAGTGCTGATCTTGCATCAGCACCCAGCCTGAAAGAGAGATAAGATGTTGGCTTCATATAGCCAGTTCTGAAGATTGAAAAGAATCAGAGTACAAAAGTTTTTTGGAGGTTGCCTAAAAGGCTTATTGGCCTATAATGTTTAGGACCACTCCTATCACCCTTCTTAAAATTAGGTATGAAATGTGTCCCAGCCCAGGTAGGCCTTCTTTGAGAATTGCATTAGAAAGGCAATTGATATAAGGAGCCCAAATATCAATCTCTGATTTAAATAAGTCTCCGGGGATAACATCAGGTCCAGGGGCCTTTTCTTGATGGAGGGATTCAATGGCTTGTCTGTCTCTGCAAGAAAGAAAGACAGCTCTTTGTATTTTCAAACAATAATCGGGCTAATAGAAATAGGTTGATTGAATTTGGTATTGGCATAAAGCATGGGTACTCACAAACATTTTCCCAGGGGCCACAAAGTTTGGTTTGTGATGTGACCGGGGGCCACATTGATGGTAGGCGGAGGCGGAGGGTGCAGTATGGTGGGTGAACTGCACAATGTGAAACCAGAAAACCTGGTGTGAATCCTGGCTTTCCCTCTTTAGCAAAATGTGTAATCCTAGACAATTATTTCACTTTCCCTCCTTTTTCTTTATTAGTGCATATAAGAGAACTTCAAAATACTTGACTTCAGGATGTGCGCTGTGCAAAACCTTCTCCTGTGTTTAATTTAATAAACTATGCTGTTCAAGTGTAATAAGAACCCAGGCCACCCAAAGAGTGCCCATAACCACTGATTTGCCTTTTAGTTCACTACTGACATTGTTTTCAGGGTGGGTGGTGAATGTTTCCGGAGTTATGTTTGGAAACCATCACTTAAAAAGCAAATACTTCTCAATGCACTGATATAATCTGATGTATTAAGTTGAAACGACTCTGTATGTTAATGAAATACAGTTTTGATTTTTGAAGAAACCTTGTTATATTTATACAATTTTGCTGCAGTATGTCTTTAAAAATGAAAGGCTTTCCTAATGGTGCAGGACAACCTAGTTACTTCCTTTTTTTGCCTCCAATTATTATTTAAATAAAGGGTTTCCTTTAATTTAACATATTTTTAATCATTGTGCAGAGTTGAGTAAATAGCAGCCCAGTCCTGCTGTTAAGCAAGGGGCCGCCTGTAAAGGTCAGGAGGGCCGCATAGGGCCCCTGGGCCGTACTTTGAGTATCACTGGCATAAAGCATTGGGAAGAAGAAAAGAAGATAAGTTGGGAGCATAATATTTTATAACTTAACTATGCCTTTAGCTAATTTAAAGATTACTCATGTTATGGTGTCACGATGGCCAAGACCTTTTAATTTTAAAAACATATATTTAAAAAAAATCAACATTTACATAGATACGTAGAGGGGCTTTTAGTCAGACCTTCTTATCAGTCTCTTATAGTGCCAAGCACATGTTGCCTCCAGCCAGCATGGGGCAAAGGGTCACCTGCACTTTATCCTTCAGTGTGAGTGACAGCATTTTGCCTGTTTATTTTTCAGTGACAGGATCAGCACTGACAGGCAAATGAGTTCTTGATGAACAATTGTGCTATACTTTAATTCAGTCCTCATACATCATTTAATCCCTCGACAAGGCCCTTTACCTTCCATTGTCTCTTTGCAGCTGCCACCCATTCCTCTTCTGTACTGAAGTGCAGTGACAATAATTTAGGGCCAGATGTACGTACCATTTTTCTTGACGCAAACAGCCTGAATCGCAGAATCGGGCCATTTGCGACAAGAAAAAAGCCATTTTGGTATGTACAGACCCTATTTTACGATTTGGTAATCTATTTACCGAATCACAAAATAGGTTTGTGAGTCGCAATTAGGAAAGGGCGTTCCCTTCCTAATTGCGAGTTGCAGTGTGAGGTAGGATTGTTTTGTCACAGTGAATGAGGTGACAAAACAATCGCAGTTAGCACCAGTTTCAAATTGGTGCTACCCCGTTAGCAAAAGTGAAGGGGTCCTTTGTGAATGTTAGCGAAAACATTTTTTTCAGAGCAGGCAGTGGTCCTAGGGACCACTGCCTGCTCTGAAAAAAATGAAAAGAAAAAACTTTTCATTTTCGTTTTTGAAATGCATCCCGTTTTACTTTAAGGAAAACGGGCTGCATTAAAAAAAAAATGCTTTATTTAAAAGCAGTCACAGACATGTGAAGACGGCCATTCCCAATGGGGTTGCGAATTGCAACCTACCTCATGAATATTTAGGAGGTAGGGCATTTGCGACCCCATTGGGAATCGTTAACAGTGTCAATGGCACTGTTGTACATCAGGTTTTGCGACTCGCAAATTGCGAGTCGCTAAGGCTTGCAATTTTCAAGTCACAAAACCTAATATTCGTACATGTGGCCCTTAGTGTTTTGCACCTGAACATGCATTTTGAGCAGCATCTCTCTCTATATATGATGGGTGTTCTTCTGTCAATGCGATGGCCCGTGTGTCCATTCGTTACCATGGAGATCATCTGGATATTCTGTTACTGGCTACGCGGTAGGGACTCGGGCAGCGATATGTCTAATTATTTACTCTGATGGTTTCATCTCTTTTCATGATTGTCACCATGTGCGGTGTCTTTTCTTGCCTCTGTACTTTGCTTTGCAGCAAGGGTGGCAGAAGAGTTCAAATAGCTATTTTTTCCTTTCTGAATACGTTTTGTGTTGGTCACTGGAAGTGTTTCCATCCTGGTCTCCTCCAAGGTGGATATCGCTGTATCAAACCTCTAGCGCCCTTTTATACTTGTCGACAAATAGCAACACATGAGATGAAACATCACACATCATGTTACAAAAAAAGAGGCAAGTGGGTGTAGGCTCTAGAGGAGGGGTCAGACCTCTCTACAGCACATGCAAGGGAAGGCTGAGCCTCAGGCACTGAGGAGGGTACAGTTCACTTCTTCAACTAATCTCAGGCTTTCATTAACAATCGTTTCACCAATGAGGCGTATTCTGCCGCAAGGTTCAGACATGGACTTTGTGAACAAAACCCCAAGTCAACAGACGTATAAAAAGAGAGATACAAATATGAATTGTTTCGAACCATCCAATGAGTTTCACTTCAAATACACTTCTGTGGCACAGAATTTCTTAGCTTAGCAATTCCTCTGTTCTGAGCATACTGAAGCTGTGGGCGGGGATTTAAAATAAAACAATTAACATATAAAATGTTAACCTAAAATGTATCCAAACCGTACGAGAAACACACAATGTAGCTGTGCAGCCTCTGTGATAATCATACAAAAGAACATAACGCTTTTTTTGCAATGTACTAAACCTATTTTTCAAGTCAGTAACTTTTTTCTGATTCCTAAAACGTGTTTAGAAACGGATAAGGGAATCACTAATTAGAAGGGCCATGTTGTAGGTTCCCTTTCCAAATTGTGATTCCTATCTGCATGCATTAAGGGTTAAGAAGTGAAATAGCTGTTGTGAACCACTGTAAATTTATGGATCTCCAATTTGGGGTGCTAACCCATTCGCAAAACTGTTTGCCGGGCAGTGGGCATTGGTCTCAAACAAACTGTTACAACTAAACTTTTCTCTTTAAATTCAGTCCTGTTACCTTTATGAAAAACGGGCTGCATTTTTTAAACACTTTACTGAAAGGCAATTAGAGACATGATGGTTTGCTGACCCCAGTAGGTCACCATGCTTGTGATGTCTTCCAATCAGAGTGAGTGGCAATTTGTGACCTAACTCATGGATATAAATGAGGTAGGTCAGATTGCGACCCACTCTGAATTTTCTAAACTGACCTATTTGTACATAGGTGAGTCCAGAAAATTATTTTATTTACTGGTTGCAAACATTCTGCCCCCCAATTTATAGTAAATCTGGGCCTAAATGCGCTGCTGAAAGAAATTCCAGAGTCAGTCCGTCTCAGGATGTTGTAAAAGATCCACTCTTTTCTAGGAAAAGTTGCATTTTGAGATGGACGGTCCTCCTATGAGATACCCTTGAGCAGACGGTCTTCTGCAGAGGCCGCACACCCTCTGTGAGCTGTAGATACTGCTTCCCACCTCAGTCTCCCATTCTTCTTTCATCAGGTTTGACTTTTTGTCCCCTTGATTCATTTCAGGTAAGAAAGCAGGCGTGTACTGTGGTCTTATTCAAATGTTTAATCATTGGCTACAACTAACTCAGCCAGTCTTAGTTTTTCATCTTCCGTAGATTATTCATTTTAAGCACTAGTATGATCACATAGGCACATATTTTATTAAGTAACATAACATTGATTTTTGGCCAAGTAGAGCCATAAAGATGGGGAGCTTTTGGTTTGGTGAAAGGATGGGGGCTAACTTCAGTAGGATTTAACAATTCTAATACCATACTAGCGGATTTCAAATTCTATAAACAAATTACGGAACTATGTGTAGGATAAAGCGCAGCAGCTTTCTATCCTAGTGGTAACATGGTTCGATACATTCCTTTCCGGCAAAAGAGGCCACACTGTGTGAAAGGCACCTTTTCTAGGTTAACCCTCCAATTGATACTCTGCATAATTTTACATGTGAGTGCATTGTGGTTTTGTAGCCTCCTTGAGGGATATGGCAGCAGTTGATAATATTTCAGCCATGATGTTTCGCTGGTACATCAGTTGCTATAAGCAGCCCCGCGAGATGAGTCGGGTGATGGGACTGGGTAGCATCTCACGGATGAGTTCGGGGAGGGAGGATTTTCACATTTAGACCAAACCTAACCCTGCTACCCCCGCATTTGATGGTTCCCTCTCGTATATGGGTATTTTAACAAATCAAACTGCCCTTGCGAGTAAATTACAATTGTCATTGAGAGGGATGCATTTTATTTCAGCATGTCTGAGTACAGCATAGAAAGATCTGCTTGCTTCCTAGAAGAAATGTTTTGCACTCATTACTTCGTAAATACAGTTTTTTTTAAATTTCAGTGTGGACTGGCAGAATCCAAAACGCATCAACAAACAGCCGGATAGAGCTTTACAACTTCTCACTAGAATACACACAGGCAGTGCTTAATTTGTGCTTGTTGTTTATTTTTGAGGGCCGGCGCTTATTCTTCTTAGCTGCGAGCAATAGACACATATGGGAAAGACGGAGGAAGAGAAAAACGAAAAAGCGTCACCAAGGGAGAAAGCAGAAAGCTGCAGGAGGGAGCTGAAGGGGCAGGGAGTGGCTTTAAATGGATTGAAGAGGCTCGAGATGGCTTCGAGATTACGCTACCTCAGTATTCCATGCTCCCACATTTAATTGCAGCAGTTGGGTATTTAAGAGGAGAGCTTTGGGCACCTGCACATTTTTATTTACAAATTAAGCTCTGTACACAGGCATGTTCACCAAGGCAGTAAGAAGAAAACACAATGGCAAAGCCAATAGGTCTAACTTTAGTGTGCCAGTACATATAAACACATGTGTTAGTGCATTGAAGCCAGACCAGGTTGGCTTTGCCAGCGCATGTCAGCATTATTGAACACCTGATACAGCCGGCTACACTGTAGTGACATTCAGGGTTATTAAAAACTGTATTTTTACATAATCAGAAAATTACAGAAAATTACAGGGCAAGAATTGGTTCTTACACTCAATCTAAGGCCCATATTTATGAGGCCCTTGCACCACTGGTGCTGCACTTTCTGCAAAAGGAGATTTTCAATTTCTTTGAAGTATATCAAGGGAATAGCATAATTATTCAAAGACAACAAAAACCTATTCATATATTAGATAATAAGCGAAATACATTAGCTTGCACCTTAAGCAAATATTGTGTGAATCCAATAGTATGGTGCAATGTGTGGCACAAGGAGTGGTTTGATTGCTTGATCTAATTGTGCTAAGCTGTATGGAACAATATAGGCGCAAGACTATATCTGAATACCTTCCTCATTTATTGTAGAAATTATGTTATGTACACAAGTTTGTAAAGCACTGTAAATGCCCCAAAGGGCGTCCTGGCACTAAGGAAGCAGGGCAACAACATAACTACAGCAGAAGTATAAGATTTAAGAAAAAGTCAGGTTGTGGGTTGTTTTCCGGAATAGAACTGGATCAGAAGTGGATTTATGTGCAGTTGGAAGGAAGTTCCAGAGCTTACAGGTGAGGTAGAAAAAGCAGGGTACTCTCATCCAAGACATTTTCATACTGAGTACTGGTACCATAAATTGGAAGGAAGACCACAGATACGAGAGGAAATGTATGGCCTGAATTTGTATCTTGGGTAGACAGGACCAATTATTGCATTCAGCACAAAGACAAAAACAGAAAAGAATCTTCATCCCAACATTCTATTTGGGAATCTAAGAGTAGATAACACTGACCTACTATGTGAGAACACAAACTTTACTGCAGAAGTTAATGAATTACAAAAGAAAGTAAGAGGCTGGAGAAAATTATTTTCATTCCTTAGGGTATAGACGAAATGATAATCACCTCCAGCCCTAAAGCATTTAACTGAAGCTAATAAATCATCTTCCTGTAGCAAGAACATTACAAAAGGCTGCTGTAATGATTCAGTTGCTCGTGTGCCACGGCAGGGGTGGCTCCTCTGTTTTAGCGGAGAAGTGTTGCAAGTCTGCTCAGTCAGACAGGGGCAAATAAAATGATAACTAAGCAATGTTATTATCATTTTATTTGCCGCTGTCTGACAGCTTGGAATGTAGGATGGGTGGGGCCGGGTCATAGGAAGGAGTGGTGGCACTGCAAAGTATGCATGCCTGCTTGGCCGTCCGTCTCAGGCCAGCTAACAGAAATGCGCAGTAACATTTCTCCAACCTGGCTGTGTTGCACAGCCAGGATGGAGAAATGGCACAGGCTCCCGTGCCTGAGCGAGCATCAGACCAGACCGCTCAAACCAATCCTGGCGCTGCTCTTACGCCAGCTTAAGCCTGAGAGCAGCGTCTGGATTGGGAGCCTGTGGTGACTGTTGGGAAGAGAGGAAGGGACAGGCAGCAGGATAGGGAACCGCATGGGATGGATCAGCAGCAGCAGGTAATAAAAAATAAAATAAAATGTATATCCCTCCTTGCCCTCCTCCGATCCCACACCACCCATGATTGGCGGTAGCCACCACTATGCCATAGACATCTTATTAATGCACCTCCCTCTACAAGCAATGTCTCTGATCAATGGTTGAGCCCAATAGCTTCTGAGAAAGATAAAATGGAGAACAACCACCTAGGTGCTTCTGTAGATGTAAAATTAATAGCTTCTTCTTTACATTAGATAAACTAGGAAGTACAGCAGTGAATTTATAGTTTCCCAAGGCACTGCCATCTCTGTTTGGCTTCCTTAGTAGAGGTTACACATGGTCTTTTTGAAATATCTAGAAATGTACTCTGGGCTAAAGAGAGGCTGCAGATTCTATAATATGGTTGGGCACACAATTATACAACTCATCAAGTTCACTAGATGTTAAATGGACTTAGGGCCTGATTACGATCTTGGCGGCATTGCCGACGAGATCGCCAATACGGCTGGGGTGAGGGTGCCTTCAAGGTGGCAGCCTCAACCCCGTCGTATCGTGAAGTTTCCGCTGGTCAGCCCGGTGGAAACAGTGAGTCAGCATTGGCCTTGGCTCCTTCAGGGAGCCGAGGCCGTGGCCAATGCCACTGCACACAAGAACCCAGACAGTGCGAATTCTGGGGTGCTGGCAGGGGGGCCCTGCACTGCCCACGACATGGTCATGGACAGTGCAGGGGCCTCCCAGTGGCCCCCAGCACTGCCTTTCTGCCAGCATTTCTATGATGTGCAAACAGCATGGAAAGGCTGGTGGAAAGGGGAATCGTGATCAGCACGGTGGTGCAGAACTTAGCACTGCTATGGCTGACCATAACTATGACCGCTGCCAACCATAAGTATCCCTGATCCCAGCAGAGGCAGCAGTCTCCTGGCGGTTTGACCGGCAGGATCATAATCTGGCAGTCAGACTGTCAGGAGTGCAGCGGTCCGACCGTCTCTGTTAGTTTGGCGGTCCTCGGACCGCCAAACTCCTAATCAGGCCCTTAGTTTTAAGTAAAAGGTTGAAAAGAAGATCCATAGAGAAATGATTGCAGGCAAACTGTGGTTTCACAAGGCTAGGTAGAATATAAATTAGATTTGAGACTAAGGTCGGATACACCAAGACTACTATGCAATGACATTTGTTAGAAACCTTTGCTGAACAGTCACAACTGCCTTTATATACATATTATTACCTAGGCCCAGCACTTTTCAGGACCTGCCCTCATGCTGCAAAATCCATTGATAGATTTTGAAGCATTCCTAGCCTGTTTATTCGTGGCTGCTAACACACCTAAAATCGCCAGAAAGTGTTAGTAGAACTGCCTGATTTTTCTTGAAGAACATTTTTTTCTAGTTTACAAAATGGTGCACAACACAAACTTTTGGTCCCAGTTTCTTATAATTATTTTGATATGACTGCCTGTCTACCACCAGTCAGGATACTGTTAAACAAAAAAAAACTAGTTTACACACACTAATGATTTATTTGGTCTCAAAGGTGTATTTCATAAAAGGTGTGCACATTTTATTTTCTCTAGTGATGTTTCTGCTTTTCTCCTATTGCAAAGTTTGTGAAATTTGGGGGAGTTGCCTTCGTTCGAGCAAAGCTTTTCTCTGCAATACAAGCAACGTTTATGAAATTTGTGGGGTTGCCTTCGTTCGAGCAAATCTATTCTCTGCAATACAAGATATTTTTCAGAGCAAAGCAAGATAAGTTTTGCTCTTGTCAATCTGGAAAAAGTGTGCAAGAATCTTTCTCTTTAAGTTATTGTTTGCAAACTTTTTCTCCACAAGTTTTACGTTCTGCTGACTTTGGCTATGCACAAGTATCCAAGCAAAAAATTTCACAACCTTCACCACGTGGATGAAAAATAGTTTAGCAGGTTCCCGTGCTCCTAGACCCCAGTCTTTCACTGAGCAGCCCTCCTTACAATGCAAAGACTCCACCAATCAGGTCTCCCTCCATCAAGTGAAAGATTCAGACAGAGGCTTTCTCTTGAGCCAGTCAGTGTCTGAAGAGTGAAACAAGTGGTAGTGCTTTGTTCTCCCATAATACTTTAGAGATTACAAGATTAAAAGCAAAACCATGTTAAAGCATGTGAATTTCTCAGGCTGGAAGAATATTGTCTCAGTTGCAAGGGCAGTAAATATTTTTGACAAATAGCAAGGATTAGTGTCAAAATAAAAGAAGGATGCAGTAGCTAAACCCTGTGCATGGCCTTGGTGCATACAGTACTTAGCTGCTCAGTAAACTTTCAGTCTCTCATTATCTGTAGGACGTTATTACTTTATGTCAGTGACTTACGTAGTTAGGCCCATCTGAACTACAATCCCACAAGAACACCATGGGCCCAGTGATTTTCCCCAGGCCTCAAAGCAGGTGATATGTTGGGGTTTATACTAGGTAAACTCATGTGGCAATTGATGCACAAATAATGATTACCACATGCTATGCTCCCAAAACATGTAATGGGAAGACATCCTGCCCCTCTCATAGTTTACGATGCCCACAATCATTCCATGGGAAGAGGATGGAATTACCTGTCTGTTTCCTAGTTCGCACTTAATTGGTCGCTTAGATTGATTTATGTAGTGCTGGGGTTCAGAACAGATCTCTCTGCATCTTCGCACAAAGAGTAAACTTTAAATTAGTTTATTATAAACTGCACGGACAGCTGAAACTAATTGTAGATTGCATACTTTATTTCAACAGTAAAGGAGTGAAACTGAATGGGATAGAGCAACAGATTGTCCACAGTCTGCCAAAAAGGACATTATGCCTGTGATTCCTATATCAAGTCATCTACCAGCAGGTGTCACATGCTTGATGGTGTCGAAGACCACAGAGAGCTCGCACAAAATCAAAGGCCACACATCCACACCGCTGCCTAGCCTATGATGGTCATCGAGCACTCCACTGACACAATCACCAGTGGGGTGCTTCTGCTGAGGCGGAAGTCAGCATTTTGGGTATCTAAATCTATCAGTTTGATGACTGGCTGGAGTTGACTAAAAGGTAGGTTCTTTGGGATTTTTTTCAAAGAAGGAAGGGGGGAAATGGGTCTGTTCAATATGGTCTAGCGCTGTCTTTTTGAGAAGAGGTTTCAAAATAGCAGATTTCCACTGCAAGGGCATTTTGCCAGAGTTAAGTGAGTAGTGAAATAAGGTGAGAAGGATGCCAAGTATAGTACCAGCCAAGACTTTCATCCACTTAGTAAGAAAAATATCATTGGGGGAGTCAGAAAGGTGGATATTGTTAAGACTATCCCAGGATGATATCTTCAGAGATGGCCTTAGTCCCCGGTGGAACTCCATTGCTTCCCTGACCGGCCTGCACCATCTTTAAAACCAGCTGCACCCTTTACAAATCCCTCACGACCAACACCACTGTTTATCGTGCAGACACACTCACCATCTCTGGGGGTGATGTGTGTGTGAATTAATGGAAAACTGAGAAACCCCACTGAAGGGAACCAAATCATGGAAAACAATTGTAAGGCAAGAGATTTGAGGAAATACAAAAAAGTTGAAAGTTAAAGGTAACATTTTAAAGGAAAGATGCTTTTAAGGAAAATCCAAACACATTAAACTTGGGTGACGTCTAGGATTACTGTGGGGTTTTTGGGGTCAGGGATGGATAATGTTTAGGATGTTGAAGAGTCCCTAGGTGTCAGGAATAATTGGCAATAGGGCATAGAAAGGGTTTTTTAGAGTTCAGAGATGGGTGGAGTGCAGGGGTGCTGAGGGGATTTTAGGGCTCATGGATGAGTGGTGTTTAGGTGTGTGAGGTGTTTTTGGGTTTTATGGACAGGTGGAGTTTTTGGGTATCAAGGGGTTTTAGTGTTGATGGATGGGCGGAGTTTAGGGTTAGTGAGGGTTTTTAAGGTTCAAATATGGGCAGTGGCTGGGGAGAAGAATGTTTAAGGTTCAGGATGAGGTGGAGTTTAGGGTGGTGAAGGTTTTTAAGGATTCAGAAATGGGTGGAGTTTAGATGTAGAAAGGGTTACTCAGGGTTCAGACATGAGTAGTTCAGGATGGTGAGTTCTTGTGGGTCATAGATGACTGGCGTTTAAGGTCAGTGGGGATTTATTTATTTCTTAGAGTTCAGCGATGGGCATGCTGAGGTATTTAAAGGGGTATGGAATGGGTGGAGTTTAGACATAGTTTAGTTTAGGCATAGAAAGGACTTTTAGGGTCAAGGAATGGGTGGATTTATGGGAAGTGGGTGATTTCATGGTTCAGGGATGGTGGATTTCTGGGAAAGAAAATGCACTTAGGCTTCAGGGATGAGTGCTGTTCAGGTGTGGTGAGGGGCTTTAGGGGGCAAGGATTGACTGGGTTGAGAGTGGTCAGTGATGGATGATGTTTATGGGTGGCAATGGGTCAAAGTATTGAAAGCATCCAAAGTAATTGTCTGACAATGTAAATGATATAAATATGAAATAATGTCCCCTGAAGTAATGCAATGAAATAAATAAAACTGTTTCTGAAATTAAGACCTGCAACCATTGAATTTACACCTAAAAAATAAGCATGCATTCAAAAGCCAATTTTGACTAAAAAGACTTTCTGTGAATTGGTTTCTATGAAAAGCTAAATGCCATTAATTCTGAAAATCATATAAACCAGCTGGTGCATCTGGGATCACTAGAAGCATCTCGTATTACTCTCTGTCAGTGTTGGCATTTGTGACTAGAGCACTCCGTAATGGGCCAAAGTTTTCAAAAGATTATGGAATAAACTCTCTACCTACATTTTACAAATGTGGACTGTGCGGAGAAGGATGGCCTCCTTTCTCAGAAGTTGCACTTGTCCACAATTATACAATTACACTCATTCATATGTCTCATCTTGCTTTTTTAAATGTGGAAACAAAAACATTAGCCAGCATACTGGCTAATGTGGCCTATGCATGGTGGGCAGCTCACTGACACACCCTGATCAATCTGGATTCATGCCACATAGGCAGTGAACTTGTTGCATGGATTTAATGAACTGCCAGTCCTGGATTGAAGGCAAACTATGAAACGTAGGCTAAATCAGCACAACTAACACCATTTTATATCATTAAATTGTCCCCAAATAGAAGAGTAGAGCTTGTAACCAACAAGGTCTATCAGTGGCTAAAAAAGAAGATGGAAGAATGAATATTCATGCGGAAAGATCTGAATGATGTGAAGATATTCCTGATACAAGATTAGCCATAGCAATTTAACTGTATCCATGTGACTTTACATTTAAAACCCAGCCTCTGGCAAAACCATAGTTGGACATAATAATTGGCATTTAGTGTACTGAACAGGACAGGGCTCCAGTCACATACACATGCCAAAGACCAGTCTGCTGGGAAGAAGTGCCATAGAGTAGGCTTTAGGGCACCTAAGAACTGGACAGAACATGAATAAACTCACTTTTCCAATGCCGATTTCATTTGGAGCCAAATACAACTGTCAATCGATGCCGAATGAGTTCAAGCTGCCAAAGAGTAGATTCATAAGACACAGCTAAGGCCCTGCAGAGCTCCCTCACAACTGAACAAAGCATATAGAAATATAAAATCTTGTAATTTGATAGAAAATATAAATACCAGATGCAAAGGATTAGACTGTATTCTCGAGGTCCTGGAATGGTGCAGTTTATTATTGATGTTAACCAAATCTGCTTATTGCAAGAATTCTGGGCTTTTTCTACATCGATCCAGCTTCAGTTCTTTTAATATTCTTTTAATATTCCAGCTGTGTGACCATCGGGCTACTTGCCCACCTGAGTAAACATTTCACTTAACGGTAAGTTCAAAGTAATTGATTCAGGCCACCCTGATATCCAGCAATTACTGCTAACATTTCACTCTTGTGACTAGCTGGTTAATAGGACAATAAAATTGCAATAAAAAGATGGCTCGCAGCTCACATTACTTAATCTTATGTATGGCCTTCTTTCCTGTAAATTCATTCCTGATTCTCTAAGGTATTTTACACTGAATAATAGTTTGTACAAAAGTGTGATTGATTTTATATTTTTTGATGTTCAGCAGTAGATAAGAATATTAGATATGAAAGTTGAGTGCCACCTGGAAAGTAACTTTGATCCTTTAATTCTCTCCCCTGGGCAATTTATTAGTTCAAAAGGCTGCATCTTAGGTCTCATGGTAGCGAATAATCACAGGAGACTCAAATGAGAGAATGTTGAATCTAGCTCCATTGTTTTGTGGTTAATAATTGCTTTGGTACGTCCTCAGCAGAAATGTCTAGCATAGAGTTCCATCAACATATGACCCTGCACGATGCTCTTGTGAAACATATAGCCCCACTCTTGCCTAAGCCAGTTCAGACAAAGATCACATGACTAGCAGAGTTGCAAGACATTTATATAAAAGTATAGTGAGCACATCAGGAGCTGGGTGGGAATATGCTTGGCTAGGAGCTGAATTTTTATCTCTTCTTCAGAATGGGGACAGAAGTAATGTGGCAAATTATTGACCTACTGGCCTTCTTGAAAGCATTCAAAAACAGTTTGCATGTGCACAGTAGTCTAGACTTGAGAACTGGGTGGAGGAGAATGAGATCCTGTCCCATTGTCAAGCAGGCTTCTGGAAATAAATCAGCACTATAGATCGTACTTTTATATGGTATTTGTTAACCTCTCCTGCACCTTTGACAATGTTCAGAGGGATACTTTATGACCTTCCTTACTCAAGCGGGAAATCCCTCTGAGTACTCTACCTATGAGGATTAGACTCCATGAGGATAGGTTTGCCAGGATATGATGGGGCCCTGCTGAGGAATCCTCCATACCCTTTCAGGTCAGTAAAGGAGTTTGGCAGGACTGTCTCTTGGCTCTCTTGCAAATGTATGTCTGTATGAATAAGGTGATTAAAGCTGTGAAGTCCTGTATTAATTGGACAAAGACATTGTGAAACTCTTGTTTGCCAATGACATCTTCTTGGTGCCTAAAACTCCCATAGGACTACAGATTCTACTTAAAAAGTTTGACGAGTTTTGCTCCAATAAAGGTTTACAGCTAACACAGGTAAGACAGAAACTCCACCACTGTGGATCAAGTGCAGGCATTTACCTATTTAGGAACTGATTTTGCTCAAGATATAAAATAAAAGAAAGAAGTAATGAGGCATAGCAAAGCAAGATTCCTGGGCCATTTTGTGCTTGTCTCCTGACAAGGGTAGTATGTTAATTTCTCTGGCAGTGGAGGTGTACGGAGGGCAAGGTCAAAGCACAACACTTGCTGGCGCTGAGCTATGGGAATACACTGATTTGTCTGGTGTTTATACATACAAAGGAATGTTCCTGAAGCACCTCCTTAGTTTCTGGCAAAATAACAGTCATAAAGCCTAACCTTCATATGTAGAGTACTCTGAGGGGTTCCCTGCTTGAGTAAGGAAGACCATAATGGATCCCTCAGAACATTATCATAGGCGTAGCAAAGACCTTGGGATTATGGGTATTGCACCTATTGCTAAATTAAGACCTATCTTGTGTTGGGTATGATTGTTGGCACACCAGAGCTGAGATATTTCTGAAGAGCACTATGGGAAGTCCTAAAGCTAGACGGAAGCCAGTCATTGGGCTGGTTTAGGCACACTCATAAATTGCCTCTGAAGCTTGGCATGCCTGAGCTGTGGTCATTACCTGACTGATTACCCTTTAATTAAAGGTGTATACAAAATCTGGATATTGAGGTGAGGAAATGCCTGCTAATTAAGTGAACAGGAGACTAACAGCAATCTTTAGGAGTACAAAATGTGTACCAATTGTGAATGGTATTTAGACGATATCGAACCTGTAGCAGCCAAGGTTTTAGACCCAGAATTTAGGTTTCGAATTTTACCAATTAATAATTTTACTCACAAATGAGAGAGTGCTTGTTTAGAACTAAAATACTGTAATATTTGTGCAGACTATATAGAGGATGACCTACACTTTCTGTTTTTGGGCAGTTTATGCTAACACAAGGACACATGCTTAAAAAAGTGCTTCTCATAAAGGCTACATGGATGGTGTTACACGTTGTGGTGTTTTTTAAATCTGATCCAACATTGATTGTTGCATTCAAGATTTTGATTAAAAATGATGATAGGTAGCTGGTTTTACTTGATATTTATAGACGGAGTATCAGAGGGATCCTATTATGATATTTTATTGTCAGATGTTCTTAAATGTTTTTTTTAATTTTTGTTATATGTACACTGCATGCTATTGCTTCAAGTTTTATATTTTTTTCCAGAAATGTAATTAAATTGAAAAGGACCTTCTACTCTGCTTTAGAAATTGTTTGTTTAAACATTCTAAAATGTACAAGCATCTGGTGTGCACTACTAAGAATTATTTTTTTAACACATATAAATTTAGCAAAAGAGTTCTGTAGAATTATTTCTCAGCTGCAGTCTCCTTAAGAATTTCATACTCTGCTGATAGTATCTGAAAAATTATTTAATGATCTTTCTACCTTTTTTTTAAAGTAAAATTCAAAAACCCAAAATGCATTGAACTGATGAGCATTTCCAAACCATTGATGTGTCTAATTTGACACCAATCCATCTCTGCCAGAAATTCCTCTTGATCATTTGTTGACTCTCTCTCAGCCTTTAATCACTCACAGTGTGCTGCTGCCTTTTAACTAGGTGTGTGCTATACAAATCCCGAATTCATACGCATAGATAGATAGATAGATAGATAGATAGATAGATAGATAGATAGATAGATAGATAGATAGATAGATAGATAGATAGACAGATAGATAGATGGATAGATAGATAGATATGAATCTAGTACTACTATAGCACAAACCTGACCAAGGGCAGCAGAGCGCTGTACAGGGTCAAAGGCAATCATGAAGTCAACGAGTGATATGAGAGGTAGCTGGGTTGCAGACAGGTATTGCATTGTGATGTGGTACTCTTGAAAGAAGTGAGTTGTCAACTCTTTTCTGAACTGGAGCAACATTGGGGTGGTCCTGATGGATACACAGAAGTTGTTCCAGATCCCGGGTGCATTGATGGAAAAGACCTACTTACTTGTATTTTCTTTTTTTTACTTCTTAGCCTAGAGTCTGATAGGGTCCTGGCTGCTGTTGTTTTGAGATTTCATATGTGATTACATAGAAAAATGATTTCATTGAATACCATTATTGGATGTTCAACAATCCCATGGCCACAGCAAAGCTTTACAGCTTCAACACCTGTCTGTGTAGACTTAGGTGGAGGGGTTTTCTATCCTCTACTTCCCACATAACTACATCAAAGCATTAATATAATTAGGGCTGCATCCGCTTCCTGCAACACCAGCTCCATTATCACCTCCAGAGAGTGTTTTTGGAGCATAGCTTTTTGCAATTTTATATAGCGCAAACGTGGCCCAAGGGCATCAAAACCCTTTACACCAGCATCAGGTTACATTACACAAGGTCAGATTTCTTTTTTAGGCATGGAGAGACTGAGAGCCTGATTCAGAGTTTGGCGGTTGGGTTACTCCATCACAGTCCACCTTATTGAAAGTGACCAAAATGTAATGCACTTGTAATAAATCGGACCGGATATCTGTCACGGTTGTGACTGAGTAACCTGTCCATGAAACTCTAAATCAGGCCCTAAGTGACTTTCCCAGAATCACCAGATGTTTTCTTTGGAACTGGGTGACCAGTTCCAACGTCTGCAGCTCTTGGCATCACTTTTATCTTCCCACCTTCCCAGGTACTTAAGACAGTAGCATATCTGCCCCAGGAGTCAGACTATCATCACTCGAACATGAAGGGTGTCATATTTCCAGTTAAAATGACCACCCCCTTAGCTCAAAGCTAAGCCTTGATTGTGCCAGAGGCGTATATCTGTCCCTTCAATAAACCTACATTTATTACCCACCACATGTATTTCTTGAAGTGATATAATGTTAATCCTACACCTGTTAAGGAATCTCATCACCACCTTTCTCTTAACTTTATGGCACAAACAATTCACTTTCCATGTAATTGGTTTAAGATTGTTGTATGTACCAGGCATGTCTCCAACTCATGCCTTTCATGTTGTGCATGTGATATGTAGCCTATTTCTACAATTCTGTACCTGAAACTAAAACATTAACACTCCCTCCCAAAGTTCCTCACACACTACTTTCTTAAACTGTGGGCTCCAACTTGTCCTTCTCAATAATACTCAAGGTCTCTGTAGCAGCCAACTCACTATTTCAAATTAACAGCACGCAGACAACTCTACTCAATATAACCCTTCTGAATAAGGGGTGGGCAGTGAACACCTCCAAGTGACAGCACTCCAGTTATTCTCACCCTGTATCCTGGCTGACCCCCATCTAAGTGGCCCCATATAGTTTGGCTATGTGAATGCTTGTGAACTTTAGTTGCAAAAGCATTGCTAGAGCAAATGTGATTTATTTTTAGAGGCTTTCACTAATCCCCACTATTTCCCATCTACCCCCAAAGCGCCTACAACTCTAATTTCACATTCATCATTTGATCATCGGCTGCAAGCATGTCATCTGATCACTTGGCGGTGCATTCCCCAGTCTTTGTGCCACTCCTGCATGACTTGTGCCAGATGTCTGCTGTCTGAGCTACAATCTTGACTAAGTGTCACGCTGTGCCAGAGCCCATAGTTTGGCAGAATCTGAACCTCCTTCCTCATTGCTTTCTGCTGGCTCAGTTTTGTCCAAATCCCAGGGCCTCTAGCCAGATGCCAACATTCCAAATAATCTTACCCCTCATGGGATATAAGAAAAAGCCAGGATTTCTCCTTTGTAAGAATTTGAAATTTGGTTGTGAACAGATTCATGAATCCTACTCCCACTTACTGAGTTCTTGTTTTACTGTCTCAAACCTGTATCTTTGTTGTTAGACCACTTGTTTGAAATCAGGAAAGAACAGAATGTTTATGCAGAAAACTGTGGATTAAGTTTCCTCGCCACCTGAAGGAGTACATCTTTGTCTCTGAAGTTAAAGATGCAGGTGATAATAACTTTAGGTAGTGCACCCGGGTGGGGCACAGGTAAACCACATGATGTTGATAGTAAGTTAGCTTTTTTTAGGGCTGGAGCTCAATGACCACTTGGTCATCATCATCTTTCACGTCCAAGAGTACCACTTAAGTATTTTAAATTTTCTTTTTGTTCCCAGTCTATTTTTCAGACGGAGTGACACATGCTTGTAAAGAACCCTATGACATTGTTATTTTAGTTGTCCTGTTCAATCAAACTTATTGGTCCCAAATCCGTCTTGTTTGGTTGGATTAAATCGGGTATTGAGGGTTAAAGTCCCCTTGCTCTATCTAATCAATAAAGCATGTACTGAAGAAATTAGATAATGGCAAATCTCTGTGTAAGGTGTTTCTGGAACGTATGGGGAGCATCAGAAATCAAACCAGTCTCTTTTCTTGGCACGGTTTGACCTAGCCTCTGAGAACCTGATGTAAAGCAGTTTATTTTTTATTTTGGAGATGGCGCTTGTTGTGTTCGTCTCTGCTAGGTTCCTCTTTATTCTGCATATCTGCAACCAGAAGATCTTCTGCATGTGAGGATGCAAGTGAAAGTACATGAACAGGGGTTTTGGGGTGAATGTCCCCATGTATTTACAAGGAATTAAGCCATCACTACTGTCTGTGACAATGTAATGCATGATTTTGTGAGCGAAGGGATGAAGTATTCAATAACCCTGAACTTACTGACAAAAAATCAGCTACATTTGTCCCATTTCTTTTCAGGATTAGCAACACAAACAGAGAGCAAGGGATTGGCAACAGTACAATGTAAAAGAGTTTTCAGCTGATTTAACTTAAGACCAGAAAAAAGCTGATTTAGGTTGAAAAATATTCTTTTCATGTGACCTTCTTGCTGCACATAGGTGTTCCTGATTAGACTTGGAAGGGTTGAGATACCACAAATGTTCAGACATTATGCATAGTTTATTTCATACAGTATCAGGAACCAGACCTCTTGATTCTAATACTTTAATCCCTCAGTAGCAGAATGCCATATTACTAGCATCATTCATAGCATTATCGCCAAGGAACTGTGTTGCAGATGTTGCATATTTGTTGGCAAGGTCTTTTTCTGGTTCTTCGATTGTACCACAATGCAAGTTCTTGAGAAGGATATTAAGAAAGTAATTAGATAATGATCAGACCAGTCTACGATAATCAGGCCCTTTGCAAGGATGGAGGTTTCTCTTGCAGTGATTAGGTCTATGGCGGCCCCTTTGATGAGTATAACTTTCAAATAGTGCTGAAAAAAGCCATAATCAATTGTGTAGAAGTCAATAAAGAGGTCAAATGGAGGTTGAATTGTTGTAACACAGAAAGCATCTATTGTGAGGTTCAATTGCTCCATAAAATCTTGAACACATGGATTATTCTCCCTGGGGGGTGGGAAATAATTTGAATATTGGTGGCTTTAGAGCCAATAGACTTAAGTTCAAGGATCTAAAAAGAGAAGGCCTGCAATTATGATACATCAAGGTATAGGAGTATGAGGAGTCAGGAAAACACCTCAATTTTGTCCTCCTTAGCTAGATGTAAACTGGAGGATCCAGGAGGCAGGAGTAGTTCCATGACCGGTTGATATGCTTTATGAAAGGATGCTTCCATAAGCACCATAAGATCCAGATGCATGTCGACTATGAAATCAGCAACTTCTATTTGGAATGTTACTGCTGAGTGGCAGTTATGAAGCATACATTGTAATGAAGAGGAAAAGGTGATCTCATAAATAGAGGACTTAAGTGGGATCTCCAAAAGATTTGTAGGCTCAGCATTCCTTTTTGATAACTGCCTGTGGAGTGGACCAACCAAAATAGTGATCGTGCTTTCGGATTGGCTTCTCATCAGGAGTCCTAGTAGTATTTGAAGAATAGGTGTCTGTAGCATTGACCCCTCCTGTATTTACCTGCCACATCTGCATCTCTGAGCTACAGTGGGCAAACAACTCTTTAATCTCCCCAGAAGTGTCAGTATAGTTTGCATGGATGGTGTAGCTGATTTGGTTTGGGGTGGAACTGTATTCAGCTCAGAATAACGAGATACTCATGGGGGACTTTTTCTTGCAGGACTTTGGTACTGGTTGTTCCCGGGCTCAAACTCTTCCAGACATTTTATGTTAAATGTTTATTTATAGAAAGATAGTACATTTTGCTGATCAAGATATTCGTGACATTAGAAAGATCAATAGAGATGGGGCCGCTAGAACAAGAGGGGCTTGGAATTACTATGTTGACGGGGCAGAACATGAAAGAAAGAGGAAAAAGAATCCGATCAGTGAGCATAGAGGAGTTGTTAACAGTGCTGTTTTACTTAACATTTAGGGGACTGGTCCAATTAGAACTAGTGCACAGAATAGGTAGACTTGGACAGAGTGGTTAACCTTGTGGTCCTTGCCCAGAGCCCTCTCCTGTGATATGTAGGATATGAAGCCCCGGTAGAGTGGGGAGGTATTATGGCAGAGAAAGTAGGGGGGAGGTTTTGAGGTGTAAGAAAAGGTGGCGATTGCCTCAAAAGAAGGAGCGGTACGCACACACAGGTGAATTGGCGGTCTATGGATGGAGAAGAAGATGCTTCATTAGAGGCACATGAAACATGAAGTGCATCAACAGTTTCTAAATATATGAGATTAGGAAAGAAGTACTTCAAAGGGGGTTTCTAGAAGGTGGAGACGTACAGAGGAAGAGAAAGAAAATTAGTGAAGGAGGGGGGAGTATGATTGTGATGAACCAAGAACAAACTGGTCAAAGGCATGAGAAGGAGGAAAACAGAGGCTCATCAGAAATGTCACAAGGCTCATCAGAAATGGCACGTTGTCACAGCTATCAGAGGAGTCTTTATATATCGAATAATATTTTCCTATATGATGCAGTAAAACAAAAACAAACATATTATAAACCATTTGTGCACTTGTGTGCAGTCCTTCATTACTCTGTTTTGCCTTTTATTTTCATGTCAAGTCTTAAATGCGCCCGTTAGGTCACCTCTTTATATGCGTTCACCAAGTGAAACACCAAGTGCTGATGGAATTTCTTGTAGTATTTGATGGGAAAACCATCAGGGCCGGGGTCTTCCCGGACTGGACAGCCAGTATAGCGCCCTCCACCTCCTCCTCCGTCAAGGGCAGGTCCAGCTCCGCGGCCAAGGACGCCGAAATAGAGGGCAGTGGAATGTCCCCCAAAATGGGGTTTTCCTGTTCCGCTGAGGGTTGGGGAACCAGGTCATAGAGGTCCTCATAATATGAGGCAAAAGTACATGCAATTTCCGTCAGATCCTCCCGTGCAGCACAGGTGTGGTCCCTGATGAGGGGTACCACCCAGGTCAAGACATCCTGAGTCACCAGCCAATAAAGCAATTTTCCAGTTTTGTACTCCGACTCATAGACCCTCTGGTCAAGGCTTGCCAGCACTGCCTAGCTTCTGCTAGTGACACCTGCCAAATCTCTGCCCGTAGGAGCGCCAGCTGTTCTTCGTCCCCCTCTCACCAGTTTGTCAAGCCCGACTCTCCAGGTCCGTCAGCTTACCCTCCAGGTCGGTCACCCACTGAGATTGTTTGGCCTCCCTCTGTCTGACTCTCAGTGAGGGCTTGCTAGCTGCCCATAGGATCCCCGCCAAAGTCACAACCCATTGTTTTCCTTAAAATAGTGGCCAATTTGTTGATCAATAAACTCGGCACATTCAGGATCCCTCAGGTACCAAGTACTAAAACACCACATCGGCCATCGAGTCTGCAGGGGAGTCCCCCAGTCCATCAAGATCGGCGCATGATCCGAGATACCGCAAACCAGTATTTGTACTGAAGTCAAACCCAAGAGATCCCCTGCCGGTAGCCACACCAGGGCTGTCCGTGCCTCCGTGTGATGAGCCGCCAACTGATGTGTGAATGTCCTCTTCTGCGGGTGCTACGACCGCCATGCATCACACAAACCCAACGAATCTGCCCATGTTGAGACGCACGATGACCCAACCCATCTACCTGGGTGAGGGCTAGCTGAGGTATCTTGGATCGGGTCCGGGACCACACTAAAGTCCCCCCCACTACCGTGGTACCCTGCGGGAGGGCGAGCAGCAAACTACTTAACCCTGTCAATGAGAACCAAAGGAGCTGCGGGGGGCATAGCACGAAATTAAGATAACCTGCCCGCTAGCTAGGTGGCCCTTCACACCGATCTACCTCCCTTGGGGGCTAACATGGACCCCGGACACCAGCAGGGGCAATGACCTATGGAGCATCAGGGCCACTCCCCTAGAGCCTCTAGTGAATCCGGCATGGAACACCCGGTTGTATCTAAAGCACTCAAGAAACATACACTGGGTCCCGACCAAATTGGTCTCCAGCAAGAGGACAATCCTTGGACGGTACCTCCTGATGTATCGCAGTACAGTGGATCTCTTAATATGGTTCCAAGAGAGTATCGTAAACATAACGCTGGTGTGCTGGTTAGTACTAAGCATATCCAAGGCCCCATAGACAGCCTGTTCCGCCAAGCGCGTGGGCCACCCAGATCACCCAAGGACCACGTATCCACATACATAGCACTCACTGTAAACAAGTCGAACCTAAAAAGAAAACAGTTAATGTAACAAGAATAAGAATAGCACCTAGGAACATCCCAAAATCCTCCGTAGGCCCCCACCCAATACTTCACCCCCTGAAGCATCAGTCGCCCTTCCCCAACACATTTGCTAACCAGTAAGTAAAACAGTCAGTTTTGGGAGTCCTCACAATTTGGTGGTGCCTTAATTACGGATGTGCCACCTGTCCATATTTATTAACATAATACAAAGTGATTCATTCATTAAGGCCTCAGCCCCTCCCAGCGCCTCGGCAGCCACTGCTAACCAGGTCCCAGACACAGGCCCACCCCACAAACTCAAGGTCACTCCAAGGTGCTCGGGACCCCCTCAGTCAATATAAACAGGGCGGGTGTAGCCACCAAACCAGCGTCTAGATCAGTCTCCTCCTGCAGCTCATGAGGCGGTGGGGCCCGGGTGCTCTCCCTTCCCTCCCCAGCTTCCATCTGCGACCTTCTCGACTGGGAGCACTTGCTCCACATTCATGCCGGGAGGGGGTTCTCACCAGGATCCTTTGACCCCGGCCCAGCTCCTCCCCACTGTGTTGTTGGCCTCAGGTCCCATTTCTCTGCTGCCTAGTCCCATGCCTGTCCTGGAGTATCGAAAAAGTAGGTATTACATTGAAACATCACTTTTAGGCGGGTGGGGAAAAGCAGCATATAGCGGAGGTTCAGCATTCGAAGTTTCCTTTTCACTGCCTCAAAGAATCTGCGTTTTTGCTGCACTGCCCTGGAGTAGTCTGGAAAAATCAAGACTTTGGAGTTCTGATACCAAAGGTCTGCCTGGGCCCTGGCTTCCCACAGAATCGTATTCCGGTCCCTAAAATTCAGGATCCGTAGAATAATTGGCCAGGGGGAGCGCCGACCGGAGGCCGAGGTGCCAACGAACGAGGCACACGTTCTATAACGAAGGTGGCGGACAACTTTCCCACTGGCATCCAGGTGCGGAACCACCTCTCAAGCACCACAGCCAGGTCAGGCGCATCCAAGGCCTCCGGCAGGCCCACCAGTCACAAGTTGTTGCGCTGGGCCCGATTCTCAGCATTTTCCGCTCGCTTCTGCAGATCAGCCATCAACGATGTGAGGGTTGAGACCTGGTGCTTAAGGAGGGCCAGGTCATCCTCCGCCGTTGAGATACGCTTTTCACCTTCGGTCACCCTCCCCACCACTCCTTGAAGGTCTGCCGGATCAGTGAGAGATCTTTGCGAAGCTCGTTTACCTTGTGCTCCATGGCTTCCCGCAAGTCCTGGATTGCTTAAAGGATGGCGCCAAGGTCCGGCAGAGATGCCGCCGGCCCCAAGGAGGAACTGGTTGTTCCAACCCCCCAGCAGGAGCAGGGAGCGTGTATTGGTCCATTGCTGTCTGGACCTGCGCGGGCGGCGGCTGTCTGTTACAACCCATGGAAGCTCAAACAAGCACCCCAACCACCGGGGGCGAGAGGGGTAAGGGCCCAGCGATGACCCCCAGCCCAGCCGTCCACGCTCGGGGGGTTGGGGGGACCACAGCATGTCGCTCTGTCCTCCACTCGGCCCGTGGAGGAAATGGGGGGCCCTCACTTCACCACAAGTCAATCCTCAATGCCCCCCCCTTAAATGGTCCCAGCACCTGCTTCCGCCCCAATGATTTTCAATGGTTGGTTGACCGACAGAGCCCAGTGATGATCCACCACCATTTGCCACAATGCTTCCTGGGGGGGGGGGGGGGGGGGGGGGGAGGGAAGGTGTTTCCAACCAACCAGCCAGGAACTAGCCTCCCCATCTCTGTTCTGACTTCCACAGCACAGATCCGTCCCCTCACCTGCTCCCCCTTTAGGGTCACTGACGAAGAGCTGGGGCCTGCCACACAGGCTCTCCAAGGACCCCACAGGCCCGAGTGCACACTACGCGGTACTGGCCATTCCAAAGTCAGGCTGTGCAGCGTCTCACCAATTTCGGGACTGACTCTACCAGTGTCCAGGTTGTCCGCAGGCCCCCGACCGCCGTCGCTCACCAGGCATCCTCAGTGCTGGGGGCCCCTGGATCTGGCAATTTCAACGGCTCTGGAGAAGCAGGAGTCTCTCACGTGGTGCCTCCCTTAAAGATCAGGCAGGTATCACGGAAGGCGCACAGTGCCAGCCAAAGTCCTTTTCCCGGTGCCCCACTCCAGCGAGGGCCGGGTCCGTCCTGCCCCCCAGCCAACAGCACTGTTCGGCGGCCCCCATACCATCAGTGGTCACCCTGGTCAGGTAAGATGCGGGCGGATTTAGAGCAGGCAGTGGAGCCCTGCTACAATCCGGTCCTCATGTTGGCTTGCCAAGACACACCCCAGAGCACTGTATTTTAGAGGTTTTAGCCTGAAGAAGGCCATTGCTGCACTCTTAGCTATATAAATGCAAT
The DNA here is from genome assembly GCF_031143425.1 of Pleurodeles waltl. Taxonomy (NCBI): domain Eukaryota; kingdom Metazoa; phylum Chordata; class Amphibia; order Caudata; family Salamandridae; genus Pleurodeles; species Pleurodeles waltl. The sequence continues at coordinate 131,695,482 of NC_090438.1, read as the reverse complement.
TACTAAATAAATTGTCTATCAGCTGCCTAAACAAGATTAACATACAGCTGTTTACACATTTTTAAAACAAAAGGATCCAGAAATTAATTGAAAGAATCACAAAACGCACGCATGCAAAAATTGGCAATCTGAAAAAATTACTATTAGTCCTAAAAGTCAGGTTTGCATGCATACGTTTTCACTGCCTCTGAGGATTTTCAGCATGCACATGAGGCATCTAGAAGAGTGGATGTGTGCATATATTTAGAGTGCACTGAAAAGGAATGTAAATGAGCTGGCTTTCATAAACTTTAGCAATGCTTTTCTCACACGTCAAACTTGGCATGATGATTTTTCCCAATGTCTTGATGACAAATTATATTAGGTTAAAAACTCCTAAAATGAGAAATATTTTTTAGTGACAAATAGTTTTATTTCAATTGTGAGGGACCCACTCTCATAGCAACTCCTCATGCCCTCCCAACTCCTTTGTCTGGCCAGTTTTCCAATACTTTTGCATTCTCTGCCACAATCTCCTTATTGCTAGATCTCCCTCCCACTATCTAAAATAGTAAAGATACTATGGGGGTCATTACGACCCTGGTGGTCTCCGACCGCCAGGGGTAATGTGGCGTCCGTACCGCCAACAGGCTGGCGGTACGGAGACCTGTATTACGACCGCAGCGGTAGCGCCGCGGTCGCACCGCCGGGGCCGGCGGTTTCCTGACGTTTTAGCCCCGGCGGTGATAATCCACCAGGGCAGCGCTGCCCTGGGGATTATGACTCCCCTACCGCCAGCCTGTTTCTGGCGGTTTGCACCGCCAGGAAGAGGCTAGCGGTAAGGGGAGTCCTGGGGCCCCTGGGGGCCCCTGCACTGCCCATGCCACTGGCACGTCCGCAACACCGCCGGCTCCATTAGGAGCCGGCTCCTATGTTGCGGCCGCATCCCCGCTGGGCCGGCGGGCGTAAACTAGGTTTGCGCCCGCCGGCCCAGCGGGAATGTTGTAATGGGGTCCGCTGGAATGCGGCCGCATTGGCGGCCGCACGGCGGTTACCGCTTGCCACCCGCCAAGCTTGTAATGACCCCCTATGTGTTCACAGTTCCGCATTTCAGAGTGAGCTGGAATACCTGTTGTTTTCAAGCTCTGGTGACGAATGGGTCGTTGCACTGCCTGCTATTTGCATAGGAGTTTATGATGCAATCGTCAAAAGAATAAGAGTGCCACAAACAATGTCAAAGTGCTGAGAAGGGTGAAGGAGTCTGCTTACCAGAACCAAGTCCCAATCGGATGCCTCCCAGAAAATGGTTGGTCAGTTTTTCGTGGTCCCACATGGTCAGTTCAACACAGGCATCCTTCAGATCCTCCGTATGGAACCCGTCGTAAACGATAGTGTGGTTAAAAACTGGGTTGGGGTCTTTCTTTATGACTCGCGTCTTCTGATAACTCTTCTTACTTGTATCGGGAAGCACATAACTGAAAGAGGGAAATACCACAAAATTGATGTCTGTTCTGGCAATGCAGAACAAGCATTGGCAAAACAAAATAGAGCTATTGGTTTTGGCAATGTGTTTTGCCATGTTGTACACCAGTGTGGCTGCTGTTCAGCATGGCTAAAAGTTAGTGGTATGGAGTGTCTGAGTGGTGAGGGGTAGTACAGTGTCATAGAGTGGATTTTTTGGAGTGTCAGAGTGGAGTAGGGAGAGTAGACTGTTGTAGAGTTGAGTAGAGAGGACTGGAGTTCAGTGGTTCAGTGGCAGGGAGTGTCGTGGAGTGGAATAGGTTGGAGTGGATTGAATTAGTGGGGTGGATTGGATTGGGTAGAGTGGGTGGATTGAGTGGAGTGGGGTGGATTGGTGTGGTGTGGGGTGGATTGGATTGGAATGAGGTGGATTGAAATGGGGTGAGGTGGATTTGAGTGGGGTGGATTAGATTAGATTGGGTGGGTGGTTTGGTGTGGATTGAATTGGAGTGATAGGGCTGGGGTGGGGTAGATTGGATTGTGTGGTGGATTGAAGAGGAGAAGATTTTAATGAAGTGGGTTGGATTGGATACACTGGATGGGAGTAGGGTGGATTGGAGTAGGGTAGGGTGAATTGGACTGGAGTGGGGTGGATTGGATTAAAGTGGGGTGGATTGCACTGGAATGGATTGACTGGAGTGGGGTGGACTGAACTGGGGTGGAGTGGAGTGGATTGGATTGGGATAGAGTGTGGTGGATTGGGATAAATGGGATGGATTTGGGGGTGTGTGGATTGGATTGGAGTGGGGTGGATTGAAATGGGGTGGGCAGATTGGATTGGGGTGTGGCAGGCTGCAGTGAGATGGATTTGAGTGGGGTTGGGTGGATTGGAGTGGGGTGTGTTGCATTGGGGTGGATTGGAGTGGAGTAGGGTGGGGTGAATTGTATTGATTGGAGTGGAGTACGGTGGGGTGGACTGTAGTGGAGTGGACTGGATTGGAGTGGGGTGGATTGGATTCGGGTAGACTGAATGGATTGGAGCGCAGTGGACTGAACTGGGATATGGTGGGGTGGACTGGGGTAGAGTGGGGTGGATTGGACTAGTGTGGAGTGGATTGGACTGAAATGGGGAGGGGTGGACTGGGATGGAGTAGGGTGGGGTGGATTGGGGTGGGTTTGATTGGGGAGGGGTGGATTGCAATGAGGTGAGGTGGACTGGATTGGTGTGGGATGAATTGGATTGGTGTGATGGGTGGACGAGTGGTTTGGACAGGAGTGGGTTGGATGAGTGGGGTGGATTGGATTGGGTTGGATCAGAGTGAGCTGGATTTGATTGAGTGGGTTGAATTGGATTGAGTGTGGTGGTTTAGGGTGGGGTGGGTTGGACTGGGGTGAGGTGGACTGAATTGGGGTGGAGTGGAGGGATTGAGTTGGGGTGGATTGGAATGAGGTGAGTTGACTGGACAGGAATGGATTGTGGTGGATCGAAAGAAGTGGGGTGGATTGGATTAGAGTGGGATGGATTGGAATCGAGTGGGTTGGATTAGACTGGAGTGGGGTGGATTGGAGTGGTGTGGATTGGATTGGACTGGTGTGGGGTGGATTAACTGGAGAGGGGTGGACTGGATTGGAGTGGTAGATCAAAGTGGTTTGCAGTGGGGTGGATTAATGTGGACTGAATTGGACTGAAGTGGGGTGGATTTTATTGGAGAGGGATGGATTAGGGTGGTGTGGGTGGATTGAGTAAGGTGGACTGGGTAGCAGTGGACTTGACCTGAGTGGGATGGTTTGGATTGGAGTAGGGTGGGTTGGATTGGAGTGGGGTGGGATGGATTGGAGCGGGACGGGATGGATTGGAGTGGGGTGGATCAGACTGGAGTGGGGTGGATCAGACTGGAGTGGGGTGGATTGGACTTGAGTGATTGGATTGGATTGTGTTGGGGTTGATTGGGGTGAGGTGGATTGGAATAAGATGTATTGGGTGGGGTGGGGTGGGCTAGATTCGACTGTGCTGGACTGGATTGTATTAGGGTAGCTTGTGGTGGCTAGGAGTCGGGTAAATTGGGATAGAGTGCGGTAGATTGGATTAGATGGGAGGATTGGAGTGGGGCAAACTGGAGAGGGGCAGATTATTTTGGATTGGAGTGGGGCAGTTTGGAGTTGGGCAGATTATTTTGGATTAAAGTGAGGCAGATTGGAGTGGGGAAAATCATTTTGTATTTGAGTGCAGCAGATTACAGCGGGCAGATTGATTTGGATTGGGGTAGACTGGAGTGGTGTGGATTCTTTTGGATTGGAATGGGAAAAATTGTTTTGTACTGGAGTGGTGCAGCAGATTGCAGTAGGGCAGATTGCTTTGGATTAGGGGCAGACTGGAGTGGAGCACAATCTTTTGGATTGCAGTGGGGCAGATAGTTTTGGATTGGAGTGCAGCAGATTGCAGCGGGGCAGAATGCTTTGGATTGGGGCAGAGTGGAGTGGATTGTTTTGGGTTGGAGTGGGCAGATTGTTTTGGACTGGAGTGGGGCAGATTGGAGTGGGGTAGATGGAACTGAGTCATATTATTTTGGATTGGAGTGGGGGATATTGTTTTGGATTGCAGTGGGGCAGATTGTTTTTGACTGGGGCAGATTGCAGGGGGACAGATAGTTCTGGATTGGAGTGGGGCAGATTGGAGTGGGGTAGATTGGAGTGAGGCAGACTGGAGAGGGGCAGATTGTTTTGGATTGGAGTGGGGCATACTGTTTTAGACTGGAGTGGGGCACATTGTTGTGGATTGGAGTGGGGCAGATTAATTTGGAGTGGTGCATGCAGATTGTTTTGGATTGGAGTGGGGCAAACTGGAGTGGAGCAGTTTAGATTGTGGTGGGTTGGCTGGAGTGGGTTCCACTGCGGTGAGTGGTGTGGATTGGGGTGGATTGTGGTAGGGTGGATTGGGGTGAAGCCCATGATTATGCGTTAATGCATCATTTGAGAAATGACACAATAAAAAAGTGTTGCTTTGCAATATTTAGAACAAGATAATCATCTTCTTTTGAGAACAGCGCCCATAAACATAAACACAGTGATAAAAGACGACTTGTCAAAATAAAAGAAAGCTAGCTATAAAAAATAAGACTTAGCAATTTTGTTTGTCTGGCTGGGCACGTTTTTGCTACTCACAAGCCTTCGGTTTGCAGGGCACTAGAAGTTAAAAAGAACAAAATAGTACCTCAATCATGTCGGGAGCAGCAGACAGGCACTGATTAAGTTTAAGTTGAATCAATCAGTGCTTGGTCCCTGCTCCACATAGAGGAACGGAAATGATGGTGACGAATTATGAGGCTGTAAAGAAGACTGTCACGCAGGCCATCAAATGGTAAGCGACAAGTGGCTCTAAGCCCTTTACTGTACACAACAGAGTCTTGCAAGCAAGACACATTCGCTAGTGCATACAATTGCAGGCTCAACCCTAGAAACCTCTGGAACTCTGTGACCACCTCTCATCACAAAATATCAATACATGCAGTTGGGACAATTGGGAAATGTCTGATGTTAACTATTTACATCCAAAATAAGCAATACAGAAACATTCCCACTACGTGCTATGAATACTTACATATGTGTCAACTTTTGTAGCAATAGTGACTGTCTCTGTCATCTAATATAATTAGCAGAGTGCCTAATACAGTGGAACAGAGATTATTATGCACAGTTGCCAGGTGGCTGTGTCACATATTGCTAAGACATGCTGTGCAAAAACTGTGAACACTACAATGAACACTACAGAGGAACACTACTAATAGCAGGGACCAGTTATTTGATAATGAGATATCAAAAGACAATGAGTGGCCAATTAGGCCTCAGGTAGGCAATATAGTTTTCCTAGAATACACACAAAGCGTGATTAAATAAAGCTTTTAACAAGTTTCATATTGCTTGATTTCTTAGATGAGCCAGAAAATGGAAAGTGCCTAAAAAAACTCAGAAATGTATTCTTCAGTTACAGGTACATCAAGATGAAACAAGACTAAAATATAAGTACCAACTATTGATGTCTTGATACCTCAGTGTATAACTAGACCCAGAAAACCCTAACAGCTGTAAGTTCCACTTATCAATCTGAGCTCTGATTTCCTTCTCTTGGTCACTTTGTGTTGAGTATCGGAGAGGAAGCTTTGGGTCATCTCTCCTGCTTACATGCTCACCCTATAGTTCAAAGAACATCCTGGGCTTCTATGTTCTTTCAACACAAATCCCTATATTAGAAATGCCTAAATTCACCTCTCTGGTGCTGCTCTTTATGTGATGGTTAGACAGCGAAGCTGTTGCCGAACAATTATGTGAGAACTACCAGGAGAGATTTGTTGCCTCCACCCACATGTTGGGAGCCAGAAGTACATCTTTTGATTGGACGGATGTTGTGTGCTGCCACAAAAAAGTGCTTGCCCTCTACACAGCTGTGATCATTTTATTTAGGCAGCGGCCTGAGCATGAACTTTCAGGGGCACACATGTGCTGTTGAAATGCTATTAAAGTGTCTCAAATGACTTGATAAATTATAGTATTTTTCTCTGGCAGCTGCACAGTGGGGAGGAAGCAGCCATTAGCCTACGTGAATATTAGGTCTGGCTTGACAGTGCATTCATAAAGCAGACTTATTGGCATTGCCAATGGTTGTTCCTTATATCACAGTGCAGATGGGCTTTACATCTGCTTCCCCTTTCTGTACAAATACCCATTTTACTACTTTTCTACTCCACACTCTAAAATAAGAAGTGAAAACTGTCTTTTGTGGAAGTGCACACTTTCTGCACTTGCATGGACTCACTTTCATTATGACATACTTGCACATGTGGTCAATTGTACTTCAATACAGGCACAAATAAGCACAGTGCTTTATTTTGCACATAAGGCTTGCTAATACCAAAACATACCATTTTACGAAAGAGTCAACGCCTGATGGCCGAAGCTGAGGCAAATCTTTGGTATCCTTCACCCAGATATGAACTTCTCCAGAGGAAGGATTCTTTGGACCTGTGAAATGAAAGAGTTGTGGATTTTAAAATGCAGACTTCTAGGTGATTTTAAATATTTTTTCGTTTTGGACCTAAAACTTTTAGGACAGTATACAGGATGTACATGATTGGGCTGAATCTGAGAAACTGATGGTGCTGCTTGTAGTGGTACCAAATGTCTCTAACAGGCAGCGGGGAGGGGACAGAAAGGGCGAGGTGGGGGCAGTGACAGAGAAGGATACAGATACAGGTTACAGCCATGCAAAAGGGGACATTACAGAGCTGCAAGATCCTCCCAATGAAATAGACCGAAGACGTATGCCTTTGTAATAGCCCCTCCCCACACAAAACTATGAGTCCACCATTGGAAGCCACATGTCCAAGGACAAGCAGAATGGAGAAGAGCCATCATTGAGTGAGATCCTGGTGCCAGTCTGTCAGTACAGAACAGAACTGGAATACAAATAGATAACATGGCACTGGACTTTACTCATTAGGGCAGACCTAAGAAAAATGTCCAGCTATATGGAGATGGTGGAAAAATGACAACAGAACAGGCCTCAGACATAAAAAAACATGAAAGAAATCAAACACCTAGGAGGCAACAATCAGGGCTAACAGGGAGAGAGGAACCAACTCGTGGGGGTCCCGGAGCAGGTAGAGGGGCCCTCAGTTGAACTTCTTGTAAAGTCCCTTGTCCTGGAAACCCCCCAGCCGTAGGGACGGTCAAAGTTCTTCTCCGCAGAATGAGATAACTGGGCCCAGGTGCCTCTGCAGAAGCAAGGGGGTAGACCTAGAGAAATAACAGCCTGTGTCTACAACTGCCAGGACAAAGAGGGCATACTGCAGGCAGCGATAAGTAAAAACCTATTACAGTATGATAACACACAGATTCTGATATTCCATGATTCAGGCAATCATTTTAGGCACAACACAGATCCTTCGACAGAGAAAAGAGAACTAAGAACAAGAAATTCATACATAATGTTGGTCCCTTCTAAGTTCAGTGGCTTTGTAGAGGAGAAAGTCTGATATTTCACATCAATGGATGAGGACGTGTAGCGGAAGGGATAGTGTACAGTAAGTGAATTGACTTTGGAAAAGGACCCCATAAGTTGCTCAAAGGGAGGTGCTGAAGAATGACTGACAGTGACTTTGGATTCTTGGAAATCCAAAGTGGTGCCTGGAAGGTTACGGGGACCTGCACGCAAAAGGGGGTTCTTTCTTGAATGCAGACTCAGAACATGCATAAGGGCATAGCTGGTCAACTAACAAGCTATGGCACGAGCGACAAGTTTGCCAGAGGAAGGAGCGGTAAGTCAATTCTGCTGAAAAAAGCCAAAGCGGGACAGGCACATGGCTTGTCATCCTTTCAAAAGAAAGGGGTTCGCTAACGGGTATAATTTCCCTAATGAAGAGGTGGAAAATACAGGAGACAGAATAAAACCAGGAGCACAAAGTGCACAAGAGAAGAGGGTAGCAACTAGATGATAGTATAAAAACCCTTCATCAAAAATTTAAAAGTTTAATTGATAATTTATGGGTAATGGGCCACAGCAAGATTTGTTGGGTGAGGGAAAGCTGGAATAATTCACAGTAATATGTTACTTGCAAGAACAAAACAGGCATCAAAATAGCTGAAAAGGGAACCTATTAGGAATACTCTTCCTGTACGGGTCACAACAACAGACAGTAAAAGCTATACAAAATTGCACTTTCCTTGACATGCATGACATGGTACATCAATGAATCTTGCAACAAGGTAAAGTGAGGGTTGGTTCAGGAGGTACAGTCCACTCAGGCAGAACGCTGACATAGTGCACATTTGAAAGGTAAGCAATTCCATTTCATTGGGTAGGGGAAATGCAGGGAATTGTCCTACTCATAATACACCATCAGGTTTAGTAGAGTTGCCATACTAGTTAAAAACTCAATCACTCTCACCCAGATCAAATATAGAGGGGTAGTGTGGCATGATATGCAGTGGTGAAGGGGACTGAGAGGGGGAATGACTACTCTTAGCCCAGGTTTATATATCTCTAGGCATCCAAGTCAATGCACTACATACATTAGGAGCAATGTCATCACAATTCCCGGATGCACTAACATTAGTAGGTGGAGACTTTATTTTAGTTATAGACCTGGGGTTGAAAAAGTCAATTAAAAACACCACCTGCGCCAGACACATAATAAAATGGCACGCAGTGCAGTAAGTCACCGCATCAAGTCACTTATTTAAAAGAATACAGAACATTTCTTCCTTTTCCCCTGCACGGGTGCCTTTTTTCTGCCTAGCGCCAACACAGACACCCTTGCACCATAGTGCAAGGGTGCCTCTATTGCATGCAGGATTGATTTTGTGCGAGAACGGGCACCTTCATGCACAAAAACAATCCCCTGGGTTTTTTTTTATCTGTCTGTGTGAGCTGCAAAATGCAAAATGCAGCACACATAGATGGAGGAAAAAATGAGGAAAAATAAAAATATTTCTCCTCGTTAGACCTCTCCTTTTCCCAGTTCTGGTAAATCTGGGACTGCATCAAAAACCATGGGAGTTGTGTGGAAACACCCACACAACGCCCATGAAAGGCCTCCCTAGCGAGGAGTGAGGCAACAGCGATTTGCGCTCCGTTGCTTTACTCCAGATTTGAGAAACCACGCAGGTCCACATGAGGTAGCCTTACGTAGGTTCCTAACTCCCACTTAAGGTTTGCATCACGCATGTACCACATTGCGTGGCCTGAACGTGATGCAAACCGGGTCATAAATATGCACTTCAGTACCTAGGAACTGATTAGGGCAGTGGTTCCCAACCTTTTGGCCTCTGTGGACCCTCACCTTATCATTACTGGAACCTGGAGACCCCCACTGAATCATTATGGGAATCCGGGACCCCCCCCCAAGGAGTCATTACTGAAAGCTGGGGACCTAATCTGTTAAGATTATTTGATTTTTTGAGCAGTCGCGGCCCCCCTGAGGGGGCTTAGTGGACCCCAGGGGTCCCCGGACCACAGGTTGGGAACCACTGGATTAGGGGACCAGATACTTGAATCATGGCACCTGACTCACCTGAAATTAACCGATGATCTCAACAACAGAAAATTACTTGGCTGACAGCGAGAACACGTTTGAAAGTACAGTTACACCCTGGAAGGCCTACAAGTCTTTCATAAGCGGCTACCTAATCGCTGGAGAAGTGGGAGACTTCAAGAAAAAAAGATGGAAATAGAACAAATTAGAACAAGAAATCCTACTTCTAGAGAAGGAACATGCTCTTGACCCATGACTAATGAGGCAGATAAACCTCCCGCCTTCCAGAAAAACTAGCATAAAACATAGCTGATAAAGCTCTAAAGTGCCCCCGATAGACTTGGTGTGGATTGGGGCTACTAAGTAGGGAATATCGTTATACTTTAATATCATAGCCACAATACTGAGGTCAAAAGTACTGACAGGTAAGTATATATAGATTTTCTATTTCTACATCTTACTCCACATATACGTTCTGTGCCATATGTAATCAAGATACGCTGATGCGGAGTGAAGATTAGTAAACCTATACTTCCCTTAAGGCACTTACCTTTCAATATTTTGGTCCCTAAATTTGGGCTGCGATTTTAGGGTATCACTATATTCCCAACTCGATATTCCAGACTATAACCGATAAATTTGGATCAAGTGTCAGCCATAAGAATCAGTTTCCTTCCACACTGTACTTTTCATTTACAAACTCTGTTGTTCCGCTTCCTGTGGGCTCCCACTTCTTGCTTCATTCCTATATACCGTTACGTCTTCCACAAGTGACCTTTCTTCTACAATTCCATTGCTTTTTAGTTTTAACGTAATCAACTTCCACACTTTTTCATATGAAAATATGTTTTTATAACTCTTCTTCTTATTTTTTTTTTCTTGTCAAATGCTTGCCTTACTCACTAAACCTTTTTACAACTTTTTTTTTTTTTTATAAAGATTTTTATTCATTTTGTCTGAATGGAACAGCATGAACACGTTACAACAGTAAGGGGGGGGGAAAAAAGGGGGGAGGAAAGAAAAAGGGGAAAGAATAAATATCAACAGTTACTGACAAATTGACCCAATTTTAAGATAAACCACTTTTTACAACTTTTTAAAGTTATTTGTTTCTCTAACTGCATTGATGTTTGGCTGGTTTGCAGCACATATCATCTCTAGAATCCAATCCAATCATTGTTTAAGATGAAGAGGCTCCACCAGCAGTGTGTCCACCTCTTAGGGTAAACTAAATAGGGAGATTATTCAGGGAAAGCTGTGCAGCTAAATCTGTAAATTTTGGCAGATTCTTCATTGTGTCCCAGTTCTAAATCAAGCTGCCAAACCCAAATATACTAGGCTTAAGCCGAGAAGGATCTGGAGAGGTAGTGGTCATAATGCACAAAGACAGCCCCTTCTGATCTACAGTCTGGAGAATACTGCAAATGAAAAAGACCTTTGAACATTGCAGCTGCTGAGAACAATTCAGCAGTCCTGGAACAAGCTTAAATGAAGACGCCTATCCAGCCAACATGGCGAGTAGAAAGGACTTACCCACACTAGCTCGAGTTGAAAGGACCAGAGATGGGGAAATTAGGTGAAATTTGAGGTGAAAACACAAGTGCTATCCAAGGATATGTCTTGTTCAAAATATTTTCAGACAGCAACTGCAATAATGATGTGTCCCAGTGGTGGCTGGTAAATACTTACAGTGGGGGTGGGGGGAGCAATCAAATGGGTGGTGGAATGGGTGCATGCATGCAAGGTGAGTGGCAACAGTAATTAAAATAAAATTGCCACTTACCTTTCTTGCTGCACGACTTTACGTGTTCTGCTCAGTCTTCTCCAGGCTCCCAGACTCTAGCAAATATCCCTAACCAATCCTGGCGCTGCTTTCATGCTGGAACCAGCATGAAAGCAGTGCCAGGACTGGAGGGAGCGGCCTCGCTCAGCGCACTCAAGTGCACTGAAGGCCTGTGCTGGTTTAAAATGCGCATGTCTGGCTGGACGTCGCAAGACAGCCGGTCAAAGAGACACGTACAATTTAAACTAGTACACAGGCAGACCACTACTTCTCCCTGCTGCCGCAACTCAGCAGGCCCCGCCCCATCCTGACACTCGGTTCAGGATGATTGAGGAAAAATAAAATGATAATGAAGTTAGTTAATGAACTAACTTCATTACCGCTTTATTTTTCGTCTCTGGGGCTTTTCTTGGGGCATTTCAGTGGGGTGACGCTCCTTCGATCTAATGGAGGAGCTGCCCCTTACATGTCCCTAAATACAGGGCCAGAGTCCATACCCAATGACAATAGACTTGATTTTACTTTGACTGATTATATGTCAGCCCTGCTAATTACAGAGAATCAAGGTGTGGAGACAGGAGAGCAAAGAGGCTCCATAGAACTCTGGACTCTTTCAGAGTTCAAAATAAAAAGAAATATCGAAAGAAAGAATTATGTGGTTAAATGCTCGGGGTACCAGTGTAGGAATGAAGAGGAGCCCAGAAGAAATCCATCTGCAGACATCAGATGAGAGTTGGAATCGTTTTGGAAAGTCATTTACTACTTGTACGCTAGTTTTCTATGAACTCACAGGCACACAGAGTAGTATCATGACTGATGTCTAGGAGAGAGGGACCTATTTTCTTATAATTATCTGTTTATTTTATATTGCTCACTCATGTGTAAATTGCTTGCTACCACAGGTGTTGGTGTTTTGTTGCGCTGCTCAATCACTCGACACTAAAGGGACAAGTTTGATCGGGACCGGCAGGATTCCAACCTCTAACTTGTACGTTGAATTAAAATCAGCACCAATTGGACAATTCTGTAAGCATTTCTATGCCAGAATTAACATTTGGTCACAAAAAAGTGATTTGTAAAAAAGCGTTTTTAATTATGTCTCAGAAGAAAGACAGGCTAAATTCTACTTTTGCAAACATTTTCTTGATTACACCGGGAATTGCTAGTGTAAGAAAATCGGAAATTTGCTACAACTGGAGGAGCAATTATATGGTGACCCTCTCCGATCTTCAACCTTGGCCCTTTCTGAATCAGGTCCCTGGGACTCAACTCACAAGCTATCTTGCCAGCGGAAAATAGTGTTTGATTCCCTGAACTATCTTACCAGCAGACAGCAGTGCTTAAGACAATGAGCTATCTCACTGGTTGGCAATAGTACTCAAGTCAATGAACTATCTTGACTGATGAAGCACATCTAGGAGAGAGAAGTAATACAGGAAGGTGACAGGATATGTAAAGACTGCTTATAAGATATTGCTAGGAAACACAAGCTAGTCCAAGTGGACTTAATGAAGACTTTTCAAGCTATAGTACAGAAATAATCTGAGATTTAAAAGCAAAACATGGAAGCCACAATTACAGGCAGAAAACCTATTATTACTGTCTCACAACAGCAATAAAGTTAAACACTAAAACATGATATTAAAATGTACTGAGACAAAATGCCCAATAAAGACACAGCTCGAATGCATACGTGCCAACACATGCTCTTAACCTTGAAAAGGCAGAAATGTCTACCTCTCTACGTATCCCTTATGCCGTCAACTCCTGCTTTCTTTTACTGCCACAAGACATTACTGTATTATTGTCATCTCAATCTGTATCAGTTTGTGGAGTTTCTGTTGTAAGCTCTTCATCACACTCCATCCTATGTATACAGGTCCCCCCTTCCTTTCTCATTGGCGCTTTCCAATTAAGCTTTTAGCCTGGCTGGAATCTTCAGAAGTCCCTTCCAGCATCATTGGAAGGTAGCCTGTGCAAGTCATCCATTTTGTTGAGCTCAAGCTCAGTAGATCTATTTGGCATCTTTTGAAGTCATGTCCTTGTGTGTGATTACACCTCTCCACAGACCTTCCAACTCCACCAAAAATGTCACAGTGTGAGGAGGAGGCGTAGCCTTGGAGCACTTAAGAGGCACTTTTGCCCCCTCCCCAAACCCCCTCCTCTAAAAACAAAAAACCGCTTGCTGAGGCTGCTGCCAATGTTCTGGGGTGTGCTCACACCCATTAATGGACATAGGCAGTTAAAAGCCTCTGAAAAAGAGCTGCAAACGCCTGTTTACAGTGGTATTCAGCCTGTTTTCCCTGCCATCATGTGATATTGGCTAATCACCGGAAGACTGTGTGAGGGGAGCCAATACTGTGTGTCACACGGAGGCACCATGTGAGTTGGCGGGTCTGTCTCCATCAGGCTCTCTTACCTGGGCCGGCGGGGATAGGAAACCTTTTCCCTTCACACTGCATATCATGAGGCATGCCACCATGAAGGCTAAGGTAGCTGCCCATCTCTTATCCTGCACAGGGGACACCAGTCCCGATCGCAATAGTAAAGTGTCTGTATTAGGATCAATTTGTTTGTTACTTGGTCTACCATCACAACACTGTCTCTGTGTATAGCTTTACTGGTTGCCATTATTTATATGTGAAGGCTGTGCTATTTTAAATAGTTGGGATAAGTGCTAGAGTAACTGGAACAGTCTGTCCACTGCTAGCCCACTGCTAGGTCACCGCTCCAGCTAGGTCAGCTGATCAACTCAAGGCTTGGAATTTAAAAATTATTTTATATCCAGACAGATCACATACTTTAAGCTACATGCAAAGGAAGCAGTAACCTCAGGCTTGTGGCAAGTGGGTAACTGAGTACTTAGATGGACAAATAATGTGCACTTCGAAAAGGAGATTCTGCAAATGCTGAAGAGAAGTTCTACTGATTTCTTCAAGTTTTGTTCACAGCATTAATTGCAAAGCACAGTGGGATCCATTGAAATGCTTCTTGTTTGTCCTGGCACACGATGCAGGGCACAGACAGCTTCCCAGAGAGTGGAATTATATTGGGTAGCGATGCAGATGGTGGTGTGAGGAAGATGGTCACAGGGTTACAAATTCAACGAAGACTTTGTTAGCAAAGGGCTGCTGATTAGACTTCCTGAAGCACTGCCCTTTGGGAGGTGAGGGATGTAACTGCAGATTCTGGTATGCAGTTTGAAAGGAGGCTCTTTAGGTGAGCCCAAGTCCTGTGTCTTCCTTGATCACACCTTCGAAGCAGAAACCTCACACCTAATCGTCCCTCTGTTGTGGATGCTCCAGACTGGAGACTACCCTGTGATTGGCATCAGTACACAAAGGCTGCGCCTGTAGAGCAGACTGGAAAGGACACTTGACAGGAGGACCACCTTATGCCGGTTAATTCTGTAATGCAATTTTGAAAAGTTTGAACATGTCTAGTAGAGCCCAATACACGAAAGATTTACTACTGACAGCAGAAGTGCTGAACGGAAGCTCAACTTTCTAAAATCTGTGGGTTGAAATGAGAAAATGAAATCTTGGTAAAGTGGGATATGCAACTTTGAATGGGCCAATAAGGAAGTGCTCTCTACTCACCTCAAGAGAGAACTAAGAGGCTATATTCAAGTGAAATAAATAGAAAGAACATCCGCCACGAGACCAGTGGTAGAAGCGTTAATTATAACTAAATAGCCCAACATTTAAACTATTGCAGCCTAATATTTGCAAATAGAGGAAAAGGGGTGGCTATTGTGTAATAGTTAATGTGAGCTGACGCTCGAGTCTTAGAGGACTCGGGCGCTCGAGCACACGATGTTGCTGGGGCAACCGGGGGAACGCGGAGAAACGGTGCCGGAGGTGAAAAACGGACGCGTTTTCCTCTGGGGGTCGGTATTTATGTATGAGCAAAATAAAGACATCAAAACAGTGTATCCTGTGAAGGTTATTACATACCTTCTTTTTGGCGACGAGGAGACCCTCGGAGACGAACCCATTCCAGACGCTGCTGCAGTCAGTTGAGGCTCGAGTTGGAATAAATTAACCAACGACGTGTGGAGCAGACTCGGAGCTACTGGTTCAAGCCTCCTCAAGTATCAAGTTTTTTTTTTCAGCAGGAGGCGTGATTAATGAAGTTTACAGGAAATAGCACTGTGGGGGTGTTGTGCTACAAAAGAAAACTTACTATTTCAAATGGACATTTACAGCAGCCATTTTGGATGAGTATTTTTTTAGACTGTGTTGTATTTTACAGTTTTACTAAGTTTTAAAGGACAAGGATGTACATAAACATCATTGGAAGTTATTAGCTGTAGTAAATATATGAAAAATAGTTTGGTTTATTGTGTAGTCTTGGATTCGCCACTTTATGCGCTATGCAGGCTGTTAATCCTCCACCCCCGTTTTTGGAAAGTCCAGGTGAACCACAAATTGCCTGGAGGCATTGGTTTGATGCTTTTGAAACTTATTTGGGGGCATTAGGAGCGACGAGATTTAGACCTGAGCGTAAAAAGTGCATATTGTTACATTCTATTGGGTTTGAAGGTCGAGCTATCTTCAAACATTTACCGGATATACCAAATGACAAAGAGGAATTGGATGATTATGAATCTGCAGTGAAGAAAATGAGTAACAGGTTCGATTCTCCGCCAAGTTTAGTAGTGTCTAGACACAAGTTTTTCAAGAGGGTTCAGCAAAATGGTGAAGATGTGGATACGTACATTTCTGCGCTGAGGTTGTTGGCAGCTGACTGCCAGTTTGGTGTACTGAGTGATCAATTGATCAGGGATCAGTTCATTTGTCAAGGCCTGGACAGATCAATTAAGCAGAAATTGTAATCTTTGAACAATCCAACACTAGTTGAATCTATCAAAATTGCCAAGAGCATCAAATCATCAATAAAATCGACTAAGGAAATAGAGAAATCTTTGGATAGTCGGGAAAGAATTGGTGTGGTTCGAACCAAAATGGACAAAGGAAGATTGGACAAAACAATGAACATCCAACCTTCTAACCAAGGATACAAGAATAGTAGAGACAATAATTTGAGTGTTTTTTTTAGACAAAAAAATATTTGCTTTAGGTGCGGATATGCCCTACATGTGAAAGGGACCAGAGCGTGTCCGGCTTTAAATGTTCAATGTAGGAACTGTGGAAAAATTGGCCATTTTGCGAAAGTGTGTCAGAGTGAACGTTTAAGAAACAACGCAGTAACGTCAGTGGTTGAGAATGAGGAAGGGTTGGTTGAAAATTTGATTGGAGAAGTTCAAGATATGGTGTTAGTTATTGATGACAGGATGATGAAGAGTGATGATGCTGGGAGCTGCATTGATTCGTATGTCCTCATTAGAGTAGGAAATAAACATTTACGGCTGTTAGTGGATTCGGGTGCGAGAATTACGATGATAACACAAGAGTTGTTTAGTCAGAATTGGAAAGGTCGTGCTTTGTTACCTCCAGATAGAGCTCCTGTTTCTTATGAAGGGAGGAGAATAGATCTCCAAGGATATTTTGAGGATATTATGGAGTTCAAGGGAAGAAAGATACGAGGAAAAATTTATGTTGCAGTGAAAGGTTTAAATATCTTGGGTTGGTTTCATCAAGGTCTTTTTGGTATGGTTTTGCGACCTGGTACCAAAGATCAGGTAACAGTGATTAGGGATGTTAATGATGTTGAAGAGACGTTAAATGAATATCCCGAGGTTTTTTCAGGAGACTTAGGAAAGATAAAAGGATTCAAGCACAAAATCAAGGTAAAGAACAATGCCATACCAGTCAAACATAAACTTAGGAGTGTACCTTTTAGCATCAGAGAGGAACTGGAAAAAGAGCTTCTTGGTTTACATGACAAAGGGATTATTGAGCCAGTTGAGTCTTCGCTATGGACTTCCCCTTTAGTGGTTACAAAAAAAGAAAACGGAGATTTGAGAGTGTGTGTGGACTTGAGAGCATTGAACAAAGAGATTTGGGTGGACACGCATCCATTATCAAAAATAAGTGAATTGTTGTCTACGGTTAAGAATGCAAAGATATTTACTAAACTTGATCTTGCTTGTGCTTATCATCAGGTTGCGTTAGATCCAGAATCAAGACATTTGACAGCGTTTGTGTCGCCTATTGGGACGTTCCAGTACTGTTGCATGCCGTTTGGGTTAGCCTCGGCAGCTTCAATCTTTCAAAGGATTATGTGTTCGATATTGAAAGATGTGCCGAATGTATTAGTGTTTCAGGATGATGTGCTGATTTATGCAGGTACTCAATGTGAACATAACCAAGTGTTGAGACAGGTGTTGGATAAGTTTTCATCTTGTGGAATTGTTCTAAAAAGAGAGAAGTGTTTGTTAATGAAACCATCAGTAGAGTATTAGGTCATGTTATTTCGGAGGAGGGAATCTTACCAAAACCTGGATTGATAGAAGCCATCAATAAGGCTCCACCCCCGAAGGACAAAGGGGGAGTGAAGTAATTTTTAGGAATGTGTGAATTTTACTCTCGATTCGTTTCAAACTTTGCTAGCATAGTTAGGCCGATATCAAATCTTTTGAAGAGTGAGGTATGCTTTGCTTGGGACACTGAGTGTGATAGGGCATTCGAAGAAATAAAGAAGATATTAGTTAGTGCTAAGGTACTGAAACCTTTTGATCAAGAGGTGCAATGTTGTTTAACTGTTGATGCAAGTAATGTAGGGGTTGGAGCGGTTTTAACGCAGTTGAAGAAGGATGAAGAGAACACAATTGGGTTTGCATCCAGAGCGTTAAGGGAACCGGAAACTAATTTTTCTGTTATTGAAAAGGAATTGTTGGCTTGTGTGTGGGCGGTTGAGAAATTCAGAAACTATATTTGGGGCAGACATTTCATATTGAAGACAGATCATAAACCTCTGGTGTCGATTCTAAATGGCACAAATAATAAAACTGGTACACCCAGAATTGCGAGGTTTACGGCAAGATTGATACAGTATGATTTTGAAGTCATTCATATTCAAGGAGGAAAGAATGTCAGAGCAGACTATCTATCACGGTTTTCAGCTCAAATTGTAGAAGGGGATGATGATAATTGGGCAGATGAGAGTTGCTTGATTGCTGCTGTGGAAATTGAACACGTCTGTGTGTGTTCAGAAAATGTATGGAAGGAGAAATTATATGCAGACGAAATTTTGTGTGAGGTAATCAAGAATGTCAAAGAAGGGTGGCCTTATGAAAGGGGATTGACGTATGGTGTTCAACCATTTTGGAAAGTTGCTGACGAGTTGACTATTGAGGACAATATTTTGCTGAAGAATGACAAATTAATTCCACCAGAAGATTTGAGATGCAGAATCAAGGAAAAAGCTCATGAGGGGCATTTAGGTGCAACAATGATGGATAGTGAAATTGACAGTTTGGTGAAAAATTGCACCATATGCTATAATAGTGATAAGTCATTTAGAACATGTACTCCTCCCATGATTCCAATTGAGTGTCCTACTGGTCCTTGGAAGAAGTTGGGAGTGGATTTGGTGGGACCATTTCATGCTTTGAATTCCAGTACCAGGTATGCGTACGTGGTAGTTGACTATTACTCAAAATGGCCATACGTGAAGTTCGTTCAGGATCCTAATGCTAGATCGTTGGTTATGTTTTTGAGAGAGGTTTTCATGAGTGAAGGTTTTCCTGAAGAAATAATTACAGACAATGGTGTACAATTTTTGTCTGACGAATTCAAAGTGTTTTTGGATGAAGGATCAATTAAACATTTGAGGTGTTCACTTTATCAACCCCAAACAAATGGTTTGGTGGAACGTTTTAATTGTGTACTGGGTGACTGCATTAGGTGGTCACTGAGAAACAAATGTGTGGTGACTACATCTGTCCAGGCAATGCTATGGTTTTTATAGAACACCACACTCCACCACTGGAGTGTCCCCTTTTGAAGCGTTAAGGGGAAGGAAGGCTTGTATGCAAGTATGTCCGGGGTGGATGTCTAGATTTTTCAAGAGTATGCGATTGGAAGAGCGTGCGAAAATTGTCCAACAGAATTTGAAAGAAAAACAGGTTGTGCAAAAAAATGCATTTTGACAAACGGAAAGGTGTTAGGAGAATTGGTTTATCAACAGGAGATTGGGTGTCTATAAAGCTGCCTACTTTTGTCAAAAAAGGGGATCCGAAATTCTCTGACCCGGTAAGAGTGAAGTTGGTGAAAGGGAATACAGTAAAAGTTGACGGAAACAAATGGTGGAACATGTCAAAGGTTGTTAAACTTCAGAATGGGTTGGAAGAGTGCTGTGTTGACCATGGGTTAAGGACTAATTCAAGGTCACAGGATTCTAATGCTCTTCAGCAACCGGTATCGCAGGTACCGCCAACGCGTAAGAGTCTACGTTTAAGAAGAGTACCTTGGAAACTCAGAGTGTGATGGGTCTGTGTGTGTGGAACGCGGTTAAAAAAAATATAATAATAATATAGTTATCCATAAGATAGCTTTATGTGAAGAAAATGTTCAATTAAAATTATTTTTGTTCTATAAGCATGTTAAGTTAGTTATAGTTGTTTGTGTAAGGAGTTATATTCATAATAGGCTTTAAGGAGAGTTTGCTCAATGCAAATCTTTACAGTTGAATAATTATGTGGAGTTGTTTTTGTTTGTTTGTAAAAGAAATTATATAGTAAAAAAAAACAAAAAAAAACTCTATGTAATAGTTAATGTGAGCTGACGCTCGAGTCTTAGAGGACTCGGGCGCTCGAGCACACGATGTTGCTGGGGCAACCGGGGGAACGCGGAGAAACGGTGCCGGAGGTGAAAAACGGACGCGTTTTCCTCTGGGGGTCGGTATTTATGTATGAGCGAAATAAAGACATCAAAACAGTGTATCCTGTGAAGGTTATTACATATTGCTATATATGTTGTCACTTATGTACACTAAAGCAACAAATTTGTATATGTCCAGGGGTAGATATTAAGCAGCACATATTGTTGCAACCTAACTTCAGTTGGTTTGAAACCACCATTTCTGGGGCATTGGTACTTTGAGGCTGCAGGCAATCACATCTGTGCAAGGGTAGCTACATTTATGGAGGCACTTTCATGTCATCCTGGGACTATTGCAGATAGAAGCTTTGTGACATTCACACTTAGTACACAGAGATAAGAGGATGTGTTTATATGAATGGTGGATAAACCTCTAGGTCTAGTATGATGAGTTGATTTGAATAAAAGGTAGAATGAAGTAAGGGTCTCTGTGACTAACTACTTTACGTTATCAAATTTTGAGCTTTGAGCCAGAGGCTTTATCCTAAATCATTTTTAAATAAATCGCCATGCAGCAAATACATTGGACCTATTTATTTTTGGTATATTAATTGTCACAGGGTAGATTGTTTTACACATGTTCGAAATAGTTTTTAATTAAACCGATAAATACACTTGAACTGAACTTTAACCTAAGGCAGCAGTCACGGGCCTGTGTGGCTTTCTTGCTGGATTTTAAAAACCTCTCAGCCCCCTTTCATCCCTCTGGAGTATTATCCAAATTAATATATGTGATATGGTTTGGACCAGTGCCTGTCAGTACGGTGGAGCCCCTCCTTCCTATTTCAGTCCTTGTTCCCTTTCAGCACCACATATAACTTCCAGATATTGTCTGTGCACCTCAATCACACACACAGTTGAGTTCATCGCAAATCAATACCATCTCTCTAACACTTGTGGAACCTCACAATATACTCTGTGTACCTCTTGCACACCTCTGCACACTCCCAACAGCCTCTGGACTCTCCCTGGGCATCTGCTGTATACCGTGGTTCCATTTGTGTACCTTCTTCCCCTGAGCCCTGAGGCCGACCTCCTGCACATGACTTACCTTCAGTCTCTCCAAGTGTGTGCTGAGACTGTAAATCAAAACACTTAACTGAGCTGCTACCTTTTGAGCTTTTCAATGGGGAGCTGAGGCCTGTACCCACTTACTGCTGTGGTCAGATAGGAGTACACTGTTGCTAGTGTTAGTCTAGGGGTCTTACCTTCATTATGCTGTTGGTGGCTCTGTCATGAGTCCTCTCTCTTTAGAACTGTCATTACTGCTTCTTCTGGAGTAATCGCTATTCTCAGGGAACCTCCAATTGTGGACCCCTTCCCATTGTGCTCGGTCTAGGAACAGAAAGGCGCCTGAGGACTTGGGGGATTCTGGCCCAGTTGGCCTGACTTTGTAGTCGCTCCCGCTACGCTCTTCTCTGCAGCAGCAAATCCTGTTTATCGGATTCACTTGGAAGGGGTATCCGGCCTCGGAGAGCCCTCATCGGCTATAGCCTGCAGCTTCATCCCACTGAAGATTTTCGACTTCCAAAAAAGTGACATAGTCTGAATGTAGAGATCGTCACTGCAACCTCATCCAGTGGCTCCCTGATGATGCTTTCTCCTTTGACACCACCGGCTCTCTTGCCCAGATGAACTTTACCTTCTCAGGAACTTTTCTTTAAAATGTCTTTCTTTTTAGTCTGAAGATATGGAGAGACTGGGTCCAATCCACCTTGCGTGTCCGAACCATAACTTTTGTACTTGTCTCCCTCTACCAGATGTCCATGGTTTGCGCTTTAATCTTTTAAGCTCTATTTCTCACTGAAATTTTTTAACATTCATAACTTGGCTGGTTAAATTATTTATGAACATTTTCTCTGTTTTTCTAAATTGGTGTGTTTTTTTGTTATGTTTTCACTTTATTACTGAGTGTGTGCTGCATAAATACTTTAGCAACAACAAGGTGATAGATGGAATGCTTCAATTAATCTCAGCCGCTGGCAATCGCTCGGGCTGCATCCCAGATCATCATTTTACAGTCTTGACCCTACTCCAATGGGAACAGTTCATCCTAAACTGCCAAGCCAGATCCTCCTTGAACTGGGAAGACCTGGCCGGGAAGTTCAAGCTGGACTATTCCCATGAGGAACAGAGTCAAGACTGACTTGCACATGGCTGAGTCCAAACTATGGTGGCATGGTAGGCGACAAACAGTGGATTGGGATGTGGCCCAGAATAGCCAGATTGCCAGTGGCTGAGATTAATTAAAGCATTCCATCCATCTCTTTGTTATTTTTGTATTTGACACATAAATAATTTACACAGTGCCTCTAAGTTAAGTCTGACTGGCTTTGTGCCAAGTACCATAAGATTAGGCCCAGGCAAATTTAGTGACGTTTGTGGTTCACCCACACCAGGATTGTGGTTGCTGTTTGAATAGGGTTTTCACCTCCCTCAATCACAATCCCAATTTCATACAGACTATGTTAATGATCTCAGGGCATTGACCTACAAGTGACAAGATACTCACCTGCGTAAATATGAGGTCCACTACCCAATCATGATATATGATACTGATTATCTCTTTTATTAGAATACTATGCCACCACTGCTGCTGACTGTATATCAAAACTATTTATATATGTTATACTGTGGCGCCATAAGCCACAGTATGATGTGCATATAACAGTTCTTTCACACTATGCAAATTACAGTTCTTATGTATTGTGTAACGTGTTTTCATAGAACATAAATAAAGAAAAAGACTTGTAAAGAGAAATCCTTGAATCAGTCAGCAGAAGGGCAGTCTATGTAGCCAACCAGACTGACTTTTGGGGGCTTGTGGTCCTCAGTGGAATTCAGCTCTCAAATCGGTGCTCTTGAGTTGCTCACTGGCGCTTGCAATGAAGTGCCTGGCCATACACAGCACCCACAGCTGTATCCTTCTTAGGAGCCCTTTAGATGAAAGAACCTACAAAACTTGCAAAAGACCTGTCGGAATGCTTTTTATGAAACAACCTAGTATTAATAAAAGAGTACCTTCCCATTCCCTTCAGTTCCAAAGTAGATTGATACTACAGATATTCATGATATATATAAGTAACACGAGACTCTTCCTCCAAGACCTCCAGGCAGTGAACAGTGTTTGGAGACCTCAGAAGAAGGTCAGAACTGCTCTAGAAGGCTTGTACACTGACACCTTCCTCCAGGATTAGTCAGATCCCCAACTCTCATGCCTTTTCTACATTTCCCTTCCTGGTTAGCGTCCTACTTTTTCTCAATGAGATTTGTCTCCCAGTTCATCTTGAATGAAACTAGATTAGGTCTTCCAGGCCTGGTAACGTCATCTGTGGAGCTAGGTAATCAATAAATAAATGTCCTTTGAAGAAGCACTGATCAATAAATAGCTGTCTACTTTCCGTTGACTCCAATTTTCCTGTACTTCAAAACTATAGCACTGTAGAAAAATAAGCAATCTCTGCTAAAAGTAAATAGTACGAATGGGAAAGAATCCAGTATATCTCAGGTTTGCCAATAGGATGAGAGACAAAAAATGTACTTTTATCCATTAAATTAGAAATGGTTAGCTGATATTGAGCTCTGTCTAGAGCATGATCACAATGAACAGGTCAAAGTGGAGGGTAGGTCCTGCTTAAGGAAGAACCCTGGAGATCTATTGTTCCTAGAAGCAGTCCCATTTGACTTCAAAGCAGAGCTGTTATGCTGACTGGCATATCATCCGTTCAGGTGTACAAATTGCATTTAAAATCAACTTCGGTAAGATACCTTTACCAATATATGATAGACAAGACTTGTAGCATCATCCGATAATCAAAACACAGACGCCATAGGATGAGGTAGGTGCATGAATGTCGAAGAATGTGATAGGAAAATAAACCTTAGCTGCTTATAATCTCTGTATACCCTAGATCTTAAAGGGTCTTAAAGGCAAAAAGTTGCCATACAGGTTACAAAGTTTCTTACAGTCACTGATAAACTGAAATGGGAACAACAGCTGTGGAAACAAATGTCACCTTAAAAGTTCACCCAAACACCTGATTCACATGAACTCTTGCTTTTTGTGTAAATAGATGCCATTTACAACTGTACAAATTCCACCATGTATATACAGTTTTTCAAGTCGTGATATAAAGGAGAGTGTTTGGGGTGCCTATCGAAAATTACGTGTACACCCACTCACTTGAACTTTTGTTGGTATTCACATGCATTTGCTCTGCCTTTCCCATGCTTCCATGAACATCTAAGGGTATGCCTGGAGGTTGTGCAGTAAATAAGGGAAAGTAAATGAAGCACCTCCATTACCTAAGAGCATGCCTTTTAACATGGAAAATTATTTTGTATATAAAGAAAAAAAAGACAAACAAAAATACCATATAATTATATATATATACTCTTGTGGCTTTTCAACATTGCAGATATTCTGCACATGTAGGGTTAGGGAACTCAGGCTTGTAGAAACATACCCTAATCTTTAAATTGTCTGATTTTTTTTTTTGCCAGGCCTTCTATGTGTTTTCCTATGCAATTTTTGCAAACAGCTGTAATCTTTGTAAAATACAAAATTTCAAATCAATATGCTAGCTAAGTATAAAGGAAAGCAAATGCATTGGCCCTGCAAATCAACAGTAGTAGGGAAAGCTGCATTTTACTGGGAAACATTGTTTGGCACACATTTCCTGCTGATGATACGCCTACAAAAATACCATTTCAGCCTCCCTGGGTCAATTTAATTGTTACCTCTTTCTGAAGCTTCATTATCTGTTACTTGTGTACTTGGATTTGATCCTTATAGTTAGCTGTTCTGGCCGTTGAATTAGTACCTACCCATTTGATCCTAAAACACTCTTATGCCCACTGGTTGTGGTTTGAAGCACTTCACAAAAACCTCTAATCAATCTATATATCACTTTAAAAAAAGGTTAAAGTGATGTTATAGTTAGGTATTGTATTACTATCTTAGCTTACATTAAAAAACCCTCAATTGTGTCATTTAACGTGTCATGAGTGATGTAATATGTGGGATGATAGTGCAGGGTGGGGCACAAGCTATATTTCTCAGTAAATTATATCAGTTGCATTTTAGTGCTATTTATGTAACATCATTAAACCTTTTTTCAATTAATTTCTAGTTTTTTTTATATAAGCCATAATCTTATTACCATACCAAGCTATAATGTCACTTATGTTACTTTAATCCTTCTTTTTTTAAGCATTTCTGGGGTTTTGTAACATTAAGCTAAAATCCTACTACCCTACCTAACTATAATGTCACTTTAAGCTTTGTTTTTTCACTACATTTCTGTGGCTTTCTGATCACATTCAGTCAATTCCCCAACTAAGTACAGTTTTTTTCCTTGCGCAGCAGGGGGTTGAAAGCAAGGCAAGGCTTCTGGCCAAGTCCAGGGCCCAAACCTACTGTGGGGTCCAAACACCCATTGGTTATGGACTTCACCTGTGCACAACAGGGGGTTGACCGCAAGGCCCTACCCAGCCAGCCCTGCTGAGGGCAGCCCCCCCCTGCTGCAAAATTGACAACAGGGCATAGTTTGGCCAGACCCTGCACGCAACCCCCCTCCGAGCGTCCAACTCTCATTATAATCAGCCTTTGGCTGTGCACAGCAAACAGGTGGCCGCAGGGCATGGTTTCTGGCTAGGTACTGTACCCAATCCCCCACCCCCAACAACCTGGATGGCCAACCAACCTTGAACATGGCTTCTACTGAGTATAGCAGGTGGCTGGCCCCAGGGCAAGGGCACCATACAGGTCCTTCCCCCAACCTTCCATGTACATCCATGTCCCTCAAGGACCCTCAAAACACATTTCTTTTATTATTTATCTTTTTTAAATGTTTCTGTGAGTACCACAGTACTGACACTGAAGCTTCATTTCCAGGGTACCGCTTGCATGGAACCACAGTACCATGGAGGTGAAGCATGAGCAGAACCTAACCACCTAACCAGAGGACAGCATTGGGTCCTGCAGTACTGCGGTACCTATGGCAAAAAAAACATTTTTTAATGTTTTTGGCTCCTTATTCCCTTTGGGTCCCCACAGTACTGCCAGGTAACTTTCCCAATTAATTGTGCACTCTAGAAATACACATAACCTAACTAGTGCCACAGTGAAAAGGTGTCCCTAAGGACGCCATCTTATACTTATTTTTAGAATGAAATTCAGGACATGAGGATAGGGTCTCCCAAGTGCTGTAATGGGAGCTGCAATACTTTTCTCTCAGTTGAAGTCAACTAAACAGATTGTTCTGCACAGCTGAACCGGTCTAGATCGCACTGTACCAAAATACATGGCAGGAGAAAAAGCTCCCTGGGCCAATCAGAGGACCCCATTTTTAAAATTTCCAGTACAGGGGAACTACTGTGAGGCCGCCCACCCAGATATACCTAAACTTTTAACCCCTTCTTGACCACCCCAAGCACTACTTTAAGCACAAATTTATTAAGAACAGCTGAACGGATTTACACCAAATATTGAAAAGTACGCCCTTTGAGTGATCTTTTAACCTTATGCCAAATTTAGTTTAATTCTGTAGCAGAGAGCAAAGTTTCTTCTATGGAAATTAACATGAGTAAGTTATTAGCAAAACATATATTTATATATAATATTTGGAAGATGTATATAAATTCTGACATGAATTACATATATATCTATATGGATATATATCTATATTTAAATGCTTACTTGGTGTCAGAATTTATACAGTATACTGCTTCTAAAGATTATGACGGATTTATTAAAAGTTCAGACTTATCACATTTAAGATTTAATATCGCGCTGCAAGACTTTTCCCATTTAAAGACACGGGTGTAGGAAATGGTAATTATGCATGTATGCTAATTTAAAAAGGCATTATCAGCTCCAGTTTAATTAGCCACAACAGAGACGGCAAGCAAAGGCACTAGCAAGCCATTAATTTTACCATCATTTTTACCTAAGCTTCCTGGTGGGATGTATTTAATTGACAAATTCATTACTCCGAGGTGATCAACTCCATTGATGGCAGAAAGGCTCTGAAACATAAAAGCAGGTTGGGATGCAATAAATTAGTCCATCTTAAATTTGTCAGCAGTAAAAGTAAATTACTTTCAATGTCACTGCGACACACAGGTGGCTTATCTACTTTCCATTTCATCAGGACAATTTCGCTGTTCTGCTAATTTGAATATAAACTTGACTGGTTGCAGATGCAGTTGAAGGACAATATCTACCTACAAGCTCCTAAACGGATCACTCATCCCATTAGAAAGATACATGGCATAAAATTACTTCCTTGAGCAATTAACAACCATAAGTTTAATTCTACATCATCAACAGAGCGCTAAATAAAAGTGGTTCCTACATAATAAAGCACTGGCAACGCCAATAATTACACCTATCTTTTTTGTGAATGTTTGTTTATTTTCCTCATACGGCTGTTGTGCATGCACACGCATGTGCTGCACCCATCTTAGAATGATTTTTATTTAAAGCAAAATAAAAATAATTCCAAGATTAATTTTGTGCATTCGCAGGCATAAACTGCAGACATATTGGAATGGTATTTTTCTTTTTAAAAGAAAAATCATTCCAACCTGGTCACCATGTCTGCACATGGGCACACATGAGCGGTCATCTTGGAATGATATGAAATCCATTTAAATATGACCGACCGCCCATACAGAGGCAAGTAGAGACCCTCATGCAAGGGATATGGGGGAGGGGCATGCAGTGCTGATGGGGTAATATTTCATTATGAGAATAATGGGCTGCAAATGAGAGGGGAGAGCAGGGAGAGACAGAGAGAAGGAGGGGAAGTAATCGTTCTTGCACTGCAGCAATATCCTTTTGTCAGCAATGGAAGGATGCAACTCATCCAAATAAAACACAGTGAGACAGACTGGTGGGACAAATGCAAATGCACGGAGGAAAGGAGGAAAGCCATTGAATCAACAAAAGAGAACAGAAATAGGCATAAAAGTCATCAAATCATGAGCACAGAGATTATACAAAGGGCCTGATTATGACCTTGGCACATGGAATGCTCTGTCACAAACGTGACGGATATCCCACCCGCCGGTTTACATGTTCCATAGGATTTAATTTGTAATACAGCAGACGGGATATGTCACGTTTGTGATGGAATATCCCATCCGCGGAGGTCGTAATCAGGCCCTAAGTCAATACGAGATGCAAGTGACCTCTCATTCCTAAAGAGTTGTGTTGTTTATTTTGTGAAACGCAACTTTCAATTTGTATATCAGAGGTTGATTTTTCAACATTAACAATATTTACTAAGCATGCTTCCCTGGGAGCAGCAGGATTGTGTAACAGACATATATACAAATAACATGTCCTGCTCTAATATGATATTCACAACTGTGTGAAGGTTACATTTCTCTCGATTATACTGATACACTAGATACAAAGTATATATTCAATATAACCAACTGAACAATTTTGTTTAGAAAAGGTTAAAGATACACAAAATACATCAATACATAAGAGGATAATGAACATATGGTATATCACAAACATATGGTTACTGAAACCTAATGTAAATTCAGTTCTTAGGTGGAACACAAATAGGGATGCAAAAACCATCATTGTGAAAATGAGAGGATGGTCTGTTTCCTCACCGACTGTTGCTAATGATTAATGGCATTATCACTGCACTGTAGTGTGTTGACAGGTTGGGTTCTGTCTGCCTCGTCGCCGTTTGGATGTGAGTTAACGACATGAAAAGAGGGTGGGATACGAGTAAAAGTTGGAGAAGTTGTTTCCGAAAATGTTTTTTTATTTTTTAACCCGCATGATGTGAGTGGGCACAAAAAAGAGGTGTGCATGTACACTACATCCCACCCAATGTCACAACAAGTAAAACAGTCCAAAGTGTCCACAGGTGGGTGTGGTGGACAATTCATTGCTTTTAGTTGACTGGATGGTTAGTTGGCTGTGTTGCTTACTTCCTGGAGGTAGCTAGTCCACTGGCTGGTTACTTCCAGCACCTAACATCCTGCTTGGTGTATGTTCTAGGGCATTATACAATTGCAGGTGGATTTTCTGTCACCTGGCGCTGATGCTGCAGTGCTGATGAGAGTTCTTGCACACACTGCAGCTGGTAATGGATGTTGTTTTGCCAGGTACTATTGGTGCTGTTTTGGGGAGAGATTTTGGGCACTATACCTTCTTCCATCTTGCTGTTGTATGGAGAGAGGCTGCTCTTTTCAGATGGGACACTGGTAATGTGTTAGAAGCTCTCATAAACACAGGAACCTTTAGCCTTGATGAAACAAGGCTACCAGTTTATAGGTGTTACGTTATACTTTTCATAATGCGAAAACAAAGATACCCAGATGTGGGTCCCGGGCTCATTATGCCACTGGAACCAAGCTATAACCGGCTGAAGAGCCCATAACAAGGGCACAACAGGTCCTGGGTTGCTTATGTTCCAGTTCAAGGAGGACCTGGCTTGGCAGTTCAGGCCGGACTGTTCCCATGAAGCAGAGGATAAAGACTGATTTGCATATGGCAGAATCCAAACTGAGATAGCATGGTGGAAGAAAATGATGGATTGGGATGTGGCTCGAGCAATTAGCAGTGGCTGAGATTCATTCAAGCATTCCATCCATAACCTTATTGTTTTTGCATTTGACATCTTAAGTGCACTGGGTGTGTCCAGACGCTAGTCATTAGCTCACTGTGCCACTGGAATCAAGCCATACCCAGATGAGGAGCCCAGGACAAAGCCGAAATCGTCCCTGGTTGCTTGTGTTTCAGTTCAGGGAGGACCTGGCATGGCAGTTCGGTGTGCACTGTTCCCATGAGGAAGAGGATGAAGACTGATTTGGATATGGCTGGATCCAAACTGAGTTAGCATGGTGGGAGAAAAAAGATGTTGCCCACCTTCCTGTGGAATGATTCCTAGGAAATTACCTGGGGCGCTGTGCTTTAATTTGTAGGTGTGTCATAAGTGAAAGTGTGATAATTGGGCATATGTTCCCTGTCCTCCATTGTCTCTTCTTTGACTTATGATCTCTTTTTGAAACAAACCCCCTGAGATGAGATAGTGCCCCCCCAATCCCTGCATGCACAATAACCAGCCAAATGCATCAACTCTCACCTTCACACCACATCTGTGCTGTTCCACACATCAGTGCCTGTGTCAGCCAACATGTGCCTCTCAGACATGAAATCCAGGCGGCCATCTTGTACAATACTGTAATGGAGACTGGCCTCGTCCACCCATGCATACAATATACAGATAGCCTCTTCCCACCACACTCCCCTTCTCTAACTCTGCTTTCAACCTGTACCTTTCTCTGGACACTGGGTCCTCCCACTGTCTTTGAGAGAGGGGGAAGTTACTGCATTAAGCATAAGCAATGGTTCCATCATGGCTGACAGAGCTGCTGCTCAGAGTGGGCACATTCTACCCTCCGGTGTGTGCCAGTCTTGGAGGGGCAGCGCAAGCTGTAGCAGCAGCGTTGTAGCAATTATATTTACAACTCTGAACACATATTTACAAAAAGCATAAAACCAGACAATTTACACTTTTTGTAATATATCTGTTTAGTGTTGGAAATACATTTACATATTTTTCCTACGAACTTTTCCCACAGGTTTTTTCCATAAACTACAACTTTTGAACAGCAAGTACTCTTCACTTTTACTCTGGTAGTGCGGCGGGGTGTTTCTTACTATTGAATACCATATACTTTGTGGAATAAGTATTCGGAATTATCATCATCGTCAAAAACCTTCTATCATTTCACTTGTAAACCCTTCATGTTATGTTGAAATGCTCCTAGAAGTCTACTTTGCTCTTTACATGAATGGCTAGGTCGACAGTTGGAGTAAATGAATCCATTCAGTACGGGGTCATCTCTGCTCCTCCTTTCTGAGTCCATACCTAACATTTACTTACTTATTTGACAGGTTTGTGATGCAACTACACCCCAAAAGAAATAACCCACTTTATGTCACAACAGAAACAAAACATATGGATAAAAATAGGCATCCGTGTATCAAGGACGGTCAAAGAGGTTTCGCCAGAGACAGTTAAGAAGTAATTTTAGTTGTAAATGGTGGATTTTCTGTCAGAGAAAAGAAAGTTTGAGCCTTAAATCAGCAAGAGGAGTTTGAGAAAGTGGTAGGGACTTCTGTGAAAGACTGATTTAGAGATAGAGAACTTCTGAATCTTGGTGCTTCCAATTACAAAATGTTCCTGATTCTGAGTCCTCTTTGTTCACCTGAGATAATAAATAGGTTTTAGAGCTAGGCGGATTATTCAGATGATTGGCTTTGCAAATTAGGCAACCAATGTTTAGTTTCATTCTCGGTTTGATGAGTAACCAGTGCAAATGTACATTTTTCTGGATTGTGGCGTTATGGCTGACCATTTTTTGTTTGGGAGATGAGTCTAGCTGTCATGTTGAAAGCCTTGAGAATGTTGACTGAATATTGGCAATTTGAAAATATGTGCCATTGCCTAAAGCTCTGCTCAGAAGCCTGCACCTGACACTGGTGCACAGAAAACCAAGGATGCATAATCTAGAATCCACCTCATGCCTCTTTAAATGACTACCAGACACTATCTGCCCCTTTATGTCTCTCTTACAGGTTCCTGCTTTCTCCCTTTATGAAGGTTTTTCCGTCTTTATTTTTCTGATTCTCTTGCTCCTGGGAAATACTGGATGAGTAAAAATAAATGCCAACCCCGAAAATATTTTGCTGGTGTCCCCCACCGGCTTAAATTAAGCACTGTGTATCTCCTGCTTTTCTGCCCCTGCACTTCCTTCTTATTCCATTTTGCATAACCTGCTATTTTGGAGCCTTCCTGTATACCTTACCCACTCTTGGGCCATCTCAAATATGCTCTCTTTAAGGGTCCATCTGTGTAGCCCCTTCCCTTCTTGAGCCATCCACCGCCTTTCCCGGACCTTCTTGTTTATGCCTCCAATTTTAGACTATCTCTATAACATCTCTTTTTTAGGATATTCTTGATGTATCCTCTAACTTTCTGGGGCCGTATCTAATGCGGTCCCAGGATGCTTGTTTCCTGTCCAGGGAGGACCTGCCCTGGCAGTTTGGGCTGGATTGTTCCCATGGGGTACAGGGTCAAGACTGATTTGCAAATGGGTGGGTCCAAACAGGGGTGACGTGGCAAGCAAAATAACGATGGATTAAACCAAGCTCTGTGACTGGGGGTGAGTGTTTGAAAAGTTTCAACACTCCGTCCATCATTTTATTTTGTTTTGTGATGTTGCTTAATAAATAAATAACCCTTACAGAATGTCCTATTTTCCAACAAACCAGAAGCATTATTGCCTTTGTTAGACTATATCTGCATTTACTCTCTGATGCAGCCATATTCAGAGTGAATCAATATATTTGTCAAAGCTGTTATAAGCAGAGTGTCTTAATGAACTCATAGTTACATAATGCCGTCAGCACTATACTTACCCGAGGCTTCAGCGTGTACCAGTTCAGTTTTATATTGCTCCAGTCCCAGCTCGCTAAGTCGATTTCCATCTCTCCCAGAAAGCTATTGCGCCCAAGTGGGTCATTGTGCCACACCGAGAGGTTTAATTTTTGGATCAGCAAAACCATTTTCTCTATTTTGTACTGCAATGGGAGAAAATGAAGAACATGTTAGAGGATTTAGGGCCAGATGTAGCAAGCAGTTTTGCCCATTCTGTGTCTATTGGAAAATGTGTTCGTACATACGGCCCTTAGTTCTTATTTACGTTCTGCACCAATTAGCTTTCTCTACTTGTACCTGTATTTATTTATATATGGCTTTTGTAAAGCCCTATATTCCATGCTTCTGTGTCATGGGACTCAAGCAGCTATTCAGTGATGAAATCAACGAGGGGAAAACTGGTCTTGGGTTGCTTTTGTTCCTCACTGGAATGGACATGTCTTTGCAGTCTGGACAGACTATCTCACATGTTCTGCCCATCTCTTTTATCATTCTCAGTGAAATTTCCAGGTATGATGGAGTATGCCCAGACGTGGACCCTTTGCTCACCGTGCCACAGAACTCAAGTTGTACCTCAGATGAGTTCCACCGAATTAGAAACTGGTCTGGAGTTGGTTTCATTCCATTTTGGAAGGGATGTGGCATTGTAGTTTAGGATGGACGTTTCCTACAGGATCAGAACCAAGCCAGATTTCCCCATATGAAGTGGCCCAGTGGATAAAAAACAATAGAATGGAATGTGGCCCAGAGTGACAACCAGTGGCTGAGTTCCATTTGTGTATTTCATTCATCACTCTTTTATTTTACTCAGGAGACACCACATCACTAGTACCTCAGCATACCTTCAGGGTAGACTGATTTGAGAAAGAAGGTAAGGTGTATTACATTGAGTTGAAACATAGAGGCAGTCTCGTCCCAGTCAGAGTGCTTGTGCCTTTTCTGGATTCCATGGATGCATTCTTTACTCAAAAATGGAACAACCTCAAATATCAGTACTGTGGGCATGAAAGGACAGTATTTTGCTTCTGACCAGCCCATGAGCGAGAAGTGTATGTGGCATCAGAGTTTATTGTGGGTCTATATTTGGGATGAGCCCGCTTGTCTTTTTTCCCTTTAAAAAAAATAAAAATGTCCCAGAGACTCTCCCCCCCAAACATTTTTAAGCCCACAAAATGCAATCATAAAAACAATGTTAGAAGAAAGACTCTCCGGCAGGCTGAATGTTTTTGACCTTTTTAAAAAAAAATGTATTTAGTTATTTTGGCATGTAACATCAACCAATCTTAAACCTTGCAGCATCGACATGGAAGCAGTACGACATCATGCTTATGTTGACTATGACCAAACAATTGTGTATGAAATCAGACTAAGGAGCATTCAGTTGGGCTCCACTCCACCTGGGGGCAGTGGTGGCTGGTAATTTTAGGAGGGAGGGGGCGGACAGAACACACACACACTCACACTCATTCATAGGCGCACACACACAATCATTCACAACACTCATTTTCAAAAATTCAAACATACATGCATGCACAAAACATTCATTAAAACACACTTACCTTCAGCTCAGCCTCCGAGATCCCAGGAGGGTTGGGACTGCTGTTAGCAGTCCCACCCTCATTACAGAGTGAGATGGGGTCAGTGAGAGTGACCCCACCCCACTTTGTGGAGATGTCCTATATATATACATTGCACGGGGATACCCCAGCAAATTTACTCAAGTGTGGGGGCTGGGAAGTATTGGAAGTATTGGAAAGGCTGAGGGTTGAGGCGGAATCCAGCGGTTCGGGATCGACATCATGGGCCACTATACAGTACTGTGTTGTTTGATCATGGGAAGCAATATTTAGATCCTACCTGACTGCCAGACAACGTGTCACCAAAGGAGAGGGAGTGAGGAGTTACCACAAGGTTATGTTCTTGTCAGCTGTACAAAAATTTGAATTAAAAGGTTCAAAAACAAATAATGCTAATTGCAGTTATGAAACAGCTAGAAATATTATCCTTTCTAATAGTTATTCAAAATCCATATTAATGGTAAAATGAAATTTATAATAACTATTAGGGAATAGGTACTTTTAAAAAGCTACATTTTCACTGCCTGAAGCTTCTGAAGGCTTATATGCATGAGCTCCAACTGTCACCTGGCAGCCCCCTTGATGATGATTGAAAACTGCTCCCAGAGCAGGACAAAGCCCTTGGTTAAGGGAAGTGACACTGGGCCTTGATTGACTTTAGCAGGCATACCCAAGCAAAGGCAAATGCTAGCTGACACCTGAGCAAGCTCTTTGTTTGTTCCCCTACTCAGGCAGGCAACAATCCTAGCACAAGAGGAGTTGTCCCCAGAACTGCTTTAGTGTGACCACAGAGGAAAGGTTGCTCATTTCCATGGCCACACCTCTGGAGTGGGCACTCAAGCTATGCATAGTGGAGGAAAGGTTCTGCTATCTTGGTTGTAGGTAGAGAAGGGCATTGGGTATTTTTTGCATAGAAGACTTGACCTGCTCTCACTGTTGTACCCAGGAAAAGAAGTGGACCCAAGAAAAAGAAGTGACCTTCTGTTCAATTCAAAGGGACGCAATAAACGACAAGAGGTCTTATTGCAATTGCCCAGTTGGCCAGTTTCAACAGACCTGTCTTGGGTCCTGCTGCTGGCCTCTTCTGGAGTGATTCTTGACCCCTAAGTGTTTTGTTACTAAGTTCCTGGGACCCTTCGCTGTGTAAAAGCATACTAACATCTCCTGAAACCTGGACGACCTCCCGGAGGACGAAGACCATCCTGCCAAGACAATCCAACAAAGGTGTTTGCCTTTTTGCTCTAGGTTGAAGAGTCAGGATTCTCCTGCTCAAAGGTTTTTATGCACCAGCAAATCCGATTCAGCAGAGCCTCATGGAGAAGGTATCCGGCCTCCTGGAGCCCTGTTTGGCAACAGCTTGCAGCCTTGCCCCATTGGAAGAATCCAAGCTCCCAAAAGTTGCCAAGTTATGGAAAAAGATCAGTAAAGGTCTTTAAGATTCTGGACTTTTACATGTAAATGGGTCTTTGTACATTGTAAAAAGACATTTTGTGGTTGCAAAGCTCGTGATTTCTCAAATTTCAGGCTTTTCGACGGCAAAATGTCTTTGTACACCAGGTGTCCTGAACCCCATGTCTTACCAACACAGGCAGATAACCTGCTCTTTTCCCAGCTTCAAACAATCACCTTACACAGCATGCAGAAAAACAACATTAAAAAATGACCGCATTCTAAGCAATCTAATTGCCTAGCTAATCCCATAATTATTTATAGTCTGCTGATAAAAATGTTTTGTTTTGAAAATAGTTTCAATACTACTGCTTCAACAAACGAAGAGAGGAAAAGTAAGCAGAGATTTTAAGTTCAATAAAAAAAAACAGTCAAGTTGCACAAAGAATATTCTACTGTACAGTCCTCTTCATTGCAGGTACATTCAGAGTCAACAGTCAGAGCCACAACATATGTTGTTCTTACTCTCAGGATTTCATTGTACACAGGGTTGATTGTTCTCCTCTTCACTGAAGTCTTTCTCTTGCCCATTCGTGCTTTGTCTGGTAGAAGATACGTTTTGACATACCTGAAAAACACACATTTCACCTCGTAAGAGTTTAATCTCCAACAGGGCTCAGTTAGTAGCTGTGAACCTTGAAATCCTGCGTGGTATGTGAGTTAACAAAGAACATGTGACTGATGGCTGGGAGCCTACGGAAGCTAATGAACTGACCAACACTAGCCAATTTGTACAATTATAATCCTTTCAGTCAGATGGCTTTACTAAACGCAGAATTTCCATCAAAAAAAGTTTGCCCTCAAAAACTGTTATTTTCTTGTACACTTTTTAATTGATCGTGACAATTTACATTCTATTTCTTAAGAAGTAAAAGAATGCAACCTGTACGTTTAGATGCTCACAGTTAGGTGTAAGATACAACAACATAAATGAAGACACTGGATTTATTAAAATGAGGATGGCTAACAAGGATTCTAGACATGTGTAACTAATTCTATACAGTGCAAGACAAGTACCTTTCTTAGTCTGGTCGAGCCTACCAGGCAGCATATTGCCTATGAAAGACATTTTGTAGGCTTCCCAGAACATACAGAGGCTTGCAGCCCACCCACTGCTTACCATGGGTTCGCTTACTGTCAACCTTATTTGCTTGCTTTCTATTGAATGGCTTTGTTTCAGCAGTTTCATTATTGTGTTAGTCTCTCTCGGAGAGCGCAGCCTTTTTACCATCTCTTTGATTGGCTGGCTCTTCTCGCTATGGGGGAACTTGTTTTTTCTTTTTGTTTAAGCACTCCATGAGAGTGTACATATTTTTCATCTGTCTTCCTTGCGTGCTTTTCAAGCTCCTTCCTCTTTCTCTCTCTCCCATGTGCTTCTCTCCACCCACATGCACTCATGCTGTTCTCTCTTGTCTGTGTGCTTCTCTTCCCTGCGCTTCAACATTGCTCTATTTTGCCGTGTTTTCTCCCTCGTGTTCCTTCTTCTATCGTGTTGCTTTTGCCACAGCCCACCCTGCTGCTTAACCTGCAACTCCTCATGTAACCATTCATCCGTTTAATTTTTTTTTTTAAGTGCTTTCATGCTTCATCTTAAAACCAATCCACCTTGGATCAGTGAATAGAAATAGAAGCCTGTGCTCTTTTTTAGATCGCGTATGTGCGCTGAATCCATGGGTACAGCTATAAAACAACACAGCTGTCACATATTTTGCTTTTTTAGCCACACAGAGTAGCAGCCGCCATGCTGCACAACATGGCTAAAAAATATGGCAAAACCAATAGGTCTTCTAGGAAAGATAATTGGCTTTGCCAATGCTTGCTTTTAAAGTAAATCGACTCAGAAATTCAAAGTTTATTCTATCCCGAGGTACACTGCTTTTAACCTTATTGAAATTAGGTAAAATTAATACCGCAGAGCATCAGATGTACCCTAAGCAAGGAAATAGGCAGAAAATTAAACTACTCCCCACTATGAACCAAACATTTAATGACAGTGAATGCCCAAAGCAAGTAAACCCAAAACTTTCTAGATTTAGGGCCTGATTTAGATCTTAGCGGTTTTACAGCCAAGCCATGTTGGTGGTGGGCCAAAAAAGACTGTCAAATCAGCAGTGTTCTCCCCCGACATATTTAGATATATTGCAGCGAATACAAAGATTGCCACGCCGGAGTGCTCTTCCTAGCTGTCAGGCAGGCGGATTCCCGCTAGCCATATTTAGATGTTACAGTTGGACAGACTGTGTTCTGCTGGTGGTTTGCTGATGGAAGGAGGACACCCCTCGGCCCCATGGACATTGGACAATGGCAGTGGCCAAAGAATATAGGGAAGTCACACACACATTCTACCCTTCACATATGCGTCCTCCTGCATCCAACACAACACAACCATTCCAACTACAGACTCATCTACACAAACACACACATGCACAACTACACACATCACAACAGCGACTGCCACACAACACTCACCTGAATTCTGCACACAGCAACACAACACAACATACACAACAATATCCACACCATATGCAAGTAGCACATGGACTGACACAACCACATCACCCACTACACCTCCCTCCATCTCACTCAACCAATCGCATCAAAAACACACATATACAGGTACTGACTCGTACACACAACTTGAAGCACAACATGACAGCTACAGGTCCCCTTGCAATGTGCACACCGCGGCACAGTTGACAAGTGTGAATGTACCGTCATTGTGGTGCCAGCATTCATTTGGCAATGAATACTGGCATCATAATGACAGTTGTGTATGTGTTGTGAATCAGTGTGTCTCCATCCCTGTCTGACCCACATGTAGAAATTAAGCAGTTATAGTTAGACTTCTTTCAAGTAACTAAAACTCGTGCCCTAAGGTAACTATAACTTGCGCTATCGCCATGCACAGCTAATTACTCCACATACTATATCACTGATGACATATTCTATGCCACCTTTCATAATTTCACTGCAACATCTGCAATAAACTTATTGATGAGACAACTGTGCATGGCGTAGGTGCGAGTTATAGTTACCTTAAGGCTCGAGTTTTAGTTACTTGAAAAAATCTCTAACTATAACTGTTGAATTTCTATGGTTTTTGTTAGAAATTGGGTCTTTGGTTGGCAGTCAGGTTACCCCAGTCCAAGCAAGGACCCTCGCTCTAGTCAGGGCAAAGGAGAATCACCCTCAGTTAACCCCCGTTCACCCCATTGGTTGCTTGGCAAGAGCAGGCAGGCTTAACTTCAGAAGCAAGGTGTAAAGTATTTGTACCAACACACACACACAGTAACTCAGTGAAAACACTACAAAATGACACAACACAGGTTTAGAAAAATAGATAATATTCATCTAAACAAACAAGACTAGAGTGACAAAAATCCAACATACACACGTCAAGTTATGAATCTAAAAAGCAAAAGGGTCTTAAATCCTTTAGAAAACAGTGAGAACATTGTTAGCGTACAAAAGTACCTGGGTAGAGTCAAAATAAAGCCGCACGAGCGAGTGTGCATTGGAAAAGGCCAGTGATGCATCGATTTCTCACTAGCAAGCGAGAGCATGCGTCGTTCCTCCTCCCGTCGGGTCGCCCTGCGTCGTTTCTTCTCTCCCGCAAGAGAGCGATGCGTCGATCCGGACAGGCACCTCGGGTCCGGGCAGGCTTTGCGTTGAGTTTCTGCGCCCAGTGATGTTGTGTTGAAATCCGGTTGCACGGTGTCAAGAAAACACGTTGCATAAGGGCTTGCGTCGTTAACAGCAGCTGCTGCGGGTGTTGCGTGTCATTTCTCCAGCCACGTTGCGTCGATCTCCCAGCTACGATGCAGGTGGAGTGTCGATTTTAGCTGCAAAGCAGGTGGTGCATCAAAAGTTTCCGCGCACAGCAGTCTTTGAGTGGATTTCTGTCCTTTTCCACCAGCTGCACCTTTTAAGGGCCCAGAGACAGGTTAGGTCACCATCTTGCAGGCAGGATTCTCAGCAGAAAGCCCAAGTGCTGGCAGAGAGAAGTCTTTGTTGTCCCTGAGACTTCAACAACAGGAGGCAAGCTCAGTTCAAGCCCTCAGAGATTTTTCACCAGTGGGAAGTCACACAAAAGTCAGTCTTTGTCCTCTCTCAGGCAGAAGCAGCAACTGCAGGCCAACCCAGCAAAGCACAGTCACAGGCAAAGGGGCAGTACTCACAGAATGGTTTAAGCAAGAAAAGTGGCATTTTCAAACGCACAAACTAAAAACCAACTTCACTAAAAGATGTATTTTTAAATTGTGAGTTCAGAGACCCCAAACTCCAAATGTGTATCTTCTCCCGAAGGGAATCTGCATTTTAATAATATTTAAGGCAGCCATCTTAACCTATGAGAGAGATAGGCCTTGCAACAGTGAAAACCGAATTTGGCAGTATTTCACTGTCAGGACATGTAAAACACATAAGTACATATCCCACTTTTAACATACACTGCACCCTGCCCAAGGGGTTGCCTAGGGTCTACATTAGGGGCGCCGTACATGTATAAAAAGGGAAGGTTTAGGCCTGGCAAGTCGGTACACTTGCCAAGTCAAATTGGCAGTTTAAAACTCCACTCACAGACACTGCAGTGGAAATGTCTGAACCATGTTTACAGGGCTACTAATATGGATGGGACAACCAGTGCTGCATGCCCACTAGTATCCTTTGATTTACAGGCCTTGGCCACCTCTAGTGCTCTTTACTAGGGACTAACCAGTAAATCAAATATGGCAATCATGGATAAGCCAATGTACACATATAATTTATACAGCGAACACTTTCACTTTAGCACTGGTCAGCAGTGGTAAAGTGTCCAGAGCAAACAAAACTGCAAAAACAGAGTCCAGCACACAGAAACAACCTAGGAAGTAGACGCAAAAAGTTAGGGGAGACCATGATAATGCTGCCTAGTCTAACAGTTTTGTATGAATAAATTCAGAACCTAACTATAACATCCCTGTAACCTTTGTTTTTTTCAGTTAATTTCTATGGTTTTTGTAACATATAGTAATCTTCATTGCGACTGCGGTTGGCGACAGGGCCCGGCCGAGGCCAACCCCTATAAGCACCCAACCTTACACCATGCACGTCCTTCTTCTGTGTGCAGCAGGGGTTGCCCGTAGGGGCTGGCCTGCAGCCAGTCCCTGCGTCCAAACCCTCTAACCACCCAACTCGATGCTGTGCATGACCCTTTGTGCATGCCTGGCAGAAGTTGGCTGCGGCCTCTCTGGGTGTGAGAGGCTGTATCTGGGGCTAAGAATGGCTGTCCGAGTGTCTGTCTGGGTGTGGGAGTGCATACATCAGTGTTTTAGTGGGTGCGTCAGTAGGTGAGTAGGTCTGCGAGTGGGTGCATCAGGGTGTCAGTGAGTCTGTGAGTGGGTGTGTGATGGTCTGCATGGGATCCTAACTGTGAGTGGGTCTGAGTGCGTGCATGAGGGTCTGACTGGGGCTGTGAGTGAGTGCATGAGGGTCTGAGTGGCTCTGTGAGTGGGTGCGTGAGTGGCTGAGTGGGTCTGTGAGTGGGTGCGTGAGTGTCTGAGTGGGTGCGTAAGTGTCTGACTGGGTGTCTGTGTGAGAAGTGATTGAAAGAGACAAAGAGAGTGAAAGAAAGTGAGAGGGAGATAGAGTTTTTAGGTTTTGATGTCTGATATACCTAATGTCTCCAAATTAAATTTAAATATGTATTTGCTAAAATTGCAGTGAGTCCAGCTGGACTCGAACCCCCAAAGCTCAGTGTGAAGATCTGCAAGCGCATTGCTTTGGCACTACATGTGCACAACTGCTATCTGTCCTACAAACGGGGTCACCAAGGCATCAGCGGGCCTTTCAGTAATACCAAAGAGTACTAGTGGCGCAGAAAGCAGATGCACCAGCCGGTTGCACTCCGGCCACTTTATGTAGTATTGTTTCTGGTTAAAGGTCAAATATGCAAATTCCATAAAACTGATGCGAAAATGACTTGGGGGAGAATGCACTTGAATACAGGCCAACAATATTAAACAACTCTAGGACATCATAACCCGATGTCTGTTGTTTCTAATGCTCGGAGAGTACTATAAATAAGAGAACACGTATGAAGAGAAATGTCACTCACGGGTCAGAGCGTCCTTTCTTCTCGTCCACCACCGCCAAATCGTTGCACTGCGCGATGTAAATCTGGAACTCTCGGTTCTTCTCGTCGTAGTCCAGCGCAAACTGGACCATGCCTTGGGCATCCACGCTGCCGAAGTCCCCGCTGTACACACTCAGCACGCTGTTGCTGATCTGTGGAGAGAAGAGCGCAGTGTTAGTACAGCCCCGGGAGGGGGCAGTGGGGAGCTGATGCCGTGGGGATGCACTGTGGAATCATGTCTGTATGTCACCGCGCGCTATCTGTGTCACACAAGCAGCCCGAGGTCCACAGAGAACTGGGTGAGGATACTGGGCGAATATTATGCAGCTGGAAGGCCTGGAGCACCAAGAAAACACGACAGGTGGTGACGGGTGCTAGCGAGCCCAGAGAAGGAGCAGGCAGGGGTGGCTGCAAATTGCGTGTCAGTCGTTTGATTTAAGGATGGGGGAGGAGTGATATTTCGAATGGTTAGGGTCGTGGCGCACAAGCAATAAGATAAGTGAGGAGGGGAGAGAGGTAAAGGGCAAGGGCAGAATCCCAAATTAGGCACTGGAAAAACACTGATCCCTCACAGCTCAAACAATCATCACAAAACCAAAATACCGTGCAGCAGCACCCTCTCTTAATGCCAAGTAAGATCTGAGTCAAAAGGCAGAAAACATCACCAGTTTTCTTTTCCCAAGTAGGCCAATATTAACGAAACAAGCAGCTTCTGGAAAGTAAACTGAGAAATCTGACCTTCTGTCGTATGCTTACGTATTATAAGGGTTATGTTCAATTACCTGGCCACAAAACTCCCAGGCATGTGTACACGCTACCTATGCATCTCGGAATGGATGTATGGAAATGTATGCCGCTCGCATATAATACTGGGATTCCAGCAGGTTTCCCTAACCCCTTCTGCTCCCGAAGAGCATCTTCATTGGTAGACATGGGAAGGTTACACCTCACTCCTGTTCGTTTATTCTACCACAAAGACTGGTGCAAATGCAAGCAATGGTTTCCCTCAGGCCACAAGGCTAATACCAATAACCAAGAGTAGCCAACAATAACCACTGGATTAAAAACTGAACTTGGGTTTAGGAGTAGTTTATTATTCGCCAAGAGCTATATAAATGCAATTACAACTCATTTCACAAATATCTTTTCCATTTTTTTAAATGTCATTCCTTTCTAAATAGGCACCATTTATAAACGGTTTCTGCAGCACTTATACCTGGATGGCGCAGATGGATGCTTAAATTTACAAGCGTTTTATGAAATATGGCAAATTTATGGCGTGAAGGCGTACACCTCATTTGCACTACTTTTCAATGACCCACCTCTGACACTCCTTATGCAAAACCCTCTGATGCTCATTTATGGGGTGCCTACTATTTACTGTGTGCTTTACATTAACTTCCCTACACAGAGGACCACTCCATATGCACCCAGCCTTTGTGAATTAGGTCAGAAACGCTCACAAGAGCATCCCTAATCAACCATATAGAGAATATTTGACTAGGGTCTGCATTTTGGGCGTCGCTCTGCATGTGAGAAGCAGCTGAGAAGGCCTGGTGTGTGTTTAATGGCTCAAAAGTGGTTTTGGCCATGCAAGGCGCAGAGGACACGCTAGGCTACGGCACGTGCAGCGCTGAACCATCCACTGATTTAGGACGGTGTCCAAAAAAAACAATGCTCATTATTGTAATGACGAAGTGCATCAGGAATTGAGGGGGTAATGCATAATGCAGGTCTTGACGGGTCCTGTTCTTGTACTTTAAGCAGCAGGGACTGGTTTAATGCACAGGTACTTGTTTTAAAATGTTAGTTCCAGTGCTGGGCACAGAGGCAGTTTGTGCACTTGTGCCCATAATGGAAATAAAAACAATTGTCATACAAGTGGCAGCGCACAGGGCAGCCACTGTGTCACAACCCCTCCACTGTCATCCAGCAGAGTGTAGGGTTGGTGAGGCGGGGAGGAAAGGTGTGGCACCAGCGGCAGCTCCGCTGCTATGGGGGAGGAGCGTCGCGCCCGCCCCCCAGCCAGCAGCAGCAGCAGCTGCAAACCGAAAAATAAAAACAATAATAAACAACGTTTATTATTGTTTTTATTTTTCAGGGGGCGGGGCCACAAGCAATGACAGGGACGGAGGGGGAGTGCACAGCACTTCCCTCAGTGCACATGTATGTTTGGCTGGCCGTCTAGGACTGGCCAAACACACATGCGCACTGGGCAGGCAGAGGCTCCCACTCTGCCTTGGAGCACCAAGCCAGGGCACTCCGGCCAATCCTTACGCTGCTTTCATGCTGCCAGCGTTAGGATTGGCAGCAGGGCAGCCTGGGAGCCAGTGCCTGCTGTGACGACGAGCGAGGAGATGCACGTCAGAGCCGCATCAGGTAAGTTTTTTATCTATTGTTTGTCGTTTCCCCCACCACGCCCCGCCCTGCCCCTTTTGACCGTTGCGAGTCGTGACTGTGTGGCACATCATATGTTTTTTTCCAATTACACAGACAAGGTTGCCATGCAGGGGCAGGAGCAACAGCTTTAAAACATGCAGGGGCAGATTTAAAACATTTTTGTGCAGTGGAGCAGCCAAACTTCCTGTACAATATCACACTGGGAGAAAGAGTATTGCAGAGGTATATCTATTAAGATAGAGGGCTGCTGCTCTCTTCCCCATTGCTGGAACACAAACAGGCTGCTTAGCACTCTTCCAGTATAAAATATTATGCCTAAACTAGCTTTAAAACTTTTCATGTAGGCAATTTGTGATA
The DNA here is from genome assembly GCF_031143425.1 of Pleurodeles waltl. Taxonomy (NCBI): domain Eukaryota; kingdom Metazoa; phylum Chordata; class Amphibia; order Caudata; family Salamandridae; genus Pleurodeles; species Pleurodeles waltl. The sequence goes on along the minus strand of NC_090438.1, from coordinate 131,651,072 downwards.
AGTTCTGAGAAATTAAAACATTTCTCTTTGCTCACACCTGCCTCAAGGAGGCATTATTTTTTGACACAATGCTCTGCCTAGAAATTTTAGTAGATAGGGATTATCATCCCAAAAAGTTCAAAAAGTTGGAGGTTCAGTGGGTGGACGTTAAGTCTCAAAAAACCCCATGGGATGTCCCCTTGATGCAAAGTAATGCAAAACAGTGCTAAGAGATAAAGGTTCAGGGCAAAAGTTTTGCCCTGAAAATTCTTAAAATAATGATTAAGACTTTGCACCACTTTGCATGATTTTACACTGACACAAAATCTTGATAAATCTGCCTCACAGTTTCAAAACCCTGCAGTGTAGGCGCAAAGCTGTGGCTCTCCCATGCGTACTTCCGTCACTCGTGCAGGCTCCACCCATATTTAGTTACAATGACCACCTCTTCACACGTCGGAGTACGTACCGAGGACACTGACGCCATATCAGAAGAGTGGCTGCCGCTGCTTCGGGCCTTCCGGTGCCTGCTGAACTGGAAACTGAGCTCAGATGCTGTATCAGACTCGGTCTACCCAAAAAACACACAAAGATGACACCTTAATTTACACAAAGTGGAGAATGGACTAAACGCCTGCTTTTACACATGCAAAGCCACAGTACTCTTACACATTGAGAATACAAATTTTACTGGGAGTGGAATTCCACCCGCTTTTACCAGGTAAGATTCCACTTCCTTTAACACCGCATCCTGGCTCGAAGCCTGTTTTACCACCCCATTTTTACAAGCCTACTAGTAATGATGCTCTTAATATGAAATCATAAGCCGCTTGCATTATTAAATAAATGAAATCAAGTAATTAGGTTCTTCAACTTTTTATTAAGCAGTATAGGAAACAACACTGATACTTAGTTGGTTTTAAAATTAGGGCATAAAGTCAAGTTACCTTAGGAAACATGAATAAAAGTATGTTACCCTTTTCACACCTGCTGAAGGGTTAATAATGCAATTCTTTTTTTCTGTACTATTGAAGAATCCAAATGTTTGCTAGTCTGTAACAGACAGGACCTGCTTATGAATGTGATCGCATCTGTAACAGACAGGACCTGTTTATGGATGTGATGGTGTCTGTAACATATAGGACCTACTTATGGATGTGATGGTAACAATGTGTGGCACAAAAATTGTCTGGTAGTTATGTTGTCGGACATTTTTTTTCTGCCTTGTACCATTATAAAACATCCCGAGTGTTACTGGGAGATGTAGTTCCAGTTCTGTCAGCTCACCTAGTAATGCCACATATCTTAGAGTAATTCTTGAAGATGTGCAAAAGAAAGCTTGTTTCGGCTATTCACAAAATTTGCAGTTGGACATGTCAGTGCAGAAAAAAGGTGTCGCCCTGTGCACTACAGTTATCGACCCTGTTAATAATTGCTCCATAGCATCTGATGGTCCATCTTTCATATGTTTATAGCTGTGTGGTCCAGAGATCGGACAGACTTGCCAACTTGAATAACAATTTCACAGTGTGAGGAGGGGGCGGGGCTTTGTGCTGAGAAGTACCTAAATGGCACTTTTGCCCCCAGGCCACCCCCAAGACCCTCCCTCCAAAACAAAAAATAAAAAAAGCATGCTGAGGCTGCTGCTGATGTCCTGGGGTGTTTTCACACCTATTAATGGACATCGGCGGTTCAAAGCTTTAGAGTGGTTTTCAGTTTGTTTTCCCTGCCACCATGTAACATTGGCTCCTCCCTCGTGACCGTGTGATGAGAGCCACTACAGCGTGTCACACGGTGGTACCGTGTGAGTTGGCAGGTCTGGTCACATTACATAGTGAGTTGTTATTTTCCACTATTTTCACCAACTGACCAGTGGAAAATTATATGTGCAATGTCAATTTTTACGTTTTTTGTGTGTTGGTTTGTTAGTGCAAATGTTGTAGCAAAAATGCACTGTACCAGTACAAAATGTAAGGAATCTGGGCGCAGACAGGTTAAAGAGACTATCAGTCGACTGTTTAGGAAATGTGCTTCTTAATGAGTTCGATATCACTGCTCACAATATCACAGAATCTAGGCAAAAATTATTTAAAAATCATAAATGTGAACATTTGTAAAGCATGTATAAGAATAAGACAAAAATAAACAATATCATTGAAACAAAAAAAATCAAAGAAAGAAACTGAAGAAAAAAATGCATCTTTAAGCTAAAATAAGAAGGAAAGAAAAGGCAGCAAGAATTGAACTTCTAACGTACCATTTCCCAAACGGTATTTATTAACGTTTGTTTATAATTCATGTTCAGCGCAAAATTGAATTTACGGTGAGGTACACGGGGGTAAGAGTAGTGAAAGACATCAAGTATGTTTGAGTTTGGGGAAAAGAAAAGTATTGTAAAAAAAAATACACCCTACCATATTTTATATCCAGGTAGGGTAATTAACAATGATAATGTTGCCTTCTAAAGGCGCTTGACTTATGGGTTTGTTCTGAAGCCATGGAACTTCTCTGTGACTTATATCATAAATATGTATGATCATGGCATCTTGTCCTACTTATTATCTCATATCTCATTATCTAATAAATTGATCCCTCTAGATGTAGACAACCTCTCAAATTAGCATTATTGGCTTTTAATACCTACAACTCTGGATGTATGTGCACAACAATATATAGTACAATACCTATTGCTCAAAGGCAACATTTCTAAAATAAATATAAATCTATCATCTAAATACAACATATACTTACATTCTTTGTGGATCAGCCACAAATGATGTCTGAAGGCAAAGCCAACATTCCCCGCAACAGAAAGGCGTAAGTGTTATCCTGCATTTGTGAAGCACACTTACCTCTGACAGGAGGGCTGGTGTAGATTTACTCAGTTCCTTTGCCCTTTCAGGCTCAAGAAGCTGCTGGGTTATTGTTTGGGGCTTATTGTATGCTGTGGAAACAAGTGCAAAGCTGATGTTATTTCACACATGCATGGTCCTTCGGTTTACAAACCTTCCAAAGAGGCCCTAAGTCTGGTTTTGTAACCTAAAAATATCTCTCAAATGAGATGAGCAAAATAATTTCCAATGATAACAGCATAAGGTAGAGACTGCAACCTTCGATCAAGCATAGTTTCATAGTAGATAGGATACACAAAAGAAGATACAAGGTCAATTTCAATAGTTTGGTTTATATCTTGAATACTGGAAAATGTTCTCAATGAAGAGATAATGAAACTTTAATGAAGCTGTCAGACTTCACATGGACCCTTACTCAAGACCAATGATGTAAACATTCAATCCAGTTTACAAGCTTCAGGGACTGTTCTCCATTGAACATGTAGACCCTGCAAAAGCTTTTCTTATCAGTCAAAACCCATTTAAAACCTGCAAACACTACTGATAAGGAAAGCTTACTCAATATTATTCCCGATTGCACCTTAAACAATTCTTGAATACAACAGCGGTAGAACATCCTTTTTAACTTCTAGCCATTTTGGGTGTCCCCATTCCTTATATTGCTGTTAATAAACAATTTGCACATAAAATGCTTCACAGTAATGCACTTTCACTGCATTGTTTAATGTCTTAAGAAAAACACACCAACCAGCTGAAAACTACTGGGACCATAACACAAACACAACTAATAGATTTGTGCTCAATGGCTCCTTTTAAGCCTGATTAAGCCCCAGCTGCAAAAACACACATTTCTGTGCAGAGCTGCCCCTTCCGGAATGAAAATGTAGTGTTCCTCCTTTTAGCACCTAACTCTCAGTAAGGCAGAGCAGTCCAAAGCTTACTGAGGGGGTGGTGTTGGCAGAGGTATCTTATCTCAGAACTCAGCAATGCAACAAACAACTCGATAATTCACTGTGCAGTCAGGTCTTTCTTTTTTTAAGAAGTAAAGTATTTTATTACACACGCTACACACATAGAATGACAGGTGGAAATGCATGTAGTGGCACCCTCTAAAGGGCCTAACACCCAACTGGGGGCGCACAGTAAAGAAAGGTCCCGCAGGTTAAGTAACCCCATAAAGGTAGCTTGTGCCACTTGTGCAGGAGGCACCATTAAAGGTCTGCACACCTGCAAGCTCCCTACCTGAAGAGCACATTATCGCTCCAGTAAGCCTCACACAAGATGAGGGCTAGATTTAGGAACTAGTATGCTGCTTGCTTTGTCATGGTGTAACCACAGTAGTTAGCAGCAAAATGCAAAGTCCAACACAACGGAAATATATAGAGAAACATTTCAGGATGGTGTCACTTTTCAACAACATAAAACAATATTTACAATTATTTACTATCAAAAATATATATGCCAATAATGTTTTCAATGTAAAAATATATATGCCAATAATGTTTTCAGTGTAAAAATGTGTATGTCTTCAATGTTTAATATGATGCAGTGTATGAGCCTATCTACCTCTAACCGTGCTCTAAATAACCACAGGACCTAGTAACAAAGGCCCATGCACCCTAGAACATTTAGACAAAATCCCCACCTCCATAAGAGCTTTAACTGACTGAAACATTTCTGGGGGCTTTCTCTTCATTAATGACGTATGGTGACACACCCATAATTACCCATGAGTTCTTATAGAACCTGTTGCTTTCTTGTCAATCTCCACAAACCGTGCCTGCTCCTATGGAGTACCACAAGGACATTTATGCTGGGGCTTAACGATTACTTTTCAGCACCCGTGCCAATCCCTGGATGCGGTTTTTGCCGTGTTGCTCCTGGTGGCAGGCCCTAGCCCCCAAGGGGGTTGAGTTCACACCTCCTGCCTTATGACTGTTTTATAGTTTTCCTGAAGCTACTGTTTTAACTGTTCTGCCTTCGATGAGCACGCACTTGGAGCCTGCCCTGCTGCCCTTTTCCTTCCTCAGCCTGATTATTAAGGAGTCTTTGCCTACTCCAGCACCCAGCTGCTCCTTTTAATAGCAGGAAGCTTCACAGAGCTGAGGACCTACATTTATGTTTGGGCGTGTGGTCTACCACCTCGGCAACAGGTCTTCCTCAGAAGCACCCTGTGGCCCCATAGCAGATTAGATTCCCTGCCTCTAGTAGCCAGGCCTTCCTGACCAATTGCAAAGCAGCTGCAAGAGGACAGTGTGTTCCAGGCTGGTTCCCTCCAGGGGATAAACCACAGGACCAAGCCACAGACATTCCATGGAAAACCTCTCCTTCAGGGTCCCCAGCAAGTCCATACTCTGCTGTCACCCGGAACATGCCCCTGTGGTTCCTTCCCTCCTAAGCTTCAAAAGACTGCCCATCCAGTGAGTGGTAGCAGACATCTGGCTGCCTCTATTTATGTGAAAAAGACATGCCCAGGCTTCCCATTTAGTGTAGGTTAATTAGACCATCAGATTTCTACCCAACCCTCTTCCTCTCCTAAGAGCAAGATAATCCTCTTTAGATGAACCTATTGCCTGAGAAGTCTTTGATTTACCTACTGGCCAACAAAGTAGTTAACTTGGCACAGGAGGGTAGTTCAAAGTTCGAATTTAGTCAGTGGTTTACTCAGAAAATACTACAATACCCAGAGTATATGAAGGAGTGCAAATATGACCAAATTATTATTATATTTGCTCTTGGGACCCATGTAAAGTATATAGGAAGATACTTTATTCTTTTCTCTAGGTTGAGCCAATGCAAAGTTGGTATTCTGGCATAGCTTACACCTACAGTGGTTATCCAGTAAGGCAGTGGTTCCCAAACGTTTTCGACCCCTGGCACCCTTGACCTATTGGCCATTGGCTGCGGCTCCCCTTTATTACACTTTTTTTGGTGGGTGAGGGGATGTAAGCCCCACCTTAGGAGTGTTTCCATTTCTCCCCTCAAAATAATTTGGATGAAGCCCATGAAGGTATTGTAATTATAGATGTAATCCTATTCTATCCACTGCAAAACCCCATGCTGTGTCAACGACTGATTGGAGGGACAAGGGGTTCTCAGAGAAGTGAACTGTTACTGCATTGTGATGTAGTGTTCTTTATACAGCTGTATCTATAGCTCATTCCTGAGCAGAGTTTGTGAGGCCCTGATAGATACAGGAGTGCTGTTTCACACCCTGGGTGCATTGATGGAGAAGGCCTGTGTCTGCTGTCTAGTCTAACCAATGCCATTTACTTTTGGTCTTCTGCTTCTGATCCGTGAGAGTTGTTTATGGATTTTTTTATTAAATGAAACACATAGTCCAGGAATAGATTATGTTTCAAAACAGTTAGCCTGGCACCTCCTAAAAGTATAATTTGTTTCTACTAACCATACATTGAATGTATACTTTACTTTAGTTCTCTAATCATACTCCTTCAGTTCAGTTCAGTTCTAAGCTTATGCTTTTGCTCAAGGTAAAATAACATTTGATACGAAGCACAAATTAAATACCACAGAAGATCTATTAATTTGGAAGAAAATTAAATGTCTATTATGAAGCACGTGCTATAAAATATTTTCTGAAACACAGAGATCTCATCTTAGGTATAGAACACTATTATATAATTTCCGTTCATATTCTATCACAAAATTAGTACATTTCAAACATTTTTATTTTTCACATAAAATGACATTTCAACCAATCCTCCCAAAATTAAAATTAAATTTGTTCAGCAAAATATGTAATCTGAAAAGAACAAGACATCCAGGGGCCTGAAAAACATAATGCTGCAGGATGTGCGTGTCATTTCATTCCAAAAACACACAATTGTCGAAATTTGGCTACACCAGGAAGACAGAGGGAGACATTCTGCCAACCTTTTCACTGCTCTCTTGGTGCTCTGGGAAGCTTGTGTGAACATAGTAGCTGCAAAAGTGAAACTAAATCGGCTTTATGGACAGCCGGGATTGTGCGGTCTTTTAACATCGATTACTGGACTTCACTGCAAAGGAGCCTCATGCATGACAGCGCCTCGGCTAACAATCTCTTTTCACTTTTTCTTGAGAAGCCTGTGAAGGGGGCAGTTCTGCTTCATATGAAAGTCTTTCTGTTGTGCTTTCAGGGCGGAAATGAACAGTAGGGCCCCCACGTTCAGTGTGCAATGATGTCAGAGCCCGATTCTGAGTTTTTGACAATGGAATGTGGTTCCTAAACTGTGTGCTTGGTGCACGGCGCCCCTTTCGAGATATGAAGGCGCACTGGGGTGCTGCGGCGCACAGATTGGGAACCACTGCAGTAAGGCATTTAAGACTCACAGTGAAGCACTACAGAATCACAGTGAAGCACTGCAGACTCACATCTCAATCAACAATATATGGGAATATTTGTTTTTGGATACCCAATTAAATAATACAGGCATTTCCCCTTTTAGTAAAAGTCTTTTCTGTGGTAGGCTACCTGTTCACAAATAATGGCTGAGTTCGACCCAGTATACTTACTCAGCCTGGACATGGGTGCACATTCACGTGCACGCCTGATCACAAATAACCAGAGCAGGAAAAGGACAAGACAAAGGACAGGACTTTAAGCAAACATTGTGTCCATTTTTGTCTTGTCTCCACAGCTTCTGTCTTTATTGATCATTTACAACTTACAAGTCACAAAGATTTCTACGCACTTGGTGTGCCAATAGCAAGTAAGCAGCCAGAGCAGTGTATGGAGTACCCTACTGGCTCTAGGGATGTGTTACTAGTTGGTCTCATCTGTCCAGGTGGGCACGTTCAATCCAAAAGAGGCAGTGGGACAAGGAAGACAAAATCTTCTGCACATGTGCTTATGGCGGGGTTCTCCCATCAACTGGTCTGACAAATGGTGGACTGCTGACCTAGGATCTTTCCTGACTCTTGCTTCCAGAGTCCATTACTTAAGCTTTATTTTTGATCAGTAGTTAACTTTGACTCCCCAAATCAGCCAAGACTCTGGAGCATTGTTTTTATGTCTGGATTTGAGAGTGCAGTGGTCAAATAGACCAAATACACAGAGTGGGTTTTCGGTCCACCACTTTCAAACCATTGGCTTTCTTTGACAAGCATTTTTCAGTCATTAGTGTGAGACTTTGCCAATCATGGCTGCTCAGCCCTGTTTACTATTCATCTCTGACCTATTGACATTGGCTATTCTGGTGTATTCTTCCTTCTTCACTTAAGTGCTTGCATTGAGCTATTTGAGGGACTTGTCTATAACCATAGCTCTTGCATTCGGCTATTATTTGTCCCATCATGTGTATCTACTCTAAAGTGTTAATGGTGCATGCATTTTCTCACTACATTCAGACCTATTAGCTTTCCCTATGCTTGGTTTACTTAAGAATCGTTAAAAAAAACTTCCTTTCTTGTCTCTATTATATTTCCCCTATCTGTTTTTATGATCCAAGCAATTATTGGTTCATGTTTGGAGTACTGAACCCTCTTTACCTTGGTTTACAAACATATTTGACCAACCGATTGCGGTTGATTCAGAACCCAGCTTCGCATCTCCTTGAATTTCCCTGCCATGTCTGCATGTCCGGCAAATATGTCTAATGTATTAGAGGGTTTCATATTGAAAGACTCAACTTTCATTTGAGCTTTCTACTTGCAAGAAGAATCTATTCTCTTCCTTAAATTCCATACTTCATCACATATATTCAAGAATCGTGAAAGTATTATTGATGCTAGTGGCAAGCCCCTTGGCTACAGAGCCCCAGCTGCAGCTCGCAGAGGCAATACAGTGCCCTTTGCAGCCCTCGTCTTCCAGCACTGCTACATGGTTGCCTTATTCGCCTTATGAATGTGAGGATCTAGTATGCAATGCCAAGCATTAAATACAAAATTTAAGACAAAAAAAACAACACTTACTCTCAGTGGTTGTGTAGATATTCACCATACTCCTTGCATTGCTAAGACTATTGGCTCGAGCAAGGGCCATCGCAACTGGGGAGTCATCATCGGCTTCCTCTGATGGGTAGTGAAAACATGGAACAACCAAGTAATTAACAGTGGAAAATCATACATTTAAAAAAAAAAAAATTGAAACTTTCTTTATTGGTATTTTTTATCACGTCTGTTCAGTCATGATTTAACAATACAATAACGTAACATAACAAGCAAGGCATTTCGGCAATTCAGTAAAGGAGCGATCTCATAGGCTTGAGCATGAGTGAGGGCAATACATACAACCATGATCACATTTCCACCGGAGCTGGGCCCCCTGCAATTCACAGCACATTGATGCCCAGGTGACCAATTGACCACACGCATGGGGACCATCCGGTAACACTATTAGTCATCAACCATCATGGCTTCAAAAAAGTTACAACGGTGTCCACACATCACTCCCCTTCACTGGAGCCGTCCATAGAATCATGCTCATCCTCCTCTGTAAAGTTGTGCAGTAGGGACCCCCACAGCGTGATGGCCACCAGAGCCCCCCTGTCTCTGCGGGTATTACGCATATGCACCTCCTCCCCTACTATCCATTCAAGAAGATCCCTCTGCCACGTGGCCACCCAGGGAACCCGAGCACTCATCCAGCATATGGCCACTCGTCTGTGGAAATTCATCCATGCCACAACAGGGCCTCATAATTAACTATACATTAATGCAACATGTTCTGACTACTGATACAATGGATGGTCAGACATAGCACAGATAAATGTATCGGTTACAGTGAGTTCTCTTGCATTTTAATGGTAACAAGATCTGTGCTGCAGTTGACTGTTCTGATTAATGATATGAATGTAGGTACATGGAGGTTTAAGCACTTAAAGTCGTTTTTGTTAATAATCATCAGTACTATTTTTGCAACATCTTGCCACACATCTTTATGCTTGATAATCAGTGAGTGAATGTGTGATTAGGTGATTTCTATACAGCCTTATGCCTTCAGCGTCTCCATGATACTCAATAGCTGCAGGCATAACGTAAGGGTTTTGCAAGGAAGGCTATAGATGATTGAAACTGTGTGAACATAACAGATTTAATCAGGATCTCAATTCATAGCTGCATTTTAGAGGATCAGAAATGTTTTGCTCATGCAGAGATTCTTACTGAGGGCCTGATTTAGATTTGGGCAGACGGGTTATTTCGTCACCACGGTGATGGATATCCCGTCTGCCGAAATAAAAATCCCATACTTTCCTATGGGAATTATATTTCGACAGACGGAACACCCATCACCATTGTAACGGAGTAACCCGTCCACTGAGATCTAAATCAGGCCCTAAGACTATGAACCTGTGCTGCATGTTTTGCATGTTTGCAGAGTCTCACAGGCCGAAGGGGCATCGGGTTGCAATATTTGATAGCACAAACACTGTCCCTATTTTGGCACAATGCTTAAGAGTCAAAGTCGCTGAGGGGGCTCCAAGGCAAAGAACTGCATCCCAGTTTTTTATTCACTGTTGATCTCTGCCTCTGCCAGTGTACTGGTCATGGACAAGAAAGCTGTACCTCCATTTAAATGGTTTGAGTTGGAGGATGTGCTGAGCTGGGAGGCCTTTTACTTCCAATCCCCACTGACGATGCGCTCTAAGATCGTAATAGTGGGAAGCACAGATTGCTGCAGTGTGGTAAGGTGTGGACACACTGTCTCTTGTGCTTCTGCAAACTCTGGGGACAGACATGGCAATGCACTGTCACTGGAGAGGAAGTGAGGGGCTAAGTGAGTATAGGGGGTAGGGAGCCCATTCTGAATTGCTCTGTGTGGGGCTATGGATCAGGAGAAGCTGGGCAGGTGGCAGCATGAAGAACCAGAGATGCATGACAGATTTTCAGATGGCTATTGGGGTTGTCCTCTCCATCTGGAGGAACCTGGCCTCCCTACTGGTAGAGGCTGTGCTAAGTGCACGGGTGATGCACCGGGGAGGCAGTGTAAGGCTTGTGTTGTGTCTCATCCACTGGTTAGCGACAGCTGCTCGAGTAACAGTGGCACCGACTGCATCCATGAGACGCATAGTCATTGCTGTGCTTTTTCCAGGCACTGCCTGCATGCAGGAGAGGCATGCTTGCTTGGTTATTAATACTATGCAGTAGTACTGTTTGTACAGATGCTATACAGTTCTTTTAGAACTGCTCACATGTATGCAATTTATGGATGTTGGTAAGACTTCCTGGACTCTTCACTGGTGAAAGGGCCTTTACCTTCACCGGTGGTACAGTGATGGGTAATATTTTAAGCGCTCATTTGTTGCATTCCTTCTCTTCTAGACATAGATGCTGAGTCTTTTTCTAAATGAGCTGGCCCAAACAGTTAGTGTTAATACTCAACTACTTATATGTTATTATTACCAGAGGTATTTTCACTCTAGGTTATCAAATTACCATTACTCCAGTAACTGAACTCACAAATAACTTCTTCAGACTCAGTTTTATGTGAATTTGTTTTAGTGTTTGTTTAGTCCTCATATTTGTACAAATCTTAAAAAAATGAGACACTACGTGCCAAAGTCCCTATGGGCATTTGAGGTTGCAAACTCTGCAATTCGTAAAATCATACGTACTAGCCTCCTTTTGTAATTTAAAAAAGTTTTTCCTGTTCACAAAACGGGGCTTCCAACCCATACCGAATAGCACCTCAGAAGGGGTGTGTAAGAGGCGTTACTCCAAATTGCGAGTTAAAATGGTCTACATCAATGGTTTGCAACCACAATTCCAGTTGCAGACCATTGATCAGTTACTGACTTCCAAATTGGGTTGCTAACTGATTTGCAAGGGGAAGAGGTTCTAGGGGAGGTAGGCAGTCTTCTGGGGGACCACTGCCTACTCTCACTGAAGTTTTTCAAAAGGAAAAACATTTTTTTTAAACAGCCCAAGAACTGGGACTGAATTTTTTTTTTAAAACAAAATTCTATTTTGGAATACAAATACAGGGATGGTGGTCTCTTGTCTCTTGTCCCTTGCAGGCCAACAGCCCTGCGAATGTGAGAATCGCAGTGCGTCGCACATTGTTATCGGCCTAATGAATCTTAATTATGTATGTTTTTTGCAAACGACTGCGATTCCTTATTTTGAGAACTGACTAATTATTCTACTAGTGCATAGGTTTGCCCACAAAATAAAATACTGGTGGTAAAAAGTCAGTGCACAATTTGCGACTGCCTTCTGCATCATGGTCGTTAATACGTCTGCCCCCAAATTATTAAACGTGTAAAGTTACACAGTACTTCTAGACACTGATACTTTAGCTATTGTCATATGTGGACCGAAGTGTCCTAATTAATAAATGGAAAAGATTTAACACATTGAAAAACAATTAATAACCCCTGCGAGCGCCAGTTGGTCATTCTTCAAAAATGTCAAAAGACAAATAAATGGCTACTCGAATACTGTGATGTCATCACAGATCAAAGGGTGACTTATAAGTAATAAATAAATATTGATGCTCTTCCTATGTGTGTCTGACAAACCTTTTGCAGAGGGCGGTTTGTAGAGGGAAAGAGAGGCCTACAGAGATGAATGGGTGAAAGGTAGACTTTTGCCACAAAGGTTAAAGTGGAGGTCATACCATCCATAATCAGGGGTGCAAAAAGATACCTTAATTGCATGAAACTATGGAGAGCATTTTGCATGCATGTTGTATGTTGATCTTGCAATGGCACATGATACTATGACATTTGTTAGATTTTTTTATTGGAGCTGGAGCGAATTTCAGAATGCACACTTCATCGTCAGGACTCTTATCAGAACAAAATCAAGTGAAGCCAAAGGACACATTAATGTGTAATCAATAAGCTTAACATGAAAAGTCATTCCTTTTTTTAGTCCATCAGTCCAAAACTTTGTTTGGTGATTTGTTCCAAACAATGACATGGATCTTGCTTGTGAATGTTGTCATTTACAACAACGGGCATCCAACACATGTTTCATCAAAGCGTGACTTTATCAAGGCTGCAAATATTTAAAATTAGATAGATGCATGTCTTAACATACACATATGAATATATAAATAGATACATGTAAATAAGTCCTAGAAGGTGCTTAAAATTATGTTAAAGGTATACTGGGAAAACTGATATATAGACTGGTGTAAATAGAATTAAGTAAAAGGTAAGAAAAAATAAAGAGCAGCCACCAAAGAGAGATGGGTCAAGAGCATCATTTTGGCATCACGTTTAATCAGCAGAAGTGCTTCTACTGAAGGTTTCTGCGTTTAGGATAATTCCCTACCATCCCAAAAAGTTGATCTATTCTAGCTACTGTTCCAGGTATGAAGTTTCTAATATCATACCATAAGACTTATGTTATCTTTTTCTTTATAGATTCTTTATTTACTACTCTGGATGGGCCAATATCCTTGCGACACAGAATTTTTATGATGAGTCAAAAGAGTACCAACTCAACTCTAGCTATTACTGGCATTCTCAGTTACAAATGTACAAACGTAAATGCACTGATGCAGAGGGGCAAGATGCAATTTTGGTGCCTGCATTACTTAACGAATATTGCAGGGGGGGGGCGCGTTGATCACTCCCAGTGGCCCTTTTGTTTATTTCTCACAGATTTTGTGATAAAGTAAACGTTTTGTTGAACAGGGGCTACTTTGAGATGGTGGTCGTTTCTCCTTGACTTTTGGATGTGTTGAGTCCTATTTCTAGATGTCTGATAACACAAGATGGCGCCCAAGTAGAATGCTGGCAAACACAGCAGCAGGATTTGCTGACCGTGTGTGTAGTGACTTTGAGTATTTTCTCCTCAAGAGAACTATGTTTATTCAAGATGAGCACGATGTTCAATGGGATCTGAAAACATATGGCCATTTTTTTACAGGCTGTCACCGCCAGGCAAGCCTTGCAGTGAGGTACAGTAAAATGCTAATAATGCTACACACCACCATGGGAGACGACTCCCATGGCGAAGGCAGCATTACGTTTTTTATTTTCAGAAAGAAAATCCTGTTTTGGGATTTTCTTTTTAAAAATAAAAAAAACAAGTACTGTTTGGTGCAGGGTTGCATCATGCTGACACTGAGCATTTCACTGTTTGGTGCAGCTCCATGACGGCGGTTCCTGCCAATGCATTCTAAATGACGCCTCATTGGCAGTCATTTATAAATGTGTTGGTTGGTCCCTCCTCCATGGGGACAAAGTAATTTACTCTGTGCCCCTGGTGTAACGATGTGCCATCCACCAAATAAAATAGCAGGCACTCCTTGCATCAACTTACATCCCAGTGGTAGCGGGGTGTAAATTCCATGTGAACACCACTTTTCTTTTTGCAGTTGATCAGTTGCAACTTGTTACCTGGCCCAAACACTGTTTGCCACAAATGTGCCACTATCTCACCAAAGCTACCAAATTGTTTTTCATTCATTAGGATTCTAATCAGGTGCAAAACAAATCTATTTGGGCATCAGGGCATGCAAAACAAACATAATCGGGGGTGATCAGAAAAGGAAAGATAGATGATATCAAATATATTACCACTTTGTGGGATCCTCCCCTGAAGCATAATGTTTTTCATCTCTTTTTCAAATGTACCTAGGGTTGTTATATTGTTATATTAAAAAAGTATTAGTTACTTTCAACTTTGATTGTAAATAGAGCTCCAGGTTATATGGTTTTTAAAAACTAAACTTTTCCAGGGGTATTTACCGATATTTATTTCATGCCATCTTATTGGTATTTATCCATATTTAGTTTGTGTTTTGTGAGTAAAGGAAGTTGTAAAAATGTATATTTCCACATTTATTTAACTGATAAATGGGCACTCATACTTGGACCCATGTCGTGTTTTAGCAAATTAAGCAGCCAAATATAGGATAACAATACACCTACAGGTTAATATTAGCATTATGCTACAAACATATTCCATTATTTCAGCAAATATCATCCTGTTGTTTAACTGCTCATGCTGTCTGTCTGCTCAGCTGTTGGCCTGGAATTGAGAAAAGACAACATGGAGAGTCACTACAAAGAAGTACAATTTTCTGCATTATTCTGCTTCTAACAATAAATGCAGACAGAAAACACAGTGTTTTTTCTATCTGTATTTACCTGTAAAAATCGGAAAATTGGGAGCCATTATTATGACCTTTAAAAATTAGACAGTGCGTTTAAATGGAGATATTGGGAGCTGATCAAATATTTCTGGGGTCTTAAATGGTGCGTCAGCCTCGATCCTAAATGCCATTATGTCTTTTGGGTTATAATTATACCCAAGTCTAGAAGCTTCGCTTTTTGCTATGATACATGCACCATAAACTGCAAAGCAATACAGAAGAAAATAGGAAAAGTGTAACATATTTGGTGATTTTTTAATACTGTTCCAAAAATAATTACATATAGTACATATTATCTTATTTTATTCAATGTTGAGTGAAAAATCAAGAAGATAATTCAGCGCTGATTCTTGCCATGAGTAAAAAGAGTCTGCACAGGAAAGGTTCATAACAATTTTGAAATATCTAACAGCAATATCAAAACTGCTGTTACAGTATTTATTGGAATTCTGAGTTTCACAGTTTGTTTCAGGCCAGAAAAACCACACCATTAAAATGTGGACTCTGAGGGTCTACTGTGAAATTGAGAATAACAGTGGAATCGGATTTAATGCATCTGATCCTCTGGTTTTTCCTCTTTCACAGCTGTGTTTTCACCCAGAGATTTCACATGCTATGAGGAGGCACAGCCCTCCGGGGAGTTGCTATGGCCTGCAGCGTGTCCACAATTCTCATAATCCCAAAGGGACCAGTAATTCCTGCTACCAAATCCATCAGAAATAACAAGTAACAAGTAACTCGTAATGAGGGCCTTAATGGGATGGACTTTACTGAACTTGGAAAGATGGAAAGAAGCCCAGGTGTCTCATGGTGGAGCCAGGTGGTTCACCAAGATCCGAAGCCTCCTCTTGTCAGGGCAAACAGTGCTGGGATGTCCCAAAACCACATCTTCAGTTCTATCAGTATTATGTGTAACGTTTAATTTAAGTTAATGCCCAATGGACATTTTAGTAAAGAATCTAGCAGGAGGAAGTTGGGCACACCCACAGCAGTTTGGGATTCAGATTAAAACTGAATTTACAAAATGGCTTTGTGAATGAAGTGTTCCTGCTGACGTCTGTTGTAGCCTGCTCCTACCCTTCTACCTTAGATCAACAATACAACCTCCACCTGATTTCTTGATAAAAAAATGCTGAAGAAAACTTCTCATGTTTTCCGCTACAGCGTCGTTAGTAAGTTTTCTATGCACTTATTAACTTTTATTATTTAAATAGTTTGTGAATTGGAGCACCTAAAATATTTATCATGATATTTCAATTGATCCAAAATGTTGTGTATGGTAATGTTGTATAACTATGTTGTCAGGGCAACGATGTAGATAAGAGAATGTAGAATGTAGATGGTGAATTAAGCATAAGCCGGGCAGCTGAGCCGGTAGGCATTCTGGGCTGGCCGCTGTTTTCAGAGCTAAATAAAATATAAGACTCTTCAATTAAATCGAGTATTTATTCGAAATAATAATGTTTTAGGGGTGACGAGGATAGGATCCAGAAATGAGAAGAACCACCCGATTCACAATAAGGACACCGACCATAGCTGGACACCGAATAAATTGAGGAACATCATGTGAGAAAGATAAAAAAAAGCACTGAGGTGACTCACTGTCAGAATGCTCATAATATACGCAAGTATTTGTATTATTTCGGAAATTTCGGAAGTGGTTTAGCTTTGTTTAAGGAGTTTGGTGTGATTGTGCAGGGGCTATTTTATGACCAAGGAATTTAAGAGACTTTGTAGAACAAAACCTGAGGAAAAATGTGAATTGATCATACACACTTACCCTGTGTGTCACAAGTGTGAAACATTGTGGATGTGGCAGATCGGATGGTCTTCAGGCATGCGCGATGTATATTGAGCAGTATTGAGGCACGAGGCGGCAGGTCAGTTGGCACGTGAGTTTTGTTGCAGGAGAATTTCTGCTTGAGAATTGTCCGGCCATTAGGGCGTTCTTACAAGGGCCTCGAGTCATGTGTGCATTACGCACGTCAGTTGCCATTTGAAATTAGGACAAGGATAGCAACAATGATGCGCACACCTAAATGCACGTATATTGGTGAACGGTCTTCCGCACACCTAAATGTATGTATATGGGTAACCATACCTTAAATGTGAGTGCAGCGGTGATTCCCACACCTTAAAAGGAAGGGGAATAAAATGGGAAAACTGATGCATATTAGTGTACTTTTGTTAATGTGTGTACATCGGTGATGCACACACCATTATGCTTGAGTGACGTCTGCATGTAGGAAATCAACGGTGATACGCACACCTAAAAAGATGGTATGTCCCGTAAAGAGTGCTAAGATTTGGAATACATTGTGGATATTCGGTGATATGCACACCTTAAATGCATTGGAAAAATTGTGCATTTTAAGAATCTAACGGTGATATGCACACCTACTGTATCTTGTAATGTAGTGTGAATAATATTAAATAAGTATTGAGTAGCACATTATTATAAGATAGAAAGAAATTGTAGGCAACTCATAAAATGATTTGGCAGGTGAGCAAAGTAGTGTTTACAGGATTCTTGCATACAGTAAACATGCAGTCAGTTGTACCTCCACCTACATTTTAGCTAATCCAGGTGCACCCATAATGCTGTGAGAATACACCTAAATATGTAGAAGAGTTGAAATCTTGAGAAAGTGTGTGTAAAATAAAGGAGTCATGGTCTAGAAATAAAGAAGAGAGAAGAAAACATATGATAAAAGAAACTGTTAATAAGTGTGGTAGCATAAAACATATAGCTACATCTAGCAATTATCCTGCAATAAAGGCAAATGTTTTAAATGTCAGAGAATTAGGCATTTTGCAAAAGCATGTAAAAGCGAAGGAAGTAGTAGCAGATCTAAATCTGTTAATGTGATCCAATACGATCCATGTGACAAAAGGGACTTGGAGAATCAATCAGGATCTGATCAAGAAATTCAGGTGCTAATGGTACAAGATTCCATAAATGCATTGGATGGAGAAAACATAAATTCAATTGACTAGTATCAGCTGCCCAAGTGTTTAGTGAGAATATGTGGGGGAAATATATGGATGTAGGCAGATTCCTGTTCCCCATATACATTAATTGACAAGGAAATTTGGTAACAGCTAGGAAATGTAAAGTTGAGTGAAATACAGGTTGAACTAGAGGGCTATTGTGGGGCTGAATTACTGATAATGCTGTGTTTTCAAACAGAACTGAAATTCAATGATAGATGTGCAAAAAGTACTGTATACATAGCTGAAAAAAGAAGATCATTATTGGGATAGAGAGATCAACGGAAACTGGGCATAAAGTTACATCCAAATAAAAAAGAAAAAGGGTTGACTACAATTAGCAATGATGTAAAGAAGCATTTAGGCAAAATCTCGGGTGCTTAAAGATATTTGTTCACAAAATTATATTAAAAGAGAATGCCACACCTGTGGTACATAAAGTAAGAAATGTTTCCATGGCCTTAAGAGCTCCATTGAAAGATTATGTAAGAAAAACATTATCAAACTGATTGAGGCATCTGAGTCGTTATGTCCTATAGTGATTGTGCAGAAATCTACAGGGAGTGCAGAATTATTAGGCAAGTTGTATTTTTGAGGATTAATTTTATTATTGAACAACAACCATGTTCTCAATGAACCCAAAAAACTCATTAATATCAAAGCTGAATATTTTTGGAAGTAGTTTTTAGTTTGTTTTTAGTTTTAGCTATGTTAGGGGGATATCTGTGTGTGCAGGTGACTATTACTGTGCATAATTATTAGGCAACTTAACAAAAAAAAAATATATACCCATTTCAATTATTTATTATTACCAGTGAAACCAATATAACATCTCAACATTCACAAATATACATTTCTGACATTCAAAAACAAAACAAAAACAAATCAGTGACCAATATAGCCACCTTTCTTTGCAAGGACACTCAAAAGCCTGCCATCCATGGATGCTGTCAGTTTTTTGATCTGTTCACCATCAACATTGCGTGCAGCAGCAACCACAGCCTCCCAGACACTGTTCAGAGAGGTGTACTGTTTTCCCTCCTTGTAAATCTCACATTTGATGATGGACCACAGGTTCTCAATGGGGTTCAGATCAGGTGAACAAGGAGGCCATGTCATTAGATTTCCTTCTTTTATACCCTTTCTTGCCAGCCACGCTGTGGAGTACTTGGACGCGTGTGATGGAGCATTGTCCTGCATGAAAATCATGTTTTTCTTGAAGGATGCAGACTTCTTCCTGTACCACTGCTTGAAGAAGGTGTCTTCCAGGAACTGGCAGTAGGACTGGGAGTTGAGCTTGACTCCATCCTCAACCCGAAAAGGCCCCACAAGCTCATCTTTGATGATACCAGCCCAAACCAGTACTCCACCTCCACCTTGCTGGCGTCTGAGTCGAACTGGAGCTTTCTGCCCTTTACCAATCCAGCCACGGGCCCATCCATCTGGCCCATCAAGACTCACTCTCATTTCATCAGTCCATAAAACCTTAGAAAAATCAGTCTTGAGATATTTCTTGGCCCAGTCTTGACGTTTCAGCTTGTGTGTCTTGTTCAGTGGTGGTCGTCTTTCAGCCTTTCTTACCTTGGCCATGTCTCTGAGTATTGCACACCTTGTGCTTTTGGGCACTCCAGTGATGTTGCAGCTCTGAAATATGGCCAAACTGGTGGCAAGTGGCATTGTGGCAGCTGCACGCTTGACTTTTCTCAGTTCATGGGCAGTTATTTTGCGCCTTGGTTTTTCCACACGCTTCTTGCGACCCTGTTGACTATTTTGAATGAAACGCTTGATTATTCGATGATCACGCTTCAGAAGCTTTGCAATTTTAAGAGTGCTGCATCCCTCTGCAAGATATCTCACTATTTTTGACTTTTCTGAGCCTGTCAAGTCCTTCTTTTGACCCATTTTGCCAAAGGAAAGGAAGTTGCCTAATAATTATGCACACCTGATATAGGGTGTTGATGTCATTAGACTACACCCCTTCTCATTACAGAGATGCACATCACCTAATATGCTTAATTGGTAGTAGGCTTTCAAGCCTATACAGCTTGGAGTAAGACAACATGCATAAAGAGGATGATGTGGTCAAAATACTCATTTGCCTAATAATTCTGCACTCCCTGTAATGGCAAGATAAGAATGTGTATGGACTTAAGGGATTTAAACAAAAACATATGGGTAAACTGTCATCCCATACCTAATATAGGTGAACACTTAGCTGTCATAACTAAAGGTAAATATTTTTCTACGATCGATATGCCAAATGCCTACCACCAGTTAGAATTACACAAGGAGTCCAGACATTTGACTTCATTTGTCGCACCGGAAGGGGCATATCGGTTTTTGAGAATGCCTTTTGGTTTATCCTCAGCATCAGCCGTTTTTCAACAAGTGGTGCATAATTTATTCAATGATTGATTTAAGTCAAGTTAGAAGTGGAGTATTCAGGACACACTATTTCTGCTCAAGGGATTAAACCCAAATTGAAAATAGTAGCAGTTGTTGAGAAGGCTCCAAATCCTACTGATAAGAATCAGTTGCAATCATTTTTGGGTCTAGCAAAATTTTACGCAAAGTATGTGGACCATTTTTTGGATAGCATACAACCAATTAGAGAAATATTGAAAAAAGGAAAGACATTTGTGTGGATATCACAATGACAAAGTGCATTTGAGGAAATCAAAAAATGTATTGCTAATTCTGTAGCCCTAACACCATATATTTCAGGTGACAAATCAATTATCGCAACAGATGCAAGTCTGAATTAAGTGGGCGCTGTACTTATACAAAGAGGGAAAAATGGTCAAGAAAAAGTCATTGCATTTGCATCAAGAACACTGAAAGGTGCAGAAGTAAACTATTGTACCACTGAAAAAGAAACAATGGCATGTTAGTGGAGTATACAACATTTTAGAAATAGTGTATAGAGAGCAAAGTTTGAATTATGGATGGATCACAGACCTTTGATTGATGTATTTACAACTAAGGGACAGTGGCGGCTGGCTTGTAGTTACGGCGGGGGGTGGAGTACAATGATAATAATTAAAAACAAAAAGTCACTTACCTGTGGACGTTTTCCTCTCCTAATGGCATCCTCTTCTCCTCTTGTAGTGGCAGCTCCAATGAGGCAACCAGGAAACGCTACTAACAAATCCTGACACTGCTTTCATGCTGGTAATCATCATAAAAGCAGTGTCAGGATTGGTGGGAGCAGGCTCTCTCAGCATACACAAGAGTGCTGGAGATATGTGCTTTCTCTTACCCACCTGTTAAAGATGTTTAAAGTGTGCATGTCAGGCTGGCTGTTGCAAGATGGCCGGCCAAAGGGACATGCACACTTTAAACAAGTGCACAGCTCCCTGCTGCCACTCAGCAGCAATTGCCCCTCTCCGTCCTGACACTCGGTTCAGGATGGGGTACTGAAAAATAAAATGGCAATAAAGAAAGATTATTACCATTTTATTTTTCAGTTCTGGGGCATTTTTTAGGGAATTTTGTAGCGGGCAGACGCTCCTCCGCTCACGTGGAGGGCTGCCCTTGCTAAGGGAGTAGGTAAAGCAACACCACAAATTGCAAAATGGTTGTTCCGTTTGAAAGAATATATTTTTGATGTGAAATATGTGCCAGGTATTAAAAATGTAAATGCTGATTTTTGTATCACACGTACCATTACAAGTAGATGACGATGAAGTGGATAGTAGCAGAGATAGAAATGTCTAGTCTCAAGGCAATATCAGAACAGGAATGGAAAGCTGAAGTTGAGAAGGATGAAGTTTGTTAGAAAGTTATAGAACTGTTACCAAATGGGGGAATAAGGAGTGGGAAAAAAAATGAAATTTCAAAATTCAAGTATGCGTGGCATTAATTACTAACATAGATGGTATATTAGTTAGAGCAGATAGATTGATAGTTCCTGGAAGTCTACACTCCAAAGTACTAACTGCACTACATGAAGGACATGGGGGTATATCAGCCATGAAACGAAAAGTACGCATGGCTTTTTGGTGCCAGGTCTGGCTCAGCATGTTGAAAGATTTGTTAGAGAGTGCTTGGCTTGTGCATGCAGTGATAAACCCCATACTGCACAAGAAACTGCTGTTATAGCCAGGGAATATCCAGAACGGTCCTGGCAAAATATTGATGGACTTTTATTCTAAATGGCCCGACATTACGTTCGTGAGAGAAGTTAAAGCTAGTGTAGTGGTTGAATTTTGTAAAGAAGTATTTAGAAGAGAGGGTTACCTGAAAAGATAATATAGGTTAATGGGTCTCAATTTGTGGCAAAATAATTTGAAGGTTTTTTTTTATTAAGTGGAATTTGTCATAAGAAAATTTCTGTGTACCACCCATGTGAAAATGGTTTAGTAGAAAGATTTAACAGAGTTATAGGAGAAAATATACAATTGGCTTTACAAAGTTGTTTGGATGGTAAGGAAGAGGTCAGGAAATGGTCTGAAATTATAGACCTATGCCACACATCACAAATGAGACACTGTTTATGTGGCTAAGGGGTCGAAAAGCTAGCACAATAGCAGTAACGATCTGGATGAATAGGAACAAAAAGTTAGAAATTAAGGAGGATAGCATAAAACAAAGAGTATGTACAAGTCAAGAAAAAAATAATGCTGCTAGAATGGAAGAGTTTTAAAAAGTTGACAAGGAATTTAAGGTAGGATATTTTGTAAGATTGAGGAAATGTATTGCATATAAAAAAGGGGAATCTAAATGGTCTGAGCCAAAATAGAGTTGTGGAGGTGAAAAGATTTTCCGTATTTGTGGAGGATGGGAAAAGATGGAGTATAAGAAATGTGGTAAGATGCAATGAAAGGGAGTTAGCATCATTCAGAGTATCATCAAACCACAGTAGAAGAAGAGTGGAAAATCACAAAATTTAAAATTAACCGCCAAAGGAGTGTGCCTACAAAGTTCAAAGACTATATTCAGTACAGTTAGTTCAAATTATAGTAACATTTAAGATAGCACATAATATAGGTTAGTGTGGTAAAATTGTATTCATCTTGTGTGATATTTTAAGGGTGATATGTTATGTCTAGTAATGTTGTATACCTTTGTTAGGTCAGGGCAGTGATGTAAATAAGAGAATGTAGAAGGTGAATTAAGCATAAGCCGGGTAGGTGAGCCGGTTCTGCATTCTAGGCTTGTCACTTTGGACAGAGCTGAATAAAATATAGGAATCTTCAATTTAATGGAGTATTTTTTTTCTCGAAAAGATTACATTTTACAAAACACTGCAGTCCAATTGATTGTTGGGCTAGACTGTCGGGCACAGGTCTCTTAACACAGATGCCAACTACACTGGCTCTCTGTTGAAGAAGGGGTTCTATATACTTACATCTCAGTTGAAAAAATGATTCTATTTACTTACATTGCTGTCTTACCATGCATTTTTCAAATCAGATCCTCCTTATCTGCAAGTTTCATTCATAAAGTCCAAACCAACCCCTTTGGTCGGCAACGTATAACAGTCGGGTTATCCCAGAGTTCAGAAAGCAGTACTTTTCAGGATCTTACAGCTAAACACTGGAATGCATCTCCCTGCTCACTAAAGGGTACTTCTAACTGCCTTCAATTTGGAAACTTACTGAACACTCTGTTATTGGACTAAACCTGTGCCCATTTAACTTGACTCTAGTATGATTTGTTTACCACTTGGACACCATTCTGGGTAATACAGTGCTTTATTAGATTTAATAACATAAAATAACATTTACCACTGTGAGCACCACTCTGCTCCTCCATATGCCAGCTGGCCCTCTCACTTCTCGATTCTATTGATGCTGCCTAAAATTCTCTCTGTTTCAATTACCTGAACTCCCCCACAGGTTGTCAGTAAGCTAATAATTTATATTCCATATTTCCTGCAAAAAACTTGTCTTTATTTACAGCCTGAAATTCTTATATGTGTAACTGCTAAAAAAGTTCCTTTTTCTCAGCAGTCACATGAATGTCCGGGCAATGAACTTCTGCTGCAGTCATTTCAACCAAGTTCCTTAAATGCATTTGATCACTGCATCTATGATATATGTTATTTATCTTTCTGCTCTTTTCCTCTATTTCTTCCCTTTTGCAGGAGTAAAATAGGACTGGTTACATAGTTGTGTGAGTTAATATAACACTTATTCACAATGATATAGTTCTACTAATGATTTCAATACCCAGAGAAGGACCACAATATTTATTGTAAAGATACAACATTCAATCTGAACTGTTCCTTTGATTTGGGACCACCATCTTGTCCTGTTCCTTACTAGGTGAGGACAGACATCCAACTGCTAAATAAATCATTAAAAATGTAACTCCTTATTGTGCTTCTTCTCCTTTTGTCATGAGAGCAATGCAGGATACCCTAAGCAACAATTCTGATTTAAGTGTTTCTTAATAGTCAGGAAACCTTGAAACTTTGGTGTCAATCACTGAGCCTCAATCAACCTCGGTTCAACTATAATGCTTTTTGGTTAGCTTGCTACTGCAAATGAACTTCAGGTGTAGCGCTCCCTCTTTTTTATGCTGGTTGAGATAAAGCAGGCACACCTTATGGCTGAAATGTTCTTCTTGCCCAATGTCAGGCAAAGTGCTGTTTACTGAGAAGATGCACTGCCACTGTAGAAGAAGCATGGTAGGGGCTGTATCTGTGGTGCAGAATCAAGACAGTTTCAACAGTGTTTCATGAATGGGTCTAAGATAAGCTTAAGTTCATCCCAAGATCCCCCTGCGGGCCCGTGTACCAAAACATATTGAGTGAAGAGGTATCCACCAACCAGGTAAGTAGCCTAAATACAATAAGCAGACTTACGTGTCAAGAATCAATCTTACTGAGTTGGAAGGAGATTCTGTTATCCAGGTCAAAATGGCATAGGAATGGAAAACACAAACATGGTATTTGTGATGTCCAGCTTCTTATTGGCAGTATTAACATGCATTCGTCCCAGACCTTTCCTTGTGAGCTGTTTATCTTGTTGTGTTTCTAGTATTTGTCCAGTCCATCAGTGACATTCCTTCAAATATCATGCTTTGAGGTTCTGATGTTCCCTTTCAGGTTACTTCCTTTTTATCCTTAACTGTTATTACCTGAGTAAAGACCGGCTTTCTTGCTGCTCCTCTTCTCTTCCTCAGCAGTGCTGCCTGGACTCCAATCTGGCTTACGCTGTGGGTCAAGAGTACTTGTAACCTGCAGCAGTGAGTGTCATATTGCATGAACTATTTTATGCATCTATACATATTAACTCCATCTAACTGTGACATGAATCCCTTCTCTGTTTCTGTTTTGCTTCTGAATGGTCATATTGTCTGTTGCGAATTGTAGTGCTTCTCCCATTCCTGCTCCTTCTTCCCTGTTTCTGCTGGATTAAAGTACTTATCCATGCTGTAAAGTGCTTATATTTCTAACTCTTGGAAGGCAGAGAACTGGCTGCTGGCACCCATGCTAGTCTTAATGTGTCCTTGGTCCCTGACATTAGGCTCATGATGAGATGTCTCTCCATATGGGCTGAGGACAATAAGCAGAGCATATTTCTAGCAGTCTACACGTATGTTTACCTGGCCCGTTAATACTGCTATGTGGCAACCAGGAAGCCAGGCCTCTAAGTACACACCTTAGGGCTTCAGGATCTCACTCAACAAGTCTTGGGGCCATTGAACGCCATGCATCTTTATTCCAGTTCAGGAACAGTAAAGAAACACCAAGACATTTAGAATGATCATTGCTGTGTAACATTACGGAGTATAACAGTGCGATTTTGCCCTGTGCAGCTTTTACAAGAACTGGAAGGACTTAAATGACAAGGTTTCTGGCACAGTGGATGATGCACCAGTGTCCTTTTTCTCTCCTCCAACTAAATGAGGCATGAACTGGTGGAGTCCACATGCAGCTGCAGACGTATGTGTTTGCCACTTGGCTTAAGGTTTGCCAGCACATGGGTCGTCATTTCTATGGGTCAATTCTGCTGCTCTCATTTATGGGGGGGGGAAACAACACACAACTAACACAGATGCTTAGCGATTACAGCAGGAGCTAGTTATTACTATCTGGCTGCCAGCCACTGGATTAGGTAGATAAATAGGCAAAGGGAACGCAGTAGAGTGGGCTGAGTGGATGGTCGAGAGGAGTGAGACTGGTTAGTCTCCCACTGGTAAAGGAAATGCCTGGAGGCAAAAGCTTTGTGGATTGTGTTGCATGTTGCAGGCTGCCAAGCTATTTCTCCCTCACTCGATTAAGGCTCTACTGAATGAAGGCTCTACCAACATTGCATTACTACCATTAATGTCTGACTATGCTACTTGTTACGCCAGTAACAGGTTTCACCCCCACTGTTTTGTTCAGTGATTCTGTGAAATGTTCACAGCATTTGCAGTGTGGAGGGCGGTGGATTCTGATATTGCAGACGGTGCATCTCCCTCCTCAGTCACTTTCTATCCTTTTACTTTACTCATTTGAGTTGTTACCCTTTCTAATTCTTGGCATTCACAGAGGAGTCCCTCTGTGGACTATTCAACCCTGCCCCACAAAACCCACCCTAGCGATTTTCCCTCTCTAGCAACTTCAACAACTATATGTGTCACATTGGGCAAGCTTAGCCTTATGACCAAAAGAAAAACAAAGACCACTCACATTCTGCTCCTACAGTAGGTCCGTAAGATTATTTCTATGGAAGACTGTAGACAACAGTCCAAAAGTTTGGTAGTAGGATGTGAGCAAGCAATTAGCCAGATTTTCTGAGCAGACGTCAGATCCTATTACACATTGCCTCAAATATGACCCTTCTGGTTTGATTGTAGGTCCTGGGAGCTAAATCAGCAAAGACCTTTTCTCCCATAATGCACAACTTACGTATGAAGATAGCTCATTTATTTTCATTTCTGTTCATGTTGCCAGAAAATGTGATAAGATTGATAGTTTTTCCACCACTTTGTATTTCATGAAATCAAATGAACCCCCAAATCTTGCACAAGAATGTCTATATATCTGCCTCTAATTGCATATTTTCAAATCCTTTTATCGTAATGCACTCCTCCATTTTCCATTTTATTGTATGTTTTTATTTTTCAACTGTTTTCTTCTCTCTGTCTACAAAAGGACCCATTTGTTGTAAGCAATACCTCATTTGAAACTGACTCAAGAAAATAAAAAAAAACATTGGTTAACATTGAATTTTATTTTAAATGCAATGAGTGACTTTTTGTAAGGTTGTTATATTCCAGTCTTTAAGTAAACCAGTTTAAGGGGGGCTTTTACAGCTTGACGGAACAGTGGAGGTTTAGCTGTCTTTGTCAGTGCAAGCACCAGACCTAATGGCCTTTCTACTACAAGCCCATCTGATCACCATGACAGCAACTCCATCCTATTTTAGTTGTGGTGCCCATCACTTTGTTTCCTTACCCAGGATGAAAATGCAATCAAGGTGGTCCTGTAAAGGGAAATCTCACAATGGCACTTATTGGAGAAAACTCCGAGCACTGTTGTTTTGTTCTGCAAGAACAAACTCCAACCATGGGAGTTTCTTCTTAAAGAAAAAAGTAATTTGACAAGTGAGCTCGTCAGATAACACTTTAGCTTGACACAGTATCAGGGACTTCAAGAAAGCTGCCACGAGAGGGCCTACACTAAAGGCATAGAGATTCCTGCCTGCCTGGTGGACATTTCTGAATGTGTCAGGTGGCCCTCTGCCTGGTAGGATTAGGATGGCAGGCCACCTACCAAGGTCTGAAATTACTTTGCTAGTCTGGTAACTGACCCCCTGCTCTGGCTCAGCTCTATGCAGTTCACAAGTTATTAGTTTCTCAAACTCATACTCTCAGCCCAGAAGCGTGGCACTTCCAGTAATCTTGGTCTTCCCAAGAACAAAAGGCTTTCTAGATCATTCAGCTCACATGTTTAATAGCGATCTGTTAACAACTGGTCAAAGACATGCTTAGAGGACTGGCAAATTGTCATTGCATTCAGTCTTGACAACCTTTTGACAGAGACGTTTGCTCTTATGTTTTAGCAATAAGGAGACAACAGGAAGCCACAGCACTGGGCCCTTTTGAAGCTCATTGGTCTCACAGATCAAAAGAAACCTTAGTCCATGGAGAAAAGACAGGGATACCCAGACGTTGTGAGTTTGGCTTTGGTCTTGGAGTAACCAGATGAGGCTGCCTTTGGAAGGATCTAGGATGAAGATAGACAGAATTTTACACAAGGCTCCATTCTGACATCTTTAAAAACGTCCGTACTAAGCTTTGTGGCATTGTTTAGCCATATACTTCATGAGTCAAAATTTCTTCTAAAGGGGATCATTTTTCCAAAGACTATTTGTTGACTTATTTTTTTTTAACTCTAGCCTCCATTTGCTTAATTTTTGTGTTGCTTAATCATAAAAATATTTTCTCTTTGCCCAAATGCGTTTGGGTCATTTTATTGTGTATACCTAATAATTGTAATGTTTTTGGTTGTGTGATTCATGTGGGAAACAGCCTTTACATCGTAGCTCAAACCATGCTGTACACTTGCAATGTCGTCCGAACCATGAGTGCGTCTTTACAACACATTCCTTTACAACGTAAGTTAGAACCACTTGCCTTCAGGAAAGCTTTGCTGGAATTATGTTGGACTTTAATTCCAAGACGTTCCCTACTGTTGGACAGACTGGAGTTGGAATAGTAAATTATGCTATTCCAAATCTAGCGTTTTCTCAAAGGCAAGTCGTGGCAACGACTTGCATGGTAAAGGAATGAGTTATAAAGATGCATTAGTGGTTCGAGCCTCATTGTTAAGGCATGTGTCATAAATGCCTGCGTGGTTCTGACATTCAACCGGTTCATGTAGGACATGCATTTTTCTATGATGAAGGCCTTTTGCTAGTGTCCAAGTCAACTAAGCCTGATTTTAATTCCAAGCTTTCGATTGTTCTAAGTTTGTTGGAGCCCCGCAACACTACCCATCAAGATACACTCCTTATTCCTCCAAAGTCTATTAATATGGTTTCCTACACTGTTGAGTTGTTGTATGGGTAAGATTTTGTCAAGCAAATACTAAACTGCCTTAGAAGATTTTGGCAATGTTTTTCCTTTTAACTGGCCGAATTTGACTTTGTTAGATTGTTTTTTGTTTTTGAGTTTGATTTGGCTCATTTCTATTTGCTCTGAGACCATGGACATTGATTTGGCTGCCCTGTTAGATCTATATGTTAGATCTATATGCTATAGCATGAACGGCGTATGCAAGGAAAGGGGTTACTGGTGGACAAGAGCTAGAAAAAGCATTTCAGGACATGAGAAAAAGAAAGGCAAGTGCAGATCATAAAAGCAAGGGGGTTCAGTGGAGGAAGACTTGCACCACTCCTCTTCTCCTGCCCTGTTCAGTGAAGGAAGCAGTATTTCATGCCACAGCCTATCCTCTAGTGATTAGGATGCCAGATATAGAGGATTTTAAAGCACAAAAAGAATTTCAGCTGTAAATGACCTGAAAGAATGCTTGTCCTGGAGAGAAAGGAAGCACTGGCTCATGAACAGAGGATGAGTAAGATGGATGTGCTCACAGTTTCAGCAAGAGTTTGGAGAGCATAACAGCAATAGTTTAGATTCACCCACCTAAGCAGGCTGCACCCAGTTATGGGATTAACTATGACATAGATCATTGCATCTGAATTATTTGATGTATCAGCTAAAGGAGGAATACTAGTGGGTGCAGTTTCTTGGGAGACTTACTGTCTACAAGAGGAATGTGATTCTTATTTTAGGCACCAAGCAGTACATACAGTACTTGCATTTGATATAAATTCTTTGTTGGATTTTTCTGTAGCAACATTCACTTAACATGGAAAGAGAAAAAGGGTAAATGTTGTAGTTCTCAAGACGTATATTTGCTCAGGAGTTTGGATTGACCCCTGAGAAGTACTTTAGGAAATTCAACGACACCTTGAAAGAACCTCAAAAGTACCAGATGATTTTATAACTCCCTTGCATCAGCAGATGGCTGTGAGAAACCTATAATGGATGATAACTTATAATGAACTTTACAATTTGATCATTAACACTGTAACATCATATACCATGAACAACATAATACTGGCACTGAGCTACCCTCACTGGTTACCTTTGGCGGCAAGGATCAAATTCAATTTTGTCATTGCCCTTTAAAGCCCTAAAACTTCAAAAATCAACCTATTGTCACTCCTGTTTCCCCATCTCTAGCTGGATGGAAACATAAGGTTTAAAGAGATGTTCTAAACGGACACAAAGAAATTATAATTCAACTATGCCACATCTAAATCCTTTTTGGAGACTTCTCCTCACTAGTATTGAATTCTCTTCCAGAAGACAACAGATGTCAATAGGACCTTAGCATCTTTCTAAAAACTGAAAAAAATTACTCTTAAACTGACCTTTAACACTGACATGCTCTACTCTCCTTCCTCTACTGTATGAAATAACCAGATCTCTTTCTCTTAAATCTTTGTTTCACCTTCTACTTTGTTTTACTCTTCATCTCGGAGGCTTCACACTCCTCTCAGTTGCTTATATAGTTCCAATAGTTTTGTTCTAGTGTAAGTTATACTGACCTTATGGTTGCAAAACAAAGCTAAATGTATTCCAGAGCCCGTGTCTCAGAAATATTTGTTCTTAGAAAGCACTTTGACACCTCCAGTACTGATGCATTCCCCCTAGTATACAATTATCTTTCACAAGACATCAGTAGTATGGATGACACTGATATTTCTTTCAAAAGAAACTCAATACACAACTTCACTACCTGCAGGAAATGTCCAAACGATTTTTCTCACCTTCCTCTACTGAATGAAGTTATAGCTATTCTTAGTTCAGTACATTGACATTATGTTGAACATACATGATTCAATGATTTTTCTAAGACAGTGTCTCAAAATGAATTGTACTCTAAAGAATTCTAACACCACCTGGGGATGAGAAGCACTATATAAGAAGCCCTAAAATGAATAAATAAATCAATAGATAAATAAATAAATAAATACATAAATTGAAAGAGCTATTTTACAATAACTGTTTTTCAAGGTTGTGTCAGTATATAGTTGACTTTGGTCTCACTGACCCTGAGAAGCTTTAGCTCAGTACAAGGGTGTTTAGTAAACACCAATTAGGAGACCAAAATAAAAGTGGGTTGGTTACTAAAAGAGATCACGAGACAATATTAAATAAATGGGATCATGTTTGACATGATATATTACAACAATGCCATTATGAACTGGAATTAGGCTTCCCATGTCTCACCCAATTTTGTCAACTTCAGTTCTACCAATAGAATTTGTGGGCCAAAATATATGACCATATTTTTTTAATTTGACGACATGACTGCAACTCATAATATTAATCTTGAGCTTCTAACCAAGAAACCCAGGCTCCTTAGTAAGCAGTACTTTGAGGTATTCTGCAACATAAGTCAATTATTTTTTAAGTCTGTACTTTAGAAGTAAATGATAGACAGTCCTTGGATACTTAATTACCTTATTACAGATTAATTCCATGGATAAATGAGAAATATGTACATCAACATCTGCTTAGGGTAAACATACCTATTGTTTTTTGACAAGATTACAGACATTAAAAAAGTCCTGCTCAGATGTACCCACAGAGTACTTGTTCTTAAAATTAGTACTGGAAGCAAAGTTGGGTGATTGAGCTAAGCTAATTCTGCATACGATAATTAATTAATACAATCACTTCCCTATAAAATTACATGTGTGTCCTACTGCGAATAATCTTGGTCTGATTTGTACATGGAGTCAGAAAACCAGCCCCATTGTTTAAATTTGCTACATATTAAGAAAATATCAGAAATTACTTTTCTTTATTAGAATTTTGGAGTCTATGTTATATCAATTCTCTCAGCATAGCTGGTTTAGTGTTTATTCATCTCGTGTTTATATTTGCAAAAAGTTTCCTTCTGAAAAAAAATACTTTCAGTTGCTTCTGCAAATATTCCATTTGCTTCAATGATCTGCTTCTCCAAGTATAGCTTTTTTTGTCATCAAGCATGATTTCTTGAACGGATTCTTTTATCAACTTTGCATACTTGTTAATGTTTGTACCACCTGAAATGCATTTTCCCGATTTCTGTGAAGGTGCCAATAGTTCTATTATCATGGACATTCAGGCAGCATTACAAAAAAAGTTAGTTTCACAAGATTTTCACTGTAGTTGGACTAGAATGGAGGCTGTAAGTAAAGCAATTCTTCTGTGGTGAATTTAATTTCTGTCATATTGAACTCCAAGATACCTATTTATAGATAACAATCCTCAGGTGTCACATCTCTAGCCGCATTCTCATATGTTTAAAACTGCTAATCCCTCCCCTAGTGTTTGTGTTGCCTTCTGACCCAAGGCCCATCTTCACCGGTCTTCATATATTTCCTCCTGCCCCCACTCTCCAGTCCTCTGTACAGCCTTCAAAGCAAGATGAAACCCACAAATCAGATCTTTCTCGGTTCATAAAAACTAGTTCTTCATTATTCTTTTCCTTCTGAAGATGAGATAAAATAATGTTTCCTCTGAATCCCACTGAATGTGCTGTGCACAAAATTAGATAATGTATGCACCTCATCATGATTAGTGATTCATTACAGTCCCTTTTCACATTATCAATAAACAGAACATCATGACCATCTGCCAACTTGTAAGTGTTGGACCTGGCCCTCTCTGTTGAGTTGTCCACAGACTTTTTGCCTTTTCCCTCCACTTTATGGGTAACACGTTTTTGCAGGCTTTAGGATTTAACACTTTACCACTTCTAACCAGTAATAAAGTGCAAGTGCTCTGTGCTCTAAACATGGTAATACTGACTTATCTACAACTGGCATATTTAATTTACTTGTAAGTCCCTAGTAACGTGCACGATATGTGTCCTGTGCCTGTAAATTAAATGGCACTAGTGGGCCTGCGGCACTGATTGTGCTACCCACTAAAGTAGCTTTTAAAACATGTTTCAGGCCTGACACTACAGAGCCTATGGTCAGAGTTTTAAACTGCCATTTCGACTGGTCAAGCTCACCTACTTGCCAGGCCCGAACCTTACTTTTTATTACATGTAAGTCACCCTTAAGTTAGGCCCTAGATAGCCCCAAGGGAAGGGTGAAGTGTATTGAAAAAGTTGGACATGTACTTTTAAGTTTAACATTTCCTAGTAGTGAAAAACTGTTAAATTCGGTTTTCACTACTGCTAGGCCTATCTCTCCCATAGGTTAATAATGGGATTACCTTGATACAATGTTTAAGTGCAATTTCCAATTGGTAAAAGATAAATTGTTGGAGTTTGGTGTCTCTGGACTCACTATTTAAAATCACAACTTATGGTGAAGTCTAATTTTACATTGTAAGTCTGAAAATGCCACTTTTAGAAAGTTGGCATTTTCTTTCTTTAACCATTCTGTGTCTCTGCCTGTCTCTGAATACACATATGGGGTGGGTGACAGCTGGGCTTTGTGCATTCCCTCCAGTCAGCCACACACAAAGAGAACTGAGGTGTCCTACTTACCTCCTGATGGCCCATCACCATGCTGATGGTTCTTCCTGGCCAAGAAGGGAGGGAGGAGGTTACACCTGCACCTGAATAGAGCTATGTCTCTCCACATACAAAGAGCTGATAACCCCCTGTAGAGTGTCTGGAGCCAGGGAAGATAGGGCAGAGAACTTGTGCACTTCAAAGGCATCTCTCTGAAATCTCCCCCACTTCAAAGGCACAACTGAGTATATATACTGGACCCCAAACCCCACCAGTAGTATACTTCTTGATCTGAGGACATTCTGCCAGGAAGAAGGACTCCTGTGCTGCCAGGAGGGACTGCCACTCTGCTGAACTGCTTTGCTGCATTTGCCTGCTGTCTGCTACCTCTTGCCTAGGAGTGAGAAGGAAATGACATGCCTTTCTACATCCCCTAAAGAACTTAAGTGACTCCAAGGGCTTGTTGGCTTGCCTCGTGTTCTGAAATCTGAAGGCCATCAAAGATTTCCTTCCATCATGCTAAAGCTGCTGGACTCTGCCAGCTGTGAGTCCTGTCCTGCCAAGAGGTGCCAATCCAGTCCTGGGCCTTGAAAATGGACTTTGCATCTGTTCTTCTACAAAGAGCAACATATCAACACTGTTGCGCTGATCGGAACCACCGCATCCTCCTTCGATGCTGATGCATTGCCGCTGCCACAGAGATCTCTGTATCAATGACTGCATGGCTCAGGATTGCATCACCACCAGGCTCGGTGCTTCACCTTCACATCGCTCACTGCGCGGCTTGACGACAACGCATTGCCCTCATTGTCAGGGGTTTGGCGCTGCACCTCAAGGACATCGCTTGATGACAACACATGCCCTGGACTGTGTGGCTCAGCACCATCGCATCGCCCCTCAACTTCGATGCGACCCTCCATCCAAAAGGCTTTTTTGCAGGCCCATTGTGGGTCCTGTAGCCGGCCTGCTCTCCATCACGGTTGACCTGAACTTTTGATTTAACCTAGTCTAGCGTGACCTCACGTAACCTTTAACACTATAGACTTCTAAGCACTATATTGCAGTTTATTCTTTAAAAATCATATCTTAAGTTCTACTTATTGGATTTGTGTCATTTTGGTCTCATTTTACTCAACAATATTCTTTATTTTTCTAAACTGGTGGGGATCTTTTGTGGTGTTTTCACTGCATTACTGTAATTTAGTGTTGCACAAATACTTTACACATTGCCTCTTACGTTAAGCCTGACTGCTCTGTGCCAAGCTACCAGCGGGTGAGCACAAGTTAATTCACAGTGTGTATTTGACTTACCCTCACTAGGATTGTGGTCCCTGCTTGACCAGGGTGCATACCTCTGGTAACTTTCTAACAAACCAGACAGCTGTCTTCTGTGCTCTCTGAGGTTCATGGATGTGACTAGCAGGTAAACCGCCACACAAAGCATTGCACTAAGAGGGCATTAACTAAAGTTTCTCTCACCTGAGCTCTGCTGGTTATGGACAGAAGTGAGAGGATGTGACATGATTCCTTAGATGAAAGAAGCAGCTACTGACTGCTACGCTGAGGGGATTGCTCATGGATATATCTTCCTCAAAGATTTAACCTTTTCTTTTACTGGAGAAAGTTCTTTGCACCAACAACTTTAACGTTACATGTTTAATAGGGTAATACTGTATTCTTCCCAAGGAATCAGTGTAAAAACTTGGATTGTTCTTACAAAATGAAAATAATTTCACTGCAGACAGAAATATAAATGCTGTAGGCCCAGAGTTTAGTAGAGCTAGGCTATTTTATTTAAGTATTTTTCTAAGTGTTTAATTGCACATTGATTTTGAAAAATTGAAAAATTCCACAAATCGTGTTCAAGAATCATCTAATTGTATTTTACAGAATGAATTCAGGTGTATTAGAGAATCTAGGGCCAGATGTACAAAAGGATTTTACCCATTCTGTGTCTATGGGAAAAAGCTTTCGTACATATGGCCCTTACTCTTTTTATATTCATTAATTAAAGAAGGAATACATTTTTTTAAAGAATCAAGGCCAGATGTACTAAGGGATTTTGCAAAATCTCAGTTTGTGACTGCAAACTCCCTTTTCTAATATACTGATCCCATTTTGCAAATCAAGAAAGCTTTTCAGTGCCATTCAAAGGGGTTACTCACCCATACTGAACTGCAATTTGGAAAAGGCATATAAGGGGCACTCCTTCCAAATTGTGATTCGGTTTAGTATGCATCAATGTTAAGTGACCCTAATTCCAGTGGCAAATCATTCATTAGTTACCTACTGCCAAGTTTAAGTGGTAACTGATTTGAAAAGGGGAAGGTTTCCATTTTGGGCCCAGACCCCTTTGTGAATCATGGTGACAGCCTTGGGGGAGTAGGAAGGGATCCAGTGGACCACTGCTTGCTGTCATGTAAACTTTCCAAATTGAAAAGCATTTTTTTCTAAGGAGAACCAGTTCCTTTAAGGGGCTGCTTTTGGAATGCAGTCCTAGAGATGGTGGTCAGCTCTCTTGCATCTCACCATCTCTATGACTGTAGCCATGCTGGGGGTGGGGGAGAGGAAAGGGTCGCAAAGTGAGACCTGCTAAATTACTATTATTTAGGTAGGTTATTCTGTGACCCCCGTGATTCCTTATTTCGAGAACTGGTCTATCAGTACATAGGTCAGTTTCCACAATAAATTACTGGTCGCAAAAAGTCATTGTGCCATTTGCAACCATTTTTTGCATCCAGGAGGATTAATATATCTGGCCAATTTCTTTTTTGAAGAATTCAGTCATGCATCTCTTTTTCATAGGTCAACTTTCTGTACAAAATGAGTATGATTTGCAATTTGCGGCAAAACAAGTTTTGTGACAGTATCTATGCAATTCAGTTTTAGTCCAATTAAATTTGCCCAATCCCAATAAATGAATCCAGTTTGCTTTTCGCATCCTGCTAAATTCTACTGAAGTTCAATAGTGCTCTTTTTTTCTTAACATAAATACTATGCAAATAATACATTTCACATGGGCACATATAACCTAACTTTCTTAATAATAGGGATGCATCTACAACACAAGCCACAAATGTTTACTTGGGTATTAAAGTTTGAGATTACCTATATCATCTTCTGACCCATGCTGCTCGGTTAGCTGTCCATTAGTTTTCAATGTTTTTTCCTCCATGTCATCACACATGGTTCGGTCAGAGAATTTATCTTTTTCGTCATCTGTTGTGGCTGTATCAATTAAAATCTGAACCTTACTTTGCAGGGACTCTTTTTGGGTTTGGACTCTTTCTTGGACAATGGATTCCTCTTCGGGAGTCTGAGCCTCTGGCTCAGACGCACTTTGCAGCCTCTCTTTCTTGGGGGGAACAGGTGTGTCGATTTTGGGGTCCTGTTGGACAGATGAGATTCTCACAGGAAGTCTTGACTTCCTAGGGTGCTTGACTGGGCTCCTGTTCTCCTCATTTCCATTGATCTTCCCATTGTTCTCTGTGAAAGTGATGCTTTTGGATTGTGTAGAGCCCTTGCTCCTCCCATAAGTAGACCTAGGTGCTGAAGAAGATGAAGCCCCTTTTCTTGAAGGGGGCACATGTATATAGAGTGGCTCATCTTCGCTGGAAGAGGGTGTTACTGTCCTGTTGAAAGGGTATCGCGTTCTCTGTGGATATTCAGGGGTTGGCTTTGTCTGACCCTCTTGGCTCTTATCAGAGTGCACATAGATAGCGCGACTTAAAGGAAAAAAATGCCTGCCATTGGACTCTGACGAGCAGTGATTCTCTAACGACTCCCCATCATTTGCGCTATTCACTATCGAAGGATCAGCTCCTTTCTCCCAAAACGTTTTCAGAGTCCTGAAGTCCACAGTCGTCTCTAGTTCCTTCGGTTTGTCTGCCATTGAAAATACAGTAAAGTGAGACCCTTGTTTTAGAATTTTGCCACTTTCTGCATCTGGAGAAGACAAGCTTGAACTTGTGAGTGGCTCAGTTGTCTTGACAATGGTGTCATACTGCCCCTGGTTGTCCAGAACTGACTCAGGCCTAGGGAATCCTTTGATAGATTTCTGCTTGACTGGTATTCTACTGGGAACTGGGCTTTCCTCTTGCAGTCCTTTCTTTGGTGCTGTCTCAACAGGGATATCCCAATCAGTAGTAGAAGAGAGATTAACTGCTTCCTTTTCTGAAAGCTTAGTTGGTGATGTAGGAAGAATATCCTGGCCTGAAGAAGAAAAGATGCAAATGTTATTCAGAAAAGAAATGTGTTACACTATAAGCGGCACCACAACCTTAAATTATCTGTTATGAACTTGAATATAAATTATGTTTTAAAAGCATAGGCACCATTCAGGAACATAGATTGTGGTCCATATTGGTTGGTGAAATCATAGATAGCTAATTCGTTGATAGTAAAAAAGCAGAAATTAAAAAACAGGAAACTGTTAGGAAGAAGGTTTCCCAATTTGCATAAATAGTGGCAGGCTGCTGTGGATGTCGAGTAGGTAAACACATGTCGGTTCTAGCAGCCAAATAGCCAAAGCTGGCAGAGGGGTGAAAACAAAGAACCTGCCGATCTCACGTTTGTGTACCAACATATTCAGTGGTCTATTGTGGAAACAGAGGTGCCAATTCTCAAATGCATTTATGGGTACATAAAGTAGTTCTATAGGCCTTTGTGAACTGGCCGCGAAATATTCAAAACGCGATTACTAAATGTGCAATGAAGGCATCCTCCTTTCTATTTATCTAGCTGTACATGGACATCCTTCAAATATTCACATTTTATGCTTTGAAGGAAATACACACAGGCATTAAAAAATAGGTGAAACATACTACTGGAGTACTACTTAAGAAACCCATAAATGACTTTCTGAATTGACCTCAGAATGTGCACTTTCTACCTGCAATCATGTCTTCCCTAGACTAGAAGTGGAGGGGTTTTAATTTGGATTTCATGTGCCTTCATGCTGTAATAAGCGTGACAAAGGTTGTTAAATTAGTATTAACCTTTGAAAAGTGCAAGGGCAAATGCAGAAACACAGCCAACATAGTGAAGTTTTAGTATTTACTAGTTTGGTAGAAGGGAATGGTTGGTGGGATCTCCTGATCCACATGTAAAAGTTGGTGTACACCCACAAATTTATAAATGGTAATACAGTGCTTCATTTGGTCTAGGATGCTACACTCCTAGGTAGAGCCAAAATAGTATTGCCTTTTAATCATAATTCCAAAGAGCAAGTCAAGACGTATGAAACTACGCAGTTCAATAAATCTCAATGAATTGCAGGTCAAAGTCCCTTAATTAGAAGAATTATTCTATGAACAAATTGAAATAAACGTGTTTTGAAAAAGGAATTGTGATGAAGATAAGATAGAACAACACCTCGCTTACTGAAATACTACATTGTGATCCTACCAATAAGGCCCTGAAGACATATCTTAAAGCTTATACTTCAAAATGTTCTTCAAAACACTTTGGAAGTTGGATGGATAACCCCAAAAAGATGCTAGATGAATAAATATCCACAGACGCACGTCATGCACATGCTCCCAAATATATTTGTTTGGTGGATCCTCCATGTAGACTTGTGTAGAGTATTCACAAGTATAAATTTACACATGGCTAAATCTACATATGTAAATTTCCTTACTCTTTGAAGTAAACTTACTACTTTTGTTATTCATCATTTCCGAGTGCTGATTTACTGTAAAGTCTAAACATGCATATCTAAACCACCTTTAAAAGGGGGTAGAGACAAATTTACAATTGTAAAGTTACTAGAAGTAACTTCTCACATGTTTAAGAAGATCTCTTCCGCTAGGATGGAGATACAGACCACTGTGTGGGACAGCCCCCTATGGGAAAGTATAGAGAACATTTTTAAAGTTTGTTATTCTTTAAAAATATTTCATGTATTTTATTATAATTATAAAATATAAATGTAAAATAATGTAAATGATTTATTAATAACGCAGAACTAATAAAAAAGTTACAGAACATAGGTTCATTAAATTAAATGCATATTAATTAATTTAAATATATGTATTTAATTTTTAAATATTTTAAAGAATAATTACACACAAATCTCACTCACAGTAACATTTTTAATTTACTTGATATGTATTATATTTTGTTAAAAGTCTTGTGCTGAATTAATTGAAACTATTTTTCATTTTAAAACAAATGTTTAGAAGTTGAATTTTATTTTTTTAAATATGTTTACTACATTTTGAAACAAAATAATTTGCTGATAATTCTATATCATTCTTTAACATTAAATTAAATATATTCATAGATCTGAAAGTCAAATTAATTTTATTTAACATTATGGGGGTTATTACAACTTTAGAGGAGGTGTTAATCCGTCCCAAAAGTGACGGTAAAGTGACGGATATACCACCAGCCGTATTACGAGTTCCATAGGATATAATGGACTCGTAATACGGCTGGTGGTATATCCGTCACTTTACCGTCACTTTTGGGACGGATTAACACCTCCTCCATAGTTGTAATAACCCACTATGTCCTGTAGAATGTTAGTTTAGGTTCTTGCCTCTATTGTTTTCTGTGAGTGTGTGTTGTGGGACCTGTGAGTTGGCTATGTGTGGAGCGTCACTTACTCCAAGGCTGGGCTGAAATATGCCTACTACTATTTTGTTAGTTTTGGGCTGTAATAACTTTAGGGGTGTAGTTTATGTGTAGCAATGTGCTTACTCTTTTGTGGGTGGTTGTATGAAGTATCGTGTCCCTTCCTAAAGTTCTTACTTTGCCCTACACCCCTCACATTTTGTAGTAGATGTTCCCAATTTTCCCATCCCTTCCTCGGGCACTACCCATATTTACTACTAAATAGTACACTTATACATGCAAAGACCTCCCCATAGAAAAGATAGGTGAGGTTGAGTTTTCACTTGTAGATTTGTATTTGTAGTTAGTAAGCAGTGCTAATGTAGTACTACTTTATGTATTATAAAAGGCAGTTTGTAAATCAGACCTATTACTTCTAGTATCAGTTTGATCTTTCACTGTCAGAACCCCTTTCAGAGGGTCACATGGCATGCAGGTGTTACATGTCCCAATTGTCGCCATTGATGGGCCAATAGCCCACCAGGATTAGGACTGCCGTGGTTAAGCTGCCCACAGGTAGGCCTCCTTTCCTTTCCTTCCTAGAGCACCTCTGTAGGAGGTAATCCCCTCTTACTTGAATATTTAATATAGATATTTAGGGATCCTAGCCCTGACTAATGCCCCCTGACCTCTTTTGGCACTCCGAAGTGGGCAGAAACATGTTGGCCATGCATCAACAACTAGGTGACCCTTCAAGTCATTATTCTCAGTAGGTGTCCCATCACTTCATTTATTCATACCAGCAGTCACCACGAGTATAGGGGACTTATACACAGACAGAGAACTAGGCACTTTCCAGGATTAACAAGAGGCACATGATTTGGGAGCTGGCCAATTTCTGACATACAGTGCCCTTACGCTAGAGATCAGGAATATATGGTCAGTAGGTCAAGAGGCTCCAGCCCTTCACCACAAGCTACAGTGTATATTAAAGCATGGACTAGGGAGAAGGGCTGTTATGATGCTCTATGCGGTGTTGCAGGCTGCAGACGTGGAACTTGT
Organism: Pleurodeles waltl; assembly: GCF_031143425.1. NCBI lineage: Eukaryota > Metazoa > Chordata > Amphibia > Caudata > Salamandridae > Pleurodeles > Pleurodeles waltl. The sequence continues at coordinate 131,610,106 of NC_090438.1, read as the reverse complement.
GTTGCTTGACAGGCCCCACTGGGACACATGTCTAGGGACTATTTTGATGGCCAAGCAATGGGGTATTGGCGCTCGAGTCAGTGAAACAGATGTCTCCCAATGTTCGCCTGAATTTCACCCAATTCAATTACTTGCATTACACTCACCTTACATCACACCTACACCATAAAATGTTTTCGGGGGTGCCACCAGTGTATCCTCGGTGGGGCCATCATGACGCAAGATTTCTACGTATGGCATGGGACTGCCCTCACCAGCGCAAATATGGGCTCAAGTCATGGAACATGTATCGGCGGTGATTGATCTATGACTATCACTGGACCCATTGTTCTGCCTTGTTGGAGTTACTAATAAAAAACGCACTAAGGATTGTTTAAAACTGGCTGTTCTGGCTGTGCTCCTCTTCAAGTGACTTTTAACCATTGCATGGAAGGCAGCACAGCCACCACCAATAGATAACTGGCTGTGGGTCACCATGAGATGGGTGACGACTGAATCGAATGTCATGGCACAAGACCCACACATCTAAACTTACTTGCCAGGCCCAGGACTCCTCTTTTACTACATGTAAGTCACCCCTAAGGTACGCCCTAGCTAGCCTTATGGGCAGGGTGCCATGTATGTAGAAAGGCAGGACATGTGCCATATTGCATGGCCTGTCCTGGTAGTGACAAACAGCCTAACTTGGTGTCTCACTGCTGTGAGTGCTGCCTTCTCATAGGATTGCATTTGAAATGCCCTGCCTTATGTGTAAGGGGTATTGTCTGATTTATGAGGGGTAGCGTAGGCGTGTTTGGTATGGTTGTGATGGTGATAATAAATACTGCTTACTGGTGTGGGTGTATTTTTTATTACTATCACAGAAATGCCACTTCTAGAAAGTGCGCATTTATCTGTACTTATGACTCTGGTGTTTTGCAGCTTGACTCCAATCCACGTCTGGGCAGAGTGACAGTTGGGGCTTTGTGCATACTTTTCAGACAGCCTGTACACAGGGAGGGTGGAGGTGTCACAGAGGTGCATCTGCATACTGAATAGTCTTCCTGGGCTGAGAGAAGGGAGAGGCGGGGCACACCTGCATTTGTAAAGACTGTGCCCTGGCCTCACACAATAGGGTCGTTAACCCCCCACTGATGCTTGGAGCCTGTGCTGAAAGGAGAGAGGGGGCACTCCCAGAACCAGCTGTAACTGGCTGGAACCTCCTCTCCCTACCATTGTAAAACACTGTAAGAACTGACTATAAGTACAGGGGAATTTTCCCCACAATTTGGAGACTCTTGGAATCATCTTGGAACTGGACACCAAAGGCTGAAAGGACTCACCAGGAACCGCCATGGACTGCTGCTGCTGTGCTGACCTGTGACCTGCCTGGTCACTGTGAAGGACTTGCCACTTGCTGCCTTTCCCTTGTGCTGGCCTGTAGCTGGGCCCTCCACCTGAGGACCTTGTCTTAAGATTCTGCTCCCCAGGGGCAGGGTGCTGTGGCCCCTGACCCCTGCATCCATTTCTTCACGAGGGGTGCTTCTCCGTGGTTGCGGCTGCCATAGCGCTGATTGCAGCGTGCTTATGGAGCCTTGGGAGCTCGTAGGCTCCTTGCTGCATTGTGCCCCATTAAATAAGATCACCGCAGCGGCCCGGGAAGCTGGAAGAACACTTGTGCACCGCATCGGGTGCAGGCGAGTGTCTGCTCGGGCCCCAGGAGGGGTCTGATCTTCTTGTGGCTTCACGGCAGGACCAGGGGAAGGCGCGGGGATTGCCCCCTTCCCCCTGGCCTCTGCGTTAGGAGCAGGGCGCTCCTTTTCTGCTGTTAGGTAAAACGGGCATTATTGTGGGCCCCCCCTTGGTGGAAGGGCCAGTGAAGTCCCTGGGGGGCCCCCAGAGATCGCAAGCTCCCGGGAGGGGCCTGTCATTAAACCGGAGGGGGTGCGTGGTGCCCCCCCTCCTGCCCTAAGTTGTTTTTGCTGGCTTTGGCCCCCCTCGTGAGGGCCGGTTGAGGCCCTGGGGGGCCCCCAGTAATCACGGTCCCCGGAGTGGCCTGTCTATAAAAGAGAGGAGGTGCATGTCGCCCTCCTCTGACCCCAGAGTATAAGGGAGGCCCCCGTTTTGCGCATAGGAGCGCCGGGGGCCCCATTGTTCGCCTTCTAGGGACTGGAGGTGCCTTCATCCAACCAGGTACTGTTTAAAGGACCAATATAGTTGCAATCCAAAGTTCTTTCTACAGACTTTTATTTGATTTATATATTACCTACCTGCGTTTGATGTTTTTACATATGTGTATGCAAATGTTCCTTTTATGGACATGCTTGCTAATATGTTTTTCTAACTTGCCATATGTTTTCTAATGTTCCTACTATGGCCATTTTATGATATTCTTATGACAAGGGCTGTGATGTAATACATGTTTTCCTGACTACTGCTTATATTGCAGAATGCTGAGTAACCTGTGTGTTATGTGTGACTACTGCTAGTTTGCAGAGTAACTAATGTGTAACGTTCTGACAACTGCTAAGGTAGCAGGATAGTACTGATATGTGATGTTTGGTCTGATAATTGCCTTGTGTACAATACAGTATATTTTCATATAATCTGGTGTTGTGTTTCCTTTGTGGTGGGGATATTGCGTCACGTGTGTTGTGTGTGTTGTGCAAACGCTTTACAAATTGCCTCTGGGTTAAGCCTGACTGCTCGTGCCAAGCTACCAAGGGGGTGAGCAGGGGTTATCTTGGACGTGTAACTCCCTTGCCCTGACTAGAGTGGGTAAGTTCTGCCTGGCTGAGGTGCATACCCTAGCCAACCAGAAACCCCATTTCTAACACTTGGCTATTGTGTCCATTACTGTCAGATGGGCATGTACAATAAAGGGCTGACTAGAGACAGTGTTGCTTTGACTCCTTCATGTAGAGACTGTTCTTTACATTATGGTAATGAGAGTTATATGTGTGCACTCACGTTCTCCAAGGTATATTATTTTACAATTACAAGTTATGAGATATGGCTTCTCATGAGGAATTTTTTCTTCTCTCCTTTGTTTACTAGTACATATGCAGACACATCTGCTGTTGTCAATCTGCTACCATTGCTGAAATTTTGAGTTGCAAATGGCAATAAAGAAATATTTTTTTTCATGGATAAACTACAACAGGTTCATATTATAGGTCAAGCTCTCCTATGCACTTTAGATATCATATAATTACATACATCTATTGCAAACGGTGAATTCAGGGATGCTGTAGAATGCTGTACACCCAACAATCCACTGACAGAGCAAACATATTTTTTTTTTACAGTTTATCAGTGTCATACTATCAATTACTTTCAATGCAGATGGCTGGAACTTTGAAAAGGTTCAAAGAGGCATAATAACATGCTAATTATTGTAGGTATAAATTTAAAATTGATAGTATTCTTTTGGTTACAAACTGGAATGAGTACACTTTTGTAATTGAGATATATTGCTGATGTATTAATTTTTTGGAAAGGGCCTCACCATTAGTTGAAATTGAATATTCAAACATGTTGTTCTTCACGATAAAATATAAATCATATTGAGAATTAGCACATTTTTACAAACATTATTTGGATCTCAACATTGCATTAGCAGAAAATAGTTAGCTTTGCCATTTATTAAAGACATAGATGAAAACAGTACTCTATCCTACTCAAGTTTCCATTCTTTAAAAAAAAGAGCTATATATTCACAATCATATGTATTAAAAGAATATGTTCCAGTAATGAGTTGTTTTTAAATCTAATAGTCAGGAGAATCAAGTTGATAGTACTAAAACTGTGCTCATTATATCAAGTAATAATGAACTAATTTTTAAGAAACCACTTTTTTTATTTCACAGATTGAGAAATATCAAAAACATCATACCTACATCTCAATTTACAACAAACAAAATCGTGCACATTGTACTATTCAATCAACTTTCCAAGGAGAAACATAGCAGTATCTAAATTGAATTAATATTTCAAGAAGCACTGGCAAAGCCAGTAGGCCTGGCCTTGACAAGCAAGTGAAGTGTTTATTTTTTATTGCAAAGTTATACCTCATATTGAAAAAAAATAGAACTTGCTGCTACATTTAGTTGGCAGCCATACGCTTGCAATCCAAATTTTAAATGTAAAAATATTGTGAACATAAATTACATATAGAAGTCAAGTGTTTCTAGCAGGCAGGTGCAGATGGACAGATATAAAACCCCTTTTTAGTTTTAGTGCATTTCATAGGAAAATAATATTCTTATAGTCACAAATAAAATGCATTGTTAACTATACAAAAAGAGAAGTAAAAAACGAAAAAAACATAAGTGGAAAACAAAAACTACCGACAAAGTAAATTCCATCACGCTCAATTCCAGAGAGTCACTTGCTAAAGTGGACTGGCCCTTTGACGTATCCTTTAAGCTGTGCTGGGTGAAAGCAAAATGTAATGATAACTGAACAGAGCAGTCAATGAAGAAAGTTGACGTAAAGTTTTCCTATATTTGCAAACATGTATTTATTTTTATTACATGAAGCCGGGGAGACACCTAGTGCTGTTTCAAGGCCAGACCTAAAAAAAGATGCAGATATCAGTTATTATCCACATTCATCAGTGCCTAATAAAATACAGAGTTCCACAAAATGTGACACAATTCAATTCATATATTTGATCAAATGACCATGGAGACTCCTTTAAACAGGGAGTAATATGCACAAGCAAAAATAAGGGGCAATAAACATGTAAAAATATTTGCAGCAAAGTAATTTCTTCACCTCTTCAGACTATAAATATGGCTTCAGATCTGAATGCTAACTAATTGTGAAAAAATGAAGCAGATTAGATACATTCTTTAAACAACATTTTCCTTAAAGGTTGGAAAGAATTAAGGTTGTTTTGCAAAATTCTGTTTGTTGGTACCATTTACTTGGTTTGTTTTAGTTTAAATTTGTTTAGTAACATTTTTGCCTTTCTGTGATAGAATTACTTACTGTATAGTAATATGTATAACATATTCCAATGAAACAGTTTTTAAATATGCAAACAACCATTGACTATTTGTCAGTGGGAAATGTGCCACATATGGATTAGACCAGTGGCACAGCACAGAGGCACACAGATCTTGTCACCATAGGCCAGTCTCATCGCAAGTATTGTCCGGTTGCTATCACAGCAGTGTCAGAAAATACAATCTAAATATCAATTTTAACAAACTTCAGAACATCAAACTGAACCACAGCCAGTCTGTGAAGTTAAGTGTTCGACTGTTACCAAGCGTGTAAAGCAATGATCAAAGAAAGTGTGCATGGGAACGCCGTGATCTAGGTGGCGGGAGAGCAGCAGGCTGTGCACTTCTATGTGGGAACCTGTTTATTCACTGAGACATATAGCTCCCAGGTAGGAGCATCACTGTGAGTTATCTGATCAAGGATTGGTTGTCTGGAAATCTGCTGGTATAGCATCCCAGCTGACTGCTAAAGGGTATTTACCTAACCATACTGTGTCTTCCAGCTGCAATGCAACACTTTCCGCCTGAGCCCAAGCTAGCAGAGAGCACTCCCACGCCACGTGTTTAGAGGGCGTGGGGAATTTCCACTTCCGTGTGACTAGTCGCTTGGCCAGCAAGTAACCTAAGTCTAGTAACCGGTCACTGGCTCTATTATTTGTTCGACGCAAGCCCAGTTTGCAGATCTCCCAAGTATTTAGTGCTGGGTGCTCTGTGCACTGCGCCAAGCGTGTTGTAACTCACTGCCAATAGGAATTTAAGGATGGGCAAGCCTACAGCATATGAATGATGTTGGTGTCAACGAGACGGCACTTGGGGCATGCTGAAAATACTGCTTGATTTTGTTTGGGGTGAGATAAGCTCTTTGATGGCCGTAGTGCTGAATGAGGTAGAAGCGGGAATTGTGTGGGATGCGAGTTGGTTCCTCCAGTAACACATCCCATTCCTTGTCGGTGCACAGGTGGCCTAAGTCTGCTCGCTAGTTGCACATAGGGGGAGGAGTGTTGGAGCTCTATGTGTGCGCAAGGAGTCGGCAAACTGGCAGATCAGGTGTGTGTCATGACGTTTAAGTATTGCATGGTAAGATGCATGGGGCATCCGTGCTGTATGTTCCCCAAGCCACTACCCTGTACTACTATCAGTGAGTTGAAGAGGAACTGACCTGGAGGTAGTGCCTCTTTCTCAATCATTGAATCTAGTGGTATAAGGGTACCATCTCGGTATGGACCCCCAAGTGCCTGTACTTCTGCGGCATGCCAAGTGGTGAACTCAGCTTGTGATGTGGGCGAACCACAGCGTGGTGTTCCTAGTAACGGAAGCACGGGTGCAAATGGGCGGTTGTGTTTGGTGATGAAAAGATAGGGCTTACAACATTGAAGATCGACTTTTAGAAGAGTGGGGTAAGGTACAGTGGATCACATGCAGCGGGGGATTAAATGGAGCAGTCTAGACCAGTCCCAAGCTGGAGAAGTGGCCCAGCAGGCCCCCCATTGAAGCTGAGAGGCCAGATAATATTGCTTGAAGCTGGGGACAGCTAGGCCCCCCTTATCTGTAGGCAAACAGAGCTTGTGTAGTGCTACTCAACAGCGTGCATTATGCCAGATCAATGATCGCAGCAGCCCTTGTCGTGAAAAAGGACTTTGATATATAAAGGGGAAGATTAGTAAAATTATAAAGGAACCAGGGTAACATAATCATTTTAATTAGAGCAACGTGGCCCGGCACAGACTGCAGCAAGGATTGCCCAAACCACATATGCGTGCGAACAGACGGCAGTGCTCTGGTGAGAATGCCGTCATATAGATCTGTAGGTGAGTGATAATTAAGAATGCTTAAAGAATGGAACATGCAAGGCTGCCAAAGTAAGTGAATACCATAACGCACAAATATCGGGTCAGTAATCGTGGGTGTGAATGGACAAACAGGATTTGGTCCAAATGACCTTTAATCCCAACAGGACAGACAGGCTTCTATTTGCCAAATGCTGTTGATCCGATTGTTTGGCTTTTGGACCCGTTTAGCTCTAAAAGCTGCTGTTGATACTCTTGTTGAGATTTTGGATCTTTTTAGCTTCAAAAGCTGCTGGTTTTGAGCTTCTTTTTGTCTGACTACTAGTATATGTTGAGAGGGACAGCCTCTGACAGCATCTAAGTGCTTACCACCAAAAACAGGTGGTCTTTAAATGTTATTGACAAAACATCTATCAAGGTTAGGGAGACACCGTAAAAAGTCATATGATTTTATTACCATATCCCTGACCTCTGACATGAACAAATTAACAAAACAAAATAAGCACTGGAAAATTGGTGAGCACTTTGTGCGCTACAACATGCAATAAAATTCATTAAACCAGACAACTTTAAGAAATGGAATACTGTCTATATTGAAGGCTCCCTTACCTGCAATACAGTCCTGTTTTTTGTCTAATAAAGGTTAAGTGGCAAGAGAGCCTTCATAACAGTCCTTCCTTTCTTTCTATGTTACAGAAACTACTGAACAGCTATAATGAAGGCTCACTTGCCAACATATGTTCATTTGACATTGAAACAAAAAGACTGTATTGAAGTCAAGGGAGCCATTCCTTTCTAAGTGAGCCCCAGCAGAATGAGAAGCTGCCGGAAAAGAAGGGTGGGCCAAGGGGAAAGAGGGAGGGGTGAGAAGAAGGATGATAGAAGGTGGTCGGCAAGGAGAAGGAGGAGCACAGAAGGGAAATAGGGAGACGTGGAAGATAGGAATAAAAGGGAATACTGGGTGTGGAAAGTAAGTGCTGCGTTAACTGATTCTCTGGCTCAGCTCTTGAAGATTTGTTTTCACATCCAAGGGTGACACAAGAGAACTTAATTCAATGCACCAATGCCTAAATGTTAAAGTCAGGTTTTTGTAGCCCTGTAGAAACCCACCCAATACATAGCTGAAGTGGTGTCAATGCTTTTCGGGTTACTAAAAGTCCCTAAATAGAGTTCCAGGGACTAACAGTCCCTAAATAGAGATCTTGTCAGGAATAAGGCCAGGCGCGGTTCAGGTCTCCCCCGAAACTCCACTGCGCGACTCTGCGGGGCTCTATGCGCACCACTTGTCATCCCCTCTTGTTCCAAAGGTGACCACCAGCGTCGTCTTCCCTGTGGCAAAGCTCATAGAGCTGCAGGTTCAGGCCATTGGTGGACAAGATGCACTTATCAGTGTTATTCTATGAAGGGACTACAATTCCCATGTTTTTAGAGGCAGCAGCCATCTTGGGGTCTGGCAGGCCTATAAAGCCCAGCCACACCTAAGCATGTTGCTCACTATTTTGAAGACTTCGATGCAGCCAGACCTCGTGGGGGGTTTCTCTGGAGAAGAACAGAGTTCCTGATTGACAAAGGGTTGTCTAACCAAAGAATCCCTGTTTCCATAGTGCATTCAAAAACGAGTAGGTCGTACTCGTATTGGTAAGGCCTTGCTGAATCCAAGTTTGGAGGAAGTCATTACTTTCAAAAGGTAAAGCGCCCCTTAGCATAACGAGCAAAGCGTTTTCCAGTTTCTAGAGTACAGCGCTCTTTTGCACAAGCAATTAAAAGCATTTCAGTTTGCAGATGTAAAGCACTTTTGTGCCCAGCAATTCAAAGCGTTTCCGTTCACAGATGTAAAGTGCTATTTTGCACAAGCAATTCAAAGTGTTTCAGTTCACAGATGTAAAGCGCTTTTTGCGCACAGCAATTCAAAGCGTTTCTGTTCACAGATGTAAAGCGCTCTTTTGCATAAGCAATTCAAAGCGTTTCAGTTCACAGATGTGAAGCGCTTTTGTACACAGCAATTCAAAGCGTTTCCGTTCACAGATGTAAAGCGCTCTTTTGCACAAGCAATTCAAAGTGTTTCAGTTCACAGATGTAAAGTGCTTTTGTACACAGCAATTCAAAGCGTTTCCGTTCACAGAGGTAAAGCGCTCTTTTGCACAACAATTCAAAGCGCTTCAGTTCACAGATGTAAAGCTCTCTTGGCATGACAATTCAAGCGCTTCAGTTCACAGATGTAAAGCACTCTTGGCTCAACAATTCAAAGCGTTTCAGTTCACAGATGTAAAGTGCTCTTGGCATAGCAATTCAAGCGCTTCAGTCCTCAGGTTTTAAAGCACTCTTGGCACGACAATCAAAGCGCTTCAATTCACAGGAGTAAAAGGTTCTTGGCACAACAATCTAAGTGATTCAGGCTGCTCGAGTAAAAGCGCTTCCTAGTATTATTGAGTAAAGCACTTCAAGGTCAATGAGTAAAACTTTTGGCATTTATGTTGTGAATGTGAAAGTATTTCTGGAGATAAACAAATCATAGTTTTCATTGTTCTTTGAAAAGATTAAGATGTGAAAAGCGTATTTGATTCTTTGAGATCTTCTAAGTCATGATCAAAGGTTTATGTTGTGAATACATAGATGTTACAGGATTGATATTCTGTGTATAATCATAGTTCAAAGTTCTTGCCATCTCTTGATTCTGAGGTCATAGTTTACTCTTGCTCCATGTATCAAAGAAGGAGCTTTGCCCTCATTTCAAAAGAGGTCCCCATCTGATATCTCGGAGACACACTTAGTCAAGAGTCTATTGATGAGTTACATTTCTATGAATGAGTAAATGCATATTTGTTCTAACCTTTACTTTTCAGATCTCTCTCCCTGCTGTTCCCTACCCTAATTCCCTTCCCCCCGACTGGCTTCATCCTAACTCTGTGCTATAATAGCTTTCTGAGTGGGTGACGCCGAAAGGTGGGCCTTTTGTTCAGCGACGTGCAGATCCAGAGGAAAGGACACCGTGACAATCCAGGGACATTGTGGTGATTAAAAACAACCCCGTTTCGTTCTTATCAAGGTGACACAAAAAACTGCACTGAAAAACAGGCATGTTAACTAAAAATCATGTTTATTTCAACAGGTGCAAGCCCATTGCTTAACACTTTAGAAACAACCACACTGAATATAATTAAAACAGCACAAATGCATGGTGTGAACAGTGAGAATAAAATAAGCATTTCTACCATGGTTAAAATGACATCTACAACCTAACACCCTAAAGCCTACTTCTATGTGTCACACTAGGACAGCATGGAGTAGTAGAACTTGCATCTAGAATTCCTTAGGGAGAAACAAAGCACTGCATACCTGTTTACAGTTAAGCTCTGTAATTATAAGAAGTCAGGGAGGGTTGTGTTCCCAGTGAAAGGCAAACATGCTTCGCATCACCTCCTCACCTGCTCGGGCTTGATATCAGCTTTAATTGGAAAGTGCAATACTGCAGCAACTCTTGCAGTCTAGATCATCTCTCACAGTATTGTGTGCAATAATCTTGGGCAAAGGACCTCTCCTGACAAATTGTCAGTTATCGGGGATTGACTTTCCAACACCACCTTAAGAATGTCTGGTATAACTACTGAGCCTTAAGACGGTAGTTTAAGACGCATTCTTGTAAACAAAGAACTTAAAAACACAACAATTCAGCCTTTACGATGTTGGCTATTGTTCTCATTTGATCTTGAAATAGAGATAACAAGGCACTTGTTCCAGACTGATGTCCCATCAGGTGTCTTGTTGATGTCTATGTCTGAGTGACTTGACAATTTCACAGGTTCTTGGAAAGATAAGGACAGATGACATCTGCAGCAATACAGAAAATGGAGCCTCAACCTTAATATGGAGTTGGGCCTCATAGTATTTACATCCATAGTGCACACCGGGGATGCACAGAGGTCACGAGGAAGGAACAATAAAGTCTTGTGGTTGGAATAAACTTGAGAGTCAGATACATCGGTAAGACAGGGGGATGAGGAAGAAAGCAAAAAACAGGAGTCGACAGACAAGGCCTGTATTTGAAAAAACGTTGCTTATGCAGTTCACTGCAATATTCAGTTAGAGGCAGAAAGGTACAGGCTAACAGCCAATATCTTTATGTGAGAAAGATATACTCCTCTGAGACGGATGGCCAAACACACGTGCACACTGAGGGGAGTGCACAGTGCACCCCTCGTCCCCGTCATCCCCATTGGCCCCACCCCTTTAACAACAAAAGGATTATAAACACAGTTTATTATCCTTTCATTGCTAAAGTTTTGCAGCTGCTGCTCGCAGGGGGCGACGCTCCTACGCTATAGCGGAGGAGCTGCCGCTGTTAAAGAGCCTGGTCTAAAAAAAACAGTCCTTAAAGGGTAATGACCCAAAGCCCACTCTGCATATATTAGCTATAACAGACCTATGTGACAGCTGGGCTGTCAAAACCAGTCCGTAAAAGGCTGCACCATAGGGGCAGGCACGTGCGAAGGGCTGGGAATCTTAGAATGGGAGTGTTTCATTTCACAATAAATGATAACCTGCAAGAGGGCATAAAATACTAATATAGATATTTTTTGTTAATGCATTTACTTTCAGTAGTAATTACCGACTCAAACCACGCAGATCACATAAAAAACACAGTACAATTGAACGGGAACGATTACATTTAAAACAATTTAGAACGAAAGAAATACAGGAATAACTTCCTGCAAACAAGGTTATTTCAGGCACCTTCGTCCATGACATACAAACATTTTGTGCCGCAATTGGAGGCATTTTTGACAGCCTGCATTTCACTCATTAAAGTTAAATCTACAAAGAATAATCAGTGATTACATTTCTGGTGCATATTAAACAAATAATGTATTTTTGTTGTCCTGTATATCGATACTTTTTGTGATTGTTGTGGGATTTTTTTCTCACTTCTTTTGGCAAAAATGTGTTCGTTTTGGCTTACTTTGAAGACAGATTTCGGTTGTTTTGATCTGGCAACATATAATGGCAACAGATATTGTCAGTTCCTGGCACACATACTCACACACATCCTGCAACTGACACTGTTGGAGTGACTTTCCCATGTTTGTACGTAGCAACCCGTTGTGGGAACTAAGCAGTGTGCAGTGTAAGGATGTGCAACTCATTTCCTTAGGTCGGTTCCCTTCAGGTACGTGTGTTGTGTGTGTGGCGGGGGGGGGGGGGGGGGGGGGGTGCTGAAGGGGAGACGGGTTACAATGTTACTGGTGCCTGCACTATTACTGGTTGGTGTGTGAAAGGAAAGCTTTCACTACAGACACCCACGTGCCACCTTTGCTGTGTGTGGGGGAGGCATTAATTCATGCTGCTGGTGCTGTTCATGCTGTGTGTGTGGGGGAAGCTTGCACTGCTTATCTTCATGTGACTTCTGTTTTGTGTGTCTTAAGACTGAGAAACCCTTCTCACTCAAAGATTCCAAAACCATTGGTAACAGGGTTGCTTGATTTATACTGTAGTCGCGAGATTCAGTATTTTATTATAAATTCTGAAAAACATACATGCATTATTAAAAAACTGAATATCTACCGGACCCAAAAGTAAGAGTGTATGTTATGCCAGACACATGATACAAAAGGCAATAAATAAAAAATAAACGATTCCCTTGTTTGGTTAATGCAGTTTACCTCTTTCAGGGGGCTGAGAGTTATCGGTGACCCCAAAAGGACTTAAGCCGATGCCGCTGTCAGCTGGCGAGACTTCCGTCAGGCTGTGCTTCTTTTCACGCAGAAGTTAGGATGATAGAAAAAGAGCAGACATTTTATTTATTTATGCAACAGGGATAGCAGCCATAAGAATGATACTCCATAAATATTTATAGAGTGCTGAACGCATCAAAGTACACGGTCGTTTAAACAGCCGGCTGCGAACGGCTTGTAACAATAAAAGCCAAGATAATAGGAGTCACGCGCCGGTTTATTTTTGCTATGAATTTTCAACAGGGCACAGATATCAGGAAGAGGAAATATTTGATTAAATGGCGCACGTGCACCCATCCCCCCCCTCCCCCCCCCCCCCCCCTTTGGTGAGCAGCCCCTCAGGACGCGCCCCTCGCAGAACTACAACGTCGCCGGCCGTGCCGGGGCTGCCTGCACCTCTGGGGTTGTAGGGAGGGCCGGCCTTTGGCACTTTGGAGCTCATGCCCAGGGCGCCAACCTCCAGAGGGGCACGGGAGCTCCCTGCAGAAGACTAGAGACAACTTAAGTCTAAAGAAAAGTGTTTAAACACCTTCTAAAGTCCTCTGGTGTGCTTCCCTGCATTTTGTTTTCTTTTCTTTTCATGGCACTCCCTTAATCTTGTTTAATCTTGATACCACTACCCCCCTCAAATCTCCAATAAACTGACAATAAAATAGAACGAGCGGGAGGGGTATTGGGGGGGGAGGGGTCGGCAAGGGTCAAATCTTGTTTCGCCCAGAGCACTCTCTGAGAAAAGGCCAGGTCTGTCTGGAAGGGCCTAGTGAAGTCCCTGGTTGGATTTGTCAAAAGGACAATGGGCTGTAAGTAAACATGCACGCACAAAAAGTTGCAAAAGAATACACGACAAATTACTGGCCCAACGTTCTGGCAAAATAAGAAAATAACACAGGACACACTTCAAGGTATGAAAATGTTAAATATAAAAATAATACTGATTGCTTGCCTTCGTTCAATCCCTACTGTAAACAGGTTTTAAGGATCTTCTGCAGAACAAATGTTTTGTTAAAGTCAACGACTTGGTAAGCAAGGGGGGGCAAAAAAAACAGTGCCAGAGGAAGAGGAGGGGCAAGGTTGCTATGTTGTGATACAGAAGTCGTCAGGAAGATTTCAATCGGTTCTAAAGCTAAGGACGGTCAGCATTTCAAGCAGGTAAATCTAGACAATATTTTGCCCCTGGTAATGGCAGGCATATGTAAGACATCTTTAGATGCCTATTTGCATACTCCAGTGAATCCTCAATCCCAATAAATTACCAAAATTCTTAGTCCTATGGAACAATTACCTAATGTGGTGTGCCTCCCTTTGGGCTCGCCTCTGCATCTAAGGTGATCACCGAGACTCTGGCAACCTTAATTCTAGAGGGTTGTTGGTTTTTTCCGTACATAGTCAATCGGCTAATATGGAAGCAGTTTGTCTGGTGTGCAAATGTCTTATGGAGCATGGATTTTTTCTGAACTCAAAGAAGCCCCAGGTCCTAATGGTTCTGACGCTGCAGTTTATAGGAGCCCTATTTCAGGACCAGTGCCAGGAACCACCCGCGAGGCAATGATTGCAGCAGTGCCATGGATAGGGCAGCTGCTCTTCAATGAGTCCTCTGGGCTCACCCGCATCTTTACCATCTAGTGTATCATGTCCCACTGGGATCAAAAGGCAGAGAATCAAGAGACTTTGGTTCCAATCTCCCAGTGTCACAGAAGTTATAATAGTGGTTCGATCCTTCACTTATGAGCAAGGGGGTGTTTTTTTCTTCTCCTCCTCTTCAAGTGACAGTAACAGCAGATTAAAAATAACTGGGGTGTGGCTATGGGGGATTCCACAGTTCAGGGTCTATGATCAAACACAAAGCTCAACTCATTTTCTAATTCCAAGGAGCTAGTGGCAATCCACAAAGCCCAGTTATCTTTTGCATCGCCTCTCAAAAATTAAAGTTTTCAAATACTAACAATCAGTTCACAAGGTCTTACATCAATCATCTATGGAGCACCAGAGTCCTTTGCTTAGTTCAACTGGAAGAACAGATTAGGATTTCGGCAGAAGAGAATCTTCTGTTATTGACAGTGGTTTATCTTCCGGAGAAGAAGAATGAGTGTGCCTGCCATCTCAGGTGCACATTCCCTTCCTCAGCGTCCATGACCCTCTGCCTGCATGGTTTTAGGGAAATTCTGAAGAGAAGTGCAGTTTTATGGTTAGACCTCTTCACTTCTTCGTAGAATGCCTGCCTTGCCAGGTTCTGTTCTCTCCTACCATGTCAAGATGCTTGGAGGGTGGATGTGATGAGTTTTCAGTGGCCAAGAGGTTTACTTCATGCTTCCCCCCCTTTCACTGCTCAGCAAGAGTCTATGCAAGATCAGGGAGGACCAAAGGTTCTCTTGGTGGCACTCTATTGCTCCTGTCATCCCAGGTTCCCCATGTTTCTTCACTCTATGTGGATTTTCTAGGTTGTTCTGCCCCCTACCCCCCACCCGAAAATTCCTCAGTGGCCAGAAAAGACTTTGCAACACCTCTCTCTGAGTGTCTGAAAATTGAGAGGCAGAGGTTAGAGTCCTTGGACTATTCCTTTGAAATTGCTGTACCTATTCAAAATTCAAGGAAGCAGAGCACTTTAAAGGTATTTGAGGATAAGGGGGTGTTAAACCCAAATTCTTCCCTTTTGCCCAAGATTCTTTCATCTTTCCCAGGTTTTAGTCATTCCTATTTTTTCCCATCCCCTACATCTGAACAAGAAGTTTTTTGGCATTCTTTGGACTTACAAACATCTTGTCTGTATATCTTCAAAGAAATGCTTCTTCTTGGAAAGTCGATTTTTTATTGGTCCCCTTCGGCCTAGCTAACAAGGGTCATCATCCTTGTACCTTGACTTTAAGGATGTGGATTAGAATGATAATTTCTCTGGCCTAACAGAAAGCAGGGATTCCTTTACCTTCAATGCTTCACGGTCGGTCCAGTAGGGGCATGGCTTCTTCCCGGTCTGATTTAAAGGGATTTCCCTCAAAGACATTTGTATGGCAGCCAATTGGACCTCACGTTATACTTTGATTACACATTATAAGTAACATTTATGGGGAGATTTCGTCTTAATTTAGATCAGCAGCATTGCCAGCAGCCCAATAATAACTTTGTTTTTTGTCACTTTTAGTGTTGCATTTATGGTGTGTCGTTCTTAATAGCAATTTTGAATAAGCTTGGGTATATGATCATTGTGTGAGGACTGGTATGAGGCAGGCAGATGAGGAAGGTAATGCTTCGATTACTTATTGTAACATTGATTACTCTGTATCAGAGTCATCCTCATCATCGTCCTAGTTTTCATTTCCTTCCCTTCCAGAAAAGAAATACAGGGAGTAAGGGTGAAAGTGAGCTTGCTAGAATAAGGAAGTATGCATGTTGGTGTTCCTCATTTATGGGTCATACAACAGGAAATTCAGAGGCAGCCATGTTGGAAGGGGCACTGAATGCTTTTTTACTTGCATAGGCGAAGTCTGTACCAGCGAAACTGAAGGCCCTTTACGTGAGGAGTGGGCAGAGGAAGGCTATGACTCGGAGTAATGAAAATGAATGCAAAGTAATTAAATCATTTACTTTCTTGGTAGCGAAGGTCCACCCAGTTTAAAAAGCGCTGAAATTGTCTCATGGCTCTTACATGATTTTAGGTATACACTTTAGAGAAGTTACTTAATGTGTTTAATGGACTGAGTAATGTGCCATTCTGAGATTATAATACAAATCAAAATTCTCATTATCCTCCCTGAGATCTCAAGGCAGGGTTTGCACTAACACTTTGGGCCTCATTCTGAGTGTTTCTTTTCTTGTGTGGGAATACTGTGTCCGGTAAATACAGATAACACTGAAAGCGGTACTTCTTGTACCCCTTATGTATACTGAATCTTAAATGAGGGGTAACACAGCAATAGCACATGTTTTCCTTCTATCCAAGCAGCAAAACGTATAATTTTGTAGTGTATGCCACGCAGAATTCAGTTTCGGTCTGAATCTTGAATACCGCACTCCTGGAGTGAGGGCCTTGGCATGAAAAATACCAATATTTAGAAAGTGTCTTTATTAAAGTCCACTTCAAAGTGAAATACACCGTCTTGTCATATGATTGCTCTGTGTTGGTGGTATCAGAAGTTATTAAAACTATGGGGCCGATTAAGAGTATGGAAAGTAGTACTTGTGCAGTACTCTTTTACATACTGGTGTACTCCTTTATGTATCTGCCCGAAAATCCCAACTCCATATTAGTAAAATTACAAGTCTTTTCTGTTTGTACTAACTGTATATGAATATTCCAATATATATCTCATTTTGTTGTCATGTTCTCCTGAGACGTATTCGCAAAGGCATGTATGAGTACGTAAACGAGTATTACAGGAGTAATTGTTATCGTACTCCTAAGTACCTTTATTGACTAAAACGCTATACATCGACATTATGGGCCTGATTACAACTCTGGAGGAGGTGTTAATCCGTCCCAAATGTGACGGATATACCACCAGCCATATTACGAGTTCTATAGGATATAATGGACTCGTAATACGGCGGGTGGTATATCGGTCACATTTGGGACGGATTAACACCTTCCTCCAAAGTTGTAATCAGGCCCTATATCGCTTCCTTTGATCTGATGTACTGTTTACCAACCGAGCCTCATTCTATCTCGTTCCAATCTTTGAATCCTCGGCTGAACCCTTTGCTGAGAGTCTGATTTACTGCTTTAATTTCAGGAGGCTTTTTTATGTTCAGCTCTTTTGATTTAATGCGGACTATTAACAAACAGGCAGCCTCAGGGAGGGCACCCTAGTTCTACAACTGCTGGAGGAATTTGTACAGGTTGCTCTGTGTTTGCTACACTAATTGGACTAATTATATATTCTTAACACTCTTTAATGCATGCTGAATATTTACCCAGCACGTCGGATCTCCCTGGTTTAATTATTTCACCGGTAAAGAGTATTTTTCTATTTTGAGTGATTATTTGCTCATTTCTGTTTTCTCTGAAGGAATAGTACATACTGGATCCCTGCGCAGCTTCAGACTCATTGTCCCACTGAGCCATTAAAAATGTGAATTATGTGCACAGCCATAGGTTGCTGGAATATATAGTGCACAGAAGACTATTTAAACAGCCAATGACAAAGGTAATAGGCATGGCAGTGTGGTCATAGGTGACATATTTTGTTCTGAGCTCGCACGAGTCCTAGCTGAGCTTGGAGTCGAACATTTAATTAGTATGCTCAAATTGATTAGTGGGAGCAGTGCAGGAGCATCAAACAGAATATAGTATGGACAATGCGTGGTTTCAACTGAATTTAGAAAAGCTCCAACCTTCATGTTAAATTTATTTATTTATTATTTTATTTGTTTGCAAATTAAATAAAATGCGTTATCATTTTTGTATGCATGCTTGTTTCTGTATTTTTTGTGTACTGTTTTGCGGTTCAAACCATCGATAATGTATAGGCCTGGGTCCCCGGCTTCCAGTAATGACTTAGTGGGGGAGGTCCCCGGATTCAAATAATGATTCAGTGGGGGCCCCTGGGTTCCAGTAATAATAAAGTTGGGGTCGACAGAAGTCAAAAGGTTGGGAACCACTGGAATACAACATATATTATGTGCATCCTCAAGTGTCACTGTATCACATAAAGTAAGTATGCAGAGTGCAACATACTTGCACCATACTTTCTATCACCATGGCTGGGGTTTTTGAGTGGCGTGCCTTTTGAGTGGCGTGATATGAGTGGTAGAGCCTTCAGAGGGTCAATAAGCGCGAACCCCCCTCCAATAGCTTTGGCGTTAAGCAGACCACTAATCGCAACGGATATGCACATATTGTCTACGCCATGCTGTATTTTTACATCCAGTAGCTGTAAAAACTCTTGTATCCAGAACCAGGGTACAAGATGGTACATCTAAGCACTGACATAAAATTACAGGTAATTGGGCTTGTGAGTATTAACAGAGTAGCTTTCCTCTATAGTCAGAGTAACTGACACTGCTCTTTGCACTGTTCTAATAAATGTGTGAATATGTCTTTATAAGTGCTCTTGTTCTGAATAGTGTATTTAATTTTCACTGGTTTGACACATATGTTGCTCTCAGTAGTGGTTGTGACAGTTTTGGTAGTGTTACTGGTAGTGGGAATATTACTAATGCTGGTATTACGTTCACTGCTGCTTTGAATATGGATAATACATTCACTAATAATTCTGCTAATAAACAGTTAACATCATTATGCAGCTTTCCTTGGGGTGGGGTGGGCCAAGTTGGAACGGAAGACTTACCTGGACAGGTTTAGATTCCCTGGAAGTTACACAGGTTGTTGCCCCAGGGTCTTGAAGAGGAAGGAAGGAAAGAGAGTACTGTAGCAAAGGGTTTGGTGGAGGTCAGCTGTGTCATGGAGGGTGGCTTTGGATGGTAAAAATGTGGTTGCACACAGGTAAGAGTAAATAACAATTTTACGTAAACTTTGGAGAGCCGAAGGGTGTGTGTTTAGTGGTTATGAAATCAGGACTGTGGTTACTGGTTTGATGTTACTAAGTCAAAACTGGCTTTGTGTTTGATCTTAGAGCTGAGTGACAGATCTGAGCTAAGTGTGAGATGCAATGGCATAGCAATAGCCCCTGCAGCCCTCGCGGCGTGGGGGGGAGTTCCAGGGGGGCCCCTCAGTGCAGTACACTGTGCACGGCCCCCTTAAAGTACTTTACAGGGGGGCCATCACAAGTTTTGTTACGCCACAGGTGAGATGAAGGTATTTTGCATAGAAGTCGAATGTGACAATGCTGTTAGGGGAAACTTTAGTCGGTCACCTTCTGAAGTTCAGGTTTAGTTGCTATGTGCAGTCTCCATACTTTCTGTCTTCTTAGGGTAGGGATCCTTTGGTGAAATGGTGTACATCTAGAAAGATAAGATACGTATAGGAAGTTGGCTCTGTATGTACTATTTCAAAGTAAGAAATAGCATGCACAGAGTCCAAGGGTTCCCCTTAGAGGTAAGATAGTGGCAAAAAGAGATAATTCTAATGCTCTATTTTGTGGTAGTGTGGTCGAGCAGTAGGCTTATCAGAGGGTAGTGTTAAGCATTTGTTGTACACACACAGTCAATAAATGAGGAACACACACTCAATGACAATTCCAGGCCAGTAGGTTTTAGTATAGAAAAATATATTTTCTTAGTTTATTTTAAGAACCACAGGTTCAAGATTTACAAGTAATACTTCAAATGAAAGGTATTTCACTTAGGAACTTTAGGAACTTTGAATTAGCAAAATATCATATAAAGTTTTCACACAAATGGCAAATAGCTATTTTAAAACTGGACACAGTGCAATTTTCAACAGTTCCTTGGGGAGGTAAGTGTTTGTTAGTTTTGCAGGTAAGTAAACCACCTACAGGGTTCAAAGTTGGGTCCAAGGTAGCCCTCCGTTGGGGGTTCAGGGCAACCCCAAAGTTACCACACCAGCAGCTCAGGGCCGGTCAGGTGCAGAGGTCAAAGTGGTACCCAAAACGCTTAAGCTTCAATGGAGAACGGGGTGCCCCGGTTCCAGTCTGCCAGCAGTTAAGTACCTGCGTCTTCGGAGGGCAGACCAGGGGGGTTTTGTAGGGCACCGGGGGGGACACAAGTCAACACAAAAAGTACACCCTCAGCGGCCGGGTGCAGTGTGAAAACAGGCGTCGGGTTCGCAATAGGTTTCAATGGGAGACCATGGGGTCTCTTCAGCGATGCAGGCAGGCAAGGGGGGGCTCCTCGGGGTAGCCACCACCTGGGCAAGGGAGAGGGCCACCTGGGGGTCGCTCCTACACTGGAGGTCGGATCCTTCAGGTCCTGGGGGCTGCGGGTGCAGTGTCTTTACCAGGCTTCGGGTCTTTGAAGCAGGCAGTCGCGGTCAGGGGGAGCCTCGGGATTCCCTCTGCAGGTGTCGCTGTGGGGGCTCAGGGGGGTCAACTCTGGCTACTCACGGTCTCGTAGTCGCCGGGGAGTCCTCCCTATAGTGTTTGTTCTCCACATGTCGAGCCGGGGGAGTTGGGTGCAGAGTGCAAAGTCTCACGCTTCCGGCGGGAAACGTGTGTTCTTTCAAAGTTGCTTCTTTGTTGCAACGTTGCAGTCTTTGTGGAGCAGAGCCGCTGTCCTCAGGAGTTCTTGGTCCTTCTAGATGCAGGGTAGTCGTCTGAGGCTTCAGAGATCGCTGGACCCTGTGGAGCGTGTCGCTGGAGCAGTGTCTTTAGAAGTGGGGAGACAGGCCGGTAGAGCTGGGGCCAAAGCAATTGGTGTCTCCGTCTTCTCTGCAGATTTTCAGCTCAGCAGTCCTTCTTCGTCTTAGGTTGCAGGAATCTATCTTACTGTGTTCTGGGAGCCCCTAAATACTCGATTTAGGGGTGTGTTTAGGTCTGGGGGGTTAGTAGCCAATAGCTACTAGCCCTGAGGGTGGCTACACCCTCTTTGTGCCTCCTCCCTGAGGGGAGCGGGGCACATCCCTAATCCTATTGGGGGAATCCTCCATCTGCAAGATGGAGGATTTCTAAAGGCAGGGGTCACCTCAGCTCAGGACACCTTAGGGGCTGTCCTGACTGGTGGGTGACTCCTCCTTGTTTTTCTCATTATCTCTCCTGGACTTGCCGCCAAAAGTGGGGGCTGTGTCCAGGGGGCGGGCATCTCCACTAGCTGGAGTGCCCTGGGGCATTGTAACACGAAGCCTGAGCCTTTGAGACTCACTGCTAGGTGTTACAGTTCCTGCAGGGGGGAGGTGTGAAGCATCTCCACCCAGAGCAGGCTTTTGATTCTGTCCTCAGAGAGCACAAATGCCCTCACCACATGGGATCAGAAACTCATCTCTCAGCAGCAGGCTGGCACAGACCAGTCAGTCCTGCACTGAACAATTGGGTAAAATACAAGGGGAATCTCTAAGATGCCCTCTGTGTGCATTTTTTTAATAAACCCAACACTGGCATCAGTGTGGGTTTATTATTCTGAGAAGTTTGATACCAAACTTCCCAGTATTCAGTGTAGAACTATGGAGCTGTGGAGTTTGTTTTTGAAAGACTCCCAGACCATATACTCTTATGGCCACCCTGCACTTACAATGTCTAAGGTTTTGCTCAGACACTGTAGGGGCATAGTGCTCATGCACCTATGCCCTCACCTGGGGTATAGTGCACCCTGCCTTAGGGCTGTAAGGCCTGCTAGAGGGGTGACTTACCTATGCCACAGGCAGTGTGAGGTTGGCATGGCACCCTGAGGGGAGTGCCATGTCGACTTAGTCATTTTCTCCCCACCAGCACACACAAGCTGGTAAGCAGTGTGTCTGTGCTGAGTGAGGGGTCCCTAGGGTGGCATAAGATATGCTGCAGCCCTTAGAGACCTTCTGTGGCATCAGGGCCCTTGGTACCAGGGGTACCAGTTACAAGAGACTTACCTGGGTGCCAGGGTTGTGCCAATTGTGGAGACAATGGTACATTTTAGGTGAAAGAACACTGGTGCTGGAGCCTGGTTAGCAGGGTCCCAGCACACTTCTCAGTCAAGTCAGCATCAGTATCAGGCAAAAAGTGGGGGGTAATTGCAACAGGGAGCTATTTTCTTACACAAGCCCCCCCGCCCCCCCAGCCCACAGGCCAGGAGACTCAGCCAAAGCTGGGAGAATCTTCCTAGTCTGTCAGGCAAGGAAGAGTAGAGGAAATAGGCTGGTTTTTTTGCAGGGCCTACTCTGCCTTACATCCTCCTGTTCAGGTCATTCCCTCTGGGGAACTGACCCACTTCCACAGTGATAGGACCGAGTCTGAATTGCCTGTTGTCTGTGCCTTTAATGTCTTCACCCATTCTCTCTATTTTGGGGTTAGAGGTATCCAACTCTGCTAATCTTATCTTAGCCAGGGTCACCCCTAGCTTAAGCAAAGAGGTTTCCCAGAGCTGGAGTAACCCCACCATGACCAACAGGGTCAGAGGACCTAACTTGCTATTTGGCATGGGGTCAGACCACCATGCCAAGGATAGTGCAGCCATAAAGGCTAACACCCAGCAGAGGCCACTGACAGCTGTCAGTGCCCAGAACCACACCTTTAGCTCTTCACCTGCAAGGGAAGGAGCTAAGTTACAGGCTTCTTTGGGTTCAGGGTGCCTGTCTGCTGTGTAAGAGTTGGGGGTTACTACATCTTGTAGTAAAGACCCTTCTTCCACTCTTTCTTCTGTTAACTGAGGAGCCACCCACTCAGGGTTAACAGTTGCCTGACTAACCAGGACTCCTTGTGGGCCAGGTTGGACTTTACCAGTGCCATTTTTGGAGTTCTCCCCTACTGGAGCAGAATCTCCTTGGCTTTCTGGAACCTTGGCTAAAGGTTGTCCACCTTTCCTACTCTGTTTTCCTTTATTTTTCTTCTGGGGCCTACTTGCCGTTACTGCAGGGGTAGCACCTCCAGAGTCCTCGGGAGAGGACTGGCACTGGACCAGTTCCTCTCTTTGGCTCTGACTAACCTCTGGGTAGTCATTTCCAAGGAGACAATCAAGGGGGAGGTCTGTACTGACTTCCACCCTTCTCCAGCTAAAAGTCCCACCCACTTCTATGGGCACAAAAGCCACAGGCCTATCAGCGACCCTGCCTGGGCTAACTCTTACTCTGGCAGTCTCACCTGGGATGTACTGGTTTTAGAACACCAGCCTGTCCTGCACAATAGTGTGACTGGCACAAGTGTCTCTCAGGGCAGTGGCTGGGATTCCATTCACCAGTAGGTAGTGGAAGTGTCTACTTTCCTCTGGAATCTCCAACTCACCTGTTGGGCCCTTTTTCCAGTTGAAGGCTATGAAGACCTCCTCATCTGAGGAGTCATCCCCAATGGCTACACTGGTCACCCCTGGGATTTTGCTAGGGGGTTTGGTTTTGGGACAAGAAGTGTCCTTGGTGTGGTGCCCTGTCTGTCTACAGTTTTGGCACCATGCGTTAGTGGCATCCCAGTTCTTACCCTGGTACCCACCTTTGTTTTGGGTTGTGTCTTGGGGCCCACCCACCTGGTCTGGTTTTTGGGGGCCTACAAAGGACTCTTTCTCTTTGTTTCTAGTGTCACCCACTTTCTCCTGGGGAGGCTTTGTAACCCCTTTCTTTTGGTCACCCCAGTGGAAGTTTTGGTTACCCTAGTCTTGACCCAATTCTTGGGGAGAAATTGGACCTAGGTCTACCAGATACTGATGCAACGTTTCATTGAAGCAGTTACTTAAAATGTATTCTTTCATAAACAAATTATAAAGCCCTACATAGTCATGCACTTCATTTCCAGTTACCCAACCATCCAGTGTTTTCACTGAGTAGTCAACAAAATCAACCCAGGTCTGGCTCGAGGATTTTTGAGCCCCCCTGAACCTAATCCTGTACTCCTCAGTGGAGAATCCAAAGCCCTCAATCAGGGTAGCCTTCATGAGGTCATAGGATTCTGCATCTTTTCCAGAGAGTGTGAGAAGTCTATCCCTACACTTTCCAGTGAACAGTACCCAGAGGAGAGCACCCCAGTGAGACTTGTTTACTTTTCTGGTTGCACAAGCCCACTCAAAAGCTGTGAACCATTTGGTGATGTCATCACCATCTTCATATTTAGTTACAATCCCTTTTGGGCTTTTCAACATGTCAGGAGAATCTCTGACCCTATTTATGTTGCTGCCACCATTGATGGGACCAAAACCCATCTCTTGTCTTTCCCTTTCTATGGCTAGGAGCTGTCTCTCTAAAGCCAATCTTTTGACCATCCTGGCTAACAGTTGGTCATCTTCATTGAGGTTGTCCTCAATGCTTCCAGAGTTGCTGGACTCTCCTGTGAGAGAAGCAGCATCTCTGACTATCACATTTGGAGTCAGGGTTTGAGGGACCCTGTTCTCCCTAACTAGGAGTGGGGGTGGGAGATCCTCCACTTCACTAGCTTCTTCCTCTTGGAGGGCATCCTCAGAGGGGTTGTTTTTAGCAAACTCTTCCAAAAGCTCCTGGAGCTGTGCTTTGGTAGGGTTTGAACCAGTTTTAAAAAATGTTGGTTTTGCAGAGAGACCTTAACTCGGACATACTAAGGTGCAGGTAAGGGGTGATGTTGAGTTCCATCACATTCTCTTCTGCATTAGACATTATGGGGGTCATTCTGACCCCGGCGGGCGGCGGGAGCCGCCCGCCTGGATGGAACCTCCAGGTTACCGCTGCACGGTCAAAAGACCGCCGTGGGTATTCTGGGTTTCCCACTGGGCTGGCGGGCGACCGCCAAAAGGCCGCCCGCCAGCCCAGTGGGAAACACCCCTCCATGAGGATGCCGGCTCCGAATGGAGCCGGCGGAGTGGAGGATGTGCGACGGGTGCAGTAGCACCCGTCGCGAATTTCAGTGTCTGCTAAGCAGACACTGAAATTCAGGGTGGGGCCCTCTTACGGGGGCCCCTGCAGTGCCCATGCAATTGGCATGGGCACTGCAGGGGCCCCCAGGGGCCCCACGACACCCCATACCGCCATCCTGTTCCTGGCGGCCGAAGCCGCCAGGAACAGGATGGCGGTATGGGGGTCAGAATCCCCATGGCGGCACAGCAAGCTGCGCCGCCATGGAGGATTCTACAGGGCAGCGGAAAACCGTCGGGAGACCGCCGGTTTTCCCTTTCTGGCCGTGGCTGAACCGCCGCGGTCAGAATACCCTGTGGAGCACCGCCAGCCTGTTGGCGGTGCTCCCGCCGACCCCGGAATGACCCCCTATGTTTCTAAAGGTTGGAATACTTTTTAAGAATCTAAAACTATCTCTAGAACTTAATTCAAACTTTTACAAAACTTTTAAACTCTAAAAGAAATGCTAACAGGGACTAACACAAGGCCCTAGCAGGACTTTACAAATTTTGGAAAAATAGCTCAAATTTCAAAAATCAGTTTCTAATGACAATTTTTGGAATTTAGTCGTGTGATCAGGTATTGGCTGAGTAGTTCAGCAAATGCAAAGTCTTGTACCCCACCGCTGATCCACCAATGTAGGAAGTTGGCTCTGTATGTACTATTTCAAAGTAAGAAATAGCATGCACAAACTCCAAGGGTTCCCCTTAGAGGTAAGATAGTGGCAAAAAGAGATAATTCTAATGCTCTATTTTGTGGTAGTGTGGTCGAGCAGTAGGCTTATCAGAGGGTAGTGTTAAGCATTTGTTGTACACACACAGTCAATAAATGAGGAACACACACTCAATGACAATTCCAGGCCAACAGGTTTTAGTATAGAAAAATATATTTTCTTAGTTTATTTTAAGGACCACAGGTTCAAGTAATACTTCAAATAAAAGGTATTTCTCTTAGGAACTTTAGGAACTTTGAATTAGCAAAATATCATATACAGTTTTCACACAAATGGCAAATAGCTATTTTAAAACTGGACACAGTGCAATTTTCAACAGTTCCTGGGGGAGGTAAGCGTTTGTTAGTTTTGCAGGTAAGTAAACCACCTACAGGGTTCAAAGTTGGGTCCAAGGTAGCCCACCGTTGGGGGTTCAGGGCAACCCCAAAGTTACCACACCAGCAGCTCAGGGCCGGTCAGGTGCAGAGGTCAAAGTGGTACCCAAAACGCATAAGCTTCAATGGAGAAGGGGGTGCCCCGGTTCCAGTCTGCCAGCAGTTAAGTACCCGCGTCTTCGGAGGGCAGACCAGGGGGGTTTTGTAGGGCACCGGGGGGGACACAAGTCAACACAAAAAGTACACCCTCAGCGGCACGGGGGTGGCCAGGTGCAGTGTGAAAACAGGCGTCGGGTTCGCAATAGGTTTCAAGGGGAGACCATGGGGTCTCTTCAGCGATGCAGGCAGGTAAGGGGGGGGGGGCTCCTCGGGGAAGCCACCACCTGGGCAAGGGAGAGGGCCACCTGGGGGTCGCTCCTGCACTGGAGGTCGGATCCTTCAGGTCCTGGGGGCTGCGGGTGCAGTGTCTTTACCAGGTGTCGGGTCTTTGAAGCAGGCAGTCGCGGTCAGGGGGTGCCTCGGGATTCCCTCTGCAGGCATCGCTGTGGGGGCTCAGGGGGGGTCAACTCTGGCTACTCACGGTCTCGTAGTCGCCGGGGAGTCCTCCCTGTAGTGTTTGTTCTCCACATGTCGAGCCGGGGGCGTTGGGTGCAGAGTGCAAAGTTTCACGCTTCCGGCGGGAAACGTGTGTTCTTTCAAAGTTGCTTCTTTGTTGCAAAGTTGCAGTCTTTGTGGAGCAGAGCCGAGGTCCTCGGGAGTTCTTGGTCCTTCTAGATGCAGGGTAGTCCTCTGAGGCTTCAGAGGTCGCTGGACCCTGTGGAGCGCATCGCTGGAGCAGTGTCTTTAGTAGTGGGGAGACAGGCCGGTAGTGTCGCGCCGCACCGCGCGGCGCGAGCCGAGCGTTCGGCACAAGCCGCGCGTTCGGCTCGGGCCGCGCTTCGCGTCTCTAAGACGCGGCGCGCCCCGAGCCTTTCTTGCACCTTGCGAGGCCCCAGGACTTACTAGGGGCCTCGCGCTGCGCTCTCCCTCCGTCTTGTTGGGGTCTCCTGACCCCTCTTACCTGTTTGGGGACTCCTCTTTCTTCTTTTCTGTCTTTCTTTCTTTTTGGGTCTGTTTTCTCCTCTGTCCTTTATGTCTTTTCCCCTTCCCAGGTTACCTCTGTCTTCCCAGCATTCCTCCTTCCCTATTCTCTATGGTTTCTGTTCCAGTCTATTCTATCTACTTTTCCCTATGCAAGATGGTGTCCTTTTTCTTCCTGTGGGTCACTTCCTGTTTTATGGTATTTAAGGGTGTTTTCTCTTTCCCTCTTTGCGCTGCAACACTCTCTGTTTCAGTTAGTGTCCTCGCTCCTGATTTCCTAGCCCTTGGCTCTGGATTTCGCCATTTCTGTGTTACGTCAGTTCCTTTGATTCCTGTTCCTCTGTTCTTGTTCCAGGAATCCCCTGCGAATCTTCTGGGAGGTTTTTTCCTCTTCTTCTGAAGGGGTTTTTTCCCTCTGGCGCTACTTTCTCACGGTCACGGTCTGTCCTTGGCGTTTCCTCGCCTACAGCACCGTGGCTACCAGAAAGAGTCGCCCCTTTTTGGGACAAAGTCGAACCCTCAAGATCCACGCCTCAAGATCTGCAAACTCCAGGCGCAAGCAGCACGTGAGTCGTGACAGATTGCAGCGCCTAACCATCCCGACGTCTTCTAACACCATGGAAGACACTGTGGTAGCTGCTGCGGATCCGGATCAAGCTCTGCTAACTACAATTCAGCAACAAGCTCATGAATTACAGCAACTACGCAGTGAGAATGCTGCGCTGCGACATGCCTTGGCCTTCCGTAGTGGTGATGTCCCGACGCTCTCTGCCTCTACCCATCGTTTTTCGGGTGAACCAACCAAGCTGCGAGAGTTCCTTGACTCCTTGACAGTGTACTTTGCCTTCCGACCCACCCAATTCTCCCATGACAGAACAAAGGTGGGTTATCTCATCAGTGCCCTATCTGGTCCTGCCTTGGCCTGGGCAACCCCGATGGTATCATCTAACGATCCGGTATTGTCGGACTATTCTGCCTTTGTGAACCGTTTCAAGCTGATGTTTAGTCGTCCGGGATTGGAAGCTTCAGCAGAAGAGGCCTTATGCGATATTCATCAAGGTTCACAAGAAGTCCTTCAATACATTACACGCTTTCGTCAACTAGCGGCAGAGACCACCTGGGTGGAACGTACTTTGGTGACTTTGTTTCGTAGAGGACTCAAAGAAGAGATCAAAGACGAACTAGTACATTCCACCAGAGTGGAGGATCTTCGTGGCCTGATGGATCAAGCCCTCTCCATCGAGTATCGCCTTCAGGAACGGAGAGCAGAGAAGAGAAAGGGCAGAGGGTCTTTTCAACCAAGCACCTCCCGAGTTTTTCCACATCGTTCTGAGGAACCTCGCCCTCCTGTCAGAGACACCGAAGGAGAACCCATGCAGGTGGATACAACTCGAGGCCCTCTCTCCCCTAGCGAACGAGAAGAAAGACGAAAGAAGGGGTTGTGTTTATACTGCGGATCTGCCGGCCACATACTGCGTACCTGCCCAGTACGTCCATCAAGGCCATCGGGAAACGCCGCTTCCCGTCCTCTGTAAGAAGGGAGGGGACGGGATTAGCAGCCATACCTTCCATCAGTTCTTTCAACGACAATACCACATCCTTGTTCACTTTACCAGTAATGTTACAATTACCTGATGGCCGTCTAGAGAAGACTATGGCACTACTAGATTGTGGAGCTAGTGGCATTTATATGGATAAGAAGTGGGCCACCACTCAACAAGTTCCTATACAACCTAAGGAGGTTCCAGAACAAGTTCACACGGTGGATGGGTCTTTGATATCATCGGGTCCAGTAGATACAACTACCCTGATGCTAAATCTACAGATCAGCAACCATCAGGAACACATTTCCTTTGATCTTATAACTTCCCCCAACCATACCATCATTCTTGGAATCCCGTGGTTCATCAGACATAATCCATATGTGAACTGGGCTACCCGGACGGTTTCCTTGTCTTCACAGTTCTGTCACGAGCACTGTTTTGCTTCAGACAAGTATTGGTCGCCTAAGAGGTCAATTATCACGGAGGGCACCACCGGTTCGACCATAAATACAGTCCAAGGAGTTCCTGAACACTATTTGGAATTTCAAGATGTCTTCCAAAAACCTTCCAAACCTGTGTTACCTCCACATCGAGATTACGATTGTGCTATTCCCTTGGAACCTGGCACTATCGTTCCTTTTGGCAGGATGTATTCCCTCACGGAAACTGAAAAGGAAGTACTAAAGGAGTATTTGGATGAAAATATTCAAAGTGGGCTTATTGTTCCATCGTCTTCTCCGGCTGGGGCTCCTCTCTTTTTCGTACCCAAGAAGACAAAGGACCTTCGCCCTTGCCTGGATTTTCGAGGCCTGAATAAAATAACTATTAAAGATCGTTATCCTTTGCCTCTCATAAGGGACATTTTAGAGGCAGTCAGAGGGGCTCAACGGTTTACCAAACTAGATCTACGGGGAGCCTATCACCTCTTACGCATTAAAGAAGGAGATGAGTGGAAAACGGCCTTTAGGACTCCATTTGGTCATTTTGAATACAGGGTAATGCCTTTCGGTCTTACTAATGCCCCGGCAATTTTTCAGAGATTTATGGACTCAGTATTCTCGGATCTCCTGAATCAGACAGTTGTAATCTACCTTGATGATATTCTTATTTATTCCAGAAATCCCAAACTCCATTCTTCCCATGTTAAACAAGTCCTTCAACGACTCCGGGCACATCAACTGTTTTGCAAACCCGAAAAGTGTGAGTTTGACCAGACAGAAGTCAAATATCTAGGATATCATTTAAGTACCACCGGAGTAGCCATGGATCAAGAAAAGGTGCAAGCTATCCTAGATTGGCCTTCTCCATCTTCCATTAAAGAAACACAATGCTTTCTAGGATTGGCGAACTTCTATCGACAATTCATCGCAGACTTTGCTAAACAAACTAGCCACATAACTCACACTTTAAAGAAGGAAAATCTTATTAAAGGGTTTGTCTGGACTAAAACTGCTGAAACAGCTTTTCAAGAATTAAAGAAGGCATTTACACAAGCTCCCATCTTAAGACATCCTGATACCAACAAACGATTTATTGTCGTCACCGATGCTTCTGAAAAAGCCATTGGTGCCGTTCTACTCCAACAACAAGAAGACGATGGTCTTGAACATCCTGTTTTCTATTTGTCTCATATACTCTCTATTGCAGAACAACATTACTCAGTATTGGAAAGAGAATTGTTGGCTCTGAAAACAGCTTGTATTGAATGGAGGCAGTTTCTGATGGGTTCCAAGGAACCTTTTGAAGTGAGAACAGACCATCGAAACTTACAATGTTTACGAAATTTCGTATGCCAAAATAGTCGTCAAGCTCGTTGGGCCTTCTTCTTCAGCCAGTATGATTTCTACATTACATATATTCCTGGCTCCCAAAACATTCTGGCTGATGCTCTATCGCGTCGTTATCCAGATTGTACTCCTGTCCCAGCTCAACCCCTACTGGAACCTAGTAAGATCATTGGGGTAGCCCAGTCTTTTCTGGAGGAGGTACAACTAGAGTACCCCAATCTATCTGATGATGAAATAGAGAACTTAAGGCCTCTTTTACATAAGAGACAAGGATACTATTATTATCACGATCTGTTATTCATCCCCACTAACAGAGTGAGAGAAAAGGCATTACAAATGTGTCATGATTCACCGGTTGCTGGTCATAGAGGCATCAAGGCCACACAAGAACTGTTATCACGATTTTTCTGGTGGCCTACTTGGAAAAAAGATATTGAAACATACGTTCAGGCTTGTCCCACATGCGCTCAAGTCAAGATTCCCCGAACCAGACCTGCGGGTTTACTCCAGCCCTTGCCGGTTCCGCCAACTCCATGGCACACCATCTCCACCGATTTCATGTGTTCGTTACCACTCTCAGCAGGAAACCGGGTAATCATGGTCACTGTGGACTCTTTTACTAAGATGGCTCACTTCACTGCCTTGAAAAAACTACCTACATCCCAAGAATTAAGCCAGATATTCATTGAACATATCTTCCGTCTTCATGGACTTCCTCATACTCTTATATCTGATAGAGGTCCTCAGTACATTTCCCGGTTCTGGAGGTATTTTTGTAAGACACTAAACATCGATAGAGCTCTGTCATCGGGCTTCCATCCCCAGACCAATGGACAGACCGAGCGTCTGAACCAGGGCTTAGAACAATACCTTCGTTGTTTTTGCAACTCAACTCAAAGCAACTGGAACACTTATCTCCCTATCGCTGAGTTCTCTTATAATAACTCAGTCCATAGTGCCTCCAAGACCACTCCTTTTTTCTGTTCTTATGGTTTTCATCCTACCTCTTTTCCTACTTCTTCTCTGTCTCCCACTCCCTTACCCGCTATTACTCATTTTTCCAAACGTCTTCTACAAATCCATAGACTGATTCGTTCTAATCTCTTACACACCAAGAGATATATGAAGAAAGTAGCAGACAAGAAACGTAGGGCAACTCCGGACTACCTTCCACAGGATAAAGTTTGGCTTTCTTCTAAATTCTTACCCTCACGTCTTTCTCAGAACAAATTCACACCTCGCTATTACGGGCCTTTCCGTATTCTCCAGTTGCTTAATCCCGTCACTGTCCGTCTTCACTTGCCTCACACATGGAAGATTCATCCAGTCTTCCATGTCTCCCAACTCAAACCTTATGTACCAGATCCGTACTCCCGTCAGTTTTCCTGTCCTCCTCCTGTCTTAGTGGATGATGTTCCTGAATATGAGGTTCAGGAGATTTGTGACTCTCGTCTTTTTCACACCCGTCTGCAGTATCTAATTCATTGGAAGGGTTATCCTCTCAGTGAATGTTCTTGGGAAGATGCATCTTCTGTTCATGCTCCTCTTCTGACTCAGCGCTTTCACCGTTTATTTCCTTTCAAACCAGGGCCTTCGGGAGGGGGGCCTACTGTCGCGCCGCACCGCGCGGCGCGAGCCGAGCGTTCGGCACAAGCCGCGCGTTCGGCTCGGGCCGCGCTTCGCGTCTCTAAGACGCGGCGCGCCCCGAGCCTTTCTTGCACCTTGCGAGGCCCCAGGACTTACTAGGGGCCTCGCGCTGCGCTCTCCCTCCGTCTTGTTGGGGTCTCCTGACCCCTCTTACCTGTTTGGGGACTCCTCTTTCTTCTTTTCTGTCTTTCTTTCTTTTTGGGTCTGTTTTCTCCTCTGTCCTTTATGTCTTTTCCCCTTCCCAGGTTACCTCTGTCTTCCCAGCATTCCTCCTTCCCTATTCTCTATGGTTTCTGTTCCAGTCTATTCTATCTACTTTTCCCTATGCAAGATGGTGTCCTTTTTCTTCCTGTGGGTCACTTCCTGTTTTATGGTATTTAAGGGTGTTTTCTCTTTCCCTCTTTGCGCTGCAACACTCTCTGTTTCAGTTAGTGTCCTCGCTCCTGATTTCCTAGCCCTTGGCTCTGGATTTCGCCATTTCTGTGTTACGTCAGTTCCTTTGATTCCTGTTCCTCTGTTCTTGTTCCAGGAATCCCCTGCGAATCTTCTGGGAGGTTTTTTCCTCTTCTTCTGAAGGGGTTTTTTCCCTCTGGCGCTACTTTCTCACGGTCACGGTCTGTCCTTGGCGTTTCCTCGCCTACAGCACCGTGGCTACCAGAAAGAGTCGCCCCTTTTTGGGACAAAGTCGAACCCTCAAGATCCACGCCTCAAGATCTGCAAACTCCAGGCGCAAGCAGCACGTGAGTCGTGACAGGTAGAGCTGGGGCCAAACCAGTTGGTGTCTCCATCTTCTCTGCAGGGTTTCAGCTCAGCAGTCCTTCTTCATCTTAGGTTGCAGGAATCTATCTTGCTGTGTTCTGGGAGCCCCTAAATACTCGATTTAGGGGGGTGTTTAGGTCTGGGGGGTTAGTAGCCAATAGCTACTAGCCCTGAGGGTGGCTACACCCTCTTTGTGCCTCCTCCCTGAGGGGAGGGGGGCACATCCCTAATCCTATTGGGGGAATCCTCCATCTGCAAGATGGAGGATTTCTAAAGGCAGCGGTCACCTCAGCTCAGGACACCTTAGGGGCTGTCCTGACTGGTGGGTGACTCCTCCTTGTTTTTCTCATTATCTCTCCTGGACTTGCCGCCAAAAGTGGGGGCTGTG
Organism: Pleurodeles waltl; assembly: GCF_031143425.1. Lineage (NCBI taxonomy): Eukaryota > Metazoa > Chordata > Amphibia > Caudata > Salamandridae > Pleurodeles > Pleurodeles waltl. The sequence continues at coordinate 131,576,965 of NC_090438.1, read as the reverse complement.
TCCAGGGGGCGGGCATCTCCACTGGCTGGAGTGCCCTGGGGCATTGTAACACGAAGCCTGAGCCTTTGAGGCTCACTGCTAGGTGTTACAGTTCCTGCAGGGGGGAGGTGTGAAGCATCTCCACCCAGAGCAGGCTTTTGTTTCTGTCCTCAGAGAGCACAAAGGCCCTCACCACATGGGATCAGAAACTCGTCTCTCAGCAGCAGGCTGGCACAGACCAGTCAGTCCTGCACTGAACAATTGGGTAAAATACAAGGGGAATCTCTAAGATGCCCTCTGTGTGCATTTTTAAATAAATCCACCACTGGCATCAGTGTGGGTTTATAATTCTGAGAAGTTTGATACTAAACTTCCCAGTATTCAGTGTAGCCTTTATGGAGCTGTGGAGTTTGTTTTTGACAGACTCCCAGACCATATACTCTTATGGCTACCCTGCACTTACAATGTCTAAGGTTTTGCTCAGACACTGTAGGGGCATAGTTCCCATGCACCTATGCATTCACCTGGGGTATAGTGCACCCTGCCTTTGGGCTGTAAGGGCTGCTAGAGGGGTGACTTACCTATGCCACAAGCAGTGTGAGGTTGGCATGGCACCCTGAGGGGAGTGCCATGTCGACTTAGTCATTTTCTCCCCACCAGCACACACAAGCTGGCAAGCAGTGTGTCTGTGCTGAGTGAGGGGTCCCTAGGGTGGCATAAGACATGCTGCAGCCCTTAGAGAAATTCCGTGGCATCAGGGCCCTTGGTACCAGGGGTACCAGTTACAAGAGACTTACCTGGGTGCCAGGGTTGTGCCAATTGTGGAGACAATGGTACATTTTAGGTGAAAGAACACTGGTGCTGGAGCCTGGTTAGCAGGGTCCCAGCACACTTCTCAGTCAAGTCAGCATCAGTATCAGGCAAAAAGTGGGGGGTAATTGCAACAGGGAGCCATTTCCTTACACAAGCCCCCCCCCCAGCCCACAGGCCAGGAGACTCAGCCAAAGCTGGGAGAGTCTTCCTAGTCTGTCAGGCAAGGAAGAGTAGAGGAAATAGGCTGGTTTTGTTGCAGGGCCTACTCTGCCTTACATCCTCCTGTTCAGGTCATTCCCTCTGGGGAACTGACCCACTTCCACAGTGATAGGACCAAGTCTGAATTGCCTGTTGTCTGTGCCTTTAATGTCTTCACCCATTCTCTCTATTTTGGGGTTAGAGGTATCCACCTCTGCTAATCTTATCTTAGCCAGGGTCACCCCTAGCTTAAGCAAAGAGGTTACCCAGAGCTGGAGTAACCCCACCATGACCAACAGGGTCAGGGGGCCTTACTTACTATTTGGCATGGGGTCAGACCACCATGCCAAGGATAGTGCAGCCATAAAGGCTAACACCCAGCAAAGGCCACTGACAGCTGTCAGTGCCCAGAACCACACCTTTAGCTCTTCACCTGCAAGGGAAGGAGCTAAGTTACAGGCTTCTTTGGGTTCAGGGTGCCTGTCTGCTGTGTAAGAGTGGGGGGTTACTACATCTTGTAGTAAACACCCTTCTTCCACTCTTTCTTCTGTTAACTGAGGAGCCACCCACTCAGGGTTAACAGTTGCCTGACTAACCAGGACTCCTTGTGGGTCAGGTTGGACTTTACCAGTGCCATTTTTGGAGTTCTCCCCTACTGGAGCAGAATCTCCTTGTCTTGCTGGAACCTTGGCTAAAGGTTGTCCACCTTTCCTACTCTGTTTTCCTTTCTTTTTCTTCTGGGGCCTACTTGCAGTTACTGCAGGGGTAGCACCTCCAGAGTCCTTGGGAGAGGACTGGCACTGGACCAGTTCCTCTCTTTGGCTCTGACTAACCTCTTGGTAGTCATTTCCAAGGAGACAATCAAGGGGGAGGTCTGTACTGACTTCCACCCTTCTCCAGCTAAAAGTCCCACCCACTTCTATGGGCACAAAAGCCACAGGCCTATCAGTGACCCTGTCTGGGCTAACTCTTACTCTGGCAGTCTCTCCTGGGATGTACTGGTTTTAGAACACCAGCCTGTCCTGCACAATAGTGTGACTGGCACAAGTGTCTCTCAGGGCAGTGGCTGGGATTCCATTCACCAGTAGGTAGTGGAAGTGTCTACTTCCCTCTGGAATCTCCAACTCACCTGTTGGGCCCTTTTTCCAGTTGAAGGCTATGAAGACCTCCTCATCTGAGGAGTCATCCCCAATGGCTACACTGGTCACCCCTGGGATTTTGCTAGGGGGTTTGTTTTTGGGACAAGAAGTGTCCTTGGTCTGGTGCCCTGTCTGACTACAGTTTTGGCACCATGCCTTAGTGGCATCCCAGTTCTTACCCTGGTACCCACCTTTGTTTTGGGTTGTGTCTTGGGGCCCACCCACCTGGTCTGGTTTTTGGGGGCCTACAGAGGACTCTTTCTCTTTGTTTCTAGTGTCACTCACTTTCTCCTGGGGAGGCTTGGTAACCCCTTTCTTTTGGTCACTTTAGGAGGCTGGACTGGCTTGTAGTGAGTACCAAGGGGTACTTGCACCTTGCACCAGGCCCAGTTATCCCTTATTAGTGTATAGGGTGTCTAGCAGCTTAGGCTGATAGATAATGGTAGCTTAGCAGAGCAGCTTAGGCTGAACTAGGAGACGTGTGAAGCTACTACAGTACCACTTAGTGTCATATGCACAATATCATAAGAAAACACAATACACAGTTATACTAAAAATAAAGGTACTTTATTTTTATGACAATATGCCAAAGTATCTTAGAGTGTACCCTCAGTAAGAGGATAGGAAATATACACAAGATATATATACACAATAGCAAAAATATGCAGTATAGTCTTAGAAAACAGTGCAAACAATGTATAGTTACAATAGGATGCAATGGGGAAACATAGGGATAGGGGCAACACAAACCATATACTCCAAAAGTGGAATGTGAACCACGAATGGACCCCAAACCTATGTGACCTTGTAGAGGGTCGCTGGGACTATTAGAAAATAGTGAGAGTTAGAAAAATAACCCTCCCCAAGACCCTGAAAAGTGAGTGCAAAGTGCACCAAAGTTCCCCTAAGGACAAAATAGTCGTGTTAGAGGGAGAATGCAAGGAAAACACAAATCAGCAATGCAACAACGATGGATTCCTGTCTGAAGGTACCTGTGGAACAAGGGGACCAAGTCCAAAAGTCACAAGCAGCTCGGAGATGGGCAGATGCCCAAGAAATGCCAGCGGTTGGTGCAAAGAAGCTCTTTCTAGGCTGAAGAACTGTGAATACTGCAGGAACGACAAGGGCTAGAGACTTCCCCTTTGGAGGATGGATCCCCCACGCCTTGGAGAGTCGTGCAGAAGTGTTTTCCCGCCGGATGGACGCCAACAAGCCTTGCTACACGCAAATCGTGCGTTTGGCGTTTTTGGACGCTGCTGGGGCCCAGGAGGGACCAGAAGGTCGCAAATTGGACCTGCAGAGAGAGGGGACGTCGAGCAAGACAAGGAGCCCTCACTGAAGCAGGTAGCACCCGGAGAAGTGCCAGAAACAGGCACTACGAGGATGCGTGAAACGGTGCTCGCCGAAGTTGCACAAAGGAGTCCCACGTCGCCGGAGACCAACTTAGAAAGTCGTGCAATGCAGGTTAGAGTGCCGTGGACCCAGGCTTGGCTGTGCACACAGGATTTCCGCCGGAAGTGCACAGGGGCCGGAGAAGCTTGCAAAGTCGCGGTTCCCAGCAATGCAGCCCAGCGAGGTGAGGCAAGGACTTACCTCCACCAAACTTGGGCTGAAGAGTCACTGGACTGTGGGGGTCACTTGGACGATGTCGCTGGATTCGAGGGACCTCGCTCGTCGTGCTGAGAGGAGACCCAAGGGACCGGAGATGCAGCTTTTTGGTGCCTGCGGTTGCAGGGGGAAGATTCCGTCGACCCACGGGAGATTTCTTCGGAGCTTCTGGTGCAGAGAGGAGGCAGACTACCCCCACAGCATGCACAAGCAGGAAAACAGTCGAGAAGGCGGCAGGATCAGCGTTACAGAGTTGCAGTAGTCTTCTTTGCTACTATGTTGCAGGTTTGCAGGCTTCCAGCGCGGTCAGCGGTCGATTCCTTATCAGAAGGTGAAGAGGGAGATGCAGAGGAACTCGGCTGAGCTCATGCATTCGTTATCTAAAGTTTCCCCAGAGACAGAGACCCTAAATAGCCAGAAAAGAGGGTTTGGCTACCTAGGAGAGAGGAAAGGCTACTAACACCTGAAGGAGCCTATCACAAGGAGTCTCTGACGTCACCTGGTGGCACTGGCCACTCAGAGCAGTCCAGTGTGCCAGCAGCACCTCTGTTTCCAAGATGGCAGAGGTCTGGAGCACACTGGAGGAGCTCTGGACACCTCCCAGGGGAGGTGCAGGTCAGGGGAGTGGTCACTCCCCTTTCCTTTGTCCAGTTTCGCGCCAGAGCAGGGGCTAAGGGGTCCCTGAACCGGTGTAGACTGGCTTATGCAGAATTGGGCACCTCTGTGCCCAACAAAGCATTTCCAGAGGCTGGGGGAGGCTACTCCTCCCCTGCCTTCACACCATTTTCCAAAGGGAGAGGGTGTCACACCCTCTCTCAGAGGAAGTTCTTTGTTCTGCCATCCTGGGCCTGGCCTGGCTGGACCCCAGGAGGGCAGCTGCCTGTCTGAGGGGTTGGCAGCAGCAGCAGCTGCAGTGAAACCCCAGGAAGGGCAGTTTGGCAGTACCAGGGTCTGTGCTACAGACCACTGGGATCATGGGATTGTGCCAACTATGCCAGGATGGTATAGAGGGGGCAATTCCATGATCATAGACATGTTACATGGCCATATTCGGAGTTACCATGGTGAAGCTACATATAGGTAGTGACCTATATGTAGTGCACGCGTGTAATGGTGTCCCCGCACTCACAAAGTTCAGGGAATTGGCTCTGAACAATGTGGGGGCACGTTGGCTAGTGCCAGGGTGCCCTCACACTAAGTAACTTTGCACCTAACCTTTACCAGGTAAAGGTTAGACATATAGGTGACTTATAAGTTACTTAAGTGCAGTGTAAAATGGCTGTGAAATAACGTGGACGTTATTTCACTCAGGCTGCCGTGGCAGGCCTGTGTAAGAATTGTCAGAGCTCCCTATGGGTGGCAAAAGAAATGCTGCAGCCCATAGGGATCTCCTGGAACCCCAATACCCTGGGTACCTCAGTACCATATACTAGGGAATTATAAGGGTGTTCCAGTAAGCCAATGTAAATTGGTAAAAATGGTCACTAGCCTGTCAGTGACAATTTGAAAGTAATGAGAGAGCATAACCACTGAGGTTCTGGTTAGCAGAGCCTCAGTGAGACAGTTAGGCACCACACAGGGAACATATACATGCACACCTATGAGCACTGGGGCCCTGTGTGACAGGGTCCCAGTGACACATACATATAGGCCACAAACCTATGAGCACTGGGGTCCTGACCAGCAGGATCCCAGTGACACATAACAAACATACTGAAAACATAGTGTTTTCACTATGAGCACTGAGGCCTGGCTATCAGGATCCCAGTGAGACAGTGAAAACAGTGACAAACACCCTGACATACACTCACAAACAGGCCAAAAGTGGGGGTAACAAGGCTAGAAAGAGGCTACCTTCTCACACAACCCCCCCCCAAACGAAGGACAATAAGGCTAACCTTGGCCAGTTGAGACTTTATTGTCTAAGTGGTGATAAGTAGAGAGTAGCTCTGCAATAGACTGGTTACTCCCTTTATCATCCACTATATGGTTACTTCCCTGTGGGGATGTAAACCACCCTGTTTGAAGTTTTTTAGCTAACCAACAATGTGAAGATGTATTTTCAGAGTTTCTATCAGTAAGTTTTAGTTTAGAGCAGTGGGAATTATCCACTGAACCTATTTGTAATGATGGAAATGCCAGACAGGGATGCTGTCTCAGTAAAGCCATAGCTGGGCAAAAACTTTGCCCATTTGGCTGGAAGAGAGAACAGGGATGCTGTTTCTCTTGAGTTGGAGCAGGGCAGGGATGCTGTCCTATGAGCTCCACACTAGGGCAGGGATGCTGTCCTAAGTGTTGTGAGGTAGTGCAGGGTTTCTGCACTAAAGTTTCTCTGGGAGGGTTGGAGGGATGCTCCATGTTAACTAAAATGGTGCTCTTTTTGTCACCAATGTTAGTTATCCCACAGAGAGGTACTTCCACCTCAGGGAGTCCAGCTTTGCCAGCTGATGATTCCCTTGGAACAGGTGCCACCCCAGGAGAGGTTTCTCCCACCACAGGAATGGTATCCTGAATGGTAGGGTGGTTAGGGGATACTGTGATACCCTTTTTACCTGTTGATGGAGAGGGATCCTGAGTTTTCAGGCCTTCTCTCCTTTGCTTTTTCATTTCACTTGAAATGAGAGGGAACAATTCCTCAGGGATGCCCAGCATGGCTGCATGGGCATAAAACTCTACATCAGCCCAACCTGAGGTCTCTAGGTCATTACCTAAGAGACAGTCTACAGGTAAGCTAGGTGATACCACCACCTGCTTAGGGCCAGTAACTCCACCCCAACTAAACTGAATTATAGCTAAGGGAAGAAACTTAGTGGAGTTATGGACATCAATAATCTTATACTGTTGTCCAATGATGTGTTGTTCAGGAGGCACTAGGTTTTCAGTCACCAAAGTGAAACTGGCACCTGTGTCCCTGTAGGCCAAGGCCTCAACACCATTTATTGAAACTGTCTGCCTGTACTTATCCATTGTAAGGGGACAAGCAGCCAGTGTGGCAAGGCCAATGCCACTAGGTGTGACAGAAACTGTCTTGGGACTGATTACATCAGTTTCCACTATGGACCCATAAGTGAACCCAACTACACCCTTTGCTTGACTGTTGCCAGCAGTCCCACCACTAGTACCACTACTGCTAGGGGCACTAGAGCTTGATGTATTAGTGGTGGTAGGCTCAGGGGGTTTACCTGGACAGGACTTATCCCCTGGCCTATGGCCTCTATTTTTACACACAAAGCACCAAGGCTTTTTAATGTGTGCAGGTTGGGAAGAAGAGGAAGAATTTGTTTTATCCCCACCCTCTGAAGAGTGTTTAAGATTTGAAGTGGGATCTTTGGTTTTACCCTTATCCCCATGCTTATCTTGAGATTTTTCACCATCTTTCTTCTTATTGCCATCTTTGTCACCCCCTGTATGAACTTTTCTGTTCACCCTTGTTCTGACCCATTTGTCTGCCTTCTTTCCCAATTCTTGGGGAGAGGTCAGATCAGAGTCTACTAGGTACTGGTGCAACAAATCAGACACACAATTATTAAGTATATGCTCTCTCAGGATTGTGTTATACAGGCTTTCATAATCAGTAACTTTACTGCCATGTAACCACCCCTCCAAGGCCTTCACTGCCTGGTCAATGAAATCAACCCAGTCTTGTGAAGACTCCTTTTTGGTCTCTCTGAACTTTATCCTATACTGTTCAGTGGTTAAGCCATAACCATCCAGGAGTGCATTCTTAAGAACTGTAAAATTATTGGCATCACTTTCTTTCACAGTAAGGAGTCTATCCCTACCCTTTCCACTAAATGATAGCCATAGGATAGCAGCCCACTGCCTTTGAGGGACATCCTGTACAACACAGGCCCTCTCAAGTGCAGCAAACCACTTGTTAATGTCATCCCCCTCCTTATAAGGGGGAACTATCTTGTGCAGATTCCTGGAATCATGCTCTTTTGCAGGATGACTATGGGGAATACTGCTGCTGCCACCATGGGTATCTAAACCCAACTTCTGTCTTTCCTTCTCTAATTCTAAAGACTGTCTATCCAAATCCAGCTGTTGCTTCTTGAGCTTCAGTCTGGTTTGTTCCACTCTCAATCTATTGAGCTCCCTTTCTAACAATCTGTCATCAGGGTGGGTGGGAGGGACATTTCTAGATACAGAGGTATGATGGGAATGAACAGAAGGAGACCTGTCTCTTACAGAGGGCACCCTAACAGCTTGGCTAACAGTATAATGTGAGAGCACACCATCAGTATGGTGTGATTCAACCTCTGTACCAACTATGCTAGACTGTCTAGTAATGGGCAGGCTGATAAGTTTCTTTCCTGAACCTTTTCCTGGGGGAGTCCCTGGATCAGATTGAGAACCATTAGCTACTTTTTCTACAGATTGGGCACTTATGGCCTTATCCTGTACTCTAAGCATATTAATTAACAGTTCTAAGGAAGGATTCTTCCCTACACTCAAACCTCTCTCTATGCAGAGACTCCTTGCTCCTTTCCAGCTAAGGTGATCATATGCAAGTTTGGACAGTTCAACTTTTTGGCCTGTGCCAGACATTTTTAGAGAGAGTTAAAGTGATAGACAAAGAGAAAAAAGTTTTCAGAACTTTTTGGAAAGACAGAAAAAACTTTTTAAACTTTTAAGAACTTTTTGAAAGTTTAGAAGTACTTTTCAGCACTTAGAAAAGAGTGAAAAGAGGAAATGCAAAACTTTTTGGCTATGTGTATATACACTGACCTTGTTTTGTATATTTTTCTCTTATGAAAAGTACAATGACAAGAGTGGTAAGTAGTCTCAAAGCACTTATCCCACCACTGCACAACCAATTTAGGAGGCTGGACTGGCTTGTAGTGAGTACCAAGGGGTACTTGCACCTTGCACCAGGCCCAGTTATCCCTTATTAGTGTATAGGGTGTCTAGCAGCTTAGGCTGATAGATAATGGTAGCTTAGCAGAGCAGCTTAGGCTGAACTAGGAGACGTGTGAAGCTACTACAGTACCACTTAGTGTCATATGCACAATATCATAAGAAAACACAATACACAGTTATACTAAAAATAAAGGTACTTTATTTTTATGACAATATGCCAAAGTATCTTAGAGTGTACCCTCAGTAAGAGGATAGGAAATATACACAAGATATATATACACAATAGCAAAAATATGCAGTATAGTCTTAGAAAACAGTGCAAACAATGTATAGTTACAATAGGATGCAATGGGGAAACATAGGGATAGGGGCAACACAAACCATATACTCCAAAAGTGGAATGTGAACCACGAATGGACCCCAAACCTATGTGACCTTGTAGAGGGTCGCTGGGACTATTAGAAAATAGTGAGAGTTAGAAAAATAACCCTCCCCAAGACCCTGAAAAGTGAGTGCAAAGTGCACCAAAGTTCCCCTAAGGACAAAATAGTCGTGTTAGAGGGAGAATGCAAGGAAAACACAAATCAGCAATGCAACAACGATGGATTCCTGTCTGAAGGTACCTGTGGAACAAGGGGACCAAGTCCAAAAGTCACAAGCAGCTCGGAGATGGGCAGATGCCCAAGAAATGCCAGCGGTTGGTGCAAAGAAGCTCTTTCTAGGCTGAAGAACTGTGAATACTGCAGGAACGACAAGGGCTAGAGACTTCCCCTTTGGAGGATGGATCCCCCACGCCTTGGAGAGTCGTGCAGAAGTGTTTTCCCGCCGGATGGACGCCAACAAGCCTTGCTACACGCAAATCGTGCGTTTGGCGTTTTTGGACGCTGCTGGGGCCCAGGAGGGACCAGAAGGTCGCAAATTGGACCTGCAGAGAGAGGGGACGTCGAGCAAGACAAGGAGCCCTCACTGAAGCAGGTAGCACCCGGAGAAGTGCCAGAAACAGGCACTACGAGGATGCGTGAAACGGTGCTCGCCGAAGTTGCACAAAGGAGTCCCACGTCGCCGGAGACCAACTTAGAAAGTCGTGCAATGCAGGTTAGAGTGCCGTGGACCCAGGCTTGGCTGTGCACACAGGATTTCCGCCGGAAGTGCACAGGGGCCGGAGAAGCTTGCAAAGTCGCGGTTCCCAGCAATGCAGCCCAGCGAGGTGAGGCAAGGACTTACCTCCACCAAACTTGGGCTGAAGAGTCACTGGACTGTGGGGGTCACTTGGACGATGTCGCTGGATTCGAGGGACCTCGCTCGTCGTGCTGAGAGGAGACCCAAGGGACCGGAGATGCAGCTTTTTGGTGCCTGCGGTTGCAGGGGGAAGATTCCGTCGACCCACGGGAGATTTCTTCGGAGCTTCTGGTGCAGAGAGGAGGCAGACTACCCCCACAGCATGCACAAGCAGGAAAACAGTCGAGAAGGCGGCAGGATCAGCGTTACAGAGTTGCAGTAGTCTTCTTTGCTACTATGTTGCAGGTTTGCAGGCTTCCAGCGCGGTCAGCGGTCGATTCCTTATCAGAAGGTGAAGAGGGAGATGCAGAGGAACTCGGCTGAGCTCATGCATTCGTTATCTAAAGTTTCCCCAGAGACAGAGACCCTAAATAGCCAGAAAAGAGGGTTTGGCTACCTAGGAGAGAGGAAAGGCTACTAACACCTGAAGGAGCCTATCACAAGGAGTCTCTGACGTCACCTGGTGGCACTGGCCACTCAGAGCAGTCCAGTGTGCCAGCAGCACCTCTGTTTCCAAGATGGCAGAGGTCTGGAGCACACTGGAGGAGCTCTGGACACCTCCCAGGGGAGGTGCAGGTCAGGGGAGTGGTCACTCCCCTTTCCTTTGTCCAGTTTCGCGCCAGAGCAGGGGCTAAGGGGTCCCTGAACCGGTGTAGACTGGCTTATGCAGAATTGGGCACCTCTGTGCCCAACAAAGCATTTCCAGAGGCTGGGGGAGGCTACTCCTCCCCTGCCTTCACACCATTTTCCAAAGGGAGAGGGTGTCACACCCTCTCTCAGAGGAAGTTCTTTGTTCTGCCATCCTGGGCCTGGCCTGGCTGGACCCCAGGAGGGCAGCTGCCTGTCTGAGGGGTTGGCAGCAGCAGCAGCTGCAGTGAAACCCCAGGAAGGGCAGTTTGGCAGTACCAGGGTCTGTGCTACAGACCACTGGGATCATGGGATTGTGCCAACTATGCCAGGATGGTATAGAGGGGGCAATTCCATGATCATAGACATGTTACATGGCCATATTCGGAGTTACCATGGTGAAGCTACATATAGGTAGTGACCTATATGTAGTGCACGCGTGTAATGGTGTCCCCGCACTCACAAAGTTCAGGGAATTGGCTCTGAACAATGTGGGGGCACGTTGGCTAGTGCCAGGGTGCCCTCACACTAAGTAACTTTGCACCTAACCTTTACCAGGTAAAGGTTAGACATATAGGTGACTTATAAGTTACTTAAGTGCAGTGTAAAATGGCTGTGAAATAACGTGGACGTTATTTCACTCAGGCTGCCGTGGCAGGCCTGTGTAAGAATTGTCAGAGCTCCCTATGGGTGGCAAAAGAAATGCTGCAGCCCATAGGGATCTCCTGGAACCCCAATACCCTGGGTACCTCAGTACCATATACTAGGGAATTATAAGGGTGTTCCAGTAAGCCAATGTAAATTGGTAAAAATGGTCACTAGCCTGTCAGTGACAATTTGAAAGTAATGAGAGAGCATAACCACTGAGGTTCTGGTTAGCAGAGCCTCAGTGAGACAGTTAGGCACCACACAGGGAACATATACATGCACACCTGTGTGACAGGGTCCCAGTGACACATACATATAGGCCACAAACCTATGAGCACTGGGGTCCTGACCAGCAGGATCCCAGTGACACATAACAAACATACTGAAAACATAGTGTTTTCACTATGAGCACTGAGGCCTGGCTATCAGGATCCCAGTGAGACAGTGAAAACAGTGACAAACACCCTGACATACACTCACAAACAGGCCAAAAGTGGGGGTAACAAGGCTAGAAAGAGGCTACCTTCTCACAGTCACCCCCAGTGGAAGTTTTGGTTACCCTAGTCTTCACCCAATTCTTGGGGAGAAATTGGACCTAGGTCTACCAGATACTGATGCAACTTTTCATTGAAGCAGTTACTTAAAATGTGTTCTTTCATAAACAAATTATAAAGCCCTACATAGTCATGCACTTCATTTCCAGTTACCCAACTATCCAGTGTTTTCACTGAGTAGTCAACAAAATCAACCCAGGTCTGGCTCGAGGATTTTTGAGCCCCCCTGAACCTAATCCTGTACTCCTCAGTGGAGAATCCAAAGCCCTCAATCAGGGTAGCCTTCATGAGGTCATAGGATTCTGCATCTTTTCCAGAGAGTGTGAGGAGTCTATCCCTACACTTTCCAGTGAACAGTTCCCAAAGGAGAGCACCCCAGTGAGACTTGTTTACTTTTCTGGTTGCACAAGCCCACTCAAAAGCTGTGAACCATTTGGTGATGTCATCACCATCTTCATATTTAGTTACAATCCCTTTTGGGCTTTTCAACATGTCAGGAGAATCTCTGACCCTATTTATGTTGCTGCCACCATTGATGGGACCAAAACCCATCTCTTGTCTTTCCCTTTCTATGGCTAGGAGCTGTCTCTCTAAAGCCAATCTTTTGACCATCCTGGCTAACAGTAGGTCATCTTCATTGAGGTAGTCCTCAATGCTTCCAGAGTTGCTGGACTCTCCTGTGAGAGAAGCAGCATCTCTGACTATCACATTTGGAGTCAGGTTAGAGAACCCTTGTTCTCCCTAACTAGGAGTGGGGGTGGGAGATCCTCCACTTCACTAGCTTCTTCCTCTGGGAGGGCATCCTCAGAGGGGTTGTTTTTAGCAAACTCTGCCAAAAGCTCCTGGAGCTGTGCTTTGGTAGGGTTTGAACCAGTTTTACAAAAATTTGGTTTTGCAGAGAGACCTTAACTCGGACATCCTAAGATGCAGGTAAGGGGTGACGTTGAGTTCCATCACATTCTCTTCTGCATTAGACATTATGGGGGTTATTACAACTTTGGAGGAGGTGGTAATCCGTCCCAAATGTGACGGATTTACCACCAGCCGTATTACGATTTCTATAGGATATAATGGACTCGTAATATGGCTGGTGGTATATCCGTCACTTTACCGTCACTTTTGGGACGGATTACCACTTCCTCCAAAGTTGGAATAACCCCCTATGTTTCTAAAGGTTGGAATACTTTTTAAGAATCTAAAACTATCTCTAGAACTTAATTCAAACTTTTACAAAACTTTTAAACTCTAAAAGAAATGCTAACAGGGACTAACACAAGGCCCTAGCAGGACTTTAAAAATTTTTGAAAAATAGCTCAAATTTCAAAAATCAGTTTCTAATGACAATTTTTGGAATTTAGTCGTGTGATCAGGTATTGGCTGAGTAGTCCAGCAAATGCAAGTCTTGTACCCCACCGCTGATCCACCAATGTAGGAATTTGGCTCTGTATGTACTATTTCAAAGCAAGAAATAGCATGCACAGAGTCCAAGGGTTCCCCTTAGAGGTAAGATAGTGGCAAAAAGAGATAATTCTAATGCTCTATTTTGTGGTAGTGTGGTCGAGCAGTAGGCTTATCAGAGCGTAGTGTTAAGCATTTGTTGTACACACACAGTCAATAAATGAGGAACACACACTCAATGACAATTCCAGGCCAATAGGTTTTAGTATAGAAAAATATCTTTTCTTAGCTTATTTTAAGGACCACAGGTTCAAGATTTACAAGTAATACTTCAAATGAAAGGTATTTCTCTTAGGAACTTTAGGAACTTTGAATTAGCAAAATATCATATACAGTTTTCACACAAATGGCAAATAGCTATTTTAAAACTGGACACTGTGCAATTTTCAACAGTTCCTGGGGGAGGTAAGTGTTTGTTAGTTTTGAAGGTATGTAAACCACCTACAGGGTTCAAAGTTGGGTCCAAGGTAGCCCACCGTTGGGGGTTCAGGGCAACCCCAAAGTTACCACACCAGCAGCTCAGGGCCGGTCAAGTGCAGAGGTCAAAGTGGTGCCCAAAACGCATAAGCTTCAATGGAGAAGGGGGTGCCCCGGTTCCTGTCTGCCAGCAGGTAAGTACCCGCGTCTTCGGAGGGCAGACCAGGGGGGTTTTGTAGGGCACCGGGGGGGACACAAGTCAACACAAAAAGTACACCCTCAGCGGCATGGGGCGGCCGGGTGTAGTGTGAAAACAGGCGTGTGGTTTGCAATAGGTTTCAATGGGAGACCAAGGGGTCTCTTCAGCGATGCAGGCAGGCAAGGGGGGGGGGCTCCTCGGCTCCTCAGAGTAGCCACCGCCTGGGCAAGGGAGAGGGCCACCTGGGGGTCGCTCCTGCACTGGAGGTCGGATCCTTCAGGTCCTGGGGGCTGCGGGTGCAGTGTCTTTACCAGGCGTCGGGTCTTTGAAGCAGGCAGTCGCGGTCAGGGGGAGCCTCGGGATTCCCCCTGCAGGCGTCGCTGTGGGGGCTCAGGGGGGTCAACTCTGGCTACTCATGGTCTCGTAGTCGGCGGGGAGTCCTCCCTGTAGTTTTTGTTCTCCACAAATCGAGCCGGGGGCGTCGGGTGCAGAGTGCAAAGTCTCACGCTTTCGGCGGGAAACGTGTGTTCTTTCAAAGTTGCTTCTTTGTTGCAAAGTTGCAGTCTTTGTGGAGCAGAGCCGCTGTCCTCTGGAGTTCTTGGTCCTTCTAGATGCAGGGTAGTCCTCTGAGGCTTCAGAGGTCGCTGGACCCTGTGGAGCGCGTCGCTGGAGCAGTGTCTTTAGAAGTGGGGAGACAGGCCGGTAGAGCTGGGGCCAAAGCAGTTGGTGTCTCCGTCTTCTCTGCAGGTTTTCAGCTCAGCAGTCCTTCTTCGTCTTCGGTTGCAGGAATCTATCTTGCTGTGTTCTGGGAGCCCCTAAATACTCGATTTAGGGGTGTGTTTAGATCTGGGGGGTTAGTAGCCAATGGCTACTAGCCCTGAGGGTGGCTACACCCTATTTGTGCCTCCTCCCTGAGGGGAGGGGGGCACATCCCTAATCCTATTGGGGGAATCCTCCATCTGCAAGATGGAGGATTTCTAAAGGCAGGGGTCACCTCAGCTCAGGACACCCTAGGGGCTGTCCTGACTGGTGGGTGACTCCTCCTTGTTTTTCTCACTATCTCTCCTGGACTTGCCGACAAAAGTGGGGGCTTCTGTCCAGGGGGCGGGCATCTCCACTAGCTGGAGTGCCCTGGGGCATTGTAACACGAAGCCCGAGCCTTTGAGGCTCACTGCTAGGTGTTACAGTTCCTGCAGGGGGGAGGTGTGAAGCATCTCCACTCAGAGCAGGCTTTTGTTTCTGTCCTCAGAGAGCACAAAGGCCCTCACCACATGGGGTCAGAAACTCGTCTCTCAGCAGCAGGCTGGCACAGACCAGTCAGTCCTGCACTGAACAATTGGGTAAAATACAGGGGGAATCTCTAAGATGCTCTCTGTGTGCATTTTTTAATAAATCCAACACTGGCATCAGTGTAGGTTTATTATTCTGAGAAGTTTGATACCAAACTTCCCAGTATTCAGTGTAGCCTTATGGAGCTGTGGAGTTCGTTTTTGACAGACTCCCAGACCGTATACTCTTATGGCTACCCTGCACTTACAATGTCTAAGGTTTTGCTTAGACACTGTAGGGGCATAGTGCTCATGCACCTATACCCTCACCTGGGGTATAGTGCACCCTGCCTTAGGGCTGTAAGGCCTGCTAGAGGGGTGACTTACCTATGCCACAGGCAGTGTGAGGTTGGCATGGCACCCTGAGGGGAGTGCCATGTCGACTTAGTCATTTTCTCCCCACCAGCACACACAAGCTGGAAAGCAGTGTGTCTGTGCTGAGTGAGGGGTCCCTAGGGTGGCATAAGACATGCTGCAGCCCTTAGAGACCTTCCCTGGCATCAGGGCCCTTGGTACCAGGGGTACCAGTTACAAGGGACTTACCTGGGTGCCAGGGTTGTGCCAATTGTGGAGACAATGGTAGATTTTAGGTGAAAGAACACTGGTGCTGGAGCCTGGTTAGCAGGGTCCCAGCACACTTCTCAGTCAAGTCAGCATCAGTATCAGGCAAAAAGTGGGGGGTAATTGCAACAGGGAGCCATTTCCTTACAATATGTTTGGTGCAAGTGGGTGCTGTATATGTACTGATGTGGAGCGACAATGAGCTTCGGTAGTAGGCACGCAGTACCAAAAAACATGAACACATGTGACAAGGTCAATCCTTCATCATATCATATAGGAGAGGACAGTGGAATGTATCTCCCACTGATCGAGGAGATTTGTAAGCAAATGGTAAAGTCCTCCGGTTACTCCTCATACACTGATCACTTAGGCTCCTCCTACAATAGAAACCAAAGCTCAACCTTAAAACTACACACTGAAGGAAACAATGATTTAAGGATGAACCAGAACGCAATAACTAAAATTCATCATCAAGTGATGACCCAGGCTCTTACCTACGAGGACACTCTTGACCCATGTGGAGACACACATCCCAGACAGATGTTAACTTTACAAATCATATTAAACAACATTTGAACCTACTCATCTATGCATACTGTGTATAGTATCTTATGAAAGAACAATTCTTTTAGTTAAACAGTACCTTTCTAGTACCTATTTGACCAGTTTCATGCAGGAATACACTCCAGCAGTGGTTCTCAACTTGTGGTCCGGGGTTCCCTGGGGTTCCGCAAAACCTAATTAGGGGGTTCGCAACTGCTTAGTAAAAATGTATATAAGTAAAGAAGTAAAATGTATAATTGGAGGCTGAAAATGGTGTACCGCAGAGTGATTCGTGGGAGCAATGCAAGTGAACCAAAAAAGTCTAGATGATAAGTGGCCTCAATTGAATGTAGAAATTTAGAAAAGCTCCCACCTTCCGATTAGAATTATGATTTTTTAAATATTTGTGAATAAATAAAATATTTGTTCAGTTGCTTGTTTCTGTATTTTTATGTATTGTTTTGCAGTTCATATCATCCAAAGTTCTTAGGCTGGGGTCCACTGGTCCTAGTAATGACTCAGCAGGGGTCCTAGGCTTTCAGTAATGATTCAGTGGCTGACCCCCAGGTTCCAGTGGAGATGAAGTGGGGGTCCACAGGAGTCAAAGGTTAAGAACCACTGCACTATAGTCCTCATTATGGGGGGTATGGAACGGTACGGCTGGGAGGATACTGTGATGAGAAGTTGCAACTCGGTAAGTTGTGAATTCAAGTTTATTTATCGTGACAGCAGGTAAAGACCTCTTACCCGTAACTCCAGCCCTCCAAACGCACACATAGGACCCTCCCCGTCCACATTCTCAATACGCATCATAAACCCCGATGCACGAGCTGCCTCTTGCACGCATCAAGATGCAACCCAACATCCTCCAAGACATTCCTCCTTCTATGATGTTCTGGGGGCTGAATACCTAAACTGTAAACACCCAAACCCTAAAAACTGATTATTAGAAGACTTACAAGAGAGCTGGGCATAAACCTTCTTTTGTAACTCGTAATTGAGAACAGCACAGGTGGCTTTCAGCTGCATCAGAAGAAATCAGCATCTTTTCTTTTAAAGTATAAAGTATTCTCTGTAAATGTGTTTGTTTTATATAGGTTGGGTTTTGGTAAAAGCATGTGCCTGGGCTTTGCAAACAGATGCTGGATTACCCTCAAATGGTGTAGAATGTCACACTCCACCTCGGTAAACGTGTCTACATGTGTTCTACCTCCTCCTGGCTACACTGGCTTCTATACACAAGTGTGTTTCCTTTACATCCCTTTGCATTGTGCACAGATCCTTTTATGACACTGATCCCTCTTTTCTGAAACCCAAGCTTCTCAAATATGTGTCCTCTTGCGAACTGTGATCCTTGTCTAATCTGTTGGCCAAGATCACCATGTTCTCTGCTGTAAGACGTACTGGCCATATCAGCGCTGCCAAGGTATGAAATAATTGTCCGCCAGCCGTACACCAGAACATAACAGTTTAAAAACAACTAAAAAACTGGCTGTTTACACTTTAAGTCGCATACATTTCATTGCAATAGCGCCATAAAACTCTTTTGAGAGTGCACTTGCACTTTGTTAAAAATGTAACATAGCATAAGAATCACTCCTCTTCTAAGGAAAGACATTAAATATAGGTAGTCTTTTAATATTTCAACAAATTACACATCGAAAAAGTAATTTTAAACTACGACTTGTAAGTTTTAAAACTCGTTAAAAAAAAAAAGAGTTCACTGTTTTCTATACAAATAATAAAATTAGCACTGACAAAAGTATGAGCCTTGATGCAGTTTGTGCACTTAGCACTAGCAAACCAAATAATACGCCTTCAAACGTCGCTGTGGGCAGACATTCGTGTTTGCACCGAAACGGGATTACAAATTGGGCTGCGACTTCCTCTTGAAGGATTTTCTTATCTGGGATACTACAGCCTTGATGCCCTTAGTGCCATTCCGAGGTAGGATGAGTTGTGTACTCAACCCCTGCTGGCAGTGTGGCACCCCTCTGTCCTTTGCCAATCCCGCCGGGGACAGGCTGAGATTCATTGGACAGGTGTGTTCTTTTTATGGAGCTTGCCACCAGCCCTTCCAGAATCTTGCAAGGATTCTGGGAAGATAAATATTTAACACAATGTTGTGATGCTGCTTTAAGACTGTGAGCTGCACAACATAAGTGCCACATCCAGGATATCACCACGGGGAGATATTGGCTTTGAAAGCTATTTTAAAAACAAATACCCTGTGCACATGCAGTGCCTAATTTGTGCCAGTGGTTGCAGAAGATGAGAACCAGCAATCTTTTTGGGGAGACTGTGATGAATTTTTCATCCTCAGATTTTGACTCAGAGCCTGAGAGAAATGAAGAAAAGAGTCAAAAAACAAGGTAGGAAAACAATAACAAAGGTAGAAAGCATGGAAGCAAGAGAATGTGCACAATAAAGAGACAGCAAGTGTGTGGTGTTGACAGAGGCAGGAGGTGGCATCACAATTTGGCAGCATCGGTATCTGGTAACCACAACATTCAACATTGCCCATGGTGGGTTCCTAAAAAAACTTTGCCCCCCGCTAATCTTTCTAGTCTGCCTGTTGTGTCAAACCTGTACCTATACAACTATACATCTATTTGGGTTTGAAGCCTAACATCAGGTGCACATTTATGATGTCAAGTTGTGGAATAACAATTGATGAATCCTGGCATGTGCTGTGTGAAGCCTTGTCTAACGTCTCATTAAATCTGTTACATTAGTCAGATTTTTGACTATTGCACTGCAGTTATTAAGTGGTTCAGTTGTAGTAGAGTAGCTGTACTCAGACATAATTTTTTAATAAGAGGGATACTATATTAGAATTATGAATGTAATACTGTTTTTATGATCACATATGGGATCTATGATGTTTTAAAGATGATATTTGTTGTTTCCATAGTTTGTAAACCGATGGCAAACTTTATTAATTAAAAACAAGATCTGTTTGTGGCCAAAATTGACTTGCTCTTTGTTCTCTGGTCAGTCTCCGTGTTAAGGCATGTAGAACTGGCCATACAGGAAACACGTGTTGAAATCCCTCGAGTGGCCACATTAGCTCCATCAGCATTGGATATAATAGCACTGCACCATATTGTGGTGTGTATCACTGCACTGGTGACTGGAAAGTGTTGTTTGTTTAACTCTTTTTACAACGGATTTTGTGAACACTTCAAGATGTTTAGCACTTTTCTCACTAGGAAGGCCAAAACAATATAAATAGTTGTTTTGTCACTCTTATTGATGGGCCTTGGATATGTTCCTTGGTGGTATGTAAACATACATTTTTAATGGCAATTTTCTTTGTATCTCTGCTGGGCTGATTTTAACCCATCTATCTTTCTTACAGTTTATTGCTGTAATAATTGTATGTTAATATTTTCTTAAGGTTTATTGCTGTAATACTTGTATGTTAATATTTTTTAAACAAATATGCATTTACTAAGAAATTAAGAAAAAGTGACAGGACATAATCAGCATTATTTGTTGCATTCCTACAATAACCATGCATTAGATGGTATATGCCCTGCTACAAGTGTTATACGGTGCACATGCAAGCCAATTTAAATGAATCCATCACCAGCCACTGGCCTACAAGGCAGCTTTATACCCTAGCTATCCTGTCATATACATGTAAATAGCATTGACTATAGTGTGCCAGCCACTTTTGTTCATCACACACTCGGGACCTACTGTGAAGCATCAGTTTGTGCTTCACACTGTAGACTGTTTACAGCACATATTTTACTCCAGAAATGTAAACCATTTTATCACAAATCTGCTCCTATGTCATTGCTTATTGGTCATCAGGAATGTTAAGGTGTGCGCATAATGCTGCACAGGTGTACATGGGAGTACGCCTTGGCACTGGCTGCACCAGGACCGTTTGGGAACAGGCGTAGCATAAAGATAGACTGTTTAGAGTAATGAGACATCTACAAATGTTAAAGAATTGATGTTGCTGAAATAAATATCTTCTTTACTCTGAGATATTAGGATAACAATCCGTGAAAGTAAAACACGTAATGAAGGAATTTGATGACAGAGGCGAAATGGCTATCATACACAATCATCACATCTATTCAATTTGGAAGAGTACAGATGTGGCTAAGGCTTCGCGGTTGAGTATACACTTGTGACTCATTTGGAACCTATCCGGGGTCTTGTTGCTCCTGTCTCCTGCTGGGAGCTCACTTTGAGGTGCAAAAACTGGGGGCATCTGATGATGAAGATGTTGAAAATGTGGTAAACTAGAAAGCAGGGCATATAAATGACCCAACTCTTACAAAAGAAGCAAAAATAAGAAAACTCCAAAGTGAAGGATTTGATCTATCATGGGAAGAGGGCTTAAAAGTATTTGATGGGGCTTGGTGGGCTTGAGTAGACTGCTGGGAACTATTCACAGTAGTCATACAGAGATTATTTTATCACACACGTAGATTTCCAAGATTGAGGCCCATTTAGAGGATATTGAGCCTCAGGTTGGAAGAACATTATTCTATTATTTCACTGCCAAATGGTTAAGCAGTCAATCATCATCACATTGTGTTGCTACTGTAAAGGATTATCTGAAAAAAGTAAATTTCTTGTATTTTTTTCCTCTTTACCATAAGTTCAGGATGAAGTGAAGTATCCCAGTTTTTCGGAACACAGGCAGATGAAGCTATATGGTTATTTTTTGTAGCCCTAAATCAGATAAAGCTCCTCCTTTCCTTTTGCCCTCTCTAAATATTTACATTCTGTCTAGATAAATAGATTGAAAAATATAGCTAGTGCACCATGCACCACATAACATCTTTTTATTGATACTTTACGAATAGCAATTTGTGTGAACTTTAATCAATTTTCTAGTGCCCTTCCCTAATCATTTTAATCATTTGATGTTCCAGTTATATACCGAATGGCAACTATTTAGCACTTAATACATTTCTAATAAACAATTGACTACATCTGGTGCTTCCTAATAGACTAGTCATACTTCTTGTACTGCAGCTAAGAATACAACTGCAGTTTGTATATTATACTTGATACTGCTGCTTCTCTCAATAAATTAAAGTGAACAATTAAAACCTTCCACTTGATTTGTTACAAAGTAAATATGGGAATACAAATAGTGAGAGTAGTTGACTGCTAAAAGTTTAAGTGCCCATCTGAATTCACACTCACACAGTTCTGACCATGAGAAGCCAAACACTCATTCCTCAAAAGAAGTCTAAATACTGTAGGAAGCCACCTAAAGAGCAATTTGACAAGCTAAAGGAGCATTCCGACCTATCAACTGAATGAATCCAGGTACAATAAATTTGCCAGGTATTTTCCAGCAAAATCTCTGAAATAAGGAAAGCAACTGGTGCTGTCCCCTAGCAGAAGAAAATCTACTAACTTCACTCCAAGGGACCTCTCAGACAAATGTTGGTCCAGTCACTCAACAAAGCTTTAAATAATTTGTTACTTAAATCAAGCCATCCTAGAACTCTTACAATCCAGTTAGTCCATTCACTGCCAAAGAACATAGCAATGCCCTTATGACTCTTTTGATAAATTGCATTGACACTTCAATCTGAAGTTTTAATGTACATGACCCTTTCAAGATCTGACAATCAGCCACATATAAACTCTAATAAATAAGGCTAAAGGCACTCCTTCCAAATGGATAATTTTAGACCGCATACTGGTCTCCAAACTAGGTAAATATACACAGAAATGTGTGACTATCCAAATCAACGAGCACTTCAACGACTGACTCCGAGGATAATTTCAGTCAAGATTTAGATCTGGGCACAGCAACAAAACACACTTCTTCAAGACTGCACACAACATCTTGAAAAAGGGAGCACTTGTCTGTTGGTACTTCTTGACCTAGACTCAGAATTTGATATGACTGACCATAACTTCACTCCTTTACCAGAAGACACTAGTTTTAAAACCACTGTTCTGTTCTGGTTTTACCTCACTAACCAATTTCAACAAGTGAAAAATGGTAACTCATCAAAACACACCCCTCATCTTTCAGTATGTGGCAAGGCCTTAGATTGGCCCCATCCTTTCCATCCTCTGCAGAACCTTTGGGTGAACTCCTGCATAAACTCAATGTCTCAGTTGATCTTTCTTTGCCACCTGGATATAACTAATAATGGGTAGCCCAACCAGCCTGAACATCCAAAATACAGATTTTGCTGAAACATATTCAACTATAGCTCAACTCCCATAAAACACATGTTCTTGTTCTTTCAACTAAACAAATCTTGAAACTACTGACTGAGTGGACTGAAGAGCAACATCTAAATCCACCTCTTCAGCTAAAACCCTATGTGTAATGCTACCCTCAAAACTCAACTTTTATACCCTCATAAAGACAATTAAAAATAAATAAATTTTCATCTCCCAATCATATGCAACATCAGACTCTGCCTGCCCAAATCCAATCGGAAGGGCATGGATCAAATTATGATCGTGTCCATAACTGAATACATCAGTGTTTTATTCACAGACCTTCATATGATCTAAATTGCACAATTTAAACCATACCTCCACTCTGCTGCCCGATTCATCTCCGGAGCAAGAACATTTGAACATATTACTTCAGTCCTGTCATCGTTCAAAGGGCTATTTCTAAAAACATGAAAAATATACAAAACTGCCTGTATCACATTCAAGGTACTGCGTATGGAAATCCTGAAATACTAGGCAAACAAAATCACCTTAGCTTGAGTAAGTAAAAGCCAAATGAGGGACACCTCACTACACCCGACTTTCTTAAATATAAGACCCATTCTACAAAAAAATACAAATTTTCAGACTAAGCTCCACAAATGTGTGTTTCCCTGTCAATTAGGATACACATGTCTATCCCCCTCCTTTCCAGTGTTAAAGACCAGCCTGAAGAACCCTTTATTGGCTGTTTGGTGACATACTTGTTCTTGCTGTGTTTCAACTTATTTTTTAGATTAGCCCGATCCACAAGGTAAATCATTTAGTTCTGCAATGGGTTAGGGTTAGATTTAGGGTACTGGATAGAGTCTAGCCATTAGGGTAAGGGATAGAGTTTTGTTTAAGATTACTGTTAATGTTACTAAGCAGGTAAAGTTGAACAATGATGGTTAGATGTGGATTTAAGACTACATTTAGCATACAGAAAAGGCTAGATCAGGGGTCTCCAACCTTTTCTGTAATCGGAGTGTAGGCAGCTGGCTACTTAGGTAGTGTACCAATTGTAGGGCTACACCATGTAAATAGTCCAAACAGCGATTATTGGTTTACTGCGGCTTTCTTTAATAATCCCAAGTGCTCTACTTGTGGTAGTGTAGCCAAGCAGCTTAGGCGTATCAGAGGGGAGTGTTGAGCATTTGTTATACACACAAGGTCAATAAATGAGTCACACACTCAATAAGAAATCTGAGACCCATTTAGGAAAATTACACACATTTTTATATATATTTTGACACTAAGATCATCAATATTGGGTAAGTACTTTCGATGTTACAGCTTTTTACATGTAAAACAGTGGAAAATCACCAGAGGTTTTTAGTCCGTTACTTGAGTCAGATGCTCACTTGGTTTTGGGTGATCTGGATAGGGAGAGAATACAAGACTGCAGATCCCCTCTCGACAATGGCCTTAAAAGTCCTGATGTCCCTCATCATCAGGTTGGTATCAGTGGTTTCCAGGCTGGGCACACAACAAGCCTTGGTGCTTGCAAGGGGTCTTGGACCCCAGCTATTGGTGCAGGGAAGGTCAGGGAAGGCTCAGTGTCTCGAGATTTGGTGGTGCAACGGGGCTGACCTCCTGGATATTCGGTGTCCTTCTCCTAGTGAGTTGCTCCTTCGGTGGACCCGATGGGTGGCAAAATAGTGAACCAGGCAGATGAAGTCTGTGCCAGCAGAAGCAGGGAGATGGCTCCTCCACCTCTAGGGAGATGCTGCTTGGTTGGTGAAGTGCTGGAGAGACCTCCAAGGATTTGGTGAGGCTGGCCAGCGCGGGACAAGTTGTTTCTTGAAATTGTTTGGACAGCAGCAGCCTGGCAGGGTTTAGCAACAATTTCAGTGTTGGTCCACAGTACTTACGTTGTTCGCTCTTCTTTATCTTTCTTCTGTTGCCAGGTAGTCAAACCTGATTTCCTGCTGTTGGGGTGGGAGGGGGGGGTAAACACTGAACTTAGGGGCATTTAGGGGAGTGTAGGGTAATAGCCAATGGGCTACTTATCCCTGAGGTGACTACACCCCCTTTATGACCACTTCCTGTGGGAAATGGGCATATTCCAGACTTAGAGTTCCTAGTTCCACCAAAAGCAAGATGGTGGAACCCTTCCACCATCAATGTCCACTTCAGGTAACCCACCTTAAAGGTGTGACTAGCCTAGAAGTAGAACATGCTTCCTGAATAACTAATTTCCTGTCTGATCCGGTGCAAAATGGGCCCCAGGGCTGGGGCTAGTATTCCCCAAGATTTTGTGGAAGGCAGGCTCAAGGGCAGCAGAGGCTTTGGAGCCTCTGGCTTTGATATGCTCTATTCACTAGCCATCTTACTGGAGGAGGTGTGATCATCTTCTTCCAGAGCTGGCACGGTTCTGGCCTCAGAGAGCGCAGGTTCTCTCCTGCAGGGAGTCAGAAACTCATCTGTGGTATGAGGCTGGTCGAGACCAGTCAGCCAGCACACTAAGGGACAAGTACGTTTTCAGAGGGCACTTCTAAGGGGCCTTCTGTGTGCATGTCATAATAGATCTGGCACTGGCATCAGCACAGATTTATTAAGACAATGTGTTTGATGCTAAACAACATTAGTTTGCTTGCAACCATCATGTAGCTGGGTAACTTGTGAAGACCAGTGCCCAGTACATGTTCTTAAGATGGCTGCCCAATAACTTGTAATATCTAGTAACAGAACTAGACACCACAGGGGCATATCTCCTCATGCAGATGTGCGCTGACATGCAATAGAATGCACCCTGCCTTATGGCTCTTAAGGCCTGCTGCTTTAGGGGTGATGTACCTATATTATATGAGGTGGTATGGGCAATGTACTGTTTTCAAATTAGTTTGCACCATTTCACGCATTCTGCAGTGGCAGTCTGCATGTCTTTGAGAACGGATCCCTGAGGGTGGTGTAACTAATGCTGCAGCTCTTAGGGACCCTCTTTAGTACCTATTCCCTAGGTACCAGGGGTACCATTTAATAAGGACTTACCGAGGTGCTAAAGTCCTTTGCCAAGTGGGGTACAATTAGACATTTACCTTGTTTTAAGGGAAGGAGGGCTGACACTGGGGGCCTAGTTAGAAGGGACATAGTGCACTTTCTGTCAAAAAGCATCTGTGCTAGGGCAAATAGTGGGAGTGACCATTTCAAAATGGACACTTCATTACAAAGAGCTACTTAAGTTCAACGAAAGTCATCCTGAGCTACTAACATTAGAGTTGTAATAGTGACCACAAGAGACAAGGCTCCATTAGTGACCACAATACACAAGATTACCAGCAGTGATCATCTCAGTTCATCAGGCATGGTTGAGAGTAGTAATGGAGAAAAGGACTTGTCAATGTGGAATGTCTCTACGTAGCTAATACATAATAGCCATAGCTGCAATTCCCCTGTCAACAAAGTAATTATATTAGTAGTAGGACTCCTCAACGCCACATGATTTTTCAATGAAATGTCAGCTTTAAATATATTTTGGAAATTCAACTATTTCACTACAAAATATCAGCTTATGAGTTCTGAAAAAACACAAAGATTTGTCTCAAATAAATGCTTTTCAATTTTGGTATGCGCATATTAATTCAACTAGGCAACGGTTTATAATTTTGTAGGCTGGGATGCACACAGGAGAGCTACATATAGGTGCCTGGAGAGCTGCCAGTAGCTCACAAGATACTTGTTGGAGAAGCCTGGGTTAGATTATGGTTAATGGTAAGAGCTATATTTAAATTAGGATTTGAATTGCAGCAAAACATTTACGTTGTGGTTGATTCATGTTAGCTTTGGATGACCACCACAGTCGCCTCCTGGATTATTTGGATCACGCATGTGAAAAGTAATACCAATCTTGACAGTAAATGATAAAACTTCCCCCCCAAAAATAGCACATCATGTGTTTTGATAGTTCAAGGTTCCCCGTGGAAAATGCTGCAAATGTATTTACTTT
Source organism: Pleurodeles waltl (assembly GCF_031143425.1). Classification (NCBI taxonomy): domain Eukaryota; kingdom Metazoa; phylum Chordata; class Amphibia; order Caudata; family Salamandridae; genus Pleurodeles; species Pleurodeles waltl. The sequence continues at coordinate 131,550,602 of NC_090438.1, read as the reverse complement.
TTAGTTTATGTCACTATTATAGTTAACAGCAGAGCCAGAGTTCTCCTTCCTTTAACTGATTTTCTATGAATCTTATGCAGTGTCACTGGACAGAGGAGTGATGTAAACTCCTGCAGCCCCTGTTGTGCAGGGGACGTACCCTTCAGGGTGGCCCCTCAAGCACAAGGCCTATGAATATCTCTGAGATTTAGGAGCTTAAATTCTTTGCCAACATTGCCGTCTTCTCCACAACAGTTATTATAGCAATTAAGACTAATTTTGGATATTTCTTGGTGTTCCTGATTGAGGGAAAACTAAGGCACCAATAAAATGATCATCATATTTTTTATTCGATATTTCATCTCTTTCTTTCCATAATATATTTCCTTCCCTTGTTTACTCTTCTTCATTTACTTCTTCCTTTCTCAATCCCTTCTTTCATCCAACTATTCCACAATCTTTTTTCCTGCCTTTGCCTCCCTCCATTTTCTCTTCTTTCCTTCAACCCTTCTGATCTCATCAATCGTTTCTCCAATCCTCCATTTCTCAATTTCCACTGTTACGTGCTCCTTTCTTCCCTCCTTTCATCCTTTCAAGACCACCTCTCTCCATCCTTTAGTTTTCTTCTCCCTTCACCCCTGTTTCCTCTCTGCTTTCCTGGGCATTGTAAGAATCATGGCTAAACTGGCCATCCTGCCCTCTTTGGTATATGCATGATTGACCAAAGTCTAGGAGGCTGCTTTCCAAACTGGATGAGCTGCCATGACCCAACCATGCCCTCAATGACTCCTCTCTAGTTCACAACCTCCTGCAGTGGGGCTGTTTTGAACAATTTTGCCAGGTCTGATTTTGGTTTCCTGTCCAGCCCTGACAAGAGGTTCGCGTCTTTAAAACTAATTTATAGCTAAACTGTTTGCTGGTAAATCATGTTCTCATGCAATCAAATACTCTTGTGATTTAGACACCTGGTCGCCTCAAAACGTGCTGTAGAACTCATTCTTTTGAGTCATGTAAAATGGCCGTGGCCCAGCACATGATTTGAGGCATACGTTTTCACCCTCAACTGTGGCTAGAAACAGGAAATGTGCTAGAGGAAATGTGCTACATTTGATTGGACAGAGTAGAACCGAATACTTCCTGTTATACAAGGAGAAGTGTGAAATGAAGGCAGGAGGAATGAGTGTTGATGCTACAGAACTCTAATTGGGTGGACTTCTTCCACGTTTGATACGATGGACAGATGACTCCAATCCTAAGACCCTGGAGGAGATTAGTTTTACTGGTGGGAAAAAGGAGTGTGACAATACCAGGCTCAGCACCCCTGGCATTGAGTATCTGCACCTACTTCAGGCTATAGCGTGTAATGACTGCTTTCTGAAGGAGGGTAGGAGAAGGGGTTGTGGTGCTTGAGACATGTATGCAAGTGGCTCCTTTGTCTTTGATGAAGTCCTTTATAGTACTAAAGCTTCAGAGAGGTGATTTAAGCAATACATTTTTGTGTGCAGTTAACAAAGAAGTGATTTAAAAGTGATTTAAAGCAAGGCATGAAATGATTGGTTGAGATTAGCAAAAAACATATTTATGAAACATTAATCCAAGCATAATTTATATAATTCTGGGTATATGTTTCTAAGTTTATGTGGTAGAAACTGAACAAGTCTCTTTGTTTTTATAATACTTTTCCTGTGACTGAGCCCTATTCAGGGAGCAGAAAAAAAACCAAGGAAACAAACCGTTTTTAGATTGTACAGTTAGATTGTATGAGTACATATTAACAATATTAAAGTTACCTTTTCTGATAAGGAGCCTGTGGACATTGATTGGAGGACAGGAGGCCTAACCTTTGGCTTTGGCAAGGTTCTAGTTGTCTCTGTAGAATGCACTTCTTTAGTGTCTTCAAATCTGTAAAAGTAATGAGATCAAGGTCTGACTGGCTTTTGTATTACATGTATAGCAAGAAACATGACATCCACTGCCAGCCCCACCCCTTGCCTGAGAAATGCCTACCCGGGTGGCTTAGGGAACGGTCTATGTCCCTATGTAGAGTGCTGTGCAGAATAATGACTGGACTGTCAGATAGAGCATCAACTGTATGTGCCAAAGACTACATCAATGCTTTACCCCATGCAGGCAACAGGCATTGTGCGACGCCGCACCGCCACAATCCCACATCGCATACTTATGTATACCATTGTATCGCACACATGTCACATATGTGTCAAAGTGGGTTCTGTGAGTAGCATGGACACTCATTGCTTCCACATGGCTGAATTAATTAAGAAAAAAAGGACTGAAGAGCATACGGAGGGAATGCAAGATATACATTTTACTCTGTGGTCAGACAGTCGTAGCAGTCGTATAACTTCAACCACAACATCTTAACAGGTACTCCATGGGTACATGTACCAAGCACTTACAAGCAGTCCAACATATCAGCATTAAAGACAGCTCACAGGGTCTGCTATGAATTACATCACTCGTGCCTCAGAGAGAGATTATTTTGAAACACCTTTGACAAAGTTTTGATTTTAACTCTTTTCTTCTATGACACGCTCCAAGATTAAGTGGGTGTGGACAGGAGGACAGTTCATACAACTGCTACAACATCTAGGTTTGACATTGTTAAACAACCTTCCGATCTACATTCACAACCATCACACCCACCTGTCTTTCACGAAGGTCCTCCAACGTTGCTTTCCTTTTTATACATCTCCAAACTTTTAGTTCTTCTTTTAGGAACTGTCTGGCTTTTTTTTTTTACTTAATTGTTTACTTAATTTTTTTACTTAAAAGTACCAAGAAACTGTCTGCAGTGAATAAGCACTTTACAAGTAATAGAACAAATAACAAATGAAACAATTATAGCTACAGTTACATTTTTTATGTATGATGATATATACCTCTTGTGTGTACAAAAGCATTCAATTGCTGCCAGTAGTACTCCATTCTGACTTCTGCATTTGAAGTAGTAATGTCATCAATGATATCAGTGATGATGTGATTCCATCAGTGTGTCAGTGATGACATCACTAGTATTACATCTGTGACATCATATGTGCGGTAATGAGCTGCTGATGTGGGTGAGTTTAAAAGGTTTTTAGGTTTTAAATCGTAATTATAATGGCCCCGCATCCGAAGCTAGTACTGCAATATACATATTTTACGGATTTGTTTGTTATCCATATTTATGGTAGGAATTGTTTTTTACACCTGATTATGTAATTAATGTTGATGCAATCATACAGATTTCCTTTATAACTATAATATAAGGCCATATTTGCGATTTATCATCTAACAACATATGTCCTAAAAGAACTGAACATGTTTTTCTTTATCTTTAGCTAGGAGAGCCATTGCACTAATGCCAGTCCATGTTAGACTGATATCCCTAAAAGCAAACCCTTCATTAAAATGAGTCCCGGTGCTGTATTAACCAGCACTGTTAAGTGGAGAAGCTTGCCTGATCAAGCTGGTTCTACAGCATGCTTCTTCATCAGGTTTATTATCTAAGTGAGGGTATTTCACTTCACGGATTACAGGTTCGGTAAGCGGCAGGTACACAAATGTTGTGTGAAGAATCATTTGTCAAGGAGTGTTTTACGCTGACTCATGACACTGCACCTAAGAGGCATGGCACTGCTTGAAAAAAGTTCTGTATTCATGTACATATTGAATGTATCGGACTCGATTAACAAAGTGCATGTTGCAGTTCGTAAAGCAGTACTACTTACTACAAAATGCTATTCACAAACCTACGAGTGTAGATCCCCACCTCTCCTATCTTTTCTATGGGGAGATCCTCACACGTGTAAGCTTACTACTTAGTAGTAAATGTGGGAGGGACCAAGGCAGTGGCAGGAAAAAAGACGCATACTTACTACTAGATGAGAGGGGCTAAGGAAGGAGTAAGGAGGGGTTTAGGGAAGGTTGGGGAGGGGATAGAAAAGGGCACGCACCCACTCACAAGGGGGTAAGCCCATTGCTGTTGACAAACTGCTCTTCTAAACTTACTACAGCAAAAAAGACCCAAACAGTAGTAAGTGCACCCCAGCTCAGAGGTGGAGTAAGCCCAGAACCACACATGGCCATTATTTTCTATGAGAGTGTGTTGCAGTCTTAGTGGTTGGCCATGTGTTGTGCTGGACGTATTATGGCTTCTTTTTGGTAGTAGTAACTTACACTTGTAAATCTGGCTCCATCCCTGTTCAGGGAGTGCAGACATGTAAGTCTACACTTTGAGTAACTTTCCACTGGTAAATGGTGAACAGCCAAAAGTAGTAATGATACTTTATAGTTTAAGAGTAAAGTTATATGTGTAATTTGCTTAACTTTGTGATTAGAATGCATTGTTTTTCCGGAAGTGGCTGGAGAATAGGCAGATTTGGTAGGTGCATACTTATGCTCGTTTGTTTGAGATTTCTGTGGCCAATGGTCAAGACACCATCATAAATAAGGAGTGGTGTATTGTCTAAACTGGCAGCTATGGATACAGGAGGTCTGGGTTCACATTATCAAAGAAAATACAGTTTCTGTGCTCTCAGTTCCCACTGGTATTTCACAGGGCACCAAAGAATTATGGATCTCTGTGTGTCCTCTTATCTAATATATATTGTATGGGCACAACATTAGGGATACACAATGTAAGGGAATGTAACTTCATTTGCATGAGTAGTAACCGGAGAGAATAAATTTGACCACACATTAGCACCATTTTATAGACACAGTCACACAGGCACAGAGGGCCTCAAGCAATGCGCTAATTGTGCACCACCTTGGAGGAGTTACATAATTAAAACACTCGCCTCCCAGGTGCATTTCTGGAGGGCCTAATCAGTATTTGACTGACCCCCTGTGAATGGTCACATAGGCTATTCAATTACAGACTCCGTTTCCTATGTGCAAAGGTGTAAAGCCAACCCCTAGAAAAGCAGACCAGAGGGCTGCACAGAGGAGTGCCACATGGATGTCCTTTATCCTCTCTCCTTTTTGTTCTTGCTCTAGAACCCTTCCTATGTAAAATCCGACAAAACAATACCTTTCAGGTTTTCAAAGAAGGGGATAAGCAAATTAAATTTTCAGTTTGTGCTGATGATATTCTTTTATGTATGACTTCTGATTCCTCTTTACAGCCATTTTTGGTTACGGTTTCTACGTTTGACTCCCCTTCAGGTTATAAACCTACTTCAGACAAGTGTGGGATTCTTCCACTAAAAATATTGCTTTAAACATGATTTCCTCCTTTCAGGCTTTTCTTTGAAATCCAGTAAAAATAAATACTTTGGTCTCTGGTTCACCACTTCCTTAAAAAATACTACATCACTTAATTCTACTACTCTTCTCTCTACTCTGTCTTCCCTTACTTCCCGATGGAATCCACTATTTCTTTCATGCTGGGGTAGGTTTGAATCTAGTAAGAGGATGCTGGTTCTCATATTTCGTTTCTATCTCTCGACAACTCCTATAACATTCCCTTTTCCATATTTACAAAAAAAATACTACTACTTTTATGGAACAATTAAAAAAACTCATATCTCTTTCCAGACTACAAGATAATAAACAACAAGGTGGAGTTAATTTTCCACATTTGCAGTCTTACCCAACTGCTTTATTTAATTTAATATCAACCCTTTGTCAAGATAACCCCAGCCTCCCCTGTGGACGTATTTGGAGTTGTTTTTTTACATAACCCCTTCGCTTTTCAGAATTTGTATCTTTTACCCACCGTCCTTCTTCCATGTCACTTCCTACTTTAAAAAATCTTTGTAGATTATTACGTCCAATTTTTATTTCTTCTCTTTCAGACTTAGACCAATTCCTTCATTCTTTGATCTGATTCAATAAACTTATTAAAACCCTGGCAAGACAAAGGTTTACTATGAAATCATCAATTGATTCATAATAACTCACCTGTCTCCTTTTCCCAGGCCCAATCCCTCTTTCACTTTCCTAATTCATAGAAAGGCACATTTTAGTCTCTGGTCTCATTTATTTCTACTACATACTCTTCACTTCAGATAATACAGATTTTTCTCTCCTCCATTTCCCTTATCTAACCATTGTCGCTATCCACCCCTACAGCCTCCTCTCACATTTATAAATGCCTTATTTCCCTCCTGGTGATGGACAAACAACAACTCTGAAGTCACAATGGGAAGCAGACCTACACGCTTCTTTCCCCTATTCTCTGTGGAAAAGAATATGGCTCAAAATACACAAAACATCCCACACTGCTACCACAAGTCAATTTTTTTTTTTATTAACAACCACCTTCTGATTACTCCAGATTCCTTACATAAGTTTGATTCTAATATTTTATCATTCTGTGGATCCTGTTCTATTTCTGTTTCAGATATTAAACATATTTTATTTGAATGCCCTACTATTATCACTTCTGGTTACAAGTTTGAAAACAAATTACCCTCATTTTCCATACACACATACCTTTTTAATTTACTAACCTATTCTTAGCTAGACTTTCAGCTGATTGGCATGGTTGACTTTCAGTATACAAATTGTGGATTTATTAATTGCTGTTGGAAAATTGCTCTTCATGTCTGTTTTTAAGCATGGTGGTATGGTGTTTGTTACAACCATAGACTAGATAGAACTTGCATTATCCCAATGTCTCTTGCTGTCAAACAAAATGCTCTTTGGTCTCCAATAACCATTTTCTTAGACTTCTCTGCTTTACTGGCTACCTTACACCAACCCTTAACTGTGTGAATTACCTAAACCTCCTTGAAGTCAACATTTTCTTATTTGATTTTATATACCAATGGTAATATGTTACTTGTTTATATCCATCTTACATATGCTCTATAGTTTTCACATTTTAATTTTGTTTAAGACCACGTCAACTTAATTTGCATGAGATGTTTTAACTACTTTTTTCTCTTTTCTCCTCTCCCTTCTTTCCTGTATTTGGGAATAAATATACAAAATGTATTGTATTATTTACCTATTATTCAGCTGTATTCATTATATTGTTCATTAATCATACTGTGAAGACATTTTGGTTTATTTCTAATTTCTGCTAAATAAACTTCACTTTTAAAACTTACAAAAAAAGTCAAGCAGACCAGAGGTGCCCCTGTAAAGACTCTGACATTATGAAAGTGTATGTGCCGTGTTGTGTTTATTCAGCTATATCCTGCACCCCAGTTCTGATGGCATCTTGAAGGCCCTCGTGGTACTGGGAGCAGTCTGTGACTATTTCCAACTTTACCTAATGTGATCAGCACCTTCAGGGCCCAACTAAGTGTTTCACTGCTGCGTATGCTCTAGCACATGCATTTAGTACAAGAGTTAGTACTTTTTGGCGGTAATTGGATACACAGCCCTTGACTGTGACAAGTGCACTAGGATGAGGGCACGAACTGGTGAACACTGGTGCGGTGCATCATTGCTGTAATATAGGTCTTTGGAACACATGTTTGCTGATCCAGGTAAACACAGTCTATTCCCTTAGGCTACAACTGAACTCGCAAGAAGCCACGGAGCAAAGAAAAAATAGGGGCTGATTTAGATTTAGGAATTTTGTAAAGAGCTTATGTTTTCCGTAAATGATTTCTTGGTGCTGAAAACAATCATTTGAGATACCTTAGTTGAACAGGAAGGTTTTTAAGGGCCTTCTGAAGTGCTTGGTAAAAGACTGTCTATAGAGGTCTAGGCATTCCACAATTTTGTGATTGCAACAGAGAAGGCTCTAACACCCAATCTGAGGGGATGGGATTTTGGCATCATTAAATGGATCAGATACGAGTGTTATTTTGGCTTTGTACCAGACAACTCTCTTGATGACAAAATCAGGTGATTTCGAGTATATAATGTTGAACACAATGGTCATAGAGTAAAGATTACTTTAGAATGAACTGGAAACCAGTGTAGATTTCTTCTGACATTGGAAACTGACTCTGATTTTTTAAAGCCATATATAAACCGGATTGCTGTATTCTAGACTCTTTGCAACAGGTTCAGTAAGCATTCCAGAGTGGCTAAGAAAATGGTGTTTGGTTAATTCATACTGGACTGAAGGATGGCAATGATGATCGGGGTTCAAAGCGGGGGTTCAGTATAGAGAAATACTTGTCTAATTGTTTTCAGAATAAAGAAACTAGACTGAGCACCCTTGGTTACTAGGGTGTGTAGGCCTAAATTGGAATGGAAGTGTATCCCAAGTTTCTAAATGAAACTTGCTAGTTTTGGGAAAGGATCCATACAAATATGACGGCCACTATAGTACAAAGTAGTGGGTATTAGTGGTAGTCAAAAACAGCTCATTCTTATCTGGATTTAGCTCTAACATTTGTGACATCTACTACCATATCACTGATAGGCTGTTAAAGAGTGAAGGTTCCTCTGGGAGACCATTAGTACCTTTTGGAGAGACAAGAAAAATTAGCTGTGTGTCATCTGCATAGATATAAAATGTGGTGTCCAAGGTTCGAAGCATGTGAGCCAAATGGCTACATTCCTGAGCCCTGATGATCACTTAATTTGACATCTTTAGAGATTGAAGATATGAAAATAGAGTGTTCTATGGTGTTTGTTACACAGAAAGGATGTAAGGCAGAAAAGAGGGTTGCTCTTAAAACTGCCAGCATCTCAAGCAGCACTCAGCTTTCCTACCACCATGCTTACTGGGTATTTTCCCAACAACACTAACATTGAAAATGAAGATAAAAGTGGTGGCATTGGGCACAGTTTTAGTTAAGCGAAGAATAACAATTCAGTGGGTGTGTACTAGGACCCAAAGTCATGATGTTTGGAAGAAGGATTTACTGGAGTGGGCAATTGCAGAGAAGCAACAATTGCAAAATACTAGACAGGACTAGAAATTAACTGGGGACCTTGCTGATTGGGTGGAAATGGTGATCAGGTTAATGGACATACCAAACTACAGACTGCCCCAGATATTTGTAATGCTGAAAGTGTGCATCTGGAATGGGTGAATTGGCAATAGTGATGAGGTACCATAGAGTGCTAATATACCATGTAGAAGGGAAGAGGAGGACTGTGCAATAATATGTTGTATTGGTGTGGGTGTTGGTGCTGGTATGTCTTATTTTATGTTTGCTGCACTTCGTTTGTGCAAAACGCAATAAAGTTTAATACAAAAAATCATTCTTACTGACACACAGATGATTTAGTGCTGCAAGGAAATGTTTTTGCAGGTACACTGCAGATTCCTGAAACACTCACAAACATCTGCAATGTGCACACAACTTCTAATCCACATTTGGGCAAAAACATCCATTTGCACCTCAGTTAGTTTTGCTTTAAATTCTGTAAGAAATAGGGGAGAACTCATTTCTTGCCAATATTAATCCGACTACCTGATATACCTCCTTAAAAAACTGTTGTTTAGAGATTTTCTTTTTTTATATGTATTTGTGATCACTAGAGAAGTAATTTAGCTTGGGTAGACATTGCTGATCCGGGCCAAATTGTTCTGGATGAAATGTTTTAAAACTAGTGGATGGGTTGCAGTAATGATGTATTATTTCAGCAACCATGAGACCTATATACTTCATTTTGGTGTCAAAATAGAGGTTTTGACAAAAAATAACTCCTCAGAGCAACCCTTCCACCATTTTCCAAAACAGCAGCTATAAAAGAGGAAGAAGAGACATATATAGAAATGAAACAAATAATAAGGGCTTTTAATCCTTTTATGAATACACCAAGCAATGTTTATGATCTAAATATGAAAAAAGTAATGTTTATCACTCCTGTTTTAGACACATTTTCATAGTTCACTGTATGTATTTCTTTCGGCAATCGCTCGTGGTACATTTGCATATTGACAGTGACATCTTTTTGTAGCAAAAAAAAGTACATGTACGTGTAAGTTCTGTGGGTAGAGGCTTTAGAACCTTTGTCGGCTATTGCACCGCATCAATTTCTTTCCAAAACAATCACAAAGATCTTTCTCGACATATGCACGATCCAAAACTTTTACACATCTTCTGATCAAGTAGAATGCTATTTTAATGTGTCCACATAAAGAATATTGTTAGATCTGACAGTCTTAGGGTGGTCATCTCTAACTTTTTGCTTGCCTCCCTCCATTTCTTTTTACACTGTTTTTGCTGGCTTTAGGACTCTGTGCACTTTACTACTGAAAATCAGTGCTAAAGTGCATGTACTCTCTCCCTAAAACATTGTAACATTGGTCCACACCTAATTGGCATATTTGATCTACTTGTAAGTCCCTAGTAAAGTGCTCTAGATGTGCTCCGGGCCTTTAGATTGAATGCTACTAGTGGGCCTGCAGCACTGGTATGCCACGCACATAAGTAGCCCCTTAACCATGTCTCAGGCCTGGGATTGCAGGGACTGTGTGTGCAGTTTTACTGCCACTTCGACTTGGCATTTAAAAGAACTTGCCAAGCCTTAAACTCCCCTTTTTGTACATATAAGTCACCCCTAAGGTGGGCCCTAGGTAACCCAGAGGGCAGGGTGCTGTGTAGGTAAAAGGCAGGACATATATCTGTGTGTTTTATATGTCCTGGTAGTGGAAAACTTCTAAATTCGTTTTCCACTGCTGTGAGGCCGGCTCCTTTCATAGGCTAACATTAGGGCTACCCTCATAAACTGTTTGAGTGATCGATTCTGATTAGAAAGGGCTGAACAGGTCATATTTAGTATGGCCAGAATGGTAATACACAATCCTGCTGACTGGTGAGGTTGGATTTAATATTACTATTTTAGAAATGCCTCTTTTAGAAAGTGAGCATTTCTCTGCACTTAAAATCCTTCTGTGCCTTACAGCGTATCTCCAATCCACATCTGGGCTAGGCTGGTTGACAGCTCCCTTGTGCATCTCACCCAGACAACCACAAGCACAGGATGCTCAGTCACACCTGCACACCCCTGCATACTGAATGGGTATTCCTGGGCTGGAAAAGTGGAGGGCCTGACACTTATGTTTCAAAGGACAGTGGCCTGCCTTCACACAATGGACTGCCAAACCCCCTACTGGGACCCTGGCAGACAGGATTGTACTGATCTTGTGCACTTCTAAGCCACTATTCGAAGTCTCCCCCACTTCAAAGGCACATTTGTGTATATAAACTGGGTCCCTGACCCTACCAACTCAGACACTTCTTGGGAAGACATTCTGCACCAGAGCCTGCAACTTGCCAAGAAAAGCAGCCTGGCTGCCCAAAGGACTCACGTGAACTGCTTTGCTGCCAAGAACTGCTGCCTTGTTTTTGCCCTGCTGCCTTGCTGGCCTCTGGCTCTGCTGAGAAGTGCTCTCCAAGGGCTTGGATTGAGCTTGCCTCCTGTTTCCTGAAGTCTCAGAGCCAAAAAGACGTAATCTCTGCAAAGGAATTCCATGTGTGGTGAAAATCGACGCACTGCCTGCCAGAATCGACGCACAGCCTGCCCAGTGGTGAGAAAATCACTGCATCGCTGAACCGGAATGACGCAGCCTGGCTCTTCGAGTGGAGATCGACACAGCACCAGACATGTGACAGAAACTTCCCTGCATCACCCACCGGATCGACACAGCACCTGTGACTTAGTCCAACACTCCCAGGATTTCCACGCATCGTCCCTGGGAGTCAAAAGACCCCGCATCGCAAGAGGATTCAAGCCTGCATGCCGGAATTCGACGCGAAGCCCTAGCCACGTGGAAAAGAATCAACTCATCGTCCGTGTGCGCCCAGAAATCCGACTCACACCCTTCGTTTTCCATGCATCTCCTCCTCTGCGGTCTTCCTGCATGTAATTTTGACACAAACCAGGTACTTTGTGCTTGCAAGAGACCATTGTTGCTTTTAAGAACTAAAGGCTCTTTTTATTATTTAAAAAGTGATACTTCAACGTGTTCTTATCAAATCTTGATCGTCTTGACCTGCATTTATTCAGATAAATATCTTATATTTTTCTAAATCTGTGTGTTTTCTTTCTGTGGTATTGTCACTGTGTTATTGCATGATTTATTGCACAAGTACTTTACACATTGCCTTCTAAATTAAGCCTGATTGCTCAGTGCCAAGCTACCAGAAGGTAGGCACAGGATAATTTGGATTGTGTGTGACTTACCCTGACTAGGATTGTGATCCCTATTTGGACAAAGGTGTATACCCCTGCCAATTAGAGACCCCATTTCAAAAAAATATGATGTTGGTGGAAGGTCACTTAGCGGGACTGATATCTTGAACTCACTGTACCGAAGATTGTCAAATGTGTGACAGTCAGAACTAGTGTTTCACACATGCACAAGGTATTTTTCTATGTCTTTAAAGTCACATTCTTCTTCTGTCTCAGCAAATCCTTTTAGAAACTTCACAGGTTCAGCAGTTAAAGCTCAAAGCTTTGTTCCAATTTTGTTCATAGTTTCATCCCTCGTAAGAATATGTGCCTTGTTAAGAACACTGGTCATCTCTGGGTCAAGTTTCTTGTACAGAATATGCAACGGGATTAAGTGCCTTTTCTCACCTGTCCCATAATGTATCCATAACTCTGACAATCCTTGACTCATGAACATTGCAACAAATCTAAGTAGCACAATCAAAACATCTGTGTCATTTCACAGCATAATGTCTCTATTGGAACCATTTCAAACAGCCCACTCAACATGTGGCACAACACGAAGGTCAGCTTCCTCTAATTTGCTGTTACATTCTTGAACAGTATGGCTCGTACCTTTTGATTATCTCTCTGCAGGCACCAACTCCTCATTGACAATCATTCCACTAGCAATAATTGGAAATCCAGTGTTCACTGAAGCATCAGTAATGTTTTGGCAAGTTAACATATGGAAGTTCATCTTGTTCGATGTTGATGACCAGAATTTATCAAGTTGCACAAGCATTGGTGCAGGCAAGGTCAATTGTTCCACTTGTAGACATTCATCTGATTCTCTCATATTCTTTGACAGATAGTTCAAGATAACTGTCACAGAGAATGTGCAGTTCTTGCAAGTGCACAGACTTTGATATCTGTAGAACAGTCTGAACGACCTCTCCCAAGATTTGCATGGATGAAATCTTGACCATTCGCAATTGTGACATATAGTCCACAAGAACAGCAGTTTTCAATGAGGACACCTTTTCGACCTGAACTTTCATTACAAGACCGGAGGCAACCATTATGCATTCATCTTTTAATGCTACTCCACACAGCAGCACTTGAAAGTACAGTATATCATAAAGAAAGGCAGTCTAGAATGAAGTTATAGCAACATATAAAAGGTCCTTGCATAGAACAATCGTCCTCTTTTGAATGCTGTTCCTTCACAAGATAAGTTGCACTTTATATAGCCTCTTATATTATGTTCTTTGAATCCTTAATTTGAACCTTTATTAATGCTTGCTTAGCATGATCGTTAATCTTACTAATCCCTCATTTCCAATTTATGGAAGTCTGTTTTTCTCTCTTTCTGCTGTCAGTACACCAATACTATTCATTAAAGCGATTAGCTCTCGACTTTTGTCCTTGTCATACAGGGAGTGCAGAATTATTAGGCAAGTTGTATTTTTGAGGATTAATTTTATTATTGAACAACAACCATGTTCTCAATGAACCCAAAAAACTCATTAATATCAAAGCTGAATATTTTTGGAAGTAGTTTTTAGTTTGTTTTTAGTTTTAGCTATGTTAGGGGGATATCTGTGTGTGCAGGTGACTATCACTGTGCATAATTATTAGGCAACTTAACAAAAAAAAATATATACCCATTTCAATTATTTATTATTACCAGTGAAACCAATATAACATCTCAACATTCACAAATATACATTTCTGACATTCAAAAACAAAACAAAAACAAATCAGTGACCAATATAGCCACCTTTCTTTGCAAGGACACTCAAAAGCCTGCCATCCATGGATTCTGTCAGTGTTTTGATCTGTTCACCATCAACATTGCATGCAGCAGCAACCACAGCCTCCCAGACACTGTTCAGAGAGGTGTACTGTTTTCCCTCCTTGTAAATCTCACATTTGATGATGGACCACAGGTTCTCAATGGGGTTCAGATCAGGTGAACAAGGAGGCCATGTCATTAGATTTCCTTCTTTTATACCCTTTCTTGCCAGCCACGCTGTGGAGTACTTGGACGCGTGTGATGGAGCATTGTCCTGCATGAAAATCATGTTTTTCTTGAAGGATGCAGACTTCTTCCTGTACCACTTCTTGAAGAAGGTGTCTTCCAGGAACTGGCAGTAGGACTGGGAGTTGAGCTTGACTCCATCCTCAACCCGAAAATGCCCCACAAGCTCATCTTTGATGATACCAGCCCAAACCAGTACTCCACCTCCACCTTGCTGGCGTCTGAGTCGGACTGGAGCTCTCTGCCCTTTACCAATCCAGCCACGGGCCCATCCATCTGGCCCATCAAGACTCACTCTCATTTCATCAGTCCATAAAACCTTAGAAAAATCAGTCTTGAGATATTTCTTGGCCCAGTCTTGACGTTTCAGCTTGTGTGTCTTGTTCAGTGGTGGTCGTCTTTCAGCCTTTCTTACCTTGGCCATGTCTCTGAGTATTGCACACCTTGTGCTTTTGGGCACTCCAGTGATGTTGCAGCTCTGAAATATGGCCAAACTGGTGGCAAGTGGCATCGTGGCAGCTGCACGCTTGACTTTTCTCAGTTCATGGGCAGTTATTTTGCGCCCTGGTTTTTCCACACGCTTCTTGCGACCCTGTTGACTATTTTGAATGAAACGCTTGATTGTTCGATGATCACGCTTCAGAAGCTTTGCAATTTTAAGAGTGCTGCATCCCTCTGCAAGATATCTCACTATTTTTGACTTTTCTGAGCCTGTCAAGTCCTTCTTTTGACCCATTTTGCCAAAGGAAAGGAAGTTGCCTAATAATTATGCACACCTGATATAGGGTGTTGATGTCATTAGACCACACCCCTTCTCATTACAGAGATGCACATCACCTAATATGCTTAATTGGTAGTAGGCTTTCGAGCCTATACAGCTTGGAGTAAGACAACATGCATAAAGAGGATGATGTGGTCAAAATACTCATTTGCCTAATAATTCTGCACTCCCTGTATATTGCATGGGTACTCATCATGTGTAGCGGTCTTTTTGTAGTGAGGTAATGCATAAAACATGATTTGGAAAAGACAGTGCATTTGCACAGCATAAGCCTGTCGGCTTCACTTATATCTTCAAAGCCATCATCAATGTTGTCGGTTCTGTTCCGAACTCAAGAACTTTAGTTTATAACAGTTTTGCTTTCCTAATATTAAACAATGATGTAAAAATGTTAAGACAGCATCAGGCATTCTTATTGACTCCCATGATTTGCGGTGCTCTGGGACATCACAAAATTTGTCATTAAGTCCAAAATAATCTTTCAGGACGTTTCTTAAAATTGTTCCTGCTGATTTTACTGCATCCTGTGATCTTATTTTTGCAGCAAGAAATTCAGGAGTCAAATCAGCTGAGAACGCGATACGTGGCTCATTCTTTTTTGTTAGACTGACAAAAAAGAATTCTGTCATGGTACATTCTCACCAGAAAAACTTTAATTTCATTATTATGGATCCATACAGTTTTATCAATTTTGAACATTATTTCTCTGATCTCACTGACTGTGAACTCGCAGCCACCACTCAAGAGTGACTTTAAAACTTAATTTGCTTTTTTAAAGAGTGCAAACTTAACTGAAGGCTGGTGGTTATGAGGTTGCTGACAGCTCATTGTACATTCATATTTTTGAATGTATGCATGCATGCAGTTCGGGTGGGCATACAAATCTGCTGCAAATACATTCATCTTGCTGTTTAGATCAACTACTTGGCTGAAAACTTAATCTAGAAGGAAACTAGCTGTAGATAAAAACGTGTTTGCGCTTCAGTACTCACATATTCAGTACTTTGTTCTTTCGTAAATCCCTTTGGCTGTTGTTCTGGCTAAACCACAGATAACACATTGCAGATCCTCTGTTTTCTGATCAGCTGTTGGAGGTGGACAAGGGGTAGCCATCGATCTTCTAAGTGGATGGGCATTGGGTTTCGTTGTCTTTGCTTTCTCAAAAGACTAAGATTCTTGTTGTGATTCACTGGTTTCTGCTATTTTTGACAATTATTTCCAGGCTTCTTTTCATTGTATACAACTTGTAGCACTTGTTGATATGAAAAAATATTTAATCCTCTTCACCCACCAGTTTCAATATTTTGTGAACTTTGTCTTGCCGTATTTCTGCAGCAGTCTCTTCTGTCCAGGCGCAGTTGGTTAGCTTTTCTTTCAGATTAGTTTGGTATCTGACACATTTTTCTTTGTTGAAGGAGTCCTCAGACTTTGCAGTTAGCAACACTCTGTCAGCAGGATGAGATCATCTGCTACCACCTGCTTTGCTTATGTTTACGAATCTGAATCAACGGGAAACCTGAAACAAAAACAATATTAAAATAAATTACCAATATGATGGCTAAAACACGTAATTATAGAGCCTGAAGACTACTTGGCCCCCAAAACCTATGTTTTGACACCAAAACGAAGTAAATGGGCCTCGTGGCTCCTGAAATATTACATCATCACTGCAACACATCCGCCATTTTTAAAAATGTCGTCCAGAAACTATTGGCCTGGATTAACAATATCTACCCAAGAAAAAGGACTTCTCTAATGACAAAAACACAAATCAAAAATGAAAATCTATGGATAACAATTTTTTTACGGAGGTATATCAAGGGGGTAGGTGTATAGAAATGTGTTGTGTAAAAAGGTTGACTACCAGTAATTAAGGAAAATTAAAATAGTACAATTACAAATGTATAAATGCTTCAGAAATAAGAATATATAGAAATAGGTCAACCTCTCGTCTTTTTTTAAAACCTGAAGGAGCGAATATTAGCATGTACGCATCAATGTGCCATCTCACTGTTTCCAGATAGAAATGAACTATGAGCACACTGACTACAGCGCAGATGTGCCAAGGCCTATAATTGCTTTACAAATGTTATAGACTGTGACGGTCCTGGTGAGAGAATGTCTACATCCTCAAACACTTCCTTCCTCGTGCTATGATGCAGATCTTCACAGAATGTATCACTTTGACAGTCTTGAACTGCACGCTTCCCTGGGCCTTTATTCTCTCATGGCCTCAGAGGCTGCTGTGTGAATCAAAACTATCCGCACTAGTGACCAGCTGGTTAATTATTTATCAATACGCTTTGGAATCAAAGTATTACTGTTCTGCGTTTCTGCGCTTCACACCTCTACACCTGATAATTGCTGCCTTGATCTGACAAATTATCTGAGCTGATTTATGCAGGCTTGTTGTGGGAATTTGTTCGTGGCAAATGTTCAGAGAAGCAATTAGTGAAAAAGACACTTGGCTTCAAAAAGGAAAGAATATGAGACAAGTGTTAGGTTAGGAGTAAAGTTTAAGGGTAATGGGTTAAGAGTTTGGGGGTAATGGGTTAAAGGTTTTTATGTGATGGGTTAGGTATTTTTAGTTTAGGGAGACAATCTGCTGGTGTGGTGAGGGTTAAGAGTTGTAGATAAAAGGCTTCGGGATATAATAAGGGGGTTTGGCTTATTGAAACTTTTGAGTTTTCAATATGAGGACAGATGACAGGACATGGGTTGGGGGGAGAGGTAAGGGGTGAAGTTTAGGGGAAAATGTTAAAGGGACGAGGACAAGTGGTAAGCCTAAGGTAAAGTGATGTTAAGGGTAAGCGGCTGGAGTGAGGGGTTAGGGTGAATGTGAAGTTAGGTGGTGGTACGGCCAGTGCTGCCGGCTTTGGAGCTGGGGAACCTAGGTTCGAGTCTTGGCAACAACTTAATATCTTGTGATCCTCGCCAAATCACTTAATCTCTCACTGCCCTCAAAAGTGAATATGCCCTTGCATAATGTAACTGGTGTTCATGTAAAGTGCAATACCTTTGGGTCGAGTTGGCACTATATAAAACAACAATAAACATATAAATAAATAAAAAATAGGGGTAGAATGTATAAATTAGGAAAAAAAATTGCAATGCATATGCCAACTAAATGAAATCACGCTAATGGTTCATGATAATAAGAGGAAGGTTAGGGTCTGACATATGTGGGGAGCTCTTCTGTGAATCCTTTGCCATCTCACCAGGACTGGTGCATTGCAGATGTGGACTCTGAACTGCTGTGAGAAAGCTATTTTTTTTTCAGACTGGAGTTCTTGCAAGTATCAATATTGTTTTATTTGAATACCACTTCAGAGAGTGAGCCGGTGTAGCTCTCTAAAGATGGAGTCAGTGGCATGAGTGCAGACTCCTGGTGGTTCCCTTAGATGGCTGGTTGAAGCACGATAACTTTAAGTATCCCCTAGTGGCAGGAGGTAAGGTTCATGAACTGGACGGGAAGGGCCTTTATGGCAGTGTGAACACGGCAAGAGTGCTACTGACCTGCTGGGTGGATTTTCATACAAAATTTCTGGCTGTGCCTGAATGTTCTGTGGGATGACTAAGTGTGCTGGAGTTTGCCACTAAGGAGGAAAATTCTAAAAATCCTGGTGCTTCTGCAGAATCAGTGGGCTCTGCCTGGCACAGGTCTTCCAATCGATGGATGTCTGAAAAGATAAACATCTACAGCGGAACAGTAGTTGAATCCTATGTGACTGGCAGATGTTCTCTGTGGGGTTAGCTCCATCCACTCTGACAGTGGTTTGGATCATTTGGCAACATAATGTGCAAGAGTTCTTAGTAACACGAGTAGACAGGACAGCTTCCTGTGTCATAATAAAAGGGAAACCAAACTTTTGGGTGGGTCTAAGGACCATGTAGTATACTAACTCACCCCAAGTGGATGCTAGTCCCAGGTCTGGCAGTAGGCCACTAGCAAGCGTAGACTTATTACAGTTTAGAAGTTATGGCTCCTCAATTTTGGTTTTCTCTTAAACTACATTTATAGAAGTAATGTGCCCTACTTTAATCATCCCTAAATAATCTCTTTTGACCATAAGAATGGGGAACGGGTAAGTGGAAGCCACTAGGACCATCAGCAAGATAGCCTATGGGGGCACTGTGAGAAGAACAGGGTGATTCAGAGGGCCAACTCTATATCTCTATTGTTAACGTAGAAGTAGGGAAGTCACAAGGAAATGCACTGATCCATGTTACCTGAATAGATGGGTGCACTGTGGATATTCCAAGAACAGTTATGGTTGTTCCTATTCCCTTGAAAGGATCCCCCAGTGCTCCTACATGAGAATGTGAAGTGTGCCTATTTGCATAAACCCAGTGAATGATAGACAGGCCTGTGATCATTAGATCGTTGGGAGGTGCATTTCCAATTGTGAGAATGTCCATGAAATGTCAGTAGAATATATGTTTTCTCACTGGGGAACTACATTCTCTCTGACCTGTGAAAGTATACTCTTGGTTGGGATGGGTGTGCCACCTTAGGTGCACCCGCTGTGTACAGGGAACTATACCCTGCCTGCCAATCTTTATTTCTATGAACTATTGGGTAGCTATCAGAGAAGAGATTTTAGGATAGTGCTGTTAAAGAATCACAGGCCTTATACACGTACAGGTGCCTACATTCACCCTATAGCTTCTTTATTGTATAAGAAGGTGTAGGGCAGGGTAATTCGCTACAGAGCTTGAAAATAATGCCATGTTTTCAAAGGAATAAATTCAAGTTTGAAAAGCCAACGTGTTCTTCTAACCTCCACTAGTAGCAGCATCTAGGAAGAAGGGCCGAGGCAAAGGTCCTCCCAAGCCATCCAGCGCTCACTCCTTTTTACATTTTGGGATTGTATATTATATCTGCCAGGGTAGATGCTTACTATACCTGAATGTTGAAGTCACCAGGTAGAGCTTTCCGAAAAGCAGCAGGACAGCAACTGATACTGTCATTTTTACCTTTATTTCCTACGTACTGATTTATACGGCTACTTCTCGTGAGGTACCTGTTTAATTGCCATGTAGTCATCTCAATAATGTAATACTTGTGGATCTTGGCATTATTCTTGCATACGTAAAGCTTAGGTACCCATCCTGTTGCTACTTTATATTATCTTAGGTCCACGTTCCACTATTTTTTTTAAAAGAAATTAGTGTAGGCCATCATGAAATTCAGACTGCGGGGGGGTGGGGGGGAGTGATTGCCAATATATCTGGAATAGGCTTTCTACCCTTATCTGCTCCTACAATAACCCACTCGAAGCGAGAAGGATTTGGCAGAAGAATTAAAAGAAAGCAAGATGTTGATAGTACAAGAATAAGGCAGGTGAAACATCTCACCCACAGGCACAAAGGGTGCGAAATCTTAGGACTTGTGAGCTTCTTCATCCTGCATTTGTCTTTTTGCATCGCCGTGAAATGGCAAGGGAAAGATTCGGTCACAACAATCAGATATTTTGGCCAAACAGGGTAGCTAGAACGGCAAAGCAGGGGACGGATACATGTCTCTTTCAGGAGCTGACAGTCTGTTGTTCTGCACTGAAGACAGAAGTCTGCCATTCAGGATGTGGGCACATGGTATGCTTAAGGGGTGTTTCATTCTACCTATACCACAGCAGCTTACTTATTTATTTGATATAATGCTTAAAGCCTGAATGATATACACGTCCTTTTCCTTAACTGAGGTATTTTGGGAGTTTATTTGGTTCTGCCATTACCTAATTTACATCAACCTGTCTTAACTTTACTTCATTATTTTTAACTCAGCACTTACTTAGGGATGGGATAAGGCAAGAATAAGGGCAATAATTAAGATTTAGGGATAAAACTTCTGATTTAAATATTTGTGGAATTGGTCCCGCCGTTGCTTTTCCGTCGGATAATCCACTGGCCTACTAGGCAGTCCGCCTGCTCTATTTGATGCTAGCGAGTTCATAGACAAGAGGGCGCCCAAGTCCGCCGTCGCAGCCAGAATCTTACACCCACGTCGACTGCGCCATAGACAAAAGCAGCTGTCGCCGGGACCACAGCCAGTTTTTCCACTGGGCTAATCATGATGCGGCATCCCACCGAGGCAACTGTGGTGGGGAAACCCCCACACCCGAGTTAGCAGATTGGAAGGGATATAAAGTAGAAACTTACTTTTTTCCCTTTTCCACTTCAGTTTCCATCATGGACCGGATCGTCCATGCCCTGCCTTTGCTACTGCCACTTTATCACAAAGCAAATGTACCGTCATTTCCAGAATCGAAGGTCAGCCTTTCATATTACTTGTTTACGTTGAATTGTCACTTATAATTTGCTCTGCACCCGTGCATTTACAAAAATGTCCTATAAAATATTGAAATTACTGGTGAAATGCATATGTGTTTAATCTTGTTTTTCAGACATTAGATGAGACACACCTGTATCAACACTTAATTATAAATAAAAAAAATTGGTGTACGTATTCATTGCCAAAATGAAGGCTTCCACCAAATGTTACATGTTCATCACAATTGAAAGAAATGACAATGGTTGTACTTTGCAATGGGACATCAGAAAAATGTTGTATTTATAGTTATGAATGGGAGTCAGAATGTGTAAATCACTGTTACACAAATGTTATTCTATTAACACAATGAACTGTAGAGGAATAATCAATGTTGGACAAACTTTGTGAACACAGAACTCAAGTAATCATTCATGTAATACTTCTCTCAGGAACATTATTTTGGCAATGTAACACATATTAGACAGTGAACAATGTTTGGAGTATACAATTTTTCCTGCCTTTTGTGCCCTTAACTTAGTTACAGGTGTAACCTCCCCCAGAAGGGGCATCTATTGGGCACATATCAGACACAGCAAGGCTTTTAAATGGAAAGGGTGGGATGAGGTGTTGTAAGGGTCAAGGTAAGGTAAATGAAGAATTGGGAAGAAGTAAGGTTAGGAGGGGGGTGTATTGGTGGGTTGAGGTAGAGGGAGCTAGACTGGGTGATGTAGTTGTTCTATATTTTTGGCAGTTGCATGTGAGTCTGGTGTTTATTATGTATACTCGGATGTGTGTGGTTTTGCTGGTGTTTAATATTCAGGTTAGTGTGGTTGTTTGGTTCTGGTTGGTGTTGCAATGTGTGAAGGTAGGCTTTTGTGTAAGTGTGTTGGTTTAGATGATTGTGTTATTGTTGTGGTTGGTGTGGCTGTGGTGTATGTGGGTGTAGTATCAATAGTGTGTATGTTGTGTGTTTGATTGTGTTTCTTGGTGCATTTTCAGCAGGAAAATATAGTGTTGTGGTGGAATGGCAAAGGATCATGGTCTGAATGGAGTGTGTTGTATAGTGTGGTATGCAGGTGGGCACAGTCAGACACACTACATCAGGTGTGTGCTGCTAGCAGTCATCCCCTAGCCACAGGCATAGCACGTTGAACACTTCCCTTGACAGACTCCCTCTGCCAGGAAAACGCTGCTAGAAAAATGCCAGCACAACTGTGAAATCCAAATATGGTTGGCGGTAACCCACCAGCCTGATGGTGATGGAGTAATGTTAGCCAGCATAGTAGTCTGCCACGCCATCAGTGGTGCGCCTCTTACACAACGGAAAACACTCAGTCAAGGTGGACAGAGGTTCAGCTGCCATACATCTAAATACGGGGGCAGGAATCCATCAATTTGAAAGAGTACTTGAAACCGCTGCCACAGAGGTGCAATGGAAGTCTCTTCAAGATCTAAATCAGGCCCAAAATTGTGGAAGGGGTTAGTGTGTTAAGGGATTATTGACAAAATAAAATTAACAATGAGTTGCTGGCACTGGTAGCAGTTATTCTGATGGTAGAAATGGATGGACTATCTTGTGGTGGTACAGCTATTTATATCAAAGTAAAGGCAAAAGAAGAAATTGCATAGGGATAATAACAGGATAATATATTCCATATCTTTGCGTTGAATTTGGCAAGTACTCTGAACCCTGACTTTTCACTGAATTTCAAAAACCTTTTGATATGCAGGTGTCATTGACTTCTTTAAGCTGCAGTTATATTTTATGTCTTAAACAGTACAAAAATACAAATACTACTGTTAATACTACTGATATCACTACTACTATTACTACTGCTATGAATAAGAATAAGAATGGGAATAATAAAATGACTCAAAAACTGGGTTGTTGGTTGAGCCGGTTGTAAACCCTTCTCAAGCAACTACCACAAGGCCTGTCGGAGTACATCACAAAAATCACTAAATAACCTGTGCTTAACCCTCTGGTAGCTTGGCACAAAAGCAGTCACCTAGAGGTAAAGTGTTAAGTGTATATGCAGCACACAAACATAATAAAGTGAAAACACAAGAAAAGTCCCAAACAAAGTTAGACAAATAGATTACCTTTAATAAATAATCTGATACCAAAACAACTAAATTCCAGTCAATAGAACTGGGGATATTGGATTTTAAGGGTTTATATAAATGTAGCACCAAAAAGAGCAAAGCAACTACTGAGGTTATTTGGTTGCACTGGACCGGGACAAAATCACAAGTTCAGGGTGACTGCGAAGGAGTACATAAAAGGCACAGGACCAAGTTTGGCCCATCGAGAGATGTACCAAATGCCTTGTTGCGAGGTCTGCGTCGCATTGCTTTGTGAGGCTCCGCATCGTCTGGTGTTGGTTCTGATGAGGCTGTGTGCTGAGGGTTTGTGGGGCTTTGCATTGCTCAGCATTAGTTCTAATTAAGTTTTCAGTTGTGTGGCAAGGTTTTGTGGGGCTTTGTTTCACTCTGCATCAGTTTTGATGAAGCTGGATGCTGTGAGGGGAGGCTTTGAGGGGCTTGGCATTGGTTTCGATGAAGCTTATAGCTGTGTAGCAAGGCTTTGTGAAGCTTTTTATTGCTTAGTGGTGGATTTTATTAAATCTTTAGTTACGCCAGGAGGAATTTTCTCTCAGGCCAGCCAGGGGTCAAGATCCTGAGGAGGCACCTTTTGGGGATCAGGAATTCAATCCAGCAGAGGACCGCAGAGCTAATACAGGTCCAAGCAAGTCCAATGCAGTAGGTCAAGTGGGCAGTTGCAGAGAGGTCTCTGGAGCTTGTTGTGTCCCTGTAGCTCGAACATAAGGTCAGTCAACTGACCCTTGGAATGACTCTCATACTCCTGGGTTTGAGGCGATAGTCCTTTCTCCTTCAAGCAGCAAGGCAGGCCCCAAGCAGCAGGGCAGTCCTCTGAGAAACAAGGCAGGCCTAAAGCAGCATGGCAGTCCTCTGAAGCACAAGCCAGTCCTTTTGGAGTCTTCCACAGGACCAGGAGTGTTCTGAAGAGTTGCTCTTAGGGTCCAATATTTATACCTGGTGCCAGCCTTTGAAATGGAAGAGGTTAGATTTCCCTCTACATCTGGAATTTCCTCCCTACTCTGCTCCAAGGGGGTCTAGCGTGACAATGGACTGGTGCTGTGTTCTTTGTGAGTGTGCTGAGGTAGCACCTTTAAAATGTAAGTATGGCAGAGAACAGCTCTATCTTCCCAACCTGGCAGGATGACCCATCCTGTCAACATATAGTCCCCCTTTGTCTCACTGTCTTGGAGTAATATACAAAGGCCAACTAAACCTAGTCATGTGACCCAGAACACAAGCTGCAGGCACTAAATGGTTAGGACAAGAAAATGCCAACTTTCTATAAGTATAATTTGCAGAACTGTGACATAAAATCCAACTTTACTTTTAAGGATGGTTTTAAATTATAATTCAATTGAGTGTAAACATGACATTCCTACCTGTTCCCAATCAAACGTTATCACTTATTAAATGTAATAAGGTAACCCAATGTTCTCCTGTGGTAAAGGTAGGCCTTGAAAAACGTATGTGAAGGTTTTTCACTACCAATACATGCAAATCCTTAAAGTACATGCACAATTTTAGAAAAACACTGCACCATACCCCTGGGATGTCCAGGGGCTATCTTTGGGGTGTCTTATATGTATTAAAAAGTAAGATTTAGACCTGGCAAAAGATTTATTTCAACAGGTTGACTGGTAGCTTAAAACTGCACACATGCTGCAATGGTAGGCCTGAGAAGTGTTTTAAAGGGCTACTTAAGTGGACTGCAGACCCACCAGTAGCATTTAATTTACAGGCCCTGGGCACATGTTGTACCATTTACTAAGGACTTATAAGAAAATTAAAAGAGCCAATCGTGTGTAGGCCAACTTCACCATATTTCAGGGAGTGAACACAAGCACTTTAGTACTGGTTAGCAGTGGTAAGGTTCACAAAGTCCTTAAACCAACAAAAACTAATTTCAGCAACACAAGGAGAGTAGGCAAAATGTATGCGGGAAGACCACCCTAATGGCTGTCAGGTCTAACAATGACGGATTACATTTCAAGTCTCAAAGTTAACCAATAACAGCTGGTACTCTTACCCAACTCAAAGGTACTGACATAGGGATTCATTAATGTATCTCATCTGCATTAGTGAAACAACTTTTAATTTTATTATGCCTCCGATAAGTGTGGTGCATTATTATTGAGGCATTATTTCATTTAGTGGGTGGTGTAACTTGTTACACAACATTAGATAAGAATCATGTAAGAAACAACACAACAATATGTTACTACTGGTGGTTACTACTAGGATTCATCCTGGACTCATCGCTCACCATGATCCAGCAAGTCAACGCCGTCTCATCTTCCTGCTTCAACACCCTCCGCATGCTCTGCAAGATCTTCAGGTGAATCCCCACAGAAACCTGAAGGACGGTCACCCAGGCCCTCGGCAGCCACAGACTGGACTACGGCAACACTCTCTACGCTGGAACCACGGCCAAGCTCCAGAAAAGACTGCAACATATACAGGACGCCTCTTCGTCGAGAACCCACGCCGCAACCACATCTCAACCCACCTGAGAGACCTACACTGGCTCCCCGTCAACAAGAGGATCACCTTCAAGCTCCTCACCCACGCCCACAAAGCACTCCACAGCGCTGGACCTGCCTACCGCAACGAGCGACTCACCTTCTACACTCCCAACCGTCAACTCCGCTCCGCCAGCCTCACCCTCGCCACCGTTTCTCGCATCCACCGTAGTGCAGCCGGCAGCAGATCGTTCTCTCACCTCGCCGCCAAGACCTGGAACTTCCCCCCCGCCCACCTACGACAGACCCAGGACTTGCTGACCTTCAGGAAACGCCTCAAGACCTGGCTGTTGGAGCAGTATGCTCATTGGATCATTACAATACGTAGTGGCATTAAAACACTTTTTTGGGGTACGTTTAGCTCCTATAACTCTCTGGCCTAATCAAACAAGAAGACTAAATAGGAAGAAGTGACTATAAATTATTTCGTACAAACACATCTACTCACAATATTTCCCTGCCAAGTACTCTACTTGACCAGTCAATCAGATGTTAAAAGTTTGCAAAGATGCTGTGCTTCTTTTTTGGAAGAACTTCAACTTGAATGACCAAATCTCAAATTCTCTACATGAATTGGAGCCACTTTATGACCCTTTCACCACTGGGAAGACAGGTCTAAACCTGATCAATTCTAGCGATTATTACATGTAAGGAAATGGAGTGGATTAGTTGTTATGTTTATGGTTTCTTGGATACTGGTGTGTCCTATCATTTAGAAACAACCAACAATTTGTCACATCCAGAAAATTAACTGGGTTGTGCCCATCCATTCCCACACAATACTCGAGCTAGTCAAGCAGTTCTGTCACTCTCCATTATAACAGAGTCATCGTCAAGTAGGTAACCCAAAAGTGTGTGAGGAAGTAATTTGCCTTGGGCACACTAGCAAGGTGGAAAATGTGCGTAATGCCAGTGGGGGTCCTCATTCTCTTGTGTGCAAAAAAACAACTCACCCAAAAAACTTTTGTAAATGTATGAAAAGATTAAACATTGAGAAATATACAAATGGGACTGTTCAAAAGAGTTTTCCTCCAAACAGAACTTTAAAAACTTAATTACTCAAACAAAGCTTAAGGTAACAACCAAATATACATTTCTGCAGTCAGTATTAGTTGAGAAATTGGGGTCTTTGGGTTGGAAAGAGGCCTTATCTGCCATGAAATATTGTAAGTGTCTGAGTGGGCGAGAGCTTGACTCCGTAACCCCAAGCAGGGTGATTCTCACAGTGCGTTACCTGTCCTCCTCCATGTAGCCGATGGACTCGGAAAGTAAAAGCATGCTCTGGGCACTGGGTGGCGAGGAGCCTGGATGATGGCCTTCACTCTCATTTCCATCCCTACAAGTGTCGCCTGGGGAAACAGAAAAAGGTCCATCTATCATTACGACTGAAATACAAAATCTTTCAGAATTTTCATGAAGAAGTTGACTCAATTATATCACACTATTATGTACATAACATAACTACTGCTACTTTGCTGCCCCGGAATGGTTGTTACCTGGAGTCCCAGTAATTCCGGGGCTGGGAAAGAATAGGGATTACAAAATGTTGTTGAATAGCATAACGGAATTGCCCAGAATTGCTGTTATCAGGACTGTCAGTAATTCTGGGGGTGGGGGAATAGTGGAGATTACAAGACTTTGGTGTACAACATGCCAGAATTAGTCTTTCTGTGCTGATCATTTGGTTACCTCTGAGTTTCACCTAAAGGATTCGGCTGATTTTTCATATGTGAACATCCAAAACCTATAATTTCTCCTATTCATGGCCAATCATAATGATGGCCATAATGCGCAAAGATGCATCGAAATATAACAACCACATACTACTGTGTGACTCTGCAGCATGAAATACACTGCAAATTTCTTCGTTGCACATTCCTTCATATAATGTTCCAAACATTTTAATTACAGGATCTAGTCGATCCCTATCCAATATAAATCATCACTAAACAATACACTCTCCTCCTCCATCTTTGCCGACCCCATCCAATATATGACTAACAACTATATTATATGAAGCACAAAACGCAATGTCAACAGATCACTAGGACTCCAGTCTTCGAGAATCCAGGAAACGAAAAGGGTGCCCAGATTCCAAAAGCTCCATGGGTGGGGACCAGGCAAAAGAAAGTAAAGAGCTATTGTAATGCACATAAGATAACAAACATATGTCATAGAGATCCACATATACTCGGTTATGCTTAACAGTGTTCATTAATATGGTGACATGCTATGCAGTACCTTTCCTGACAGACATTTACATTTCGTTAGTCAATGGGCAATGCCAGTTTCCTATGTTGTTGTGAATTTCTATATTTGATATTATTGCTATTAGTTGTATTTAATCGTCAAAGCATGCCAATAGAGAGATCAATGTGTATTCCAGTTTCCTCGCGAAGTCTTCCTGCCTATCATAAACCAGCCTAAAATAAGTATTCATGTTCCTACACTGCTCAGTACTAAATGCATCGTCAACCTGCATCTTGTCTTGCTGATGTTCAAGTCGAATCTCGTTCCTACAGACTTGGGTACCACCAAGATTCATGTCGTTCTGGACTTTACTGATGCATTTTTAGCTGATGTGGCGTCCAGTTGGTTCAGAGGAAGAAAGCCATGACTACAACTTCCAGAAAACATCTGGTTACTATCAATATAGGCTAAGTGTCCTCATGGAGCGATGCATCAAACCTCACAAAAAGGTGCATAGTATTATGCATAAACAGAACACTCTCATAACTTGAGAGAAGAGACAGGCTGAAAGCATCACAAGCAGTCAGGACTCTCCAAGTACAAACACATGAACGGACAAGGTTACCTATGCCTTGGGTGGAATAGGAATCGGAACAATGCATGCTGGAACTATACATGCCTATATAACGCGGTCGGAACAATGACCGCGTTGTTACCACGAATGCCTTTACCATGAATGCCTTAACAACGATTTTTCATTGTAAAGGCATTCCTGGTAAAGGCATGCGTGAACGGCATGCATGGTTCCAGCATGCGACTCCCCCCTCCCCAAACCCCCCCACCCTAACACAATCGTACCCCAACCCCCCCACCCCACCTCTAAAAACAATTCTACCACTACCCCAACCCCCACCCCTAAAACTTAAACTACCCTGCCTCTAAAACTACTGCGACCCTCCTGCCCCCTAAAAATTAAAGTACCCGACCCCCCACTCTTGCCCCTAAAACTACCCGGACCCCCCACTCTCACCCCTAAAAATTAGAAATACCCTGACCCCTGCCCCTAAAACTATCGCAACACCCCCTAAAACCTGAACTAACTCAACCCCTTATCCCCACCCCTAAAACTACCATGACCCCCCACCCCTGCCCCTAAAACCTAAACTACCCCTTCCCCCACCCCCAAAAACTAAAATACCACGACCCCCCACCCCTAAAAGTACTGCGACCCTCCACCTCCTCTAAAACCTAAACTACCCCGACCCCCCACCTCGCCCATAAAACCTAAACTACCCGACCCCCACCCCACCCCTAAAAACTAAAAATACCCCGACCTCCTCCCCTAAAACTACCATGACCCCCACCCCCTAAAACCTAAAATACCCTGACCCCCTGACCAAAAAACTAAAAATGCCCGGACCCCTCCACCCCGCCCCTAAAATTCAAAATGTCCTGACCCCCCAACCCTAAAACTAAAAATACCCTGACCCCCCACCCCACCTCTAAAACTAAAAATGTCCCGAGCCCCCCGCCCCTAAACCTAAACCACCCCGACCCCCACCCCCAAAAACTAAAAGTACCCCAACCCCTAAAGCTAAAAATGCCCCAACCCCCACCCGCGCCCCTAAACCACCCCGACCCCGAAAAACTAAAAATACCCCAACCCCCGCCCCTAAAACTAAAAATGCCCTGACCCCCTCTCCCTGCCTCTAAAATGGCCCCAGCCCCACTTACCTGATCACGTCCTCCAATGACTCCCTTCTTCTGTGCCTTAACCACGCATGTGCGTTGTTCAGCACATGCATGGTTAAGGAACTGAACAAGGAAGCCGTGGATAACGAAAGCGTTGTTCTGCTTATGTTGTTCAAGACTTCGTTGTTCGGGAGTAGTGGGTGGGTATATTTCCCCTTGGGTGAGCTATAGTTACCACCTGTTACCCCTTACAGATCTAGGGTCTCATTCAGTTTTGTGTAAGTTTACACTTGCAGTAGTAAGTTTACTACTGTTTTGGTATTCACAAACTATGAGTGTAGTTTTAGTACTAGTAAAGGTATTAGTAGTAAAATCACACTCGTAGTTTGTGAATACCAAAACAGTAGTAAACTTACTACAAAGTGTAAGTTTACCTTTGTGAATCGGGCCCGCTGTGGGCCTGACTCGCCAGGCCTGGTTCACAAATGTAAAAGTACACTTTTGTAAGTTTACATTTGCAATAGTTACTTGACTACTGTTTTGGTATTTACTACTGAATATATATTCATGCTATCAGACGTGATAAACATTTCTCGACCCAGTAACTAAAGTGCAAATTTGTGGACTGGGATATAGTAACCAAACTATTCCTGGGGGCATCAAGTCCCTGGTACATTATGGCTTTTATGTTCCTGACAAAATATGTATGAGATAAAATCTTTTCCTGGCACACTGTGTTTGTGGGTCACTATCAGTTTAAGTAGACAGAACGGAAACCTGGGTGAGGACCATTGTCTTAAGGGCTTACTATGTCTCAGGACTACCATTAGCCCGCCCTTATTATGGCCAGAGTTTCTGATTAATCTAATTCTCTTTAGCACAACATTCACACTGGGTATGATTTCTTATATGATATTAATCATAAATGTATCAATTCCCATGCACAGGTGTATCAGGTCCAGTGGGTCACTTCCAGGGGATGTTGTTGATTATTTGCATAATCACTGTGGGAGAGAGATGAGGCACACTGGGGGACCTGCAGTACTAGATGTAAGTGATATGAATGTCAATTGACCCAGACACGTACATGCACATAAGAGCATGCACACACACACACAAACACACAAAAACTAATAAACAAACACACAAAGTTAGGCAGACAAAAAGAGACAAGCCCACAACATACACTCATGGACAGGCAAACAGAAAGACAAGCAAACAGGCAGGCACTTATACACACACAAAGGGACAGGCACATACGAAGACAGGCACATTTAGAGACAGACACACACATGCATGTAGGAAGGCATTCAAATAGACACACACGCACATAGCCAAAGATACAAAAAGCCAATTACGCACAAGCACAAAGCACATAAAAACACACACGCACACATAGGCTTCCTCGGTGTTGGTGACTTTAATAGAATATTTCTTCCATATACTAAGGTAAATTTTATGAAAAAAAAAAACATTTAAATATTCAATCAAATCAACCAGTTCAGTGGTTTAAAACATCCAACATAGGGAACCAATAGTGACCTAGCGCCTGCCCGCTCTCCCTGCCTATTATGCAACAACGTGATGGGGGCACACACACATTTTGTGGCATGTAACTCAAGATAAGTTTTCACAAAGAAGTATAGTGCTTTATTTCGTTTTATTGATTGCTATTACAATATAATAATCCACAACACAATTTCTGTGGAAAAGCAGGCCAGTCCTGGAGGCGCTGTTCAGGTGCTGTAAGTATCGTGGTGGTTTTGTGCGGCTCTGGGCCACTCAAGGGCTGTCCTGCTCGGTTGTTGAACTGCTGTCCCACTCTAACATAATGCTGGTCATTTTGTGAAGCTGCCTTCACTCACCACCAAACTACTGGTGCTTTAGAGGGGTCGGGTTCCACACTAACATAATCCTGGCTCTCTTGTGCAGCAGCTGCCCTGCACTGACACAATCCTGGACTTTGTGCACCTGTTGTCCTGCACTTGTCACAATCCTGGACTTTGTGCACCTGTTATCCTGCACTAACACAATCCTGGACTTTGTGCACCTGTTGTCCTGCACTGACACAATCCTGGACGTTGTGCACCTGTTATCCTGCACTAACACAATCCTGGACTTTGTGCACCTGTTATCCTGCACTAACACAATCTTGGACTTTGTGCACCTGTTGTCCTGCACTGACACAATCCTGGACTTTGTGCACCTGTTGTCCTGCACTGACACAATCCTGGACTTTGTGCAGCTGCTGTCCCACACTGCTGGTCGTTGTGATGTGGTGATGTGCCACACTCGCTCAAACTTGGTGTGTTGTGATGCATCTGTCCAGTAGAGGGGCAAGGATGCCCTTGATCCTGATGCAAGCAAGGACAATTGCCCATTTGACTACTGTAGGGGCAGAACAATGCACAAATTATCAGGGTTTAAGGGCCCCTCGGAAGTCTTGGCCCCGGTGCCACTGCGCCTACTGCATTAATCGTAGCTACACCGGTGTTGCTGTCCCACACTACCGATTTGCTGGTCGTTTTAGTGTGGTGATGTACCACAGCAGCAGTCAGGCTGTCCTGTTCGTCTGCTGTCCCTCAGCAGCACAATCCCTGTGTTTTTGCAGCTGCTAGCTGGCCTTAACACAACCTCGGTTGTTTGAGTGCGGTGCTGCCCCACACAAGCCTGCCCTACAATCCTTCTCGTGTTTTCCTTTCAGCCTGTGTCTGTTTTGATGGAAAGTCATCTGATCTTGGCAAACATGGGGGGAGGAGGTGACAACAGTTGACCAAAGGAGGTTCCGCCGGTTCGTGTCGCCACTGGCACGGATTCAAACTTTTTTTTTTATAACAAACACACAATGAACACCAACTGTAAGAAACTCAACAAAGGACAGTAAAAATTGAAAAGCCGACGACAGATTAACGCTTTATAATCTTATTAAAAAGCACATCTCTCAAACTGCCAAAAATTATCTTGATAAAACACACGTAAAACATTTTTCTTTCTGCGCGGTTTGTTTTTTCTCCTTTTATCTTTTTTGACAGATAATCGTTTCCAGGCCGAATGGAATGAGTAGGCGACCTTTCTCAGTTAAATGTTTTATCGGATCTGAAACATTTTATTACAAGAGTTCTGAAACTATGTAATCATACTCTTTAACAAAATACTTTAGTTTCTAAATAAAATCAGCCTCCCTTTTTGGAAAATAGAAATGGAGCAGGCATTGTCAAAAATGGTGCCAACTGAGGCGAATCATAATTAATTTCCAGTGAAAATTCACGTCAGTGATTGACAAAAGGTAAATTCACATTAATTTATTCAGACTTGTAATGATAGCAGTGCATGCATGCTAACACTTCCTTGTTAGGACTCACGATCTTTTTAAGCGAACAATTGATTTATTTTAGCTGTCTCTCAATTCATTCTTCTTCAATTTATTGATCTTGTCTGTTCCCAAAAGCAGGCATGTATGCCAGAAAGTAATTTTAAGTGTGAGCAAACCTTAGGGAGGATATACAGACATGGCAGGAGATACTTAAACAAATTGATGTGTTTGATGAAACTGAGCAGGAGGTTTTGCTGAGAACTCCGGAATAGTAGTGGTGCGGGCTGTGTGAATGGGTACGGTGCTAATACCGCGACGGGAACGCAATGTCATGAGGTACAATGCTCACCTTTAAAACCTGTTGTTTCTGGGGTGGGGCTGTGATGAAATGTAATGCGGAAGTATGTGGGGGATAGGCCTAGATGCGCAAACATGCTCATGGTGCACTGTTTAAAAGGTACCCAGAGTTGAAAAAATGAAAAATAACGTTTTGTGTTTTTTTTAAGTGTGAGCAAATTATCTTTGTTGCAAATTTGCCCTTTCTGCAAGTCACCTCAGATTTTTACCTTTTGTTGATGAACCCGTTTTTTGAGCCATAGAACTCTATGCCCATATCCCGTGCTAACAATAGTAAAGTACTTGCGCCCTCCATTTACAAACATGTTAAAATTGATATACACCTGATTGGCATATATCATTTACTTATGAGTCCATAGTATATGGCACTACCTGTACTCATGGCTGGTGGCCCGCAGCACTCATTGTGCCACTCACTAAAGTACCACTGTAAAAACCTGTCTCTAGGCCTACCCTTGCAACCAGAGTACCATTGTGACCTGGCAAAATAACCATTTTAAAAGACATAAACTTCAGTTATTAATACTTATAAGTCACCCCTAAGGTTGGCTCTGCATTCCTATTGGGCAGAGTGCATTATATATAAACAGTAAAACATGTATATTTAATGTTTTACATTACCTGGAAGTGAAAAACCTCCTAAGTCGCTCTTCACTGTCGTAAAGCTGACTCTCTCGTAGACTAACACTAGTTTACACTATTACATTTAATAAGTGCTAAATTCATTTTGGGATTAGGTAGAAAAATGGTCCAAAGACTCATTTTAATGGTAATTTAAAATTCAACTTAATGGTCAAGTCACATTTTGTATTAGTATTTTAGAAATTATACTTTGAGAAAATTGTAATTTGACTCCCTAAAACCAAAATACTTTATTGCTATTGTCCAGCTGTCACTCGACTCCAATGACTCCCCTGTGGTGAGATGTGTATTGCTCCCAGAGAGTGGACAAAGGGCACTGGATGTAGAATGGGGAACGTCTCCTTTGAGAAGATGGCATGGTGGCTGTGCACAGCCCTTTCTTGATCTGGGGGCTGTTGACAGACCCTTCTTAAGCTTCAAGGAATGCCATCCTTGTTACTGGCAGATGAAGCTCACATCTAGTCTTGCCTCCCCTTTGCCTCACTACTGAGGTTAGCACTAAGCCCAGTGGGGATATAAGAAATGATCAGAACAGGCTTAGTGGGTGGATGAAGACTGGCACTGGGCATAAATGTGGACCCCATAAACCTCTCCTCAGAACACTACTGGACTTGCGAAGATCAGAAAAACGGCCCTGCTATCTGAAACCTGAAGGAAAAGTGGGTGTGCTTGTCTTGAACTAAGGAACCCAGATGTGACTCCCAGGGTTAGTTGGCTAACCTCTTGTTTGAGTTAAAGGGACACAGCAAGCTTCCAGAATTCTCTCTTCTTGTAATGGTCCAGTTCATCAGTTCCAACTGGACCTTCCCTATACCCTACAGCTGGTATTAGAGTGTAGTCCTCCTCTTTCAAAACTCCCAAAATTAGACTTACAAATGTTTCACCAACTTTCTGCCTGGAGAACCGACGGGGACTGGGATCACTGTCAAGGCCACAGGTGTCAACTTCAAAATGCAGGTTGTCCACAACTTGCTTGTTTGTCCTACTGAAGGAGATGTGACATCCAGAATAGTTTTTAAGTCTGAAAGTAGAGTGGTTCATCTGGACCGATGTCCAGCAGCATCTGATTGATATCAAAGTGTTCCGGGGCACAGACATCACCCGCTCAGAACTTTCCTGCTTTGGTTGGCAAAAAACACCAGAACCAAGCAATCCATCACTGAATCCCACTTTGGATCCAGCTAGCAGCTTGCCCCACAACATGTCAATGACTACTTTTCCTCTTAAAAAGTTCCTGAGTCAGAAGTAAACTTTCCTTCCAAATGAACCAGGTCCCTGTATCCGTCGAAGGTGGCCTTAGCTTTTGACTTTGACTCAGTTTAGTGTGACCAGATAATTATGGTTTGCCCTTTGTGTTTTTTCTCTCTTTTTAATTCAAAGTTTAAGAATTCATATCTTTGGTTCGTTCGACTAAATTGGAGTTTTTTGTTTTGGTGTAATTTTATCTGTTATAATTCACTCTATTTTTCTACAATGGTTTGGGATTTTTCTTGTGTTGTGTTATCACTTCACTACTGCCTGAATATTGCACACATACCTTCCGCATTGTCTCTAAGTTAAGCATGACTGCTGTGCCAAGCTATCAAAGAGTAAAGCAGAGGTTTATTTAGTTACTTTAGTGGTTCACTCTGGAAAGAATTGTGGTTATTATTTCAGGTGGGTTGGCACAGCAATTAACTAAAACGCCTCAGGGGGCACTGATACTCAAGTACATTTTCCACAACCCGTGTTTGGAAAATCATGCCAGGTGCACTCTTAGGGCCCAAAAATAGTGTTAGGGGACACCAATTCTCAGTCACACAGGTCAACTTACTGTTGATGAGCAAGAAAATACTTCCCAAGCGGCGGATGGCAGAATTTGGCCAGACCTCCACGCTTCATGCATAACACAGAGTGGCCAAAACTCTGCTAACTCTGCCGGCAGAGCAGAGTTTATTGCCCAGGACAGGTATATGCAGGGTTTCAGGTGGAGAAATGGCCCACGTTTCAGGAATACCAGATGGTATGTGGTGGGTTCATCTCAAGCAGCACCTCAGCCTGCTGTTAGGGTGATGAGCACCTTTGCATTTGAAAAGAAATTGGAGCAGTGCAGCAGCCCACTATCTTTCAGGTTGGAATGTGTACAAATGGTAAGCTAGTTTTTGGTATCTATTTATGACACTGTAGTGAGTCCTTGAGTGGGTGTAGGAGACCCTTATTTTATTGCTGGTATCATGCCAATGCATTTTATCCAGGAGTTGCCCTTTGTGATGCCTGTTTGCATCTTCAAAGGGAAAGGTCATTGAATACCTTCTCAGCTATGTTCTATTTTTCCTTTTAAGGCATTTGGAACAAAAAGTAAAGAAAGTATATTGGGATAAGCATTCATTTAAAAATAAGTGAATTTATAGTGATCTGCCCCAATGTTATAACTACTTGCGCTACAAGAAGAGGGGGAAATGTGGAAGCATTTTGTATAAGGAGTCACTCTTGTTAAGATCTGTCATTAAATTGGACATTAATAAGCAGCATAAAGATCAGCTGGGTGCCTTCTCCCCTGTTAGCCCCGAATCCTCACAAAAGATCATATTCATCTCCCTCTTCTGTTTCCTCTTCTAAGTCATCCCCAGTGTGGATGATTTTGCAGTCCATAGGGGGGAAATATACTCTGAAAGAGAAGATGTAGTGATTAATCTCTTATTTAGCAGCAAATATTAAACTTTCCAATTACAAACAGAAGCCCTCAAGTACCTGAGAGCGGTTTGATCAATTTAATAAACCAGAGGTCCATAAATTACCAATATATTTGGTTATACAGGGGATGCGGAAAAGAGAGTGGAGAGACCCAATAAAGACTTACATTTCTCGATTTATCAGCAGATTACACCCACTGACCAGGAGCAATATGGATCTCCCACAGAAACAGATGATAGGCCCACTAATAGTTTATATAATGGGGTAAACTACTATCCTGAGAATGCTCAGCCCAGTATTTTGTGCACGGGTGGCAGGCCCCTTACTGGGTCCAGGAAAAAGGGGGGGCATGCAGGTACTTTGCAGGGAGGCACTAAGTTTCATTACACCACTGTGAAAATGTTGTCTTTGCAGTTTCAGTTTCAGACTCGACAGAATCATGAAGCTTTGTTTAGAAGGGCATATTCTGGATTGAATCTAGCAACAAAATCCCGGATCTAATCATTTTACACATCACAATCCTTGGTTAAAGACTTAGGGGGTCATTCTAACTTTGGCGGGCAGCGGAGGCCGCCCGCCAAAGTTCCCCCGCCAGAACACCGCAGCGCGGTCAAATGACCGCCGCAGTGATTCTGACTTTCCCGCTGGGCAGGCGGGCGACCGCCAAAAGGCCGCCCGCCCGCCCAGCGGGAAAGCACCAGCAACGAGGATGCCGGCTCCGAATGGAGCCGGCGGAGTTGCTGGTGTGCGACGGGTGCAGTTGCACCCGTCGCGATTTTCAGTGTCTGCCACGCAGACACTGAAAATCAATGTGGGGCCCTGTTAGGGGGCCCCTGTAGGACCCCTAGACCAATCAAATACAGTGGTCCTGATTATGCTGAAATGTAGACCCCAGCGGTAAAGGTGACAAGGCATCTTGCACTATTTCAAGAGGAGTGGAAAGACAATAGGGTAACACAAGTAAAATATCATGGCTACACTCTGGATTTCCAATGTACTCTTTCAAATCCAAGGGTCCTTTCTACTCCTCTGTCCAGAGACAATGTCATAAAGAGGGTTTGGCAAGATTGATTTTTTTTGCTGGTTCAAAAATGTAATAATTCCAGTCTCATTAGAAGAGAAAATGATGAGTAAGTACTCCAATGCCTTTCTAATGAATAAATCCTCAGGTCAATTCACAGTGGTTATCAATTTAAAGTGTTTTAATGCATTTCTCAGAAGAGTTCATTTCCCAGCTAAACAATTTGTAACGAAATTCTACTGATGGGAATGAAAGGGAATGTATTTAATGTCAATAGACTTACAAGATGTATACCTTCGTGTGCCAATCCAGAAAAGGTTTCAGAGGTACCTACAGTTTGCACTGGGGGAGCTCCATTGGTAATGTCAGGGTCACCATTTTGGCCTCAAAGCCTCTCCCTAGGGTTTTTACCAAGGCACTTGGCTCAGTTTGTGGCAATTCTTCATGACAAGGTATTCAGGCTCATTTGAATTTAGAGAAACTATCATTTGTATCTTGGTCTCAAAATCAAACTTTCAGATAGATTCAAAGGACTGTTCAACCTACTCAGGTATTTGGCTTTGTAATTAATTATCAGAAGTTTCTACTGAATTCAACAAACAATGGAAGATGTAGGGGTATGGTTCCAGAGAGGTGAAATAATAGTATCACTACCTTTGGTAAGGAGGACGGAGCTGAGGGAGAGATAAAAACACCTGCTGCAGAAGGACCAAGCCTCAGCCAGACAATGGCTTCACAGTCTATGGCATGGATATGAAAAAAAATCTCTCTGCCAAGCACAGCCTACATTTTGGGATTCTCCTGTGAGTCTCATATTGCCTTCTTAGGTGGCATGTCTCTTTCTTGTATCACGGGTGAGACTCCATGTTGGTGTTTTGACAGAGCACATATTTCATCCATGGACCCCAATTTCACTGAATTTTGAAGCCATGACCCCTGTGAAACAAGTGGTGAAAAACCAGCCTGTTTTTGGATCCAGGGAGCCTAGAGATAGGATTGCCATTGTACCCTTCACAAGTAAAGAGACTAACTGTGGATGCAAGTAAGGTACGATGACGGGCTATGTTTGGTTCAAGGATTGCTGAAGGTCAATGGTCGACCCAAGACCAGGGTCACTCCTCCAACTGCAAGAAACTGATGGTGGTGTAGAAAGCCCTACAGACATTCTCAATGAATATATAAAACCCAGCAGTGACCATCAGAACAGACAATTCAATACCTATGTCATACTTAAATTACCAGTTCACGACCAGGTCAGCGTCCCTTAACACTTTAGTGTGCTAAGTATTTTTAGTTGGGCAGAGAAAAGCTTAAAGTCTCTTCAAGCAGTTCACATCAAGAGGGATCTTAATGTAGTGATGCAAAAGTGATGCAACCTAGATGCAAAATCTGGGCCCTGTCTTGTATATTTATTTTTTAAATCCCTGCCACAAAGAAATTGCCAATAAAAAGGAAAGTGGCAGTAAATCTGTTCTGCTTAATTGGTTGCAAAATGTGTATATTGAAATACTTTATGGGCTAAAGCCCCTGCTGCAGAGATCTTTGTATGCCAACTAAATCCCAGGGAATAATACCAATGATAAGATAACTCTGGAGGTTAACGTGTTTACTGGAGAGATCTGTGTTTTGTCTAGTCCGAGTGTTGAATCACAGTGGCACAGAGGTGTAATACATCTCCTGCAAAGCACATTATGTGACACGCAGATGACAGATTTTTATTTTATGTAAATGACTAAGGGGGTTACTGATTTTATCACACAGATCCTTTAGTTGCTTGCAGTTCATAATTCATAGTCCTTCTAATGTAGCACATCTATCTATGTCTGACCTGTGGCTCCTACACCTTGTGACCCTCACTGTCTTACATAACACATCCTCTACACTGATTTACACACAGATGATTTATTATCAATGTCTAATGTGGAAGTGTCATGGAAAGCGCTATGACACCCTGCACTGGGATGACTAGTGCCATAAGAGAAATAAAACAAAATATTTGGACAGATCAACACAGCTGACATTTTAACAGTTCATGCATATCTCTTAATATCTTATATAAAGGGTGTAATCAAAACCGAAGGCACGCCTCTTAAGTACCTGTGAAGTGATAAGCTGTGTGCTAGGGGGGTAACAGTGCGGGGGGGAATAGAGGGCTGAGCTCCAGGGGGCCTCTGCAGCACAGCACCTGGCCTGAGAGAGTCCGGAGGGGGCCCCACTCCATGTTCTGTGCAGAGGGACCCCTTCCTGTTTCATTACGCCACTGCTATGTGCCTTTGTTTCCCCTCCAATGCATTTAGGTGTGAGGCTCCAGATAGCTCCCAGCCAGGATGCTGCAAGGAATGGAGGCCTGTTGGCGCCTTAACTTTGGCCTTTGTTATTGCCACCGGTAGAACCTGATAAACCCCTCCTCGCCTGCACGTCCCTGCTCCGAACGACAACGTCCCAGTGTCCAAAAACTACCCCAGGACAAGTTTAGCACTTTTCCGTGGGGCCCAGCCTTTTGGAAGGGTAGACGGCGTCCACCCTGTGAAAAGCTGGCTATATGGCACAGCCTTTGACCTTATTATTGAATTATAAGAGGAACAAATTCAACACTCTATAACTAGCAAAAGGCTTTTCATTAAAGAGCGATAAGGAATTGGTTACATTAGAGGTCACAAATCTGTTCCCTTTCAACCTCTCTATTCTGAGTTGAAACCTGTTTTCCGTTGATTATATAGTTAAATTATTATATGCCTAGATAGAACTACATTTACCAATAACCTATTTGTATACTTTTTTGGGGCAGGTATAAACAACCATTGCTGCCAGGTAGCTCCCTGGCACATGAGCCTATCCTGTTTCATTTCCTAAAACATACTGCATGCTAGGACATTTATTTCTGTTTTATCATAATAAACATTGGCTAAAAAACCTCATCATGCTAAGCTCTGTTTACTTGATAGCCATGATTGGCGCAAGGTGGCGCCCACATAACATGGGACCATTTCACAGCTAGAAACACTGCTTGAGAAAAAAACACCATGTAAAACATAATTTGGCATACAGTATATAAACTTGTTCCTGATTAGCAGTCAATTAATAAAATGATATCAACACATAGCTCAAATAGTTGCCTTAACTCAGCCTGCACACCACCTTCCCTTGGTCAGAGCCAAAGCCTCTAGGCAAATGGCAGTGGCAAAAACATCTGTTGACCGCCAGGGCTCACGCACCTCCTCCCGGATCTAGCAAACTAAATCATGCCAGAGAGATGGTCAAATATTCAAAGATAGAAACCCTTAGTAGACTGTGTTTTCATTTCCTGCAGGCCTGTGAGAGGTGTGATTTTATGCATGATCAGGAGTGTAGCTACGTGAGTGAGATTCAATGGGTGTGAATCTCAAATTCCCCAAATAAAAAAGCAGTGAGGTGGAGGATGGAGAGGTGAGATGATCAAGGTTCAGGTTGGACTTATCCCAAGAGGAACAGGGGCAGTACTGGTTTGCACTAGGTGGGCCCCTCTCTAGAGTGGCACAGTGGTAGTACAAAGATGGGTTGAAATTCTATCCCAAGCAATTTTCACTAATTGGACTATTTGGAAGCATTCATCTCCTCACCTTTTCAGTGTTTGATTGCCAGTAGTATGCCTGGAAACCTGGGACTGACAGCTTTCTATGCCTACTACAGCCAGTGTTTGTGAATTCAAAAATTAGAACATTTGCACCCATTCAATAAATACTTCAATGGGTGCAGATTTACTGTATTTTGGGGGTGTCACACCCCAAACACCAGCCTGAAGCTACAATCCTGGCCATCCCACTTGGGCCTGGTAGTTTTCCTTGTGAACTCATGACTTTGGTCATGTACATCAAAATGGCCTGGAGTCCCTGCCCTAGGATCACTTATTTTACATGTATTTTCACTGCACACACTTCTTTGTCTCTCCTACGAAAAACATTGATGGTAATGTTATTAAATCAGTGCTTGTAGGCAGGACTGCATGTTTCAATTCCCTGCTTTCAAAAAAGAATTTTATCAAGTGACTTACAGCCCTATATATTGAATTCAAGTTGCAAATGGAGATGGACGCACCAGGAAATCAATAGGCTGAGTGGACCCAGAGCCAAGACTATGGTCTAGCTTGGCTTTAAGAGTTTGTGGATGAGACAAGCCATGAAACAGCTTGATATGTATATCGTGAAGCAGACATAATGTAAGGATATGATACAGATGCAACAAAATTAAAATAAAAGTGTATTTCTTTAACATACAGTAGAGTTTCGCCTGAGTGCACCAGACAATTTCTATCTATTGAAGCTAAGTCCCTATGAAAAGCTAGAGATCTATGGCATCTGGACATGTCTATGCAGCAGTCTGTGATTTTGTTTTTGAAGCACAGGGTGCTTCATTTTTCCAGGAGTCAGTGACCTCAAAATGTTTCTAGAGGGGCAATGTCCTTGAGCCCCAGCCAAAGATAGGAGGAACTCTCTGTGAATACATTTCTGATCTTATATACTTAGAGGAAAAGCTTGGTAGGAAAAAGGTCTGGAATACACACATTCCATATAGAATGCATATGCTACAAACCTAGGGAATGACAGATCGACAAGACACTGCCCGAAAACATTTCTACATCGCCAGATGTATGTTGTGTGCATGCAAGACAGAGCAGCATATGTCGACTCTCCTCCCAACATCATTCCAAGGCTTTGAAACACATTGAGTTCTGTCCCTGAGCTGCAAGACTGACAGACCCTTTGGGGGAAGTGGAAGCATGGTTAAGCCACGGGATGCAAGTGCAGCATGCTAACACTAATAACATCTGAGGAATCCAGAAAACAAATTACCCACAGGAAATGGCTGATTACCTAGTGCCCTGACAGAGTGGGAAATGGGGCCAGTCTATGGGAATTTAGCAATCATTTCACAAGAAAAATGAGCACAAGAAACAGACCAAAAGGAACTCTA
Organism: Pleurodeles waltl; assembly: GCF_031143425.1. Taxonomy (NCBI): domain Eukaryota; kingdom Metazoa; phylum Chordata; class Amphibia; order Caudata; family Salamandridae; genus Pleurodeles; species Pleurodeles waltl. Next base: position 131,508,046 of record NC_090438.1, on the reverse strand, counting down.
ATGGTCTTAAATGGGTTCAATGTCTGCTAAGTCACTGTAATGGAAACCTGTTCACGCTGGCACTTCATGAAGAGTGCTAGCACTTTTGTGCCAGTATATTTCTGCACCTAACTATGCTTTCCCAATGTGTGTGGTGGAGATTAAAAAGTGCATTTTCAGCATCTTTTGTATAATCTTTATTAGTTTATATTTGTAAGATTATGTTCATTGTGTGTGTCCTTTAAATATTATTTCCATGTTCTCTAGTTTACACAGTACATCTCTCAGTTATATTTTCTTTGTTTAGATCTGTCAACAAACTATTGCCTCCAATACATTAGAATACATACATATAGTGGGCTTATGGTCAGTTCATTCCTTATTTTTTTGTTTCCTTATCATTCTCATTTGCCTTTTTTCTATAGTTTTCCGTCCGCTTCTTGTGCTTGTCCCTACCCTGGAACACATCTTCTTTGTTCATCCTCATCATTGGATAACTTGTATCCTGCCACAACTTACACACAGAGAACTACTTTTTAGGTCTTGCTACGGACAGCTTTAACTGGCTGAAGCGAGAGCTCTTCTCATTGTTACACTGAAAAAAAATATGAGTTGACAGATAGAAAGTAGGTTTTAGGTCAGCTTTTTCAGCCACTGAGCTTCATGTATTTTTCGTGGTTTGCAATTGCTTGGATGGGCTCTCCATCAAGGCCATGGCATTTCAAGGATGAGTGCATCAAGTAGTCCTTTTGATAAACTGCAGATACAACAAGGGCAGAGTCTTCATTCTTTGATGTATTTAGTTTGTTTCCCACAACAACATTTTAATCACTGATTTATTGCTTGCTGTTTTGATTCTTAAGTCTGTAATAAAATAAGGACATAGTGCTATCCAATAGTCACTCTTAATCTGTCAAAATAACATGTTGTAGAATATACTGATTTGGCTCACAAAATAAAGATGTATGCACACATAGGCTTTCTTAAAGTTGCAATAAAACATTGTCCCTTTATCAAAAGTACAACAGTACATGCTTCTCCGTAACAATGTGATGGCTTGTAATCAAGCAGACTAGAAAATACATTAACAGTGCAAACATATATTTACCAGATAAACATTGCATTATGTCCTCCAATACCTAACATATTAGACCATAGCTAACACGCCATAGCTAACTTAACATGCCTACCTACAGTGGATCATCTATCATACCTATCATATTTACAATCCCTACCTACCATATTTATGCCAACCATAAATAACCTACCTTACCACTCAGACCTACCCTATTATAGCTAATCTACCTACCAAACCAAATCTAACATATCTAAGCTATAATACCTCCCATCCCTATGTATCACACTTAGGGCCAGATGTACGACCTTTTGTTTTGCGACTTGCAATTTGCGATCCGTTTGGGAATCACAAATTGCACTTTGCAAAACAGTATGTACAACAGTGTTAAGTACACGGTTTGTGATTCTCATTGGGGTCGCAAATGACCTACCTCATCAATGGTCATGAGGTAGGTTGCAATTTGTGACCCCATTGGGAATGTCCGCACTAACAGGGATGTTGCCCTGTCTGTGACTGCTTTTTAAATAAAGCAGTTTTTTTGAATGCAGCCTTTTTTCCTTAAAGAAAAACAGGATGCATTTCAAAAAAGAAAAATTTAAAGTTTTGGGACCACTGCCTGCTCTGAAAAAAATATTTTAGCTACCATTCACAAAGGGGAAGGGGTCCCCATGAAATTGGTGTTAACTGCGATTGTTTTGCCAGTGCATTTACAGTCACAAAAAAATCATATATACCATTCAAATTTAGTATTAGGAAAGGATGCCCTGAACACGCCCCTACCTAATACTGAATCGCAAAACCTAAATTGCGATTCGGTAACAAGTTACCGATTCGCAATTTGGGCCTTGCAATCCCAAAAAGCACTTTTCTAGTTGCAAACGGGCTGATTCTCTGAATGTTTCTTAGAAATGATATTTTTATTCTGGTGTCCTCTAGGGGCTATTCTGAGCATTAAAGTCAACATACTCCAATATTTGTGACACTCGGAAACTCAATCCATAATGTTTTGGAGGGCATTCCTTTTAGAAAACATTTTTGCTCATAACTTAACCTATGGTGGTCCTAGGACAATGGGACCACCTTCAAAATGTGCTCACCACAAAGTGCGCTTTCTGTCTAGATCATCTTTGGATCCCCACAGTACTTCAATGGCAAGCCTAAAATAATAACCCATCCCCCCAATCAGTGTACTTGTAGCCTCTCATAGCTGGAACTTTCGTTTTGCACCTGGAAGTAGTTGTGTCCTAAAGGCCTTGTTTGAAAAAATATTCCAGTAAGCCTACTAGCCCTTTAGTTATATGTGGCTGGGTTGAACAATTAATGTGGCAAAAAAGTCCACTTATAAATTTACAATGCCAATAGCTCCAACTCAAGTAAATGTGAGACCTATTGCATTGCAAATGCTTGTTTTATTAAATGTACAACCCCACTCCTACCTTGCTATTCTGGTCCCTGCTGCTCAGTAGAATTTACTTGCTATCCCCATCCACTCCTCAGATTTTCCCTCTCCCACTCTATCCTGTCGGATTTAAATGCTCCCCCACCTGCTCATCCAGTAATCCCTTACCCATATTCATGTAGTTGTTTTTTTTTAAATATATATATTGTGTTTTTGTGGTCCAGATGGCTGCAACTTTTTATTGAGCCCCTCTTTTGTCTTCAAAGTGCTTTTCCACATATTGTTTTTAATTTAGTGCTCCAAGATTTGCGTCTGCAAGCTTGGAAATGTACATTTAAAAAAGCATCCCAACATATGTGCTTGAAACATGCACGCGTACATGCCATTATGTGGGGGTGGTGGCCAAAGTAGCATCATGATGGGGGGGGCGTGGCCTGGCCAGATAGCCGTCACAGAGTGAGGCTCTGCCGGGCCTCGGGCCGTTTCAACGTTAATTTATCCGGATGGGAGACGTTTCTGGAATTGGGCCGGCTCTGCGGGCCCCTGAGACCGCCGGCGCTGCGTTGATTCTTGCGGCGGGCCTCTGCTGAGGGCGGGTCGTGGTGTTCCCTCGACCGGGGGAGAGGGCCCGGCCGCACGGTGTGGCCTGAGAAGACGCATGCGCCTCCGGGGCTGGGCGTGCTTTGCTGTGTGGCGCTCCCAGCTGCTCCTCTTGTGCCAGGAGCGGGTGGGATTACCTGGGGGGCTCTCTCTCCCCCTGGTGGCTGGGGCCGTGGGCATTCGGGTCGGACCGCGGCCCGAACGGCGCCTTTTGGCTTGGGTGTGCGAGGCGCCATGTTTGGCGGGCCGGCACGCACGCGGACGGATGACTGCCCGGAGGGGCTGGGCCTGCCCTCTGGTGCGTCGGGCGTCCTAGGCTCGGCGCTGGTGCCTGCTGTCTGGGCTCCTCTGGTGATAGGGGGGGAGCGGGGAACCAGCGCTGGACTGCACCTCAAGGAGCGAGGCGCTGGAGGCCGGCCTGGGGGGCCGGCACAAATTGCCTGCCGCGTGGTGGACCTGGCTGGTCGCGCCTGGTCCTGGCTGCAGTGGAGGCGACGCTAGAGCGATCGGGCTGAAGGAGGAGGTAGCCTGTCCCTGAAGAGGGTGAGGTCTGGCCTGGCCTTGCTTTGGTGAGAGCTGGGCACTTGGAGGGGGAAGATCTACGTTAATGCGCTTGGACCTGAGCTGGGGCTTCCGGTCTTGGCCCCCAGCTGAAGGTGCTGTCGCATTGGATTGTGGAGCTGACGTCTGCAGTGGATGCTGGTGGCGGCGGGTGTTTTTTGGATTGTCCTGCAGAGTGTCCACTTGACTGATTGGTGTCCCATGCCTCGTTTGATTGGCTGGTGAGGTGAGGCCCTGAGTGTTTGGAGAGGGGCCCTGGTGGAGGGAGACCCTTGGATTTGGCTGCATCATACTTCGACTCATTGGCGCTGGTGCTGGTTGGCGACAGGGCTGAGACCATGGGTAAGGCAGAGCAGCGTCAGGCTAAGCTTACCTTCAACTGAGAGAAAAAGAGAGGTGGGACTACTGCCTTGGCATCCAGTTCCGACGGGGCTGGGGAAGGGAGTTCGGTTGCATCAGTGAACTCCATGTTTCTGGAGCTCAAGAGCAGCCTGGCTGGTATTGATGCGAAGCTGGATCATGTGACTGAGCAGTTAGATCGAATAAAAGCTCGGGTGGACGATCATGATTCCAGATTTGAGACCCTGGAGACACGGACACTGACACGGATACTGTAATATGACTGGCACAGGCGAGGAAGCCGGTAATGTATAAGAACTCTGAACTCAATTTCTTCCCAGACTACACTCCTGGTGTGCAGGCGGCGAGACGTGCCTTTTTACTGACCAAGCGCTTGTTGAACCAGGCGGGCGCAAGATTTGCTCTGTTGTACCCTGCTAGGCTGCGGGTGCGACATGAGGGGAAGGTACTGTTTTTTACAGACCCAAAGCAGGCTGCCAGGTTTGCCAGACGATTGCCTAAGCAGCTGGAGGCAGCGGGCCCGGACGGCTCCAGATCTAAGAGGGCTACCTTGAGTGATAATGACTAATCAGCAAGTCGCTGGAACTGGCGCGGCTTGCTGGAGCTGCTGGGCTATGGTGGTCCACTTCTGTGCCTAGGATCGCTCTGTTGTTTAATTTGCTGTTCGGCCCTGTGCCACTCTCCCCCAGTTTCTACTGGGTGGCGAGATGATAGGCCGGTTATCGCCCTTTGGATGAGTCCTGATCATTGTTTACGTGTTCTGAAGGGGTGGTTTTGGGGCTCGGGAGGTTGGATTTCAGCTACGGCCCAATTCGGGGGTCTGCGTGGGAGGGAGTAGGGATGGTCTCAGTTACGTTGTATATTTTTTGTCCTCTACGCTCTTCTTTCTGCCTTTATGCATGTTTCTGGCTGGCGGGGTGGCGCTATATGGAGGTGCATGTTACGGATGAGGTGGGTGAGATGGGAACAAATAGCGTGACAACGGTGTGTTTTTTGACTTGGAACGTACGCGGGCTAAATGATAGGCGGAAAGCGCGTCTTGTGGCAGCGTTTATTAAACGTCACAAAATTTATATTTTTGTATGTTGCAAGAGACCCACTTGGTGGCGTCAACGTTGGGCAGGTTAAAGGCTGGCTGGGTTGGCGAATGTCACTGCTCGATGTATTTGAGTTATGCTCGCGGAGTGGCGATTCTGCTGCGTAAAGGGTTACAGTGGCGTACTCGGAGGGTCATTGTTGATCCGAACGGCAGGTATGTTTTGTTGAGTGGCACGCTATTGGATAGAGCTTGCCGGTTGGTTGCTGTTTACGGTCCTAATGTGGACGACCCAGAGTTTTTCCGAGAGCTGTGGAGTCTGGTGGAGTCATTGGGAACTGGCGCAGTAATTTGGGGTGGTGACTTTAACGTGGTTCTGGATCCGAGGATGGACCGAGAGAGCGTGGCCAGGGTGTAGCATGCTGCAGCGGCGAGGGCATTGGTGTCGGTGATGCAGGGGGGTGCTTTGGTGGATTTGTGGAGGCAGATGCATGGTGCTGCTAGAGAGGGCACGTGCGTTAATTATACCCACAGCAGCTGGTCCAGTATCAATCGTTGGCTGGGTACCAGAGATGTGAGGTTATGGATGAGCTCCGTGGATCATTTGCCTCGCACGTTGTCTGATCATTTGCCGGTTCGGTTAGTGCTGGAGGTGCCCTGTGAGCTGGAGCGCACGTTCCTGTGGAGGCTTCCCTGTGGGGCGTTGCAGGATGCGTCCTTTCGTGAGGAGGTGCGCGAGGCCATTGTATTGTTCTATGCTGAAAACAGTGGCTCTGTGAGGCCTACTGGCACCTTGTGGGAGGCATTTAAGGTGGTTATTCGGGGGGTATGTCTCTCGAAACAGCATGGGATACTGAAGTCCCTTTGCCGGTGTTAGAAATGGGGTCTTTGGTTGACAGTCAGTTCAAGCAAGGACCCTCACTCTAGTCAGGGTAAAAGAGAATCACCCTCAGCTAACCCCTGCTTACCCCCTTGGTAGCTTGGCAGAGCAGTAGGCTTAACCTCAGAGTGCTAGGTGTAAAGTATTTGTACCAACACACACAGTAACTTAATGAAAACACTACAAAATGACACAACACCGGTTTAGAAAAATAGGAAATATTTATCTAAACAAAACAAGACCAAAACGACAAAAATCCGACATACACAAGTCAAATTATGAATTTTTAAAGATTAAACTCAAAAATAGCGCTTAGAAACAAAAATGCTTCGATGAGATGTTAACACGGTGTCGTGACGAAGTCGTTCCCAACAAGCCGACACCAGCGGCGCCGGACACGGAGTCGAGTAGACCCCCAAGTACAGTACCTTTGGTGAAGAGTGCAAACAAGCCGATGCGCGAAGCCGGGGATCGCGGCGTCTGTGCGAATCGTTGAATCCACGCACTTCGAGCGGCGTCGGTCACGACGTGGTGTGGCGACTTACACGGAGTCGCGGACTTCAGCGGGGCTGCTACGGCGTCGGGTCTGCGAAGAGCGTCGCGTTCCAGCGAAGGTCACGGCATCGGGTGCAGGCGGCGTTACCGGATTCAGCAGCGCAGTCGGTCCGGAGTCGTCCGAAGTCGATTTCCTTGGCATTCCACCAGCTTTCTTTTCAAGGGCCCAGGGACTGGATAGGGCACCACTTGTCGGGGCAGGAGTCTCTACAGAGACTCCAGGTGCTGGCAGAGAGAAGTCTTTGCTGTCCCTGAGACTTCAAACAACAGGAGGCAAGCTCTAACTCAAGCCCTTGGAGATTTCTTCACAAGATGGAAGGCACACAAAGTCCAGTCTTTGCCCTCTTACTCTGGCAGAAGCAGCACTGCAGGAAAGCTCCACAAAGCACAGTCACAGGCAGGGCAGCACTTCTTCCTCAGCTATCAGCTCTTCTCCAGGCAGAGGTTCCTCTTGGTTCCAGAAGTGTTTCTAAAGTCTGTAGATTTGGGTGCCCTTCTTATACCCATTTTAGTCTTTGAAGTCACCTTTCTTCAAAGGGGACTCACACCTACTTGTGAAATCCTGCCTTGCCCAGGCAAGGCCTCAGACACACACCAGGGGGTTGGAGTCTGCATTGTCAGAGGCAGGCACAGTCCTTTCAGATGAGAGTGACCACTCTACCCCTCCCTCCTAGCAGATATGGCTAATCAGGAAATGCAGGTTACACCCCAGCTCCCTTTGTGTCACTGTCTAGTGTGAGGTGAAAAACAACCCAACTGTCAAACTGACCCAGATAGGGAATCCACAAACACGGCAGAGTCACAGAATGGTTTAAGCAAGAAAATGCTCACTTTCTAAAAGTGGCATTTTCAAACGCACAATCTTAAAATCAACTTTACTAAAAGATGTATTTTTAAATTGTGAGTTCAGGGACCCCAAACTCCACATGTCCATCTACTCTCTAGGGGAATCTACACTTTAATCATATTTAAAGGTAGCCCCCATGTTATCCTATGAGAGAGACAGGCCTTGCGACAGTGAAAAACGAAGTTGGCAGTATTTCACTGTCAGGACATATAAACCACATTACTATATGTCCTACCTTATCCATACACTGCACCCTGCCCTTGGGGCTACCTAGGGCCTACCTTAGGGGTGCCTTACATGTAAGAAAAGGGAAGGTTTAGGCCTGGCAAGTGGGTACACTTGCCAAGTCGAATTTATGGTGTAAAGGTACACACACAGACACTGCAGTGGCAGGTCTGAGACATGATTACAGGGTTACTTGTGTGGGTGGCACAACCAGTGCTGCAGGCCCACTAGTAACATTTGATTTACAGGCCCTGGGGACCTCTAGTGCACTTTACTAGGGACTTAACAGTAAAACAAATATGCCAATCATGAAGAACCAATTACGTACACATTTTAAACAGGAGCACTTGCACTTTAGCACTGGTTAGCAGTGGTAAAGTGCCCAGAGTAACAAAAACAGCAAAATCAGAGTCCAGCACACATCAAAAACCTGGGGAACAGAGGCAAAAAGTTAAGGGAGACCACGCCAAGGATGAAAAGTCTAACAGCCGGGATCTAGCGGATTTGGAGGGGAGGATTGCGGAGCTGGAGAGGCGTTTAGTGGAGAGCTGGTCGGGTGAGGTGCTGGCGGAGCTGCGGAGAGCGGTGTCCTTGTATGAGGAGGCCTCCCTCATAGAGGTTTGTTTTTTGGGGCGGAACGCTCGGGCACGGCGCTACGGTGAGGGGGAGAGGGCCGGGCGCATGCTTGCGGATATGCTGCGCAGGCCGTGGGCTAGTAATTATGTCACCGAGATTGTAGGGGCTGGGGATGAGCGTGTGGCTGGGACGAGTGGCGTCATGCAAGATTCTACCCAATTTTTTGCACAGCTATATGCTGATCCGGTCGGGTTAGACGCTGCAGCGGCGCAGGCTTATTTCTCGCACTTGTGTAGTTCGACGATGCCCACCAGGCGTACTTGGACGTTCCATTCTCTGTGGAGGAGGTGACTGCGGCGATCCGTGGCCTGCCTGCCGATAAGTCTCCTGGTACAGATGGTTTGACTCCTGCGTTCCACAAGGAATATGCGGATCTTCTTGCCCCTTACCTCTTGGAGGTGTACGCGGAATCTCTGGAAGCTGGGATTCATCCTGCCTCACTCCGGGAGGCCTTGATTGTCACGATCCTTAAGCCCAGGAAGGATCCGGGTTGCTGTGATTCGTATCGCCCGCTCTCTATGATCAACATTGACAATAAAATCTTGGCCAAAATGATTGCGGCACGTTTGCAACCGCTGCTTACACGGTTGGTGCTGCCAGACCAATCAGGTTTCGTGCCTGGGAGATCCACGCATCATAACCTGCACACGTTTTTTGCGGTTGCTAGTTCGATGGAGGCTGATGATAATGCTGCAGCAGTGTTTCTGGATGCTACCAAGGCTTTTGATTCCTTGGCATGGGAGTGTATGTTTGCACTACTTGCCCGAGTCGGTCTGCGTGCGCGCTTTGTGAAACTGGTCAGATTATTGTACACTCACCCCACTGCTAGATTGCGTTTAAATGGGAGTGTGTCGGCTTCCTTTCCGGTTGCCTGTGGGACTCGTCAGGGATGCCCATTGTCTCCGTTACTTTTCGCGGTAGCAATGGAGCCTCTTGCGGTGGGGTTACGACAGCGGCATAATGACAAGGGTCTGCAGTTCCGGCAACCACCCATTTTTGTATCTATGTATGCTGATGACATTGCGCTGTATGTACGGGACCCGTGCCAGAATTTAGATGTTCTGTTGGATGAGATCGTGCACTTTGGCACTTTCTCTAGCATCGTGATTAATTGGTCTAAGTCAATGGTGCTGCCTCTGTCCCCGGGTGTGGCAAAGTTCTCTTCCCGGTATCCTATAGCATGGGCAGAGGGCCCGGTTCGGTATCTGGGAGTCCAGTTGAGTTGCGACAAGGAAACTTTCTGGTTGGCCAATTATGGTGCGGCACTTTCGTGGTTGGAGGAGAAGGTTGAGTCATGGCGCTCATAACCGCTTTTGCTGATTGGGCGTATTGCAATTGTGAAGATGGTGGTGCTCCTCAGATTTTTTATCTATTTGTGAATCTTCCGCTCATATTCTCGAAGAGTTTTTTGCGGCATCTCTGCTCTGTTCTGATCCGCTTGGTTTGGGCGGGCGGCCAACCTCGTATCGCCTGGGAGAAGCTGACGTTGCCTTTTGAGTTGGGTGGTCTTGCTGCCCCTGATTTGGAGCTTTATTATAATTGCCCGCAGGCGCAATTTGCGTATTACTGGCTGTGCCCGATTCGGTATCTGCCACGTCTGGCGCCTGAAAGTGACGCAGTTTGGCCAGGTGGCTTGGTACGTGTGCTTGGGCATCCGTCTTGGCCTTGTTTGCGGGGTGTCCACACAGTGACATGTACTGTCAAGGCGTGGAAGGCACTGATGCTTGGTTCTGGAGCTGTCACCCCTTTTGCCCCTTCGTTACCTGTTCTAGCCATTGCTGACGCTCAGATGTTCCGAGTTGGGGGAATAAGTGACTTTCTTCGGGAGGCCAGCTTGACTGAGCGGGCGATTGATTTGCGGTTGGTTGTCTGATTCCTCCTAGTGAGGCTCTTGGAGATGAACGTGCCACTGCGTTACAGCGGATGTATGTGCTGAGGGTATGTGCTATGCTGCGTGCTCGGTTCCCTGGTCTTCCGGAGGCTCCGCTGGAGTGTCGCGCTTTGGAGGTGCTGTGTCGTGCACAGTCGCCACGTAAACTAATTACAAAATTATACAACTGCATCCAGGAGCAGCGGGGTGAACTTGGAGGGTCCTCCAGGGTTAGATGGGAGATGGATGTGGGAGAACCTATTACGGAGGAAACGTGGCGGAGTTGCTGTGCGCATATGAGAGTGCTATCCCCTAACTATAGGCTGCGGCTGTTGCACTTCAAGTTTTTACACCGCCTATACTACACGCCTAGTTGGCTCTGCTCCATAGGTCTGCTCGCAGATGCGCACTGCAAGCGGTGCCATGCCCCTGACGCTGGATTTCTGCATCTTGTGTGGGAATGCGCTGAGGTCCATGCTTTTTGGGTGGAGGTACTGCTTATGATTACCAAGATGACTGGGTCGGAGATACCTATATCCCCCAAACTCGCACTGCTTGGGTGTGTGAATGAGGTCTGCCGGACTCACAGAAGGCTGGTGGGTCTACTTCTTTTACTGGCTAAGCGCAGAGTTGCCATTTGTTGAGATAGGGGGCGAGCTCCTCGTGGGTCGGAATGGCTACGCAACGCCGCCTTTTGCCAGGAACAGTTGATGGTTTTTTGGGAGCTATCCCTCGATGGCTCCCGACCGAAGGATATCTGGGCTCCTCTGCGAGCTTACTTGGCGACCTTGAGTGGGGGGGTTGAGTGATGCATGCTTGCTCGCATCTTAGGTGTCTGTTCTCCCGTAGTCTCCACTCACGTTGTGTCTTGTGTGAGTAGATGTTTGCGGTTGGGCGCTTCTGTGCGCATACTCTGCCTGTCTTCTGCTTCTTCTCTTCTCTTTGCTTTCTTTCTGTTGTTAGCCTTGGCTTCACAGTATTTGTTTAAGGCCCATCTCCTGGACTTTTTGCTGGGACCATACTCATCGAGAAGGCTGGCGGACTTTGCCGACACTGTCAGTTTTAACCATGATGTCCTTGTGCGGTGGGAAATTTGGGCCCCGCTGAATTGATTGTATTTTGTGTCAGGAGAGGGCTGTATTTCGACACAACGTGCACTTATACTTGGTGGGCCAATTTTGTTGTTTCACTGTTCTGCAATATGCAATAATCAATTTAAAAAAAAAATTGCATCATGACGTGTATGAGTGAAGATGCAGGCACTCGTGCTCATCGTTGTGTTTTTTGCTGATGCTGCTCATCACTGGCATAACGTTTGTTGTCTCTTGCCGATGCTGAACAGCATTGGCAAAAACAACTGGCTAAGCTAGTAGGTCTCCAAGCCGAAAGGCCAGACCAACTGGCTTTGCCAATGGTTGATTCTATTCTTAGAAATATACTTCTATGACACACTTTCGGTGCTCATTTGCTCATCCTGTATGTGAAGAGGTGCATTTTATCCCGAGGAATTATACTCCGTTTGCTAACTGTATTGTCCATAACATGCTTCTCTTCATAAATGCTACGTTTGTTACTGGAGACTGCTGACGGAAATCAGTGCATTGATAATGTGTTGACTGTCTCTTGATACGAAACACATTTTCAATCCTAACAGATTGGAGCAAATAGGAAACTGACTACCCCGTTGTATAAGGACTTCTAATGGATGAGTGGCCTAAACAGTCATAAAATAGGGAGATGTGCCTGACGGAGTTATGTGAGTGGTTACCAGATCCGCAAAAGAAGGATTGACGGGAACTAACTAAACACGTTTTTGTCAAGGCTATGTTGAAGCTGACCGATGTAAGCACTTGCACGTGGCACGCTGCACGCTGCGGATGTACCATGACTACAATGTGCTCTGCCAGGGCCCTAGCAGTCGTGGGCCTTGGTGCAAGGAAGGACATAGGCCCGCTGGCGCTGTTTGTACTGGGAAATACAGCAATAATCAGGGTTCAGTGGGCCCCGGTGCCACTGCACCTGCTGCACCGATGTAGTTCAGTTTGGAAACGGTTGACTATACAAGTACAGGTTTACATGTAAACATCCTTTGCAATGCAAACTGGAGGCGCGTAATTAGACACCGAGTCAAACTTGAGAGAAAAAGGGGGGTATTAGGAGGTTTACGGGCTGTCTCACCCCGACCAACTAGAGACGACAAACTTTTTTGTAAGAGCGCAATCAGGGGTCGAGCTGTTTATGCGGTCTATGAGACTCTGCTCGCCAAGAGCCTTCCCCTTTGTGAAATCTAAGAAGAACACGTATTCCTCTGTTTGACATGGAAAATATTGTTCCCAGGGGCGTACCTTCAGGCGGTGTTACGCCCCCACTAATAAATGTATTTTCTGGAAAATAGTTTGGTCCAGATTATTTCAGTCGGTTACGGTGAGGTGTCTGTCGGATTCTATAAGAGATTTTAACACGCACACAGACAACAACGCGCACGCGCTCTTGCCCTCTGCTTTGAAGGTTGGTTATTGTACAAAATATTGTGTTTTCTTCACTCAGTACCCCTGCTAATCCGTAGTGGTCCCCCTTTCCACTGCCCTTTCAGTCCCTCTTAACCGTGCCCTGCTTGTCTTATCATTTATTCTGATATTGTACGCCAGAGTGATTGTTGGGAAATCTGAGGCTCCCTCACACCCCCATCTGACTGACCAAGCTACACCCCCAGTGCTTAACTTGTAAATAGAAAAGTGCCGGTGCTCAGAGCTCTCCTCTGAAACACGCGGCTGCTGCAGTTAAATGTGCAAGCACGGAATACGGAGGCAGCGTCATCCTGAAGCCACCTCGGGCCTCTTTAATTCATTTAAAGCCCCTCCCAGCGCTTCAGTTCAATCTTGCAGCTTCCTGCTTTCGTCCTTTGTGACGCTTTTTCGTTTTTCCCTTCCTCCATCTTTCCCATATGCGTCTTTTGCTCGCAGCAAATGCTTGAGGCAGAAGACTAAGCCCCGGCCCTCAAAAATAAGTGCCGGTGCTCAGCGCCGGAAACAACAAGCCCAAATTAAGCACTGTACACCCCTGATTGTTCCATGAAATCTTCTCTTCCGCTACACCTCCAGTGAAAATTGTGTTATTATGCATACATACCTCTCACACCCAGTTCATTAATGTGAACGTTTGGACGCCAAGTGCTGAACCTTGTACGTGCGCTTACAGGAATCGATGTTTGACTTCATGGTCAAAGTTTCAGATTACGGTGTCCATTCCGCCTCTCCTCCTTCCAAGGTAGATACAAATAGTACTGTTTAGCTGGATAACACTAAACATCTTCTCTATGTGCCACGATGCAGTAAGGGGTGGACATGTCATTTAGAAATACAACGTGAAGTGGGGAGCACTGCTGTCAAGTGGACCTGAGAAACGTGTGCCCCCTCCAGCTATTCCCGAATTGATATCTAAAAGACCTAGAAGTTGCAGTCTGGGCTTCAAGTTCCATGACCTTCCTTTCAAGAGGCCCCAAAAAACTCCGATAAATGTGGTAACTACGGTTGCGGCACGTTCTGGAATATTCAGTTTTGGAATTAAAAAGGTATTCCCCAAATAAATATTGGCAGGCCAAGCCTGCTTCTATTCATTGCTGATAAAAATGCCCAGTAAACGAGGGGCATGCGGGTTTTAACGTGGTAAGCACTGAAATCTGCATGTTAGTCCGCGTTTTGGGCGAAAACTCGTAATATAAGATACTTTTGCAGTATTATATAGTGAACTCAAACCCAGTTACATTACACAAGGTCACATTAATCTGCAAAATCTGCAGGCGTAGCAGACTTTCATAGTGTCTGGCACCGAGGTAATCAAACCTGGCTCCAGTGCTTAATTTGTGCTTGTTGTTTCCAGTGCAGGGCACAGGCACTTATTTTTGAGGGCCGGCACTTATTTTTCTACCTCAAGCATTTACTGCGAGCAAAAGACACATATGGGAACGACGGAGCAAGATAAAAACGAAATAGCGCCACAAAGGGCGAAAGCAGAAAGCTGCAAGAGTGAGCTGAAGGGGCAGGGAGTGGCTGTAAATGGATTGAAGAGGGCCGAGATGGCTTTAGGATTACGCTGCCTCAGTATTCTGTGCTCGCACATTTAATTGCAGCTGCCGCGTGTTTCTTTGGGCCCCGGCACCTTTTTATTGACAAATTAAGCACTGCCTGACTCTATCAATCACTGCAACTGTTACATTCTGAATCCCCCATAATTCAGTGTGTATATCTGATTTACATGAGGTAAAAGCTTTGCAATTCGCGCCCAGAGGCGTTTACATTCGCCTTCTCCTTTTCCTGCTATTGGCTTCAATTCCCAGTCACCGGTTCCCTCTGGGCAAAGCATGTCCCCATTCAGTCACTTATGAAGAATTGTGTGTCTCATATTCTCGGCTTTCTGAGGATACGTTACCAGCATCAGTCATGCGGCGGTAGTTCAGGCTAAGCTGCTCCAGGGCAGCGAGCTCACCATGGTTTGGGTGAATAGAATGCCACACACCTGCAACACTCAAACAGGCTGCAAAAATAAACTAGCAGGGGGAATAACTAAAAGCTTCTAGTGCCCAATCACAAACTGCATTTTGTAGTGCATTTGGTAGTACTACAATACCAGACAAAATAATCTCAATTTAATTTATCACAATGAAATATTTATTCCAACATTGAGTTAATAGTGCTGAAGGATTTTTAAAAATTGTTTCATATTTAAAATATATACACACATGTAAATCAATACACAGCATAACATTATTTGTATTTTTTTTATTTTATTTTACGTTTAACACACTTTTTCACTTTTCCCTATTCTCCACCATAGGGAGAGCTTTACAACATAAGGTGTGGGTGTGTGTAGATTGGCTTAGAAATAATAACAAATAACAGAATACAATGCAGAAGCAACTTGGCTCCAAAGATATTCTGAGACCAAGGCAAAATGATCTTGGTTGTAAGAAATTGGGTGATTAGTAGCGAAGGATGAGAGTCCTTTACAACAAATAGGTCCTCAATTGTCTCCTTACTAGGAACTAAGAACCACATTGTAGTACTTCCCTCTCTCATGATAGCCAAGCAGAGCAGTGCAAGGGCTACTCTGTGGAGCTGGTGTGGGCTATTAATCTTCATTCACTGGCATACAACAAGAAAACTCAATAATCATTGTCCAGTCAGTGCTTTCTCTTTTAAAATAGAAAATTACTTTTATTACCCATACACTATTGAACCCTACACATTAAATTATGTAGGGACTAGGTTGGTGCCCCTGAAAAAGTTACCTTGTCACAGTCTGGCGTAAAATGTTCACTTTGGGGTGGAGGAGGCTGCGAGGAGGAAGGAAAGCATCACAGAGGGTTGTCAGTGTAGCACAAAGAATGGGTTTGGAGTCGTGGATGGTCATTTCTGTAGCGTGAAGATCCGGTCAGGCATCGCGGATGGTCTTTGCTGGAGCTTTGTGCTGGTGATCAATGCAGGTTGTAGTGTGAAGTGCAGGTGTCTCGATGCCGTTTGTTGCTGGCGGATGCTGTAGCGCAAAGAGTCAGGTCCACCAGAGTTTCCATTTGGCGTTCGTTGTGGGCACCAAGATCTTGGTGCGACTGGGCACATTAGTGGTCTTGAAGAGCCCAAAACGTCAGGATTTCTCCTCTTCTTCACAAGTGCAGGAGGAGTTTAACTTCTTCCATCCAACGGTCCAGGACCCAGAGAGGCACTTTTTAGGGATCATGAACTCACTTAAGCAGAAGCTAGTAGGGCTCAGAAAAGTCCAGTGCAGCAGGTCAGCTGGTCAGTTGCAGGAAGGCCTCTGGAGCCTGTTGTGTCCCTGTAGCTGAGAACAGGTCAGCCACTTGACCCTTGGAGTCACTCTGCCTGGGATGAATGGTGCAAGTCAAGTCTTTCTCTGAGAGCAGGCTAGGCCTCAAGCTGCAGGAAAGTTCTCTGGCAGTCCTTCTTCTGTAGTGTCCACAGGTCCAGGAGTGTAATGAAAAGTTGGTCGGAGGGTCCAATAATTATACCTGGTGCCAGCTTTACGAGAAATTTCTAGACTTCCCCCCACATCTGGGCCTGGAATTGCCTTCTCTTTCTCTGCCCAGGCTCCAAGGGGCCTGGGGTGACAAAAGCCTGGTGGCAAGTACATTGCGAGTGAGCTGAGCCTGTCCCTTTGAAATATAAGTGGAGCATGGAACAGCTCTACACTGTCCAACCTGGAAGGATGGCCCATCCTGCCAACAACTATTCCCCCTTTGTCTCACTGTGTGAGAACCACACAAAGGCCAGCTGCCAACTACACCTAGTCATTTGACACAGGCTGCAGGCATCAAATGGTTAGGACAAGAAAATGCCAACTTACTAAAAGAGGCATTTTCAAGATTGTGTTTTAAATTCTGACTTTACTATTGGAGAGGATTTTAAATTACAATTCATTAGAGGCCAATGACTTTTCTACTAGTTCCCAAACAAAAGTTATCACTTACTAAAATTAATAACAGGACTTAATGTTATCTTATAGAAAAAGAAGACTTTATGGCAGTGAAAAAACTAATTTGAGAGTTTTTTCACTCCCAGAACGTGCAAAACGTACAAGTACAATTTTTTATTTTTATTTTTTACAAACACTGCACCCTGTCCTATGAGCTGTTTAGGAACAACGGTCCCTCAAGTGAAACCATAAGAGTCAATGTAAGATAGAAACACAATGGGGTCTATGCTTAATTTACAAATATACAGGCCCTCATTATGACCCTGGCGGTCGGTGGTAATTTGGGGAAAGGTACTGCCAACAGGCTGGCTGTACCTTTTCCCAAATTATGACATTGGCGGTTTGGCTCAAGCCAAACCGCCAATGTACCACTCCGGCCGCCAGGGTGGTAATGGCCGCTGGGCTGGAGACTTCAGTCTCCAGCCCGGCGGCCGTCACAGTCCCACCCTCAGGATTATGACCCTGCCTACCGCCTTGGTTTTCGTGGCAAGCGTACCACCACGAAAACCATGGCGGTAGGCACTATCAATGCAGGGAGAGCTGCCAACAGTCATTATACGCCGCGCGGAACACCGCCACAACTGGCGGTCTTCAGCACAGCGGACTCTCGGTGGTCTTGACAAAAAACCGCTGAGGTCAAAATGACCCCCAAAGTAGCAGGGAAACAAAAAGAACACAGAAAAAAATAACAATCGTAATGTAGACAACAGAGTGAAAATACTCAGGCATTATATATGTGACAGAAATTACAATTAGAAAAATAACGTCACAATACTCCAGTACCTGTTCTCATATTAACCTTTTTAAAGAATACAAAGACCAAGTCAGAGTATTCCAGTCAACAACATTTCGATCCCTTAGTCCAATGCTGGGATCATCATCAGGACATAGGGTTATGCCTGAGGTGAGGGGATTACTGAATATATAACCCAATGCCTGTGAGAATGCAACATACAATGATATAGAAATCACGCAGAAAGTGCCATATGCAAATTTACAGGCTCAAAATAACCTTCCTGTAGAGACAATAACAATCATAATAGCAGGGGTGACAAAGCAGAATCCAATGCGCCAACATGTGTTCTATCATCCTGAACGAGGCGATGAGAGGCTTAATAGCCTGGAGGTGTGGCGGTGTGTTCTGCACGAGCGCAAAGGCAGGTGTATAGGACATTTTTCACTCTCCTGCTCATGTCGGTATGTACCTCTGATGTCAGCAGGCTCCCCATTGCACAACCCGCTGCTTGCCACTTCGAACAAATTCTTGCTATCACGCTCATGCAGAATATGCCGCCACACCTCACTGTCCTAGCCCAGGTGCAGTGTGACAAGCTAATTATATGATGCATATATTCCTCCGCACACCTTCATTTCCCATCAGCTGAGTTGATCTCATCATTATTGATTATTCCTATGTGTGGGGAGGCTCTTGCTCCTTCTGAAGGGGAGCATAGTAATGAACCTGGCCCAGCAAGGGGGACAAAAAGCCTGGAATCTGTTTACGAGCCAAGCCAGAGAAATGTGACAATTCTTGAAAAGCCATAGAAGAGAATTTAGTGTGTTTCAGAATTGCAAATTCATACTCCTTGTGCATGTTTTACTCCAGTTTGACACCTTGCTGGACTGTGTAGGCCAATGTGTGGTGAAAAGGCACTTTGTGGGAGATTTTGCCAATATGTATAATACAGTGAAAGTTCTATATATTTTCCAGTAAACCTTACTGGCATATCTGTGAATACAAAATAATATTATAAGGCCTACCCCAGGTGAGTGCCAATGCTTATAGAGTCCCTTCTGCACCAGGCAACCTATGCACAATTACCGGGCTGCACACAATGGAAGTCTCACTCCCACAGTCCAAAGACATGAGCACATGCATGTGCACACGTGTTACCCTAGCTGTGCCACAGAAGCCTTATTTTAAAATGTAGACACTGGCGTTTATCACACTCAGGGGGTTATTACAACTTTGGAGGAGGTGTTAATCCGTCCCAAAAGTGACGGTAAAGTGACGGATATACTACCAGCCGTATTACGAGTCCATTATATCCTATGGAACTCGTAATACGGCTGGTGGTATATCCATCACATTTGGGACGGATTAACACCTCCTCCAAAGTTGTAATAACCCCCAAAGTCCAATAACAGTGAATTTACCATGTTTGAGATTCAGATAGTAAGGCTCACCCAAAGTAATGGACCAAACACTGGGTAGTCAAAAGCAAAAAACCTGGTAGACTAAATGGGCAAACCCCTACATCTGTGCAACATATGTGGTTTGTGCTCTCCCCTAACACTAGCACTATCACAATTTTTAGGCCATTTGTTCAAATATTGAAAAAGGTGAGAGTATACTAGATGGCTAATTATGCTTTATGTTACACATATTAAACATTTGAGTAGTATGCACGTTGTAATGAGACAAGACAAACTGATAACATTATTTGGCCAGAAACATGTGGTAACAAACCAAATCTCACTACTCTGTACACATGGTAAAGAGTAGTTTAGTTGTATACACTGGTTCTGCTTGTTTATAACAGGAACCTCATTATCACTTTTGCACCAGCACAGTACAGGTGGTGTTGTATATGCTTATTATTCTATTGCAAAACAGTTATATTTATTATCCCCAAGACATCATGTTAATAACTCTGGTACAAAATAAGCATAACAAAAACACAGACCAAAAATTGCTGCTCAGATCTTTTTCTGCATCTACAACTATTTGCTCACAAAAAAGCCAGATCTGTTCCTCACCATTGCCTTAGGTGCAATGCAAATGTAAATATACATTAATTGCTTACCTGTTACACAGAGTATTTCTCAGTTGTCGGGATATTTCCACTTCCTAGTTTGGGGAAGCTTCGTAAAGCAGGACTAAATCTATGGTTCATGGACTTACATATGCAGTTTTGTAAATCTGCTCCTCGTTTAGGACTCACAAAAGTCCCAGAAAGAATAGCTGAAATCTACGAAAATCATATATTGGAAAGGAAAATCCTCTTTTCCATAAACCAATTTCGTAGGATTGTGAGCAGGAATCTGAGAGTTCAGGTTTGATGTATATTCAAATACATTTTTCTGCACATTCACCCTTTTCTTCATTTTTCAATATAGATTCCTTTATATAGCTTAGAAAGAAGAGGTGGGGCGTTTGATTCTTCGTGAGACTTTCAAGAATTGAAAGAACACTACTACCATGTTACAAACTCTAATTTTACGTGTACATTTATGGGGTAAATGCGATTGACAATGTTTGTGCACACCCACAACGTTTATGATAACTGTTAGAAATGGGGCCTCTGGTTGGTAGTGAGTATGTACTCTGTTAAAGCAGGGACCCTCACTCCAGTAAGGGTAGGGGAGATGCACACCTAGGATAGCCCCTCCTCACCCCCTTGATAGCTTGGCACAAGCAGTCAGGCTTATCTCAAGAGGTAATGTGTAAAGTATTTGTTTCACCACACACAGTAACACAGTGAAAACACTACAAAATGTGCACAGCACCAATTTAGGAAAATAGCCAATATTTATCTAAATCAAATAAGACCAAAACAACAAAAATCTAACATACACAAGCAAAGTTATACATTTTTAAAGTAAAAAAAGTCTTACTCCATAGAAATCCATGGATGCGTTGTTTTTACACAAAGTACCTCATTTGAGTAAAAAATAAAGCCACACGGGCGACTGAAAATTCAGTGATGCGTTGATTCCTTACTTGCAAATGAGGCAGTGGGTCGTTTCTTCTACGGTAGGTTAGGCGATGTGTCATTTTTCTCTCCTGCAGGAGAGCGATGCGTTGATTTCCAGACAGACATCCTCGGATCCACGTAGGTCCACAATGATTTTGACACCCAGAAACGATGCATGTGAAATTCTGGCACACAATGGTGAAGAGCCACACAGCATAGGTGATGCGTTGATTTTGTCAGCTGCACACGGATATTGCATCGATTTTCCAGCCGCGATGCAGATGATGAGTTGATTTTTCAGCCACAAAGCAGGTGCTGCATCAATATTAATCCTGCATGGCTCCAGTACGTGAATTTCAGTCTTGGTTCCACCAGCTTCTCCTTTCAAGGGTCCAGGGACTAGATTAGGCACCACTTGGCAGGGTAGGAGTCTCAGCATGAGAGTCCAAGTGCTGGCAGAGGAAGTCTTTGATGGCCCTGAGACTTAAGAACAGGGTGCAAGCTCAGTCCAAGCCCTTGGAGTCACTTCACAAGAAGGAAAACACAGCAAAGTCCATCTTTGTCCTCTCTCAGACAGAAGCAGCAACTGCAGGCCAACCCAGCAAAGCACACTCACAGGTAAAGGGGCAGTACTCCCCCCCCAGCTATTTGGCTCTTTTCCTTGGCAGAGGTTCCTCTTGATCCAGAAGTAATCTAAAAGTTTAGGATTTTGGGTCCATACTTATACTCCTTTCTGCCTTTAAAGTAGGCAACCGTCAAAGGAAATTCTCTGTTGCTTACAGGATCCTGCCTTGCCCAGGTCTGGCCCCAGACACTCACAAGGGAGCCTGTGTGAGGGCAGGCACAGCCTTTTCAGGTGTAAGTGTCAGGTCCTCCCTCCCTTCTCTAGCCCAGGAGACTCATCAGGATATGCAGGCTACACCCCAGCTCACTTTGTGTCACTGTCTAGAGGGAATTCACAACAGCCCAACTGTCAGTCTGACCCAGACGTGGAATACACAAGCATGCAGAGGCACAGAATGGTTAAGCAAGAAAATTACCATTTTCTAAAAGTGGTATTTTCAAACTAACAATCTAAAACCCAACTTTATTAAAATATTTATTTTTAAATTGTGAGTTCAGGGACCCCAAACTCCAAATCTCGACCGGCTCTTAATGGGAGACTTGTTTTAAAAGACATTTAAAGGCAGTACCCATGTTAACCTATGAGAGAGGTAGGCCTAACAACAGTGAAAACGGAATTTGGCAGTATTACATTGCAAAACATGTAAAACACATCAGTACATGCCCTACCTTTAACATACACTGCACCCTGCCCCTGGGGCTACCTAGGGCCTACTTTAGGGGTATTTTACATGTACAGAAAGGGAAGGTTTAAACTTGGCAAGTGGGTACACTTGCCAGGTCGAATTGGCAGTTTACAACTGCACACACAGACACTGCATTGGCAGGTCTGAGCCATGTTTACAGGGCTGCTCATGTGGGTGGCACAATCAGTGCTGCAAGCCCACTAGTAGCTTTTGATTTACAGGCCCTGGGAACCTCTAGTGCACTTTACTAGGGACTTACTAGTAAATCAAATATGGCAATCATGGAAAAGCTAATTACACATACAGCTTACACAGAGAGCACTTGCACTTTAGTATTGGTCAGCAGTGGTAGAGTGTCCAAAGTACCAAAAACTAGCCTAAACAAGGTCCAGCACACAGTCAAAACATAGAAAGCAGAGGCAAACAAACAGGGGAGACTACGCCAAGGATATCAGGTCTAACAAAAACAGTAATTTATGGAAGAGCTGGTTCAACATCAGAGTGCAAACCACAACCTAGGAGGGTTGTGCAATAAATGCTCACGCCAATCTCTAAAATTGTTTCTGCTACCTAATATTCTATTTAAATCACATTATTGTACAGTGCGTTGTGACTCCCCCTTTATAGTTGTCAAACAGTACATTGTGGAAGTAAATACATAATAGCACAAATAATACGTAAGGCACACCATACTTGCATAGTGATTTAAAATAGGTGTTCGTTCTGATGCTACTGACAATGTTACATTAAATTGTGACACACTTAAAAGCTTGCTTAAGCTACTTAAGTAATGGTGTGAATTATTCAGGAGACAAAGGGTCTGATTACAACCTTGACGGTGGGGATTACTCCATCACAAACGTAGCGGCTATCCCGTCTGCCATATTAATGAGTTTCATAAGATATAATGGAACTTGTAATGCGGCCGGCAGGATATCTGTCACGTTTGTTACGAAGTAATCCCCTCCGCCAAGGTCGTAATCAGGGCCAACGTCTTCAAACTAATACATTTGTGAATATACTCACTCTATGATATAAATTAATCTGTACATCTACATAAAAAAACTTTTCATCACTGGTTTTGAGATTACTTGTTTACATTTCCATATTTTTCCAAAGTCACTGGACGACAATGCAAATACAGGAGCTAACTGGCAGTCTGCAGCTGGTGTTGAAAGGGTGTGATTCAGGATGCATATCAGAATGTTTTAATGAAATAGCTGAGGAATATATTTGAGAACTAATTTAAAATGAAACCTAATTTTGGTTTCTACTGCACCAACCATAATTTCTATGACAAAATAAACCCACTCATTTTGTTCCTTTCTAAAGGAAATGGTTTAAGTTTTACCAGTTTGATTCAATTAAGATAGCTTCAGCACAGCAGCCACTGCAAATCTCAATAGGATGGAGGGGGGTGAACTGAGAACGGAGATCTCTTCTTCTGCTGCCTCGTTCCTCTTCCCCCCATGTGGTGTCCCAGCATTTACTGGGACACCAGCACAGGCTCCCCAGCTATCCTGGCACTGCTTACATGCTACACATAGCATGTAACCAGCATCAGGATTGGTCTGAGTGGCAGTCACTGTCGCTCAGACACAAGCCTGGGGTCTGTGCAGTTTCTCCAGCCCGACTGTGTATACAGCCGGGTTGGAGAAAACGAAGTGTGCATGTGTGTTTGGCCGGCCTGTGATGATCGGCCAAACACACATGCACAGTCAGTGCACTCTCCCCTCCTCCCCCTTCCCACGGCCCAGTCCCACCCCTTCCCTGTACTGCTGGCTCTTGGCCACGGGGGGGGGGTGGGCTGGGGAGGGGGTGACGCTCCTTCGATATAGCAAAGGAGCTGCCCCTGCTTCAGTACTGCCACACGTTTGGCATATGTAAGACTGTTAGCGCTCTAGTTATTCTTTAGAACACTCTGGGAGGCTGCAGTTGAACTCAGGGAAATCAAATGTCAGGCTACCGCTGCTGTTGAAAGTACATGTTTTATTCAGAATATCAGACTTTATTTTCACATGGCTGAGGAAGATATTGTGAATTTACAGAAAATATGCTCTCATTTTAGCTTCTGGAGCACTTTCCATAAACTCTATGAGAAAATCATGAGAAAACAGTTTTCTCTCAAACATGGTTCAGGAAATCCCTGCAGAGGGCCATTATTTTTCACAGGGTAAAATCACTTTTGGTGCACATCAGAATTCCTAAAATGAGTGTAGTACCAACAACAAATGGCTTATATTGTAACTAAAATCTGTTATTACCCTTTATATGTGCTCTATTTGTGACCCTCAAAACCTGCCATTTACTACAGTGCATTTCAAAGGGGCCCATATCTCAGCGTCCCTTAACGGCTCCCACAACATGTCTATGTTGTGGCCAGCCAATAAAAGGGGGGTCCTTTTGGGAGCCTCTACCACATGCCCTTTGGGGCCTGGGTGTGCTCACCCTGCCTCCTTACTTATTTTTTAATTCATTTTCAGGACACAGGGAACAAGTACACAAGACTAGCAGTGGCTGCAAACATATTGTTCTGGTTGACACATACTGAGCAGGACTGACTAGTCACCTTTAAATTGGCCTATCAGAGCATATCTGGACACCAACTGTTCAGATATTTATACATTTTGAACCTCAATTTCTCAAAAACTACTGAACAGATTTACACCTAATTACAAAAGTCAGGCTTTCTGGGCCAAGATCTAGCACACTGCCAAATTCAATGTAATTCTGTTTAGCAGTTTTAGCTAAGATCTAGATCCCTGCCAAATTTGGTGTAATTCTGTTCAGCAGTTTTTACAGTAGTGCTTCTTAAGAAAGTCTATGGAAAATATATGGGGATTTTGCATTTTGGGACCCCGTCTTTTTCTTGGACCTCCCCCCACCACTTGAAAGAACACCCCAAAACTTTCCATGCACAAACTAGGCAAAAAGAGCATTTGTTTGGAAAATTTCATAAGGATTTGTTCAACAGCGCCAAAGTTATTAGCAAAACAAATAAGAATTTCCTATACAAATGCTGACCTAACTGTAACTACCAGTGGTAACCGCCACTGGGTAGTAAATATATATAGATACAGTTAAATTAGCATTTCCATAGGAAATCCTTATGTATATGTAAATGGAGGTTTGTTTCTTCCTTGGGGGGGATCCTCTAAGCCTCCCCACGTTTTTAAAACCTTAATTTTATTTGACATTTTACTGGGGGGGTGGAATCCTCCCATCCCTCCTTTATTAATTACCCCATCACTATATGCCCCCTACCCACCTCTAAACCCTAAAAATGGACGTACTACCCTATGTCCCTACCCATCCCTTATATACCCTTACCACCATATACCCTTATCCACCCCTAAACCCTAAAAACTCACACATACACACACAGATATATACATATACACTCACACACGCACACACACATATATATACCTTAACTATACTTACCATGTATGGGAAAAGCACCAAAATTGTATAAGTAGTAAAGGCATGCATGGTAAAGGCTACGTGGTAAAGGCTCTGCTGTAAAGGATTTTTCCAGAGTAAAACAGAGTGAATGAGGTCACTGTTGTATCATAGAAAACCTTAGTTCTTTCTCACATCGCCAGAGTATGTACTTTAACTGCAGAGGGATGATCTGGCAGTGCCTGATGGGCTGGTCTGACAGATCAGAGTGTGGGACGGTTTCGTAGCAGTTTGTGTGTCTGTTTCAGGCCAGGTTGGCCAGTTTTTTTTTTTACATTTGATTTCCCTGATATTACCCCAAACATTGCCTGCAGCAAACAAAAATGCATGCAGTCTCCTATATCTTGCAAAATTTCCGCAGAGGGTGCCTTTACAACTCATCTGATTTGCAAATGTGGACCACTTTTTGACAGCTATCTGGGTAGTTAATGGGGTCCACTTTTATTTCGGTGCAGCAGTGTGGAATTTCTATAGCCTGATGCTCAGGACATATTGTTTGGGGTAAAGGACAACAAGGTTTCATGTTCTTTTTGACAAGTAGGCCCCAACCACTGCAGCACAGACCCTCTGGGTGCCAGTTTACAAGGAAAGGAAACTGTCTGCAGATGAGGTAATATTTGTGTCCATACCTTAATGCTGTTCGAACCTGTATTTATGGGTCAGTAATGCAAAGCCTTTATTATTAGGGTGAGCGCTCTAAATAAGCATTGTAAGGTCATACTGCATCACTGACGATGGTTCCAGTAAAAACGGTGTACACACGTTTGAAAAGTTTAACAATATGAGGCTACGTATAATGCTCCCAGAATGCTGTCTGATTAGATGTAAATATTTGGCAAAGCTTGTAAACAAGAGTGATGATAATTTTCTTTCAAAATAAAAAGTTAGAAAAAATGCAAGTAGGAAAATAATGTTTTGCTACTGTGAAGTTTCAGGTACTATTTCTTTGAAGCATCTTTTTTATTGATTTTGCAGCAGAGAAAACAACATTACAATCAGCTTAATTGCATTAAAGAATGGCAATAGTTACATGTTCGGCAATTAACATATTTGTTGGTCTCATTATGATGTCACATATCAGGCATTAACTGGACATTAACTACAAAGGCATGCATAATTTATTTTGTTTCCTTTCATGCCTTGTGCAATCGCAGCTCGCTTCCTGTGTGCCCGCATCATGTTACAGCATACCCTGCCACCATCTATTTTCACCCTCCCCAGCGATAGTGATAGTCCTGTATCTGGTCCCATATCCCAGGACTCTAACAGGGCACAATGTGTCAAGCCATCTCCCACTTCGAGAGAGCTCTTCGCTCCCTCAACAGCTTCCCGCTGTATGGTTGCTCCTCATATTTGACTTTTGGTCTCAACTACCTGAAGATCACCCAGGACTAATGGCGTCCGAGTGGGAAATCTACAAGAGGAGCTTAGAATCATGGTGTCCCTTGCCTTGGTAATCTCCAAAATAGATTATTGTAATGCTTTATTGCTTAATATTGATAAGCTTTTGCTTAGCAAACTTCAGCTTATCCAGAATACTGCTACTCGTCTAGTACTTAATCTTCCCCGTACAGCTTCGGCCAGTGCCAGTTTGAGGCAACTACACTGGTAACCTATTAAGAAACATATTACTTTTAAGACAATTGGGGTCATTGGTCACGAATGATGGAAGCACCGCCAACAGACTGGCGGTGCTTCCATTGCTATTCTGACCGCAGCGGTAAAGCCGCGGTCGCCCCGCCGGGGCTGGCGGTATTCCGCCGTTTTAGCCCCGGCTGGGAGAATCCACCAGGGCAGCGCTGCAAGCAGCGCTGCCCTGGAGATTCTGACCCCCGTACCGCCAGCCTGTTTCTGGCGGTTTTCACCGCCAGGAAGAAGCTGGCGGTAAGGGGTGTCCTGGGGCCCCTGGGGGCCCCTGCACTGCCCATGCCAGTGGCATGGGCAGTGCAGGGGCCCCCTAACAGGGCCCCATGAAGCTTTTCACTGTCTGCCTAGCAGACAGTGAAAAGCGTGACGGGTGCAACTGCACCCGTCGCACCACCGCAACACTGCCGGCTCCATTCGGAGCCGGCTCCTGTGTTGTGGCCCTCATTCCCGCCGACCCAGCGGGAATGTTGGAATGGGGACCACGGATATTTGGCCGCATGGCGGCCAAATGGTGGTTTCTGCCTGGCGGGCGTCGGTAGCCGCCCGCCAAGGTTGGAATGACCCCCAATATGTCTAACACACAAATCTTTATATATGAGCAGCCCTGAATACCTGTGATCGGGGCTTCATTGGTATGTCCCTAGCCGTCAGTTTAGATCTACAGGCTCCAACCTGGTTTATGTTCTGCGGACTTGTGAGGTTAGATTAGGTGACAAGGCATTTACGGTGGTCGCTGCCAAGTATTGGAATACGCTTTCCTTAATGATGAGGAAAGAACATAATTTCCTAACCTTTAGAAAGCAGCTAAAAACGTGGCTTTTTCCACAGTAGCTGTGGATAATTCTTCTTCTCCTGTTTTTTCTGTTGGTCATCTCACTCCTGTTGCTTAGCGTTTTGATGCCTTGGCTGGAATGCGGTTTATAAATACGAAATACATACATACATACAGCGGTGGGTCCCATACATCTCTGGGTCTGGAGTTCAGAGGCAAGGTATCAGCATACAGTGTCAATTGTTCATTGCAGTAGACAAGATCAGATAGCCACTCCTTAAATTTGGGAGCCCACCCCCCTACCCCATCGGCATTCTATTCTTTGCTTAGCTAATAGTAGTGCTAGCACAGTGAACTTTCTGTAGCAGGGCTCTACCTGCCGTGTATAACCCATTACGGCAAGTAAAAGAGTAAGCGTGAGTGTCGTGCTTGTCATTTCTCTGTGCCATTTGTATGTCGCACCAGTAATTCACAATGTAACTGCGCTCTAAAGGCAAATGCAGAAAGGCCGCTCCCTCCGTATTGCATCAATGGCATCTGTCACTATTCCTTTTTCCATATCTGCAGAGACGCTGTGGCGTGTAATATGCTCTGTGCAAGTATTTACAGTGTATAATACGAAGCCTACTACTGAGGGAGACTTACCCTGTGTGCGCACAGCATGCCACCCATACGTCATTTGTTAGTTCCATCTCAAGTTCTGTCTGCCATTGTGTAAGGAACCGAATGCTCCCTAAGGATGCCTCGCTTTGTATAATACTATATAGGGTTGAAACCAAACGACATGGAGTATCAGCCTATAATAATGTGTGCAGCGTGTTCAGTGTATGTGGTTCTGCTGGGATTTCAGGGGTGAAAGCTTTGATTCTGTGTTTAATCCTAAGGTACATAAACATGTCCAGTGGGGTGAGCACCACACCTGCCAAGATCTGTTTTTTTTTTTAAAGGCTCTGTTGGAAGTTGGCTCTGTATGCACTATTTCAAAGTAAGGAATAGTATGCGCAGAGTCCAAGGGTTCCCCTTAGAGGTAAGATAGTGGCAAAAAGAGATAATACTAATGCTCTATTTTGTGGTAGTGTGGTCGAGCAGTAGGCTTATCAAAGGAGTAGTGTTAAGCATTTGTTGTACACACACAGGCAATAAATGAGGAACACACACTCAAAGACAATTCCAGGCCAATAGGTTTTTGTATAGAAAAATATCTTTTCTTAGTTTATTTTAAGAACCACAGGTTCAAGATTTACATGTAATACTTCAAATGAAAGGTATTGCAGGTAGGTACATTGGGAACTTTGAATTAGCAAAATAGCATATACAGTTTTCACATAAATCACATGTAGCTATTTTAAAACTAGACAGTGCAATTTTCAACAGTTCCTGGGGGGAGTAAGAGTTTGTTAGTTTTTGCAGGTAAGTAAACCACCTACGGGGTTCAAGTTTGGGACCAAGGTAGCCCGCCGTTGGGGGTTCAGAGCAACCCCAAAGTTACCACGCCAGCAGCTCAGGGCCGGTCAGGTGCAGAGGTCAAAGTGGTGCCGAAAACGCATAGGCTTCAATGGAGAAGGGGGTGCCCCGGTTCCAGTCTGCCAGCAGGTATAAGTACCTGCGTCTTCGGAGGGCAGACCAGGGGGGTTTTGTAGGGCACCGGGGGGGGACACAAGTCAGCACAGAAAGTACACCCTCAACGACACAGGGGCGGCCGGGTGCAGTGTGCAAACAAGCGTCGGGTTTGTAATAGAAATCAATGGGAGACCAAGGGGTCTCTTCAGCGATGCAGGCAGGCAAGGGGGGGGGGCTCCTCGGGGTAGCCACCACCTGGGCAAGGGAGAGGGCCACCTGGGGGTCGCTCCTGCACTGGAGATTGGATCCTTCAGGCCCTGGGGGCTGCGGGTGCAGAGTCTTTACCAGGCGTCGGATCTTGGAAGCAGGCAGTCGCGGTCAGGGGGAGCCTCTGGATTCCCTCTGCAGGCGTCGCTCTGGGGGCTAGGGGGGGCAACTCTGGCTACTCACGGTCTTGCAGTCGCCGGGGAGTCCTCCCTGAAGTGTTTGTTCTCCACAAGTCGAGCCGGGGGCGTCGGGTGCAGAGTGGCAAGTCTCACGCTTCCAGCGGGAAACACGAGTTGTTTCAAAGTTGCTTCTTTGTTGCAAAGTTGCAGTCTTTGGTGAACAGAGCCGCTGTCCTCGGGAGTTCTTGGTCCTACTAGATGCAGGGCAGTCCTCTGAGGCTTCAGAGGTCGCTGGTCCCTGGGGAAAGCGTCGCTGGAGCAGTGTCTTTAGAAGTGGGGAGACAGGCCGGTAGAGCTGGGGCCGAAGCAGTTGGTGTTTCTGTCTTCTCTGCAGGGTTTTTCAGCTTAGCAGTCCTCTTCTTCTTAGGTTGCAGGAATCTATCTTGCTGTGTTCTGGGAGCCCCTAAATACTCGATTTAGGGGTGTGTTTAGGTCTGGGGGGTTAGTAGCCAATGGCTACTAGTCCTGAGGGTGGCTACACCCTCTTTGTGCCTCCTCCCTGAGGGGAGGGGAGCACATCCCTAATCCTATTGGGGGAATCCTCCATCTGCAAGATGGAGGATTTCTAAACGTCAAAGTCACCTCAGCTCAGGACACCTTAGGGGCTGTCCTGACTGGCCAGTGACTCCTCCTTGTTTTTCTCATTATCTCTCCTGGACTTGCCGCCAAAAGTGGGGGCTGTGTCCAGGGGGTGGGCATCTCCACTAGCTGGAGCACACGAAGCCTGAGCCTTTGAGGCTCACCGCTAGGTGTTACAGTTCCTACAGGGGGGAGGTGTG
The DNA here is from genome assembly GCF_031143425.1 of Pleurodeles waltl. Lineage (NCBI taxonomy): Eukaryota > Metazoa > Chordata > Amphibia > Caudata > Salamandridae > Pleurodeles > Pleurodeles waltl. The sequence goes on along the minus strand of NC_090438.1, from coordinate 131,477,860 downwards.
AAGCACCTCCACCCAGAGCAGGCTTTTGTTTCTGTCCTCAGAGAGCACAAAGGCCCTCACCACACGGGGTCAGAAACTCATCTCTCAGCAGCAGGCTGGCACAGACCAGTCAGTCCTGCACTGAACAATTGGGTAAAATACAGGGGGCATCTCTAAGATGCACTCTGTGTGCATTTTTTAATAAATCCAACACTGGCATCAGTGTGGGTTTATTATTCTGAGAAGTTTGATACCAAACTTCCCAGTATTCAGTGTAGCCATTATGGAGCTGTGGAGTTCGTTTTTGACAGACTCCCAGACCATATACTCTTATGGCTACCCTGCACTTACAATGTCTAAGGTTTTGCTTAGACACTGTAGGGGCATAGTGCTCATGCACCTATGCCCTCACCTGTGGTATAGTGCACCCTGCCTTAGGGCTGTAAGGCCTGCTAGAGGGGTGACGTACCTATGCCACAGGCAGTGTGAGGTTGGCATGGCACCCTGAGGGGAGTGCCATGTCGACTTAGTCGTTTTCTCCCCACCAGCACACACAAGCTGGCAAGCAGTGTGTCTGTGCTGCGTGAGGGGTCCCTAGGGTGGCATAAGATATGCTGCAGCCCTTAGAGACCTTCCCTGGCATCAGGGCCCTTGGTACCAGGGGTACCAGTTACAAGGGACTTACCTGGGTGGCAGGTTTGTGCCAATTGTGGAGACAATGGTACATTTTAGGTGAAAGAACACTGGTGCTGGGGCCTGGTTAGCAGGGTCCCAGCACACTTCTCAGTCAAGTCAGCATCAGTATCAGGCAAAAAGTGGGGGGTAACTGCAACAGGGAGCCATTTCTGTGTGTATAGATCTCCCAAGCTTGCACAACCCATCCTTTTCAGAACTGCCTTACAGGTCACCTCCCAGATGTCCACAACAAAGGGTTAGTTGGTAAGGGGATGAGCGGTGAGTAAAGCAATGTTATCCTCATGTGTTTTGCTAATCTATGCCATGCAGCAGTGGTACACACCATCGCTGAGTTCGCCGAATCTGAGAAGTCCAACATAGCACCCAAGTAGGCTGACGGAGGAAGCAGGCTCATATAATCCTCCTCCACAGCCAAATGTGGCATGTATGAAGTAGGTTTAAACCTGTGGAAAGCGTAGTGGGCTTGCTTACAATTGTAATGTAATTCAAAGTCAGGAGCCTCGAAACCGCCTCGACTAAGTGGGAGAGTAAGAACATCCCATCTGATTCTGGCCTGCCTCCCCGTCCATGCCAGCATCACCATCTGAGTTCGGAGTGCCTGAAAAAAAAGCTTAGGTCTGTATGGTATATTTAAGAAAATGTAGAGAAGCTTAGGGAGCACAACCATGTTCATCAGGCTTATCTGGCTTGCTAAGGACAGCAGCAGGGATATCCACTGATGGTAGGTAATGCCACTCCGTAATTAGCCTTGATTGTTTCCCCCTTGTCCAGGGAGATCCACACTCCCTGATACTTGAGCTCGGTTGAACACCACTGCAGTGGATAGTCTGGGTCAAATGGTCACTTACTATGCGTCAGTGGGAAGATCTGGGATTTCCTCCAATTGATCTGTATTCCAGAATATTCACAAAACCAGATAAACTCCAGCAAAACCTCGTTAAGGCTGACTCAATGCTCCCTCCAATACAAATTGATATCATCCGCATACAGTGACACCAGGAGGTGCCTCGAGGGATAGCGGAGCACATATTCTTGATGATTCTGCCGGAGCCCGGCTGCCAGGGGCGAAACTGCCAGCGCAAAAAGAAGTGGCTACAGTGGACATCCCTGTCTGTTTCCCCTGGACAGAGATATGGAGTCAGACACCCCGCCATTCATGTGCACTCCTCCAGTGAGGTGCGTGTATAGAAGTCATATCCACTCCAGGAATCTCCCCGGTAGTCCCATACAGCACAACACTGACATTAAGAAACCCCATTCCAAGGAATCAAAGGCTTTAGTGGAATCCAAAAAGATCGCCACTGCCTCTAGCTCCTGGTCTATATCCTGCATGACTGCAAACAGGGTTCTCAAATTGTGTGAGGTTGACCTCCCTGGGAAAAACCCCACCTGGTCCAGTCTAACCAAGAACGGGAGTAGCAGGGAGAATCAATTGGCAAGTAACTTAGCTAGTCTTTTTGTGTCACAGTTTATGAGCCAAAGATGTATGTATGAATTGCTCGCATCAGGAGGCTTTCCAGGCTTTAGCAGAGCCAGGATCTGTACCTCTCACATAGTAGGGGGCAGCTCACCCACCTCCCTCGACTCATTATACACCAGGTGTAAAACAGATATCAGTATTCCTGCATAGGCTTTATAATATTCAGCCGGGAGTCTATCAGCCCTGGGGCTTTTCGTGTTGGCAACTGATCAGTCGCCTCTCGACTCTCATCCCCCATAAAGTCTACACCAAGAAACTCGTGCTGTGCGTCGCCAACCCAGCACAGCACCACATTATCAAAATAGCTAGAGTAAGCTGGCTATGGCCCTCCACATGACCTATAGAAGTCCGCATAGAACTGCGCAAATGTTGAACGGATATTTGTTGAGTCCCTGTCTATTGTGCCCTCAGGTGTTTTGATTTCTAGGATGTCATTAGCTGTGGGATTCCTGTGGATCATAGTGGCCAGTGCATGTCCCTTCCTTTCCCCCTCCGCATAGGCACAAGCTTTGGCATATTTACCCCAACAGAGGCGTTCTCTGTCCGCCACTTCCTTCTATTCTGAAAGGGTCTCTCGGATGTCTGCCAGTACAGTGGGTTCCACCCCTCCATCACCATGGGTCTCCAAACACTTAAGTTTAATTTCCAAAACCTGGAGGTCGGCTTGAAGGGCCCTACAAACCCCACAGCTTTTTGTCAAGCAGATACCTCTCACAGTGACTTTGAGGGCCTCTCAGACTGTACCAATCTTGGGGACAGAACCAATGTTTCTGCCTAGGAATTCTACAATGTCCTGCCTCAGTTCCTCCTGGAAAGGCGTGTCCAGTAGTATTTCTGGGTTTAGTCTCTATGTGCATTCATTGCACTAGTAGGTACCTCCAGTATCAGTAGAATGGGTGAGTGATCGGAGTATGTTCTTGCAAGGTGCAGAACCCCTTGGACCTAACACTCCAGCCCCCTCGAGACCGACCAATAGTTTATGCGGGACCAGCTGTTATGTATGCTTCAATAGTATGTAACCTCACTGATGTCAGGATGGACCTGCCTCCACGCGTCCAGCAGATGGTTTTCTTCCACAATGTCAATAATATGTTTCCCTGCTATACTGCGATGAGGCTGGGCCAGTCCCGACTTATCCACCACAGCATGTAGAGCTGAAGCAAAGTCCTCTCCCCACAGTATAAAGTCGGGGGCGACATCAGCCCCTACAGCCTGTCGTAGAAGGCATGGGCATCCACTTTTGGGCCATAGCAGTTAGCTATTAGTATTGAGTGAGCGCGCAGCCTACACACATGACGGGGATCCTCCCTGTTCATCATTTACTGATCCCTGCAGTTGGAAAGGCACCCCCTTCCAGACAATAATCACAGTTCCACGGGTGTATGAGGAATATTCGGAGAATTGTCTACATGCTGCCCATCTAGCAACCAGCGTCATCCTGTTCTAGGGGCAAAATGTGTTTCTTGTGTTAGGGCTATGTGAATGTTGTGCCTGTCAAGGTAGGCCAAAGTTTGTCTTCATGTACACAGGCCCCAAAACCCCACACATTCCAGGTGAGGTGCCGCAAGGATTTGTGTGTGGTAATCTTATGTGTTTCGGTGTTGTGCTGTCTCTCTTGGGTAGGCATGGATATAAGATGTCTTAATATAACACAGTGTGCGTCCCTTTGTTATGTCAAGCAGTTCCTGAAGTGACCTATATGTGTCAACTCCTCCCCCTACTCTGACGTCTAGATTTCGTCATGCAAGCACCTCCCAACCCACATTTATCAATTGAACTAGACATCAAACTGTTATACATTCACAAACTCAATAGAATAGGTGTAACCAGCTGGGGGCAGCTCCATGAGTCAGGCGATTCCACTCCTCTGAATTGAAGGATATCCTTAGGTCAAACTGTAGCTTAGATTGCCTGTCTTTTGTTTTTCCTATAGCTGCTGTGTAGTTGAGAACAAGCAAGTTAGTCTGGATCTACTAGTCCCTATAGGTTTCCATCAATTACAGTTGCTGTCCCTCTTATTCACTGGGCCAGTCAATCAGCACTCCAGATTACCTGAATGCACACTCCGACTCTTACCTCATGAGCTGCGCTCAGTGTGATTAACAAGTTTTAGTGTGTGTTCCCTATTTATGTCTTCTCACAGCTGGGCTATTCCACTGTGTCCCACACCAGCATAGGAGGCCCCTTCCTAATCTCTGTGAACACCGGCGAGTGTCAATCAGGCCCACAGTGACGTGAGGGTGCCACTCATGTCAGGGACTTTCCCCAGCAGCCCCCTGCCCAATATCTCCCTAGTGAATACTGTCTCTGGCAGTCTGAGCAGGGGCCGCTCTTTCCGTTTACACCTCAATCGGCTACAGCGATCAATGCCAGGTATTGCTGCTTTCCCCACTTTTCACCTCATCTTTCAGTGGGTTCCCGCTGCCACGTCCTGGCTGGGGCCATCACATCTCTCACCTACACACCAGTCGGTGCATCTGATCTTCTCTCTGGCCCAGCCCTGTACTCTCCTAAGGCCCGACACAGTACTTGGCTCTTTACCGTGGCTCTCTCACCGTTGCTGATCAGGTCTGGGCCTCCCGCTGCAATTAAGGTGGTCCCAGTTCTCAAACCGCCTTTCATTGTTGTCTTGCTCATTGGGCCTTCACTGCTGCACCCCGGCTGGGGCTGCCTCAACTTTCCATCAGGCGCTATTGAGCATGCCACCTTCTGGCCCACCTGGCCACTGCACAGTGTTCAGTTCACGGCCGCCGCCCGTACTGCTTCTCACCCCCAGAGGCTCGGGCCTCCGTGCCACCAATCCACATGGCCAATGTGCTGGTGCTCACCGCCGATGTCACCTAGTCAGCGGTGGCCTCTCACCCTGATCTCCTGCAGGGCAGCGTTGGTCAGTGGTTCTTTCTTTACCGCACAGTGCAGCACAGGCCCCTCGTGGCTGCCATGTCAGGCCACCCCCACCGTATTCAGCAGTCTGTTTTCTAGGCCTGCTGGTGTTTTTCTCTCCGCTAACCACTGATCCTGATTGACGAGTGTTTGGCGGGACAAAGCACTCTGTTTCTGACATGATTAGGGCTCTGGATACCGCAGATTATGCTGGATTTCAGCCCTGGTTGCCAGAGCTTCAGTGGAGTGCGGCCATTTTGGATGCTAGCTCTCTGGCACCCCCTCTTCGAAGAATCATCAAGTAAAATGTGTTGATGCATGCTAGTATTTCCCAAAAATATTCATAATGAAAAATCAGTGTAACCATTTTCAACAAGAATATGGGAAACATGAAAATAAACAAGTGATGGCAAAGCCAATCGATCAAACACTGGTTGTCTGTCTTTTGGTTTTGTCAATGAGTGTTTTGATTTGATATAGCTTTTTTTAACACTTTACTGTTGTGGGAGCTGCCAGGTCCTCACCATTATAACAAACATTGGCAAAAAGCAAAAAAACGTTTTTGGTCCCAAAAAGCACACATTGTCACAGTAGATCCTGGCACTGAACAACTACTTTGTGTGCCAATATGCTCCTTCTGGAAGAGCAGAATGCTATCACTCACAGTAAAGCCAGCCGATAGACAGACAGAGAGAGAGAAATAGAATTTTAATAAAAATAAAATGTCTTGGTTAATGCCAGAGCTAATTAGGGGCATAATTCTTGAAGAAAGTCACAAAAGTGCACCCATGGAATATGTCTTTGAATTAGTGGTTTTCATGAATTCACAAGAATTTACAAAAGTCGATCAAGAAATCGTACTCTGAGGAAAATATCTGTGAACTGTATTTTAGCATGAGCAAATATGCATGTGTAGATTTGCTCATGGGAAAATCTATTGAGCGTTTACAAGTTCACTTTCCCTTCAACCACTTTTTCCCAACCCTGGAAGAACTTCCCATTCTGCCCTTGTCAATACATTTCCAAACTTTCTCAGTGTGGGAAAAGATTAGTGAAGAGTTTGTGAAAAGTCTTAAAGCATGCACCTTATGAGGTTTTCACAGACACAAAGGCATTCTAGCCCTGAAACTATTGCTTACTGCTTCCTCCAGGACCAGTCCGTAGATCTGCGGAAAAGTGGCAAATTAAGGAAATTGCTATAGTAGGGCTTGCAATTGCTAGTATTTAAGCCCTACTACAGTATTAGCCCTGGCATAATCAGAGAGGTTATTAACAGAGCTCTCACATAATGATATTACTGGCATAATTTGTGGCTGCTTTACATGGCACCAAGGGACAGCTAGATTCTTTTTGCAGGACAAGTAGATTTAAGAAGCAACCTGTCCCTTGGATAAGTAGATATTTTATTAAATTCCACACCTCTGTTGGTGCCCGAGCCTATTTTGTGTCCCAGTCCAGCTCTTTAACTGCTCCGTTCACTGTAAAGGTGGGGGGGAAACACACCGTGGTAAGGCACAGGGACTGTACTGTTTTAAAGTAAGAAGCATGCACTTTGTGAAATGCATTAAAATGAAGGGAATTGGCCATGTCTAAAACCTTCAGAATGGAGTGCCACAAGGACTGCACCAACTTCTATTACTAAACCAGAAGATAAGCCAGTGTGTTACTGGAATGTAATGTCTAAAAGACTTTTTAGGAATATAAATCTGCTACATGTGTATTTAGTCCATGTATAAATAGTTCTCAAGACATTGAGTATATTTGGTACCATTAATTTATTTTTACCAAATCTAAATGCATAATATTGTGAATGATCTTGAATCCAAAACACTTAGGGACTGTTTTTGAACTCGGTGAACGGGTTACTCCGTCACATAGGTGACGGATATCCCGTCGTCCAAAATCTAAATCCCATTATATGCTATGGGATTTAGATTTTGGCAGACAAGATATCCATTGTGACGGTGTAACCCATCCGCCAAGTTCTAAATCAGGCCTACAATTTGATCCTAGATCCTTTTGTTTCTCTCCTTTGGAAGAGTTTTGAGAGACCAAAGAACAAATGACTTGAGACTGGTTGGAAGTCCACAGCAGTACCTGTTCCTGCTAGTACCAGCACATGTGAACAATCCAGTATGCAGCTGGTGCTGTGACTGTTGCTGTTTAATTGCACTGATCACATGATCTTTAGGACTTGACTCTCAATGGCAGCAATTGTGAGCACCCACAGGCTTCTCAGTGAGGTGACGCGAGGATACTCAAGCTCAGCATTCAACAAACACACATTAGTGTAATAAATAATTGTCCAACCCAGTGCTTGGCTTTCAAGAAGTGAAGAACTAAATAACACACATCTGAAAATGTGCACTATGCAGTTTAGTACCCTGAAACTGGAGTATGTCTGTGCTTCATTCCGCATTCAGCCCCGGGCCCCTCCATTGGTCCAGGCTGTTCCTTCTACAGGTCAATATGTAGCATGATTAGGCTTAGGTGCAGATTACCAGGAGGAGAACCTCCGTTAGGGTGGAGGAGCATTGCCCCACTGATTAAAATGCCCCCAGATGAAAAGTAAAATGGAAATAAACATTATTACCTTTTTATTTTTCATTAACACAGCAAATCCGCATCCCGAGTCCTCATGGCAGGGTGAGGCAGGGCCACTGCTGAGTGGCAGCAGCAGAGAGGAGTAGTGGGTTGGACACTTTAAGATTAAAGTGTGCATGTCACTTTGGCCGGCTGTCTTGCGACAGCCAGCCAGATATACCCACTTTAAACATCTCAGCCCAGCTGCCCTGGGCAGCTGGGATGACAGCAAGCCCAGGCCTCCAATGCCCTTTGGAGCGCTGAGAGGGCCCGCACCATCCAATTCTGGTGCATCTCTCATGCTGATAAACAGAATGAGAGCAGCGGCAGGGTTGGTTAGGGGAGTTGGCTGGGTCCCTCCTGGAGGGGAGAACACTGGGACTGAGCAAGGACGTGCAGCATGGTAAATGACTTTTATTTCCTTTTGTTATTGTATTTTATATGTGTATTTTATGTATTTATATGTGTATTTTATGTATGTATGTGTTGCCTTAAATCGCCGAAATGCATAACATTATTGTTTAAAGTTAAACAATTTTACTTTAAAACGATAATGAAATGCATGTCGGCAATAATTTAGCTAATATAATTTTGCCCATGCATTACCTGTTTGCGTGTTCCACCACTCTCCACAGTTGGCAGCCATCACTGCAGATTATCCATGTACCCTTATTATTATGCACAGCCTTTTTCAGTTCACTGTTTTTTCAACCAATTTGACTAGTCCATGACCAGTGGGTGTGTGTCCTTCCCAAGCTCCTCTTCAGACACAGCCTTTGTGTAGAGTGATGCTTCTTGGAGCAGGGTTGTCTCCATACTGGAATACTCACAATAGAGGCACAAAGAAGTGTCATTTTTCTGCACATGTCATCAGCCAAACTGAAAGAGTGATCAGGGATAGGCAAAAAGCTGGGTATTCCCTAAGGGTTCACAACAGGGTCTGGAGTCCCATCCCTCACCCCCACTATCTATCAAACAGCACGATTTCAGGAAAACTAAATAACTCCTTGCTCAGTGAAAAGCTAATAAAATATCTAAAGCAGTCTTGCCTCCTCTTCCCTCTCTTTGCTATCTACTTCGCCTCTGTTCAGCTTTAGGAATGTCATCAATTCACTTTCATTGTCTAAGAAAACAACCTCATCTCTATGTCGTACAAAACGCCAGGCAGTGGCATCCAAAATGCCTCTACACACACATACACTATGCATGTACTAGGTAGGCTGCACACACAGCTATTCACAACATACACTTGAGAAGTTAGCATTAGGATCACACCCTGCAAGCAACCCCATGTTGTGCATGGACGAAAGTTGTCCATGGCTTGGGGTTGCTTGCCTGCGAGGGGTTGGACACAGCCAACCCCATACAACATGTGGCAGGGGAAGTTATCTACATGGCAGGGGGTGTTGGATGCAGCACGTGGCTGCAGGCCAGGACGTGCACAGCGCAAGGTTGGCTCTATGTTTGGTAATAAACAATTACTTTACATTAAAAAATAACATCGAAATTCAGTGAAAAAAACGAAAGTTATATTGACGTTATATCTCAGAACAGTCATATCCTACTTTAGATTTAGAAAAACATGGAAATCCACAGGAAAGAAAACAAAGGGTAAAGGTGTGCAATGTTAGGTGAAAATGTCACTTAAAGCATACCATTTTAAATGAACAAACCACTGAAAATCACCTGTTATAGTTATTGCAAGTAACTATAATTCTTGCCCTAAAGTAACTATAACTTGTGTCCTCGCAATGCACTGTTTAGGATTCTACATATTACATCACTCATTATATGTTCAATGACATCACTTGTAACATCACGGCAACATCTGAAATTACATGATTGATTACAAGGTTTTCTCATTGATTATTTAATTGCAAATGTTACAGTAATAGTATCAATGATGTTATAGAAGATATCATGAGTAATGTAATATTTCAGGTAATTAGCAATGCATGGCAAGTTATAGTTACTTGAGTTAGCTATAACTATAACTGGTGACTTTCTAGTTTTGTTTATTAGTTTAAAAATGTAAGATGTTAATGAACATTTCACTAACTATAATGTTACTTCAACCTTTGTTTTTTTCAGTGAATTCAGGCCCCATTTCAGCGAACTCCACTATGTAATTTATAGATATACCTGTGGGATATGTGCTTCTTCTTTGAATGAGTTTGTTGTTTATGTGGATGAAATTTGCCAGGGAGTTCAATAGATAATTGATTGCACTTAAGAATTAAAAGGGTGATGTACATTGACCAAATTATTGATGGAGGACTTAAGAGTTTATGGGAGTAAGGATGACAGGTGATGACACCAAGGGAATTGCAAGCATGACCTCTAGATGGACTTACTTTTGAGCCTAGATGTTTATAATATACCTCTATGAATACACAACACTGAATATCAGTGGTTCCATCACTGTCTAGTACATCAGAAAACATTACATTATGATAAATACACAGGATTACATATACATCACAATTGTTTACATATGGAGTGCCTTTACATCACATTTCTGAAGGTAATTATATTTAGGACTTCCAGTTTTATTCTTTGGCCGATTCTTACACATAAATACAAGCATAAAACAATGTGTCTCTTGTCAGTATTTACTTTTAGAAGCTGCAAACTACAGAAAAGTGTGGTTCTTGTGAGTAACTCCTCATGCTGTCCTTCATGAATTCCAGGCCAACAGCTGAGCAGATAGCACAGGGGTTAAACACTGGATGAGATTTCCTCATATGCAGGCATATGTTATAATATATTTGTACATAATGCTATTATTTACATGTTGGTGTAGTGTTTTGTTATAGTTGGCTGCCTAATTTGCTAAAACATTACAGGCATCATTGTATGAGTGTGTGTTTGTTAGTTAAATAAATGTGGAAATATACAATTTTACGCCTCCATTTTGTCCCACAATACAAAATCAATATCGATAAAAAACAGTTAGGTGGCCCAAAAAATAAATATGGATAAGTACAGATGGAAATGTTACAAAAATAAATACCATAAAAATGGGAGCACTAATTATAATATATATTTTGTGTGTGTGTATTTATCTATCTATATATTAATAACAGTATTTTTTAATCTGAAAATTAAATACATTATTTTAATTACCAATTAATATTATGGCGGTCGCCGCCCGCCATGCGGTCACCGCCGAATGACCGCGGTCAAAAGACCGCGGCGGCCATTCCAACTTTCCCGCTGAGCCGGCGGCCGCCCTCCAAAAGAGCGCCCGCCGGCCCAGCGGGAAAGCCCCTGCAACCATGAAGCCGGCTCAGAATGGAGCCGGCGGAGATGCAGGGGTGCGACGGGTGCAGTGGCACCCGTTGCGATTTTCACTGTCTGCTAAGCAGACAGTGAAAATCTTTGTGGGGCCCTGTTAGGGGGCCCCTGCACTGCCCATGCCAGTGGCATGGGCAGTGCAGGGGCCCCCAGGGGCCCCCCAACACCCGTTCCCGCCATCCTGGTTCTGGCGGTGAAAACCGACAGAAACAGGCTGGCGGGAAGGGGGTCGGAATCCCCATGGCGGCGCTGTCATGGAGGATTCCCTGGGCCAGGGGTAAACCGGCGGGAAACCACCGGTTCCCCTTTTCTGACCGCGGCTTTACCGCCGCGGTCAGAATAGCCCAGGAAGCACCGCCAGCCTGTTGGCGGTGCTTCCGCTGCCCTCCGCCCTGGCGGTTTCAAACCGCCAGGGTTGGAATGAGAGCCTATATCTTTACATGATTTTACAACTTAAACTTAATTTAAAATTTAAAAATATATTTTAATAAATATTTACATTTCATTTTAGGTGGATGTGAATTCAAATATTCATTAATACACCCCTTCCCAAACCCTAAAACGCCATATAACTGTTAAAACCCCATCCATCAACCCTAAAAATCCCTCAGCACCTATAAAAACAAAACCCATTCTTGAACCCTAATAACTCCTTACAACCCCTAAAAACTACTCATCCCTGAACGCTAACAAGTCTCACCACACACAAAACTACCCACTCCTGAACCCTAAAAACTCCTTAATTTCCTAATTTCCTAAGACGCCTTACAACCTAAACAACATTCTCATGAACATGAAAGCACCTTACCATCTTTACTAATTACCCATCCCTAAACCATAAAAATGTTTTACACCCTCAACTTTCATCAATTTCTGAGCTCTAAAACCACTAACCTCCCCTACAAACTATCTATCCCTGAACTCTTAAAATTCATTATACCCCCTAAAAACTAATTATTCTTAAATTCTAAATACTCATCACCATCCCTAAAACTACCCATCGCTGAAGCCTAAAACTCCTAACCATCTCTAAAAACTATCCATTCATGAACCCTAAAAAACCATTAACACGCTTGCAAACTCTTCATTTTTGAACCTGTAAAAAACATACCACCTAAAAATGACATATCCCTGAACCACTTAAAACGACATATCCCTGAACCCTAAAAGTGTCTTACCAGTCCTAAAAACTACCCACTGTGAACCCTAAAAACTCCTTATCACCCCCAAGAAACTACCCATCCCAGAACCCTAAAACCCTTCACCACCTGAACAAAATAATATTCTCTGAACCCTAAAAAACACATTACCAACCCCCCCAAAAAATACCCATAACTGAACCTTAAAACTCCTTACCACCCCCACAAACTAGTATAATTGAACTTTAAATCACATTAAAACCCCTAAAAACTACCCATTCTTGATCCTTAAAAAGAAAACCAACTCCCTTAAAAACACCCATCCATGAACTGTAAAATCTCCTTGTCGCCCCAAACAACTAACCATCATGAACCTAAAAACACCTTACCACTCTTACTAAACACCCATCCCTAAACCGTCCTTACAACCCTAAAACTACCCATCCTTAAACTCTAAAAACTCTTTACCACCCTCCCAAACTACCTATACCTAAACCCTTAAAGTAAATTTGTAATCCTAGTAACTACTTATTACAGAACCCTAACAAATCCTGTACCACCCTTAAAGCTACCCATCACTGAATCCAAAAAAATCCATAAAAACTACCCATCCCTAAACCCTCAAACACATATTACAAATTCAAAACAATTTACTGTTCCTGAACGCTAAACCTGCTTACTCTCCTACAAACTACCTAACTCTGAACACTTAAAAAGAACAAAAAGCTATCCATACCTGAACACTAAAAGCCCTTGCCACCCATAAAAACTACCTATTACTGAACTCTAAAACACCTATAACAAATTTCAATCCTTGAACCCTAAAAACGTATTATCGCCCTTAAAACATACCCATCCCTGAACCTTACAGCCCCCACATATCGACCATTCTGCAACCCTCAAAACACATTTCAACCCCATAAACTACCTAGCTCTGAACCCAAAAATTCCTTACCATCACTAAAAACAACCTATCACAAACCCTAAAAACTGCTTATACCTCAAAACAATACCCATCCCCGAGTCTTATGAAAAATACATACACCCCTAAAAACACCTGTCTTAAAAACTATTCACCACTAAGCCATATAAACTCATATCCCTCCATAAAAAACAACCCATTGCTGAACTCCTAAACTCAGTACCACCCCAAAATAACCTCCAAAAACTGCCATATTTTGTGAAAACAAACTAAGCTTAAAATAAATTATATGTTTATAAATAAGCGTACTCCTTGATTTAATTACAATACTTTTTAGTTAATATGTTTTGATAATTATTACTATATTTTTGATCTAACCTGCACTGAAACTTATACCACCATGCATAGTTTTCTTATCGATAATTTCATTGCAAATGTTGCAGTGATATCAATGATGTCATAGAAGATATCATGAGTGATGTAATATGTGGGGCAATTAGCAGATCATGGCGAGGGTGCAAGTTATAGTTAACTTAGGGCACGGGTAATAGTTACCTAAATTAACTATAACTGGAGTATTTCAGTGGTTTTGTACATTTAAAATGTTACGATGTCACTGAAATTCTCACCTATTATGTTTCATCAACCTTTGTTTTTTTCATTCAATTTCAATATATTTTTTTCACGTAAAGTAATAATTTTTATTGGATGTAAAGCAAACCCCACCACACACAGCCTTTGGCCGTGTGTGGCAGGGAGTTAGCCAGAGGGGCTGGCCTATGGCCATGCCCTCTAACCAATCCCCCGCGGGCAGCCAATTCCACACTGCGCACAGCCTTTGGTGCCTTTGGTCATGATCAGCATGTGGATGGCTGCAGGTTCTGGCTTGCAGAAAGGCATTGCATCCAACCACCCACAGAGACAGACAGACATACCCATGTTGCCTATGTCCAGGCCCTGTGGCCACCACCCCTGCAGGAAGCCAACCCAATGCTGTGCATGCCCTTTGGGCCATTTTTCATTATAAAGGGTATGGGGCCTGTGTGGCTCGCCATGCCCCAGTGCCAAAATCCATAATAAAAGGGGAGGGCAGTCTGCATCCCCCTGCCCGAGCTTTATTGGGCCTTTGGAACTCATTACATTAAAAAGGGGAGAGGTAGTGTGGCCCCCCTCCCCAAGTCTATTATGGGTCCAGGAGCCCTATTCTTCGAAGCCTTCCCTCATTAAAGTTTGATGCTCCATTGGAACACCTGGGGCACCCACTGAGCAGCAAGTAGAGTAGAGTAAAAGGAACCCCCAGGGCCGCTGCAAATTCAGCCGGTTTGCTACATGCTACAGGTGTTGCAATTGCTCCTGCCCAGAGGGAGCAGCTGTCCCAACACCTGAGGATCCTCTACTGGCTACCGGTCGAGAAGCGAATTACCTTCACGCTTCTCACCCACACGTACAAGGCCATACACAACGCAGGACCAGCCTACCTGAACCACCGCATCTCCTTCCACACCCCTGCAAGATCCCTCTGCTCCACCCAGATGGGCTTGGGCACTGTCCCTCGCATCCGCAAACCACCGCCGGAGGGCGATCTTTCACCTACACTGCAGCAAAGAGCTAGAACAACCTCCCCTGCACCTCAGACAAAGCCCTTCGCTCACCATTTTCAGGAAGAACCTCAAGACGTGGCCCTTCGGATAAGGTCCCTCCCCCTCAGCGCCTTGAGACCATCACGGGGAGTAGCCACGCTTTACAAATATTGATTGATTGATTGTGCTGTTCTTTGTCAACCTCAGGAGACAGCTGTTTGCTTTTGCTGTGACAGCTCCCACCAAGCAAAATTGCTCCTGCTTGTTGTGAAGCGGGCAGGGAAAGAGATGAAAAGATTGCTCTTGCACACAGGGAGCTACATTTTTAGCAGCTCCCTCCATTTGGGATCAATGCTGGCTCCCACAGGAGTTGGGGAGGGGTTGTGGCATTGGGTAGCTAGAGGGGGTTGGCAGCAGGGCATGGCAAGGCCCTGTGGCTAACCTCTGAGCGCACTGCCGAAGGCCATGTATGGCGCATGGTTGAGTGGTTATAGGGGGCTGGCCGCACATGGCCGAATGGCATGTGCAGCAGTAGTTGGATTAGCATTAAGTAGCTAAAATTAATTTATGTTAAACAAATCATAGAAGTTCACTGAAAAAAACAAAGGTTACAGAGACGTTATAGTTAGGCTCACATTTCAAACGTAAAAAAACATAGAATTTCAGCTGTAATAGTTAGAGTTATTTCAAGAAACTATAACTCGTGTCCTAAGGTGACTATAACTCGCGCCCTCGTCATGCACTGCTAATTACCCCAGATATCACATTACTCAGGACATTTTCTATGACATCATTGATATTACTGTAACATCTGCAGTAAAGTTGTTGATGGGAAAAAGGTGCATGGCGAGAGCGCGAGTTATAGTTCCTTAGCGCTTCTAGATATCAATATTTCTTTGTCTTTTAATATCTCAAAAACTACTGAACGGATTTACATAAAATAACAAACAGTACTCTTTCATGACCAAAAGCTAACTTCCTACCAAATACGGAGTAATTCCTTCCAGCAGTTCAGGCTGTAGACGTGCCTAAAATCTCTATGGGAATTCAAATGGAAAATTCACTTTTTTGGACTTCTCGGCAATGCTTTTTTTGTAAAATTTGTGAAGATTCGTCAAACAGCGCCAAAGATATAGGCAAGTCAAAAAATGCCTTTTCTATGGAAACATGGGCCTAACTGTAACTACTTATTATCGACCGCCAATAGTATATGTATTTATATATATATAATACTATGATTAGGTCATTTTAACAATTAAAAAGTAACTAACCTACAAAGTAAAAAAGTAAAGACCAGAGAAATAAAGGTTCAAAATTTACCTTTGATGTAATGATTCTCAATGTAACTCTTGCAAATGTGATAACTCCTGATGTATGCAACAGTAACATGCAATGCCATTATGGCCGGTCATGGCTCAAATTGCCACTTGAGAATGGAGGCGGGCCCAAGGTCGCTAAGGCAATACCCCAAGCTGCCAGCCACCACAACTGCAGCTGGAGGGATAACCCAGCTGCATACCAATCCTGATTTCTTCCTAGTCGCGCCAATCTCACTCACCTTTTGTTTCTCATTTGACTCGGGAAAGGATATGTATTTACAGATGATTCATGTATAAGAAAACAAATATGAAATGCACAGTATGCAACATTTCATACTGTTCCGGGTTTGTAAAAGTGCTTGGATACAAGTTTTCTAGAAAAATATCCTCTTAAAAGTGAGGTACTTGCTGCATTGCTTCTTTGTGAAGTTACTTAATGGTGTTATTGAGCAAAATCTTGCACTCTGATTACATAAACTGCACCAATGGTAGGCAATTTTGCAGTGTTGTTTGGAAAGTTTATGGTGTTATCATCACTGAAGACTAGAACGTTTGCAGCACCTGACCACCGCAAAAACAATATCTGAAGCAGCTGATAAAGGCAACACACTTTGGCAGTGAATAGGTCTGGTTTTGGCTGCCAGTCATTTGACCTTGCCAATGCTTGTTCTGCCTTTTCATGGTTTTTGAAAAACTTTACGGTTGAAGAAACTGCTGGGCGCTTGTCAATCTGAAAAATAAAACATTGGCTAAAAGAAAAAATATTTTTTGGTCTAAAAAAAACATATTTCCATATTGTATCTGGGATTGGCGGGAACCTTGTGTGGAGTGTACTCCTTGTGGAAGGGCAGGTTGTGGTAATTCATAGTAACTTTAGCCAGTGCCTGAAATGGGATGACCTAATGCACCACACGTTATATTGTAATAGGCAGAAGTAAAATGTGAATGACACAGTAACAGACCAATGACTGAAAAGGGCTAACTAATCCCCCCCTCAAACGTATAATGTATATATAATGTTAGTGAAAACAAAAGGTCTTGGCTATTCCCAGGCCTACAAAAAATATTTGCATGAGCTAGCCAGCGCAAAATTATTTTGCACCAGTCAGTCGGTTCAAACGTTACTTCAAGCATGATGTAAAATTACTCTGAATCAATAAAAAGTTTCCCAGCCCTTGTGCACTTAATGCACATGATCTGGCCCTTGGGCAGTAATATTCAAATGGACAGAGTTAGTTACCAAAGCATATATACTTGCACTAAAGTAAGACAGTGAAAACTATCTGGACTATTCTAGTTTGCAGGCTTTAACTCTGTTTATGGAATGAAAAGACCGCCCTCTCTGCTTCAGAACAGCGACAACGTCCCAGGCATGCACACATCCGCATGGAGGCACACCCAAGTCCTGCATGGACATGCAGGTCCGCGTGTGAAAGAATAAATAATGGGTCACGGCCAGTCTTATTTGCAAAAAGCTCAGGCACAAAAGGTACTTTCCATGTCAGCAGTCACTGTGACCTTCTGAATGTTATCCAACTCTTGAAAAGCCAGTCAAGTCACATGCATCTGGCACCCAACACGTCTGAGTACACACATTAAGTGTTCCATACCGCTTACAAAGCTGCTCAACTTCTGTACCTACAGCTTAATATTTATTACTTGTTGCTTTTGTTACTATCATTGAAGAACAACAATAATAACAATTATATATTAACAATTATATATTAATAATAAATCATTAGCAATTATCTTATATCAAACTATTATGCAATTGCTGACTTTTTTCTTGTTGCAGACACCATCACGTTTCACTGCACAGCTATCTATATTACCCTTCACTACCTTGTACGTAGCACAGCATCTGTTGTAATACACTAAACATTGCATTAGAATGCACACCACAAAGAGCTCTGATGGTCTACGGTATACAGTACAACTATACTACACTAATAAATAATGCACTATCGCACACTGGAGTTACATCACTGCACATTGCATCACACATTATCTGATTGCAAAGTTGTACCTCATCGCATGGAAGACTAAGTAGCATTTCACCAGCAGTAGCCTCTTTCATCCTTCGCAGGAATCAAATGCTCACGGAGATCGGCGGACCTTTTGATCCAGTAAGTAGTGTGATAGAACCATCAACATAACTTCAATAATGCCCTAAACAACTTCAACACCATGAGCAATGTGGCCACAGAAGAAAAAATCCAATTAGGAATAGAGTTAAAAAATGTATTACAAACACAACCTCAAAGTCATAAAGACAATGCACAAAACCAAGTTATAAAGATACATAATCACCAACTGTTGTCCATGGTGTCGAAATAGATTCTGGCGAACTAACATTAAAGAAACTAGGCATTCAAGAAGAAGAATGTAGAACATCAACAAGAATATCGGAGACACTGAGATACTTAATTGCTCAGAGATAATAATCATCTGTCAATTCAAATTCAGCAGTCAAAATCTTTGGCTGGGCACAGGCCAACCCTACAGCTGACCAAATCAGGGAAATACATGCGTGGAGAGAAACGCATGCAGGCAAAAGCCAAACACATAAAAAGGACAAAAATAATTTGGAAAAAGATAATCTTGGGCTGCAGGTCACTAGCTAAGTTTGGCAAAAGATAAGTAAAAAGGGAAAGCATCAGCACATCAGGAGCTCAGTCACGAGTATTCTGAATGAGAAAATAAAGGATTCTAAATCTAAAAAGGGCATTTCAAGAGTAAGGGCAAATGGTATACCTCTCTAAGGGTACAGAATTCAGGGAATCTTCATCAGCAAGCCACCAGGATCAACAAGGCATCTGGAAGCATCTGGGTCTGCATAGGTTTGATTAGGAAATTGCTTCAGGCTGCTCACGACTGACTAGGACTTCTCAAAATTCAAATGTTAATTTAATTTAAATTAAATGCTACCACATAATCACAATAATACTTTTAATACATTTTAGTAAAACACATGTCATATGCGAACTTATACATTAAACATTAATTATTTTTCATCAATATGAATAATAGATTTCATATAAATAGAAAATATTTGTTACTGCATTTCATTAAACACAACAGAGAAGTGCATTTCTCTCACTGGCACATATATTTTCAGACACATTTATCTTTCAATTATCACAAGAAATTCAATATTGTTTCTATATGCACTGTTTAGAATCTAAATTACATTTTAACATCAGTTTTATCCTTGTAACATGCAATTTAATTCAAAAGGCACCTGAGTCAAACTCTGAAATACAAGCAATTGCACATTTAAATTACATGTCAGTGCAGCTTTCTAAATTAGTATTTCTCTCTTTTACTTTCATAAACCTAAACTGCCACATCCTGGTGACTTTTGTGACATGAGGGGCATCACTAAAGTTTAAGCTGTATCACATTGCACTCTGCATGTCATGGCACAGCACACTTTTTCATTGTAAACCTACTACCTTGCAATGCACATAACTCTCAATGTTTCCTGATAGAAGATTGTAATAAGTTCATGCCACAGGATAGCCATCATAACTTTGGTACTTTCATGATGAACAAAGCTCCCCTCTCAGAAGATCCCAGCCAGGAACAATATCCCACATTACCCCAGGTTCCACCTGCATGCTTTTCAGGTGGCTTCCATATGTCCTTACTTTAGATCATGCTACAGTAGTCTAGACATGTCAAGACTAGGTATGCCGTAAACTCCTCCTGGTAGATGGCTAGTAGAACAGGACAAACCTTTCAAAGCACAGAAAAATGATTGGGCACAATGATAGCTTAGTTCCTTTTCTCCATCTGCACCCTGGAACTGCTGGTGACTTTCCCTAGGTTAGTCATGCAGGCTCCTTCACTGGATGGCCACACCTGGTTTGATAAAGTGAAAAGGAACTATCAAGGACTTACAAACCACTATGGCTCCTATATGTCTTACAAACTAAAAGACCCATAGCCAAAACAAACAAACCATGGAATAAAACTAAATTAATCAGTAATAATTTGCTGGAAATTCCCCTTCCATCCAAATTTAACTTATCAATATCCATTTGACTCATAACAATATATTTGAACCCCATAATCAATTAAATGCCAAAAGAAGGGTACCAGTGAAACATGATTCGAGCTAATATCTATCTGGGATGATCTGATCATTTGAAAAAAGGTAAGGTTGCGGATGAACTAGCAAACATTTTTTCCCAGTGGATGGCCGTGTAATAATTAACATGTAATTTGAAAAAATCCAAGTTCCAATAAATACCCAAATAAAACAAGCATACATCATCATTGTATTATTTAAAATAATTACAATTACATTTAAATATAACATAAATAGTGAAAAACAAAAATCATAGCAAATAAAAAAAAAAATAACATTTATTTAGCAAACTATAATGTAAATGTTGATAACATTGATAAAAAAAGACAACAACAATATATTTACCTTTGATATTTTTCTCCACAATAGGTTTCTAGTCTCAATATTCTGACAGGGATATTATTGGCAAACAATATTTTTGAATCTATATTTAGAGGGAACACCTTATGGTTAACGTTAACGGTTACTTCAAATGAGTAGTGATATATCGTTCCATACGTTTTAATAACTCTTTTCTGGGCATGAATGTACCAGTGTATGAGCAAACCTGTACCCCCAAATTTGGGCACCCCGAAGTTCACATCTTGCGGTTTTGCCAAAGTTTGCTCAATCTGGGACTGTGTTTGACGGAAACGTCATGAGGAAATGTGTCCAAGCATTAGGCACCTCCCAGAACATCCCATTAGTAGAGTAAAAGCAACTCACTAAGTAATTGGTTCCACTCACTTCTAGATCAATGAAAAGTTAAAGGGTTTTACTACAAGAATTCAAAATAGGATAGATGCCTCAGTTTGGCTGTGTGCTGCAGAGACTGTGGGGAGAGCATGTATGCGGGGGTGAAGGAAACAGGAGTGAGAGACAGGGATGGAGTCAATTTTGTGTAAAATGGAATTTATAGGGAGATGTGGCATAACTAAAACACATTAATAAACTCACTTCTACATATCATAGGAATTCTGTCTCAATTGCAATTATGTTAATTCAGTCTGTATATGTAAAATCAAGAGTGAAAAAGCATTTTAATAATCATTATTAATGCACAAAATATCACCTATTCCACACCAGCAATGGCGAAGTCAAACAATTCAGGTAATATTGGTTTTCTTCAAATGGATGGCTAAACCAGAGAGAAAGCTAGTTGTAGACTTGATCAAGAACAATAAGGCTCTACGCGTTGGCCAGCAGGTAAGAGGTTCCACACACGGTAAAGTTCACATATTAAATATAGTCATAGTCTTTACAGACAATACCAAAACAGTACAGCTAAAAGTGTATGCTCAACTCCTCATCACTTTCTGGTCTATGTTACCAATATGTCACATGAGATATCCTTAGAAAGGAAAGGTGCCATTTAGGATAATAAAGAAAATTAATACTATCTACATCTCAGTATAAACAGACCTTCCAGTAGACATATAAACCTCAAAGCCCTACTGGACGTTCCCTACCTCAGCAGTGCCATGACATTAACACACTCCATTATCTCAAAATAAAATGTCTAATATATTGAAATAAAACACACATTAACATTACTATTTAAAGTTTAGTAACCTGGGCAGACTCAAAACTAATGTGTCAAAAGTTACATACCTAAAATTATCCATAAAATAACATGATATGGAATGCATGGATGGGGCTATTATAGGGCAGTCATTAGGGTAAAAAGTGTGTATGATGCCAACCAATAAAGTGAAATAATGAATATTTTAGTGGAACTAATCAATGTTGAGCCTCTGTAAAATAATCCTCATACCTCTCAATAACACTATG
The DNA here is from genome assembly GCF_031143425.1 of Pleurodeles waltl. NCBI lineage: Eukaryota > Metazoa > Chordata > Amphibia > Caudata > Salamandridae > Pleurodeles > Pleurodeles waltl. The sequence continues at coordinate 131,456,119 of NC_090438.1, read as the reverse complement.
GGGACTTACCAATTATCTTCAAATATGCAATATTGTGTTTTTGTGAAGAAGTATCTAATAAGGTCATGCAGTACCCTTTTCCTCCTGTAATCGCCCCACCATACAACTATTATTTACCACCTTCAAACATATGAACATGAAAAACACTGAGGAAGCCAGCTGACAAGGTTAAAACTACTAACCTGTTTTCAGGGTGATAGTGGGTATCATACCAGGAAGTGCTTTCCATTACTGGCTGCTGAAATCACAAACATCATTTTTAATACCCCTACCAATCCGCATTTGTCTCCCTTTTCGCTACCCTATTATCCCCTCTCATGTGCCCTGCTTGTCGTATAATGTAGGTGGCGGAATGTTCTTTGCATTGGCAGGGGCTGGTGGCACTCTGGCTGGCCTGACGGGTGCCCCCTTTGAGCCAATGACAGCTGCAGACACCACAGAGGACGTGGACTTGGTGGCTGAGGTGCTGGGCTGGGTTCTGGCCACCCTGGCCCGAGGGGAAGGACGGGGGGGAAGGAAGGGGTAGGGAACAGGTCAATGTTGGCTAGGAAAAGCTTCTTAGGGACACTGGGATGGGAAGAGGGTGAAGGTTTGGAAGTGGAGGGAGAGGGAGTGGTTGTAGGAGGTGTCCGTCTGCTGTGTTTGGGTGCAGGTGCATGAGCTGGATGCTGTTGAGAGGTGGATGGCTGTTGGGTGGGTGCGTGCTTGTGTTTGTGGAGGAAGGGTCACAGACACAGTGGGAGAGGACACAGGGGACGTGTGCATGGATGTGGGGGTGGTGACTGCCAGTGAGGGGTGTGTAGTGATGGGCGTGCTGGTGATGGAGGTAGTGGATGAGGATGTAGTGCATGCAGGTGTGAAGTGGAGACACTACTGGGAGGGAGGTGGACGAGGAGGAGGAGGGGGACACAGTGGAGGCAGTGGATGTTGGTGTGTCTGCATGGGGATGGTGCTTGTGTGAGTGCCTGTGAGATGAAGTGTGGTGCTTGTGTTTGCCTGAGCCACTTTTGTGTGTTGATTTGGGTGAATGCTGATCTGAAGGTGTGCTTGGGATAGGTTGGGGTTGAGGGGATTGGGACTGGGTAGAGGAAGTTGGAGGGGGGAGGGTAGAGACAGGGACAATGACTGCCATCAGTGCGGAGACCAGAGCTTGAAATGCTCACAGTTGGGCCACCACAGCTAGAGTGAATGCCCTCCAGGTATGCATTTGTTTGTTGCAAATGCCAGTCGCCACCCTGGATGGCATTCAGTATGGTTGACTGCCCAACAATGAGGGATCTCAGGAGGTCAATAGCCTCCTCACTGAGGGCAGCAGGGCTGACTGGGGCAGGGCCTGGGGTGCCTGGGGCGAAGGAGATGCCCACCCTCCTGGGTGAGCGGGCATGGGAAACACGCTGAGGGGCTACTGGGAGGGCGGTGCTGATAGGGATGTGTGGCAGTTGTACTTGTTGTTGGGGTGGGCACAGAGGTGTCCGCCACTGGCAGGGAGCTTCCATTGGAGGAGGAGTCGCTGTCTGTAGTGCCCCCTCCTGTCTCCGGCGTGGTGCTTCCCTCGCCCTCTGTTCCACTGGTGCCCTCACCGTCGGGGGATTCGGCCTCCATGTGGGATGCAGATCCCTCCGTCGCTGGTGCCTCTGCTCCTCCCCAGATGATGCTAATGCACACAAGGACAGGGTGACAAAACAAAAAGGGGGGGGGGGAGGCGGAGGAAACACTTGGTCAATGCCAGCAACACCACTACCGTTGGCGTACACAACACACAGGGAGCTGCCCTATGCACTAGGCCATGCACTACCAGTTACAATGCTAGTCCATGGGGGACATGGCATAACGCCATAAGCTGCACATCTGAAACCCACAGGATCCTGCCCAGTAGTAGATGCCCACTAACACCATTGGGGTTGGAGTGCTTCAGAGCCTGCACAACAAGGGACCTACCCTGCCATGTTCGCCCTGGCCTAGGGGCACCCACAGTCCACATCCCCCACCCAGGTAAAACCTTAACGTGTACCACATCATGAATCTGAATTTGTACTCACCTCCTTGTGGCTGCTGTGATGCCCTCAAGCGCCCATCCAACTCCGGATAGGCCACCGCCAGGATGCGGAACATCAGGGGGGTCAGGGTACGACAGGCACCCCTTCCTCGTTGGGAGGCCAGCCCCAGCTGGGCCTCCACCGTCTTCCTTGCCCAGCAGCATAGGTCCTCCAACCATTTGCGGCAGTGGGTGCTCTGCCTGCCAAAGACCCCATCGGTCCGCACCTCCTTGGCGATGGCATGCCAAATACCCTTTTTCTGATGAGCGCTGACCTGCAGGCACAATAAAGCAGAGAAGGGATTAGTAATACCGTCCGGACCGTCACACTCTTGGCCCACCATATCCCTCCCATCCACTATCGCACATACATTGACCACCATACATGCAGCACTCTGGCCAGGACCCCTCAGATCCACCCCTACACAGGTCTTACACACACAGCAATTCATTCATTCATGGCCCACGCATCATGCTCACAGTGTACTCACCTGTTTGTCTGGAGGACCATAGAGTAAAGTGTGCTGGGGTAGGACCCCATCCACAAGTCTCTCCAACTCCTCTGCAGTGAAGGCAGGGACCCTTTCCCCAGACACATAAGCCATTGTCGCTTCCAGACACAGGTCACAGCAGCACTTGCAGTGTAGTTCCTCTCCTGTTGAAGGTCAGGTAGCAATGGAGTGAACAGATAGAAAATGGTGGTCACGTCCGCAGCAGTGCATACCGTCACCACCGGCGTACATCGCCATTGGCTACTGGAAACCATAGGGCCCAATGATAACCAATGCGAATTTGTGTGGCGGTCGTTGACTGCCTACTGTAACGGCGCACAACGCCAGCAGACTTACCTCATTTCCTCTTGTCCCTCCACACAGGTCAGGCAGCCGCCATTTCAGGGGGGCACAGGCGATGGCACATAACATCGTCACAGCAGACATTGGCACATCAACTGACTCTCAGATTCACATACTGGTTCTGTAAATGAAGAGATGCATCATTATTGCAGTAGATGTGTGATTATGACCCTCTGCTCACTGTTTTCATTCCTAGACTTCGACCGCTGAGGATGAATATGACATGGAGACATCTTCCAGTGTACAGACCCATGGTGGACCTTGCGGCAATGGAGGACAGACACATTATCCTAACCTACAGACTTGATTGGGACACAATCCAAGAACTGTGTGCCCAATTGGAGCCAGACCTGATGTCAGCTATCCGCCAGCCCACAGGTATCCTCCCTCTAGTGAGTCCTCCATTTCCTGGCAAGTGGTTCCTTCCAAACAACAGTGGCCATGGCATCAGGGATGTCTCAGCTAATGTTCTCAAACGTGTTGACCAAAGTGTTGTCTGCCCGGCTGAAACACATGCGCACCTACATCGTATTCTCACAGGTGGAGGATTTGGCCACAGTGAAAGCTGACTTTTATGCCCCAGGACATATCCCCAACATCATTGGTGCCATTGATGGTACACATGTAGCATTTGTCCCCCTCCGGAGAAATGAACAGATGTTCGGGAATAGAAAAAGCTATCACTCTATGAATGTGTAGATGGTGTGTTTGGCTGACCAGTACATCTCCCATGTGAATGCCAAGTATCCTGGCTCTGTGCATGACGCCTTTATCTTGAGGAACAGCAGCATCCCATATTTGATGGCTCAACTCCAGAGGCACCGGGTGTGGTTAATAGGTGAGTCAAAGGTCCCCCACCCAGTATATGTTGGTGTATGGGTATGGGGTTGTCCCTAAGGGTTAGTGTGTTTCTAACAGTTGTCCCTCGATGTTTTCAGGTGACTCTGGTTACCCCAACCTCTCATGGCTACTGATCCCAGTGAGGAATGCCAGGACAAGGGCAGAGGAACGTTACAATGAGGCACATGGGTGAACAAGGAGGATAATTGAGAGAACCTTCGGCCTCCTGAAGGCCAGGTTCTGGTGCCTCCATCTGACAGGTGGATCCCTATACTACTCACCCAAGAAGGTGTGCCACATCATCGTTGCATGTTGCATGTTGCACAACCTGGCCTTGAGACACCAGGTGCCTTTTCTGCAGGAGGATGAGCCTGGAGATTGTCTTTTGGCAGCGGTGGAGCCTGTGGACAGTGAGGAAGAGGCGGCAGAGGAAGCAGATGTGGACAACAGAAGTAATATCATACAGCAGTACTTCCAGTGACACACAGGTAGGACACTGTAACTTCACTTTACTTTTCAGTTTTCTGTTTGACATTGTACATGGCAGCCTGATTTCCCTATGTCTATGGCCACTTACTGTACCCTTTGGCATCTCTATTTTCAGATCTCTGTGACCCACTCTGGTACATACGAATTGCAATGTTTTCAGAATGTTGTACTAATACATATTTCAATCAATTAACAGACTCCAGATTTGTATTTGTTCCAAGGGTGTTTATTTAAGTGCTAATAAGTAGAGGGGAATGTGCAATGGGCTGGGGTGATGGTGGAGGAATGTCCAGTTTGAGTCCAGTCTCTTGGTATCACAGGTGCATTGTTCAATGGGGCATAGGAAGGGGAGTAATGGCAATTCAAGGTGGACAGGGTGACAGAGTGGGACACAAGGGTGACAATCATTAGAGTCTTATTTCCTGGCGGGGGTCTTGGCAATGTTCTCTGGCTTCTGCCTGGATCACAGGGACCGTTTGCAGGGTGGTTCTCCTTCTGCAGGAGGTGGAGTGCTGGTGGCCTGTTGGTCCTGTGGTGGGGCCTCCTGTCCACTAGCGCCGGCGGAGGTGGAGGGCTGTTCATCAGTGTGACTAGTGCCAGGGGCCCGTTGGTGTGCCACTGCCTCCCTCATGGTGTTTGCCATGTCAGCCAGCACCCCTGCAATGGTGACCAGGATGGTGTAGATGTGTTTGAGGTCCTTCCTGATCCCCAGGTACTGTCCCTCCTGCAGCCGCTGGGTCTCCTGCAACTTGGCCAGTATCTGGCCCATGGTCTCCTGGGGACGGTGGTATGCTCCCAGGATGTTTGTGAGTGGCTCCTGGAGAGTGGGTTCCCTGGGCCTGTCCTCCCCCTGTCGCACAGCAGTCACCCTAGCTTCCCTGTTGTCCTGTGCCTCTGTCCCCTGAACCATGTGCCCACTGCCACTGACCCCAGGTCCCTGATTTTCTTGGGTTTCTGGGGTTGCCTGGGGTCCCAGTAGTGGTGGACACACTGCTGATTGACATGTCCTGGGGACAGTGGCATGGGCCCGCTGGGTGGGTGCTGTGCTGGTGCTTCCTGAGGGGGGAGGCTCTGTGGTGGTTTGGGACTGTGGCAGGGTAACCGACTGTCCAGAGGTCCATGATGGGCCAGGTTGGTCATCGTGATCCAGGCATGCAGAGCTGCTGACATCACTGTGGGCCTCTTCTGGGGTGGGGGGCTGGATGTAACTGGCAACTCCTCTCCGGTGACATTGAGTAGGGGTCCTGTGGGGATGCAAACGCAGTGTTATTGTATCTGTTTGTGCCATCTTGTGCATGGGTGTGTTTCCCTTGATGGTTGTGATTGCCCTGTCAGCTTTGCCTTGTGTGAGTGGTGATTTTGTGGGGTAGGTGATTCTCTCTAATGGGCATGCTGTGGTGATGGGTGTCCATGCAGGTCTGTGATGGGGGTCCATGGATTGGTGTGGCATGCAGGGCTTGGTATTGGGATGGGTGGGTTGTGATAGTGGGGTATATTTGAGGTGGTGGAGTGATGGGGGTGAGGGTAGGGGTAGGAGTTTGTGATGGCATGCAGGTAGGGTGGGGGATATAACAGTAAAGATTTGAGTTACCAGAGTCCAGTCCTCCTACTACTCCTGCGAGGCCCTCAGGATGCATGATCGCCAAGACTTGCTCCTCCCATGTTGTTAGTTGTGGGGGAGGAGGTGGGGGTCCACCGCCAGTCCTCTGTACAGCTACCTGGTGTCTTGCAACCTACAAACACACCTTCCCCCGTAGGTCATTCCACCTCTTCCTGATGTCATCCATTATTCTGGGGTGCGGTCACACGGCGTTGACCCTGCCCACGATTCTCCACCATAGCTCCATCTTCCTTGCAATGGATGTCTGCTGCACCTGTGATCTGAATAGCTGTGGCTCTACCCGGATGATTTCCTCCACCATGACCCTTAGCTCTTCCTCTGAAAACCTGGGGTGACTTTGGGGTGCCATGGATGTGGTGTGAGTGATATGTGTGAGGATGTGTGGGGTGATGTGTTGTGGTGTGTGCTGTGAGGTGCATGGATGGTGTATGGGTGATGGTGTTCTATGGCTCAGATTGGGTGGGTGCTCCTGGCTTGTCTCTCCCTCTGTTGGAAATCTTTTTTTTCGTTGAAAGGGTTGTGGGTAATGTGGGTGGGTGTTTTATAGTGGTCTGAGTGTGTGGGTGTGATGTGTGTATGTGTGTCAGGTGTGTGTATTTTGAATTGTCCAATGTGGTGTAGTTTTTTTTTAGTGTGTGTGTATTTTGAGTGCAGCGGTGTGTACCACCAACGGTTTACAGTGGTTGAAAGACCACCACAGTGATTCGTGGGTCCTGATACTGTGGGCGTATTCCTGTTGGCGTAACGGTGTGGGTTTTGGTACTGCCAATTTATCACTGACCTTTGGCCTGGCGGACTTGTGTGGGTGTCTGTAGTGGCAGATTTCTCTGTGTGGGTCATAATACCCGTAGCGGTATACCGCCACGGTCACAGTATGTTGGCAGCCATCAGCACGGCGGTAGGCAGGATTTACCGCCAGGGTTGTAATGAGGGCCTATGTCGGCAAACATTAATTCAGTTGGAAAATACTTGGAATACAGGGCTCTTGAGTGATAAACAACCCTGTATTCAGAAGGTAGCTAAAATCAGAACTTTTCAAGGGAGCCCTCAAGTGAACTATGAATGTGTAAGGAAACAGTAAAGCTTATTAAATGGGCTATATCTGCAGACGACCCAAAGATAACAGGCATGATGTCATTGTTAACACTGAGCTCCACATAAACAACAACAACAGCATCTGAACTTCGTACTGTACACGGAGTGAAAGTGGATAGACCATTAATACCAAAATATTGGTTTATCTGGTTAGGCTGGAAATGCTTAACAAACCTTAAATTGTGTTTTAGTTGTTGCAAGTGCATAAATAAAGTATTTTTTAAGCGGAAAGGTCAAAGCATCCTCAAACCAGGTCCTCTAAGCTTCTTTGTAACTGAGGAGCACTCATGAAAGATACTAGAGTATTAGGTAGCACCCATTCCACTTGAAATTGCCAACTCATATATCCAGCCCAAATCCTACGATGATGCTAAGGTGGAGCAGCCTTCATAGCTTTTAATAAAATATGGGAGGCTCCCCATCAATACTATTGCCACATATTTCTTGGACAGCCTGACCAAGGTGACTGTGCCACCAAAGTGTGAACGCAGCTGCAGGTATGCATGCTCACATGGTGCAGTATTCTGAAGTCCATATTCTCAATCTCCTTGCTACCTCAGTATTCTTCCCCGGGATCTGCATTATGTCATGGTGGAGCTAGTTAGTCTAAACAAACGGAGGCATTGATTTCTCCCGCTTCCTGGGAGCCATGCGGGCCAGCGGTACTTGTTGTGTCTCCCTGTGACGTCTTATTGTCTCCACTGTAGTTTGTTAGTGTGTTCCTATTGGCTCTGCTTTCCGTCAAACACCCAATTGGGGTGGAGTAGTTTACATAGCATTACAGCTTGTACCCACCGCTCTGTCTCTCCTAGTGAGCTAATCAGCAAGACAGTTAGCAAGGAAAGTTATGAAGCTGCTGCTGTGAGCTCCATTTATACCCCAAGTGAAGATGGGTGAAGGGATCAATGGTAGAACCATGTAAATCATTATAAGCGGTTATTACTCCTATTAGCCTCATTAGTAATTAGTTACTAGGTGTATGTTCACAAGCAAAGTTACAATTGCTTTAAATCACTCTAGATGTTTCAGGTAGCTTTTCAGTGAGCATGCATGACTCAAATAAAAGAGACTTAGGCAATGAATAAAGAGAACCCTACAGTCATCAGGTTTACGAAAGAACAAAGGATCTTAGTGTCTGTGAATGGGACACTCCATCACAAGTGTAGTGGATACTAGGACTACTATTTTACAAGTAGCATAGACTATAATGTGCTTGTAGTAAAGCGGTTGTAACAGATGCTATATTTGTCAAGTATCTCATCTGCCACACTCTACATTACTTGCAAAGATACCTGCACTAAAAGCAATAGTTGTTATGCCTCTGCCATCACCTGCATCAACTTTATATCGAAATACGGACTTGGTATGGAAGAGTTGGAACCCAAAGGTTGATCACTGACTCATTTTTAGGGTCGAGCCTGCGTTGCATGCGCTCGCACATGTGTATCGCAGAGGGACGCTTTAGTATGTAGAAAAGGGCTCGGAGCCCTGTCAACTTCACGTCAGTGTTTTTTATTGGTTCGTGGGCTTGCCTAATAAAATCTGCTTGCTTTCATTAGTCGAAGGCACGCATAGGTCATGCCTTTTCCGGTGGCTAGCCCTCCTCGAGCGCAGCGACCAAGTACAGAAAACATGCGAGGCTCGCTGTTTTCTGTCCGGCTCGTGGACTTCTTTTTCTCTAATTTACGAGCGCGATCTCGCTGGGCAGAAGTCGAGAGCTTTACATAGTTAATTTCACTTTTTCGGGTTACGCACATAAATGCACTTTTGCCGATAGGTGAAAAGTTGGGTTAGGAGTTTACAACGCGATCAGCTCTAACATGAGCAAACGCGAGACCCGTTGCATTGCAAATGCTTGTTATAATTGAAGTCTTAGCCGCGTTTGTTGAACATTCGATTTACACAATCCACCTCCTCTGTCTGTTTTGAAATGAAATCCTTTGTAAATACAAGAATGTGAGTTAGACTGTACATTTGTATTCTAATCGTGTTATTATCCGAGACAGTTATTCTGTTCAAACCAGTGTGACAAAAAATGCACTTTCTGGTGATGATTCATCTTATGAAACTTTATGTTTATAGAATTGACATCTGGTGCTTACAGCCACCAACGTGCCATTTATACAGGCAGAGGAAATTATTTTGCTCTATCCATATCTAGAACGCGATTTTTATGCAGGCCATATGTATTAACATATTGATTCCTCACTGCAGGCCTTTCTAAGAGGCATCTAGGACCCGTAAGTACAACGGCAGGGGTGTGCGCTTAGGAGGGAATATGCTTACTCCCTCACAAATTACACGGTGTTCTGATATGGATGTCCAACAGTCGTGGGAAGGCATACATCCCCGCTGAACTCCGAACTTGCTACATAGGAGCTCAGACGGTTTGCCACTACCTAGGATGTTTACATCTGCCCAAGTGTCTCTAAAGAGTTTGTAAAGTGCTTGGCTCAGGGCCCAGGGAGAGGTCCTGAGCCAAGCACTTTAAACCATCCCTACATTGAATCCTCTTTGTCAAAGCAGTGGAGAAGCTCACATACACGCACTTCAGAGGAATCCTACTGGCATACAGGGCACAAATGACAACAAGTGCTAGGACACCAGCACCGCACAGTGCCACGATACATACAAATTCTCATGGGCAGCACTAAAGGTACGTTGAAGGTGACACACAAACAATGATAGGTGGCTAGAGGTAAACCTTGTAAAACAAATGCATCGGTGCTTGTGCTCTGTTGAGTCCTTGAAACAAAGACTGACATAGCCAATAGGTCTGTGTGTAATGTGAGAAGACAGACATCAGTAGTACATTGGACCCGGGGAAGGAAGTAGGGTTGGATCCTGAAACTGGTGCTTCGTGCATTTCAACACGAACACTCAAATGGAGCAAGAAGGATACACCCAAACAGCCAAGGATATTAGCTGAGATATAGATACTTCCTGTAGCTGAGCCAGCATGTCACTGACAAAGTTTCAAGCCAATGGCTGAGTGAGACTGATGGAAGCAATCAAATGGCAGAAAAGGGTGGACCCAAAGCCCACTCCATGCAGCAGGTCGGTTTGATACCTAGGATGTCAAAACCATGGTCTAAAAATGTAAATTTGTAGTTTGTGATAAACTCTTGGCAGACTGACGTCACAATATGGACCCCGTTGCAGCCTATTACTTTCGCAGTCTGTGATTGCTGCAGAACAGCGGCTGTAACTGTGTCTTAAAATGGTTTATTAAAAAGACATTCTTTCAGTAGTGACGGCCGTCGTGCCAAGATCGGTGTGTGCATATTATGGATGCTATGCGGAGGATGATGGAACGAAGTGATGTCACCGACTCCTGGGATTAGGCTACCACCCTCTTAATGATTAGCCCTCTGAACATCTACCCAAACTGCAGGGACACAAACGTTGCCTTGACAGCAGCCTTCTAGCTGGCTAGACTTCTTGTTCCTTTTTTACCTCCTGGTTTGTCCAATATTGACAACTATCCAACTGCCACTTACAGGAAAGCTCTGTTTACCCAAGGCGAAAGTAAACATAAGTCTGAGAGGAGGTAGGCATGACGGCAGGCGTTTGTTTTTTAAGGTGAAGTTTACTTCCTTGAAGCAAAAATTAACGTTATGCAAAACCTATATATGTAGCCCCAAATAAAATACGCCGTTATCATGCTTTATTATAATCTGGTTTCATTTATTAGCATTCTGTTCTTTTAACTTGACAGACAGCACAATACACCTTCAGCAGAGATTTCTTTACATAATAATGTGCAAATCTGAAACGCATACTTATATACAAGTACAGTTGCATCTTTTTTTTTTATAGAGATAGTGTAAAAACAGTCTACTTTCAGAGTAACAGAAATACTTCAAAGAAGCAGAGGTGAAATCTTAACTGTATATTATAGCAGCATTTTATAATCTCTAATTAAGGAAGGGACAATGATCCATTGTAGACCATGCACTGCCAAGGAAAGAACTCTAATCTGAAATTAACCTGACCTTCTTGCTTGAGAGCCAGTGTTCTAGAGATAAGCAGGACACATCCTCCCTCAGCAGCTCTTTAAACTCAAGTTATCTCAGCCGGAAGTGTGTTAGCAGTCCACATGCTCTCCAGCATACAGGATGCAAGCGGCACACAGTTCCGCCGCAAGACTGCCAGCACTGAAGAGCTACACATGTTAGCTTATAGCATAATCAGCATCTGTCAGATAAGGGAGCTCAGGGGCAACTAGGCAATCTTTATAACAAGCACCGCCGGCTCTCCTGGGAACCCCACGAACCAGGCCCTGGTGCAGAGACACTGAATACCAAGAACCTGCTCTTCAGGCAGTGACTTTGAGGTGCACTGCTGGTCAAGGCTTACACATGGTGGAGGATGTAGGCTCAGAGTTTCAGATCCAAATATCACAGTTATTTGAGTGCCTGCGCCAGTGTTTCCCAAACTGTGGGTCACAATTCACTGGTGGGTCGCCAGCTGACTTTTGGTAGGTTGGAAAGTCCAAGTAATAAATAAAGAAGCCTTAAAATTCTGTATTTATCTCGTCCCATTTGCGCGCTTCAAAGACAGAGGTCAAATGTCAGGCTATGTCTTCTGACAAATTGCTGCTTTTTGTTTTAACAATGGGATTGGTGTTATAATCTCCTCTTACTTTTCAGTCAGAGGAAGAACAGCAAAGTGAATTATGTGACAAACCTGCAGGGGTACAGGGAATGTGAAAGGAAAGGCTGTTGTATGACAATTTTTGCAACACACAACAAAATGTAAATACCTGTAAATCACACATACGGCAGTTAGAAAAGCAAAAATGAAGGACATTTGTTTTTGTAATTCTGAAGTGTAATGGTAACAAGGATTTAATAGAATCAAAACAAATCAAGACACTTTACCTGTTGATGCACAAATGATACATAGGGGATCATTAATAGTCTGGCGTTCACTAGACCACCAGACTTACGGATGGTGGTCAGACCGCCGCCAATGCAGCGGTCTGAAAGCTACATTAAAACCCTGGTGGTTGAGCCACCAGGGAACCACCAGGATCAGAGATCCCGTTGATCTGGAGGTAGGTGACAGTCCTAACCCACCAGGGCAGCGCTGCAAGCAGAGCTGCCCTGGGTATTACGACCTCCTTCTCCACCAGTGGTTTCATGGCAGTACCACTGCCATGAAAATGCTGGTGGAGAATGGGTGCAGGGGGCCTATGCACTTGGCATGGGCAGTAAAGGGCCCCCTTGGCCAACAGTACAGGGACCCCCCTGGCTAGCACCCTCGCTTTGCAGACAGTGAACATTGCGAGGTGCTGGTGCACCCTGCGGACTACAGTATTGCCGCTGGCTCGATTACGAGCTGGCAGTGACAAAGCTTTAGTCTGTTTCCTTCTAGCCTGGCTGGCGGAAACTTAGGTTTCCGCCCCCAGCCTAGCGGGAAACTCTGTGTGGCAGCAACCTCCCTGTCGGACGTTTGGCGGATAGTAAAAGCCGTCCGCCAAACTCATAATGACCACCATAGTCACTGAAACCCAATTTCCATACATTATCATTTGTCTTCAATACAACTTTATCAATAAAACTGTAGGTCGTTGCAAATTTAGTGGTCATTTAAATGGAAAATGTGCGGTCTCTAAGAGTGCGGTACCACACAATGCTTTAGTTAAATTGCCTGTCTCATGTTCAATTAAAACTAGGTAGGCCGCGAAGGTTCGTTGTTCTAAAAAATGGGTTGTGCTTCAAAACATTAAGAAGCGCTGGTCTATGCAGATATATAATTAAGTGAAAAGTATAGGATTTTGATTTACATTTAGACTGAATATCAAAGTAAAAATCGTTATACATCTCTGGAGTCAGTTTCTGTTCCATTCATGTAACACCTGTGCAATAGGGTATCTCTAAGAATGAAAGGATAATAAGGCTCACAGGGAACAGTCAGGCACCAAGTCTTTCAATAATGCAGCCTAGGTGAAGTGTCTGAGTCTTGCTGTTTCCAATTAAAGAATGAGGGTGGGCTTCTGTAGCCCACTCAACTGCAGGCGGGTGGCTGTCGCAGAAATGTGCACTGGGACATGGCCAGCTGGAACCACCCAAAGCACAAGGAGAACCCACCACAATTCAGAATCAAAATAGGGGGAGGCAGTCCGGTCATACAAGAGTGATACAGGTGCCAGAGTTGTTCAGGATGGCCGCTGAACATCCCGTGGAACATGGGAGAATGCCCACACACAAAATAACAGATTACACAAATGGGGAAGTGGACAACGGGGAAGGAAAAGTGCCTCGGGCAAATTGCTCTTGAGACCGTGGTTTGCGATTCTGGCTTCTCGCTACCACTCCTCGCTCCCAGCAGCCTTGTACAATGGGCTCCTGGCTTTCTATGAAAAATGAGCAGATGACAATGAGAGGAAATCTTTCTGCCATGTTGATGATATTAAAGGCAGGCTGGTCAGCAGCACGACTTTGCAAAATCCCCCTGGTAGGCTAAAGTCCTTACAATCGCCGAAGATATCTGCATCAAACTTTACTTAATGAGCAAGCCGGGCTACCGTTAGAGTGGTCCGGTGGGACTAAGTGAGACATCTGACAGTACAGTTTTTACTACACTTGGATAAAAGTCGTGTCAGGAGAGATTATACTGAAATAGTTCAATACGTTATTGTTTTCCAAGCAACACTTGCCCTCTCCATGTGTGCTTGAGCTTATAGTCTCCAAGCAAAAATATTGACAAACAGACAACTTTATAGCACAGTGTCACCAAAAATGAGCTAAAGAACTGCATATCTGTAATAGACAATTAAAATATTCTGGTTCTCCAATATCATACTGCCTACCATTTTCTGAAAAGTGTATAACATTTTTTCACTTCATTTTCCATTGTGTCCTTTCCAAGTAGAGTTAGAGTTCTGTAGAAGAATGGACAACTCTGAAATCATACAAATCTTACAACACCAGACCATAGATAGCAGGGCCATACATCCAACAGGTACGTACAGCAACACTACTGCTCAGTTGTACAGAGATTACACATTCAGACAACTAACAGGATACACCAATCTGAAATTCAGAGACGTACCAAGGATGCTGTGGACTCTAATGAAAGCAATGCAAACAGGCTCGCGACCACAGTTTGGTAGTAAACAGCCATAATCGGGGTCTAATGGTTGTTCGTAGCCCTGGGCCCTTGTGTCACAGCATCTGCTGTGCTGTTTGATAGCTATGCTTGTGCTTAAATTCCCATTCTTCATATTTTGTATTTCTTTAAATATATTTTTATTAATTTTCAAAAAACAAAACCATCACAGATTGTCCTTGTTCTTTATACACTAGCATACTCCTAGTGGGAGAAGAAAACAGGAATATCGCTTTGTGCTGAGAGGAGCATTACAATAGATTCTCATTCTTCAGACTGCAATAGTGACATTGTTGCAGGAAGTTTTATCAACATAGCTGACGAAATGCCACTGCACAAGTCGTGAAATAACAACCACAGCAGTAAATGCCCTCAAAACCATCAATAATCCGCTTGAAGTAGATGTGGCTTATAGTTGAAATATCAACTTTAAACATATTTTAGAAATGTAGTTATTTTGAGTGTCAGAATGTCAGTTTTGATACAGACATTTCATATGAAATAAAGTAAACCCAATGTCAATAAATAAGCTCGAATACCCCATACAGAAGATTACCATTAGAATGACAAATCTATTTTTGTTGCAAAAGATCAGGTTTTAAGAAAGTACTTGTATGGCACCAAAGGTCTTGCCCTTTTCACCTGTGCCACACTTAAACACATTCTGCCTTTATGTTATCACCTTCAAGTACCAGGGATGCCCACTATATGGTATGAATTTACATCATCATTGTGCCTGAAATAGACAGAATAGAGTAATTAGGTCAGAAATGGCCACAGTAGTTCAAGAAGTGGCAACACTGTACTAGGGCTACTATCATACAAGAGATACTAAAAACTTTTGACACTAATGCCCACAATATGTCAAGATGAACACCATTAGGCGGGGTAACCACAATGTTGCCGAGAATAGTAACAAGTTACCACGAGTAGTCACATTATGTCAAGAAAGTGCAACTATTGTGTCAGGAACAGCCAGAATATTTCCAAGAATGCACACCTCCTGCCAATGAAGGGTTACTCTCATTGCAGGGATAGCCATAATGCTGTCACCACAAATGTTCATCGTAGGTTAGGTACAGTCACCATTAGACCGGGGTGAGGCCCCTACCACCTTGAAGATATTCTCACTCACCCAAACTCTCCCACATACACACACAGATGTATCTGCATCTATTCATGTGTACATGCACCCTAGTATACACCTATACAAACAGGCACACAATCATGCATAGACTCTCAGGCTTATTTTTCATACCAGTTCCATCTCACCTTTTAAGCTTAGCAGTGTTCCATCTCACCTTTTAAGCTTAGCAGTGTTCCATCTCACCTTTTAAGCTTAGCAGTGCTGCAGACTTTCCTCCTTTAGCCTGTGTCGGGGCAGGGATGAGTGGAACAGTGCCGGAGACATAAGGGAGCGGTCACACCTGATAGCTTCCATTTGACCTTTTCTGGTTTACAATTGCTCTCAAGTGAGAGGGATCAGGGAGGAGAGGTCTTTCCCTGATCGCAGGTTACTGGTTGCAAATGTTTTTCCATTTATGTTGCATGTAGGAGGGCTCAGTCACACGCAGTATACATGCATGCAGTACACTGCTGTGTGCGTCTGCAAAAGAGTCATTAACTCGGCTGATGCCCTGAATTCAGCTTATTTAATACCCCACTTGTGTGGCGGATGGAAAGTTGTGTGATTTCACACACCACACATTCACAGGAAAGCTGTCACTTGTGACCGTGCCAACATTTGTGGCACACAGATTTGGGAGAATGTGTAGACCAATGGACAAGAAAAAATCTGAGAAAGCTATATTTGGAACACTTGGTTAACAAACAAGCTTGTGTACTTCTAACAGCTACAGCGCTTATGGTAAGAAGGAACTCAGAGAACCTGAAGCAATACACCTCAGGAACCACAGTAATATGTAAGCACTCTAGCCTGATCTCTCTTCACAGTGCTTCGTTTTCTCTATTTAATCTGAAATACTCCTTATATAATAATCCTTGACAATTTGTTTTCAATTATTTTCAGTGGAAGTGTAACGAATACAGTTTCCAGTCTCACATTCAGTGGAAGAACGCAAGTCTTGGTAAAATAACAACAAACACATTGAAGACGTGCTGAATAATTAAATCCAATGACGGCTGCTCAAGTAAGGATGACCAGTCATCTTCTGATTTATTACCATAATTAATGACTGTAAGGATGAATGTCCAGGCGCTATGTGAAGGCATATGTCACCATACCCTTTCATTCAGTTTTCTGACTGACCCATTTGTTCCTCCATGGTGCTTAATTTGTAAATAAAAAGGTGCCGGTGCCCAAAGCCCTCCTCTTAAACATGCAGCTGCTGCAATTAAATGTGCAAACACGGAATACTGAGGCAGCGTAATCCTGAAGCCATCTCAGGCCTCTTCAATCCATACACAGCCACTCCCTGCCCCTTCAGCTCACTCTTGCTGGTTTTCCCCTTTGTGACGCTTTTTTGTTTTTCTCTTCCTCCATCCTTCCCATATGTGTCTTTTGCTCGCAGTAAATGCTTGGGAAAGAAAAATAAGCGCCAGCCCCCAAAAATAAGTGCCGGTGCCCCGCACTGGAAACAACAGGCACAAACTAAGCACTGTTCCTCCACTGGAAATGAACAATGGGCCACTCTCTGGATGCTCATTGTATGTTTGTGGAGCACTACATCTGTGTCCCACAGCAGATGGTAGTTACTGTCACTTAGCCAGACTTGAAGACTGCTGGTAACAGGGAGACACATGACCTTTTACAGGTACTGCTAGAAGACTATACTGCTTTTTCTGGGTAAACTTTATTCAGTCTCCCATTACCGTGGTCTTTCCCCTTTCCCATGAACGTAACTTGCACATGATCTGTCTGGAGAATGTTTGTGATATGGACGTGTCGTGCAACACTGTATATTGCATGAGATGTTCCCTTACATGTTACAGCCGATCCAGCTCACCTGTCACCGAAGCAGAGCTGAGGTTTGCCTCAGAGAGCCATTGGTGGTATCACTCGTCTGGGTTCTGGCTGCTACAAACAACAAGCATTGAGCCTACAGACCTGTCGGATCACAAAGGACTGACCTACGCACCTGGGCAGATACGATTCCTGGTTTGCAAGAGGGTCAAGGACCTACCTACAGGAGGCAATCCAGTACTAAGAGAGTGGTGAGCCTGAACTACCCACACCATTCAGTGCCATCCCTGACTTGGAAGGAGTTTGTACATCCCTCTGCATCCTGATAGAGATGCAAGAATTATTTCCTGTTCACCCTGGGTCTTAGCATTGTGACCAATTGGCTGAGGCAGTTTGGGCTGATTCCGGAACAGGTTGTTTACTTCCACTCAGACGATCAACCAAAAAATGATGATTACATGAGTGACTAACCTAAATTTAAATTCCAATTCTAGATGCTACCTGGACCAATGGGTCTATTGGGCGCATCAAGTACCTCATGGATAACATTTTTCAACCATGATTAGCTGGTATATGAATGCTTAAAAAAAATATGAATATGATATGTTTGTTTAAAATACAGTCTCCTGCGCTCGGGCGTTCTGTGGATGTTCACCCATTCTCAGCACCAATAGTCCCTCTGTTGTGATGTTCAACATGAAGGTTGGTGTTGCTGGAACTGATCTTCTCTTGCACTGCATCTGATGTTACCCTTTCACAGACACCCTGAACAGTATACTGGAACTTTGACTTCATAAAAAGTTCTTTGAAACCCCAAAACTATCATTTTTTTCTGGGTGGATCGCCCTGTACAATTTGTGGGAGGTGGGTGTTTACATTAATTTTTTTTGTGGTTTGTGAAATTTATGGCAGATTTGTAGCCACCTCAAGCGCAACCCGCTGCTATTGAACAAGTAGGACAAAGGGTTCATGTATCATAGACCATCTAATACAATTCTACATTATATCTGGCACCTATAGGTCCATTTGCCAACACTGTAAACCAGTGGTTCACAACCTGTGGTCCAGGGATCCAGGGGGTCCGCAAAGCCTCCTCAGGAGGTCTGTGACTGCTTAGAAAATTTACTAATATTAACAGATTAATAAAGTGGCTAAATATACCACTGAAATGTTTAAAACGTACTGTGAATGTCATGGAATTTGAAACTGGAGGCTAAAAGTTAAACTGGTAACCTTAAATTGATTTGCGGGAGCCGGGGGCTGCATCAAACAGAGTATAGTATGGGCAATGTGTGGCTTCAATTGAATTCAGAAAAGCTCCAACCTTCCTATTAATTTTACAATTTGTATTGCTTTTATTTTATTTGTTTGCAAATTAAATAAAATGTGTTATCATTTGTGTATGTGTTTGATGGAATGCTCGTTTCTGTATTTTTTGTGTATTGTTTTGCGGTTCAAATCATCTACAATGTATAGGGCTGGGTCTCCGGCTTCGAGTAATGACTCATTGGGGTTCACGGGGTTCCAGTAGTGATAAAGTGGTGGTCCACAGAAGTCAAAAGGTTGGGAACCACTGCTGTAAACAGTTTTAATAAGAGGACTGAGACATGAATGCTTCCAAGGGCAGCCGAGAACTCCTACAACTGCCTGCATAGGATAACATTATCCAACAAGATATAAAGATATTTTGGGGCAAAATACTAAATGCTAGAACCATCTGGCTTGTGTTACGTTCATCATTTTACGTTAATAGATATTTATTTGCAACTATTGTAAATAAAGACCTACTCTTTTAAAAGCTATGGACAGTCATGAATGCCCCCTTAGTATGGTATCAGTTTATAGAAATAACCCACAATTTAGGGATTGTTTCAGGAAAATATTTGTAAAAAGTCCTAAACATGCTAGGAGTTTTCTCCGAGTTCATCAGGGCATTCTGCAATTTTCAGATGAGTCAGAATCTCCATTCTAAGTAAGACGCTGGTCCTTATGAACGCCCTGTGGTGGATGGACCACTGGCTAAAGGTTTAGGACACCAAAGCCAGCTGAGGATCTGCCATAGGAAAACAAGCCGTCCCCCACCTCAAAAATAAATCGAGGAAGCTGTAGGATTTGCAGACGGAACAGTTACTCATTTTTTTTCTGGTTGCACTGTAATTGCCGTATCCGAAATGGATCCCTCATAGATTCCACTGGGTTTGTAGTTTGCTGTGTGTGACTATAGAGTCAGATAATGTTAGAGGCTCTTAAGAATGATTTTACTTATCACCAACTTTGGTATGTTCAAACCTGTATGCACTTCAATGCTCAAGTTCGGTCAAGGTGACAGTCTTGTATTTAGAGGAGTGGAAGCAGCGCCAGCGGCGATCTGTTCTGGATGATGATCTTGTTACAAGGTTCTTACTATTTGCATTTGTTTGGAAAGTTCAATATCTAATGATTCTCAATTGTTGGCTTTATAAAATCTCACAAATGTATAGCTTTTTTCACACTGACAGCGTAAACATTCCTAAGTGGCACTTTTACCACATAACAACATCTACTGGCAGTACACATGAATAATTCAGTGGCAGTGTAATCACTTGAAGAGGAAAGCAGATACTAAAAATTATTACATTGTTTCAATGGTTTTTTAAGTATTGGCGGAGTTTGCAGTTGTAGGTTTTCTATTGTGGCTGCAAATTTAAATAATAGGACCCAGGTACAGATCAACATGGCCAATTAGTTTGTATGGAATTGCATTTAATTAGTGGATTTCATTAATGCTTTCCTTGTCTATAAATTAAGGGTGAAGCTGTCAGATGAAAGGCATTGATTTCGCAAAAAGGTCTGGAAGTTTTAATTATCAGTACAATGGAGTCCAGTCCCATCCACAGGCTATAGAGTCATTTGGATTGTTTACAGAAGTTTGCTGATAGTCATTACTTAAAAAACATATTATTAGTGAGAGCAAAGTAATGATTTTAATGTTCTTTGAGGGGGGGAAGAAAACTGAACAATTTTATTTGGCAATTACGTACCCAGGACTTGGAAGGTGTTGTTTCTTATCCATATTTGGGAAAAATATTTTCTGAAAATCGTTCTGTGAAAGAACACATTTTGCACTTATCTGAGAAAGTGACGGCACATACTAACGCACTCCTATCACTTTATAGAGGTCGAGGCTGCAGACACTTTATCCATTCACGGTCTGTGTATAATGTAAACATTCCCTTAACTTTACTTTATGCAACTGAAATTATGGATTTAAAATTATTAGACTTTCTTCATAAAATAAAGAAAATAATTGATACAATTTGCAACGTCAGTAATCTTGTACCATTTGAAGCCTTACTCCTAGAAATGGGGCCCCTATGTTAAGGGGCAGGCTGCAGTCCTTCACAGGGGCCACAGCATTTGCTTGGCAAAAATAATTCCTTTAGAAGCTTACTCTGTTCAGAAGCATTTGACCAATGTAGGACCACCAACATGTTTCTTAAGAATTTTAATAAAGCACTACAGCGCTTTGATATGAACAGTGTTGGACTTAAGGCAATGACTCGCTTAGCACTTAAGAACTTTCCAAAGCCTAGCATTAAGGTTATTTCAAGGGATTTAGATATTCTTCCATGTAGGGAAAAAGGAAGATGGCAGTAATTGTTTCTATATGTTCTGGGGCTTATTCCCAACCATATTTAAAATGTAATTTGGAACATGGTATTCATCAGTTTTTTTCTATTATTTCGATTGAATGTTCTGCCTTTAAATATTATTACAGGTGCGTGGTTGAGTGTGGCCCCTAAACTTAGATTGTGTAATCTTTGCGGGGTTTCCATACAAACTTTAGAGCATGTTCTTTTTTGTATGCCTCTCATTGTATAATAACAGCTGTTTATTGAAACCATTGTTTTTGAAATATGGAGTGCACACAGTGAAAGATGCCATGTAAGGTAAATATGATTTAATCCAGTAAATAAAATGATGTGTTTTAAAGTTTTTACATTGTTTTAATGTTTTTAGATATATAGTGAATATGTAATTTGTAGTCTATGTAAAATGGATCACATTGTAGATCTGTATCTTATAAATAAAACTGAAATTGGGTGTAAATCATATTCAATTTATGATTGCATTTCTTGATTTATTTCTGGTGATTTGTAAGGCAACATCTATTGGCAGAGCTGCAAAGTGGTATAGATTTCCACATGAATCCATGTGCTGTGTCAGTGGGTTCTACTTGTTTCTGTGCAGTCAAAATATAACACTGTAATGCAAATCATATTATCAATTGACCCAAGAAAAAATGATGCTATTACCAACAGAACCTTAGTGTTATAGTTACAAAACTGTTTTGCAATAAATATGAGTGAAGATTTACATTTCCATCTGATTATAACAGATTTAGGAGCCATACTTAGGGCAGACTGGCTAAACAAATATTTTGTTGTTACTGAAGAACCGATTCACTTTTCGTTTGACATTAAATATTGTCTAAAACTTTTACCCTCTTTAAAAATTGCAAAAGAAGGAGTTTTCGGACTGTTGTAATTCCCACAAGATAGGGATTGTTGCTCTGGACTCTACCAGGATAGATCTCCAGACCACTCAAAGTGGCAAACACAGGAACCCAACTCTGACGCTGCATGATCCTATCAGTTGGATACAATTTATTTGTAATGGATAATCTGTATCCACTCATTTTTAATGCTTCACGACAAAAGTCTCTCACAAACAGAAGAACAGAAGATGTGACCTGGATCAGCAGATAGTTCACATTTTACTTAAATCCTATGGTCAGTGCCTTACCTAGCAGAACTACTTCTGTGGTTCTCTTTCTTCACTTACTTTGTACTTTGCTTTTTTTCTTCCTGATTGAAACCCTCAGAAGATCAGACCCGTGTAAATCCTCTTCAAAGCGTTTAGCCTTCACATCTTCAAACCATTCTCCTGTGACAAACTTTTTCTTCTTTTCGTCGTTTAGAGAGGCTTGCAATCGTCTGAAGGAACGGAAATAAAGTCAAAATGCAAAATTAATCACAATTCTCGCAGAAGACACTCAGAGACTAATTCATTGTTGGTAAGAACATCAATTTATTAGCTGCAATATTATATAGTGTGGTGGGAAAAATCCCACCAGTGGATTCTACTTTTCATTGAATACTTCCTTTAAAAATTGTAGAAATATGAAAAATTCCCATTACAACCCAGCACTAATATATGTCCCTTAGAGATACATTCAAACAGTTTTGAGGTTGACTAAATCTGCCTGTTTTCCTCTGCTAAGCCTCTGATGATCTGTCGGCCATCTAATCTGTCTGTCCATCTATCCACCCATCCATTCATCCATGCTTACCCACAACCTCAATCACCCTGCTTACTGCACTCATCCATCCATCAATCCATATTGCTTTCTCCTTTGCTTTATTTATCCCCTTATTACTTATACCCTCTTTCTCATATACATGTGGGATATGGTTATGCATGTTTTGGTAAAGATTGGTAAATAAGAAAGTAAAAATGTGACAACCATCAAAACAAAGAGCCTCACCAAGTTTAATATTGTGCATACAACTTTTGTTAAATGTAAAATTCACTTCAGATATTTTTAAAATGTTAAGGACAGATTCAAAAATCCATATGTAGATTCCATTTAGGTAGGCAAATAGCTTAATTTACTAGAGCAAATTGACTTTTGCATTTCCCAAAATGTGAATTTACGCTCATAAATCTATTTACTCAAAAGAAAATGACCATAGCATGTGTGAACATTATATGGGAGTAACTTTGAGCTCTGGGGCAGGGGGTTGGAGGTCCTGGGTGAGAATATCATGGAAGTTTAGTGTAAACCTCCAACACTGTGACCTAGCATGTATTCAGAACTGTGGGTGGAATAGGGTGCGCTATCAATGAGAATGTTGAATTGTATAAGCTTGGATGCTCGAGGGAGATGTGTGGCCTGCGATATACAGTCTCTGAGCCAAAGACATGACACCCCCGCCCAGGTGAAGGCTTTGCCGCTGTAAGGCAAATGGAAGCGTGGCTGGATCTATGGCATGGCACCATTTGGAAAAGTTGATTAGAGTAGGGATTCTTGAATGTGGACAGTATGGATGTGAAACTGGTGTGGAACCAAGCAGAAGGTGTCCTAAATTGGAGAACCCACTCACTGGTGAAGGCTGGACACATGACTCCACAGCTGACCAACTCGGTGAAGGCTCAAGGAGCTGTGGATGTGATTTAATGGTTTCCTTAAACAGAGGAGCCTAGCACAAGTCTACCACAGCCCTGTCTCTTGTTTTGGTTCTCACCACCTCTCCTCAATGGAGCATGATTTTACCATCATTAATGGAATGCACTGCTCTGCACTAAGACTGCAGACCCCTCAGAGGCAGGAGACCTTGTTGAAACCATGTTGTAAGAAGGTTAGTGCTAGGTCAATAGCAAAGAATGACTAAAATCAAAAAATATAAAATAAGGAATAGAGAAGCAAGGTCAAGCATCACCAACTGCACTTTAGATGTTTTCAAATGGTCATTCTTGAGGTCCGGGACAATATAGATCACTTGTGTCCTCCTACCCCTCTTTTAGGTATTCAGTGCTAAAGGACAGCTCCTAAACAACTTACAGAGAGGAAGTCTGATGAAAACATCACAAAAGAGGTAGAAGTGATGAGATTTAGAGTGGAAAGAAGGGGCAATAACAGATCCATTCAACAGAGAGAGTCTCTCCGAAGGAGAATCCCTTTGTGTGGCTCCTACTCAAACCATCGACTTCCAGAAAGATGAACAGTCGATGTGAATCCATCAATCTTTAAATTCCTTAGACATCCAATCACAGTTACAACTTAATGGAGTTAAAAGTGAGCTTTTCATAATGGCTATATCAGCTTGAAGCAATGACTACCAAAAAGGTGCAAGTGCACCAAAATCCTGGAAGAAGGGTGGACATTGATGTTATTGAGAGAATGGAGGATCCATTCTGTATACATTGTTTGAAAATCACAGATATGGACTATCCAGGGGGTGTGGGCAAATAAGTGAAGAACTTGAACAGATATTCTGAAGGGAATGGTAGAAGATAAATTCAAGCACCTAGTTCAAGGGCTGCATGAAAAGAAGAGGAGTCAATGTACTATCCTCATTTGTGATAATATAGCATTTGGGGGGATGAAACAAAACTTTCAAACACTATAAAAACAAACACACAGAGTTACTGAGAAATAAAAACTCTGAACACACTGTGCAGAACCTGAGGACTGCCACAATCGTTTTGAATATTTATATTTTACACATAATTCACAAAAGTGTTTTCCGTTTTTTCATTCAGTAATTTTATGCTCACCTTATGGTTCACATTTCATAACTTTTGCAGAAAAGGCAATAATTGACTACTTAAAAACATAAAACATGAAATATCCTGAATGGGCTGTATGTCGGAATACTTGCTACAGAAATATTGTAGTATAGGATTATCGCAGGGAAAATATTGATAACAAAAATATTGTAAAGGTAATTATATCTTGGTAGGTATGGGTCTATATAGTTTGAATATCTATATATTGCCCAGGTATATATATATGTGGATTTAAGGATAGTGAATGTATTCTTACCTATATATACTTAAATTGTGTTATACAGTGGTTGACAATATTTTTGGTACAATATTTATGTAACACACGATTTAAATGTTGATTTTCTCGTACCATACCAACAAGCCTTTATGCTAGTTAGGGTATTTCTACATTACAAAAAAAGTAGACATAACACATAAACGAAATTGGAAAAATAGACCAGCTCATTACATCTTCGCCATCAACAAAAGTAATAGCTGGAGTATATTACCCCCTACATAAGTGTCACGATAGATGTCTTTCAATATTCTTCCTGCTTAATCGTTTTTACAGTCATCTTTATATAACGTCTGTTAGCTTCCCGTGAGACAAACAAGAAAGCAGTGATGTTATGTGTGTTTGTAAAGCACACTTTCACCAGTGAGGGTATCCTGACACTGTAGGTAGGATAACTCAACTGCTGCACCCTGTGACCCTATGACCAAATGTGGTAAACGACTTGCTAACACCAGTCATGTCGCATGTAAGCACAAATGGCACCAGTGTTGCTATAACACTGCTTTTCAGTAGCCTTACCTCAATCAATCAATCAGGTGTTTTAAAACACACTACTCACCAATAGGGTCTCAAGGCGCTGAGGGGGTGTGTCCTCAGGGATCAGCTGAAAAGCAAGGTCTTGAGGTCCTTCCTGAACTGAGGCAGCGATGGCGACTGCCTGAGATGAAGAGGTAAGGTGTTCCAACCTTTTGTTGCCAGGTATGTGATAGAACTTCCTCCAGCCAAGGACTTCTTTATGCGGAGTACATTGGCAATTGGAGAGGTCTGGAAGGGGAGTACCAGGTGATGCGGTGGTTGAGGTAGCTGGGTCCGCTGTCATGGAGGGCTCTGTAGGCGTGCACTCTCGACTGTGAGCCAGTGGAGGTTTTTCAGGTGTCCTGTGATGTGCTCTTGACAGGGAATGTTTAGGACAAGTCTAGCGGCAGCGTTCTAAATGTGTTGCAGCTTGCTCGGGTTCTTCTTGTCAGTTCCGGCATAGAAGGCGTTGCCGTAGTCAAGTCTGCTCGTGTTTAGTGTGTGTGTCACGTTTTTTCGGCAGTCGGTTGGTATCCATCTGAAAATCTTCCATAGGAGTCGGAGGGTGTGGAAACAGGTCGCGACGATGGAGTTGACCTGTCTGGTCAAGGTGAGCACTGAGTCGAGGATGACGCCGAGGTTTCGTGCGTGGTCTGTGGGGATTTAGGGCCTGCCGAGTGTGGAGGCCCACCAGGAGTCGTCCCAGGCTGAGGAGGAAGGTCCCATGATGAGGAACTATGCATCAGTATGACAGGAACCATGAGCACTATTACCCAGCACCCATTTTCTTGTACATTCAGTTGTTAGCAGCAAGTAAAAAATTCAATACCCTATCCATGAAAGTCACCTTTCTTACTTGGTGATGCTATCTTGCCCTTCGTTCAGAGCTTCATGCTACATGCCAATATCAGTCGTAATATCTCAATGTAGCACAAAAGTTCCTAGAATTGGGATGTGTTGTATTCAGTGTCATCCTGAGGATTTTTGGGATCACAAGCAAAATATATTTTGAGAGCCCCTGTATGGAACAACTTTAACTTTTATTCCCTATTTCTTGCTCATTCAAGGATGAATTATGCCTAACAATACAAAATATTATTCATCATTAACAAGGGCACAATAAAGCCTGGACTGACAGACTTGCTCCTTATAGTTTAACAAAATGGTGACACCGTAGTGGCAACAAGTCCATGATCTGACATTCTTACTCCACATTCACCATTAGTCTATGTGGAATTTGACTTTGGTGATGCTACAAAATCACCTTTAGGCTGCCCCGAAACCTCTTGAAAATTCCCATTCCCCTCATTAATATTGTTCCAAACAGGGATGTTGGTGTCAACCTGGCTGCATCGTGGTTCTTCCAGAATATTTCCATTTTTTGCTTTCCTCAGGCCAATATTTACTTAATGATGCCTTCCATAAAGAAATATCAGCAGTGTGTTCCACATTCCTTTTGTTTCACTGACACTTTTATGTGCCAAAGCTAAGTTATAAAATGCACAATAACACTGAATGTTTGATTCATTTTGCAGAAAGAAAGGTGGCAAAAAGCAAAATGCCATTTTGCCCATGTTTGTTTACTACAGGCATGTAATTATTGATCCATGATGGAAGCATCAACGGGAGATTTTCAGGGTATTCACAAGAAATAATTTTCATGCAATGATGTTAAGTTGACTTAGGGCCAGATATATCATAGGGTTTTACCCATTCTATGTCTATGGGAAAATGTGTTCGTACATATGGCCCTTAATTGGCTCCTTATCTTCCTACTCACCCATCCCTTTCTCAGATGAGGATGGTGCACTTGTCAGACAGTCCTCTACTTGCTTAGATACCAAATGGCTTAACTCCTCTTGCTGAGACACCCTCATTCAAATGCTTCTCTTGCTCGGCGCACCAGTCCACCTCCCGACGCCCTTGCGCCACTGTGGGAGGCTCCGGTGTTTTCGAGCGGGATGCTATGTCTCGTTTTGCCACCACAGTGGCTGTACCAAGCAGGATTCAGTTCGCCCCGGTGCCTTCCACCCCTTTAAGCACTCCCAGTATCAACACCAGTGGCGAGAGGTCCACCATCCAGCCCAACACCTCTGAAAGTTCTGCGGCCACTGACACCCAGTACTGCTGTATGACCAGACCATGTGGTAGATGTCTGTGAGCTGAGAAGAACAATGGAAGCACCCAAGACGTGTTATCAGACCTGCCCTAAAGAGATGGTCTTAAGTAGGGTATGCACAGTGAAGATAGTAGCTGTGTACCAGTCTCACTCTGAAGGATATCACATTGATTCTGACGGCCATCACTGCGTCTGTCCAATCATCATCTTCAAGACTATCCCTTCCAACGAGTTCTGAGCTGACTCATGGTGTCAGAAGAGTTAATGAAAAGCGTATTGTAGATCTGGGAGACCACTCCCTTCTCAAGGGCCCCCATCATGGTCCCAAGTGACCAAAGCATTCCAAGCCACCACCTTCCTCAGCCACCTGCTCTACCACAATGGAGTCGGTTGTTCTGTTGGTGAATATAGTTTTCTATTCAGTGTGTCGAAGTGTCGCCCTCCAGCCGAAGAAGACCATCTAGGTCACCCACGGAATGGCAGTGGAGACGGTGTCACCATCATGTATGGCCATTTGACCCCAGAACCCAGCGAAGCAAGTTTGACTCTATATAGGTGGGGTCCCTGAGGCAATTGAGGTGTGTAGATGGGTGTGAAGGCCTTTATACAGCCACCTAATTAAATGTCTGCCGGTGTCCATTATGTGCATTGCCTTAACAAACAAGTGTGTTGTGAGGTCAGCACCTATTGGTGCCTAGTGTGTCCAGAAGTAACATAATATATGGCATGTGTGAAGAAATGAGCTCTGGGTAGATCGTGGGTTTGCATGAAGTTCTGATGAGACTGTAGTAGGCCATCCTCAAAGAGATCATCGATCACGGTCACCAGTATCTCTTCCCATGGCGCCAGCAGCGTGGACGTTAGTATACCCATGGGTGTAGGCAGGCCACATAGGGGGATATTTGGGGCATAGGGTGGTGTATTGTGTGTATAGTTGGGCGCTTGTTTCCAATACAATATGGCATTATGTCAATTAAAATAATACCACAGCACTCAGAGTCAGTCCACAATTATTGTAAGTCCTCAAAATTAAAGGTTCACGGAGAACAGGTCAGATTCAATTATTTTACTGACATGTAGAAGTGTCAGTTCTTCACAGGGCATACGTTATAATATTGACAGGCAACATGTGTTTTGTCACCCTTGTGACTTTTTCAAGGCTAATGGTGGCAGAAGTGTTCACAATTGTAGTAGTGCTGTTGCGAAGATATCCAGAAGAATTCAGAAAACAAACTGCGATTACACTCTTGAAGTAACTCAAAGAAACTCCAAAAGCTTCTTCGTTAGAATCAGTCACAGAAAGAAAAAATGTCAAAGCCTGTCATATAAATGAGTGTCAAAATGTATTTGTACCCTTATTTCATAAATCACCTTCAAGGACTTACTCCTGCAGCTGGGTTTTTTGCTCAGCTAAATTAAACGTAGGTATCCAAACTTAGGTAGCAGGATCGGACCTTTAACTCTGAGTCTGGTTTACCGCCATTGCAGAAGGGGGATTTAATAATGCATACATAGAAATATCCGGATTCCGATATTTTAAAACTGACCCAGCTATTTCTTAACTCAATAACGAAGCGTTAAAATACATTCCTGAGATGCGGATTATTAAAAATGATTTAGCGCGTCTCCCGGGTACATTGTGGTGCTGGTTCTGCATGGCTGGGGATCCGCCCAGTTGTACATGGTTAATTTGCGTTGATCTAATCAGCTTAGCAAACCCCTGCAGTAAGGAAGCAAACAATGGCCGTTGTTTTTATTGGGCTATATTTTTTTACTGTGAGGAAACCAACCTTCCAAAGTACAGTAACTGGCGCCCACAGAGGGCCATCCCGCAGTGTCTTCAAGCATAATATGTGATTTACAGACTTGGGAAAGTGAGGGATGTGCCACCAGAAGTATCCTGTGTGCCTGGAGCAGTGGTTCTGTAGGAGAATATATTTTTGACCAAATTACAGATACCTGTTCCCCATATTTTAGGAAGAATCAGGTCTTGGATGTCTACCCAGTGGTTCCCAACCTGTGGTCCTAGGACCACTGAGGGTCTGCGAAGCTCCTCTAGGGGTTCGCGACTGCTTAGAAAATTAAATAATATTAACAGGTTAGGTCACCAGCTTTCAGTAATAACTCAGTGGGGGGGTCCTCGGATTCCACTAATGATTGTGTGGGGGTCCCCGGGTTTCAGTAATGATAAAGTAGGGGTCCACAGAAGTTAAAAGGGTGGGAACCACACTGGTCTACAGAATGCTGTCCCTCAGCTATCACTTTACTGACACACATGGAGAAAGTTGATCAAAACCCTCAAAACGTAATCAGTAGCTTTATGGAATAGATGAGCCTCCATTACTGAGCCCTGTTGTCCTCAATGGATTCCAAACCCCCGCTTCAGAGCGGGTAGTACCTTCAGCAGTGGAGGCTGGCAACCCTTGAGAGTGGGCACCAAATGATGCATCTTATAACACATTTTGATAAAGAATTTCGTCAATTTACTAGAGATTTTAAAGGCAGTTCCGAAGAGGCACGCTTGAAATGTGCACATTCTTCCGAGTAAGCTTCCCTGTTTTTGGGTGCAGCTGTATACATATATTCGAGTTTGTACAACAGCCATGTTTAAACACATAGAAGATTTTACACAAAATCTAAATTATGTACTGCCACCTTACCTCTCCAGAATCTGAAAAAATGAAGAAATGAAGGCCCGTATTTTTCACTAAGAAAGGTGCATACTTAAGTTTAGCAGCATATTCACAAAAGTGGTATCTATTACAGGATGTACCGTCGCACTAGAAAAAGAGTCAGCGGTGTTTACCACTTGAGTTATGGGTCTTGGTGCTGGTCAGAATAATAAAATAAAAAAACTTTTCCCTAAAACACAATATCCATCCAGCCGGATATGTTTTGCCAACACAACGACATAATAGTTTAAGGGGCTGGCCCATGGGCCGGGACAGGGACGGAGGGGCAGTGCACACCACTCCCCCTTCATTGCGGATGTATGTTTGGAGGGCCGCCTCAGGCCGGCCAAACACACATGCGCACAAGCTCTCTCTAACCTGGCGCTGCATTGCTGGAATGGAGAGAGCAGGCACAGGCTCCCACTTTGGCATGAAGCGCCCTGGCTGAGCACTCCATCCAATCCTACCGCTGCTTCATGCTGCCAGCAGCATGAAAGCAGCGTTAGGATTGGATGCAGGGCAGGCTGGGAGCCTGTGCCTGCAGTGACGACAGCAGAGCGGCTCCGTGCGGCAGAGCGAGACAGGTACGTTTTTAAATGTATTCTTGTGTTTTTTTTATTTTTTCGCAACCCCAAACCCCCCACCACGCCACACGTTGTGCTGCCCCACCCCTTTTCCCTACCCTGAGCCGGCACTGCTGGGCAGTAGAAAGCTACATTAGCATTACCTGGAGAGTGTTAAAAGAAATGCTCATGCCGGCCCTGATCTCTTCGTCTTCTGGCACTGTATCCATCCTCTCTCCTCCCTCTCTTCTCCCTCTGTGATCACTTTCTCTCTTCCATTCCCTCCCCCATCTCTGTCGCTCTCTCTCTCTTCCTCTTCAAGCCCTTATGTCTGCTGCAATTAACCCCAGGGAGCTGGGGAAAGTGACAGAGGTACCAGGACCGGTCCTAGGCTTTCAAAGCCGCCTCCAAGGGCTACAACCCACCGGGGACATGGCAAGTGGAATCAAAGCCTTTTCCGGCCCTGCTGATATCCAAGTACAAAGGAAGAGCAACCTGCATCAAGAGCCAGAAAACATGGTCAAACAGCACGTCACTTCCAAATAAAGCTGCAGACTAATTGGCCACATTGTAGTTGCTCCCACCCCTTCGTTCCTGAAATTGTCAGTGCTTGCAGGGCCAGTAGGATTTGTTTTCATCAAGTGCAGCCATTCCCACCAATTCCGACACCCCTGTCACGCTCTTTACTACAGTAAAAGTCTTGAAAGGGATGTCCAGATTATCTGGGTGAGGTAAGGTGACACTCCATCAAAGACTAGGGGGCTGCGTTCTCAGTCGCCCTGGCCCGCTGACATTGCACACATTCCGAGGACTCTGTGCATATTGGGCTGACCATGCCAAGGGCAAGGCCAGTCTGACAAAGGCACTTTACATCATTGCAGCATGCATCCTTGGGTTGCTCATGGGCAGGCAGAGTGCACCGTGCATTGAGAGCCACACCTCCTTCTCAACAACTGGTCTGAGACAAGCTGCAGGGAAACGGCCCAGCTCGGGCACAGAACATAAGGAACTGCCTCATAGCAGCCTTGCAAAACAGTAAGTAAAGCGGGACTAAGGCAAGGCTAAAAAAACATAACATTTCTTTCGGGAGAGAGTGATTTTGAAACTAAAACATATATTTTTTTTTATAACACATACTGTTTTTGTTCCAGACATATCAATGACCACATCAGTGAAGTGCCTGAAGTCCAACGTTCCGCATCAATATCTGATAATCACCACAGGACCGGACCCCTGTTATAATCGACATGTCATGCTCCCCCCCATATCCCTCCCGGTTGTCCCTCCGTACCCTCTGCTTCCTGTCCCCCTCATCCATGCGTCTGACCATCATTAGTTCCCGTTTTGCCATCCAGGGTTCGGGATTGCGTACTTCTCGTATCTAAAAGGATGCCTCTGTATTGGCACCAGTCTGCCCATCTTAGACCATGCTTCTGTGGGCAACCCCTTGCCGCATAAATGGAACCTCCAGACTCATGCAATGATCCAAGCCTCTCTTTCAGCCCTCTAGAAGTGAGGGGTCAACACTCTTCCATTCTTTGGCTACGTCTCGCTTAGCAACCACTAGCCCCGCCTAGAACACTTCTGCTTGTTGCATCTATAGACCAGGTCAACAGACACATTTAGTTGAGCTAATCTGGGGTCCTTTGGTATTCTTCAGCCCTATACCCGCCCCATGCATGCGAGCACTCCTTCCTTCCAGAGGGGCACCAGTCGCAAGGTAACTTTAATTAATGTTTCCAACACATGCACATCTCGCCTTTCTTCTAGAATACTCGACTCAGACAGCTATCAACCTCCTTATGTGTACCCAAAGCAACAAACAAAGGAGATTCATTTGACAACCAAGGCATCAGTGGGAGCTTTCGCTTAAAACTATGGGAACTAGTATTTGTAATTTGACAAACGTTAACAGATGCACAGTGGACATTATTAGTTGTGCAGTTTATGCATTTCTATTGGTGAATTATGTTCACAGAAAGTTTCTGCCTTGACCGGATCAAGGTATTTTGGGCCTTAGATGAGATAAATGTTTTCAGTCCTTTCCTTTTTGGTATCTATGTAGATATGCTACTCATATGTGCTCATGAGTGGAGCCACCCCAGTGGGGGGCACCAATAGTGCAAACCATGAATCCAATGCATAGAAAGCGCCCAAATTTCTGTCCAGTAAATTATAGTGCATTTGCTATAAAAAGTGCTTTGTTTACTTGCAATATATGGTCAATCACCATAGGTCTGCATTTTTGAATGAAAAAGAGCCAGGACGGAGGAGTACTGTTCTGTTTTTATTACTCAATTATTTTGTGTGTGATGTCATAGAGGGATCCATGCTTCTCCTATACTATGTGATGTTTATGTACTTCCACCTCTTTGCGTGATAACATTATCAGGTTGGTTTCTCCTTGATGATAACCTTGACCTGTTTCCTGCTCGTTTCAAATGTCTGAGAAACACTCAAGCATTGATGAAAGCAAGGCACCTTCAGCTCCGTGGCAGTAACACTGGGTCACTGTTGTGGGGACGAAAAGATTCTTCTATGGAGGAGGCTGCAGTATCACCTTCTGTTATTCACTGGGACATCCCATGTCATTGAAATTAAAGATTAAAAATAAGGAGATGGGGTTATTCTGGGTCTTTCTGGAGGACCTCACCCCTACTTAGAGATCCAGGCCTGCCTGCAGTTATCTCTGAGCAGTACTGCAGGTTTGCTGAGCAGGTGTCATGTTTAAAGCTCAGCAAAACGTATTTCAAGAACTAACCCCAAAAGTGGAAGGTTGTTTTCACTGAAGAAAAAACAAAAAATGGGCCAGATTAATGCACATGGGGGTATTATCCTTTTTCCCTGCCCATGTCTGCCATACCTTGGATGTTGGACATGAAAATGAGTGATGGGGATCCCACCCTCAATAGGGTGGAATAAATGTCACTGTGACATGGAACCTCTGTAGAGCATGGGCCACCAGGTCAGAAGTTTAGAAAAGCAGGAAGGGGAAGACCCCCAGGGACTATGAAACCTGAAAATGTCCTAATACCTAAATGAGACAGTATTACCTTAAATGTGGGTTATACCCGTAAACCCACAGTTGCAAAAAACAGGCAGATTACAATGTTGCAAAAAATTCTCAATGCGATAAATCTCTGATTTTTTAATAAAGTGAATAGGATCTGGATTTGATAAGTATTATAATAATTTTCTTTATTGAAAGCAAAGTTATGAGTCAGTTTCAAAATATCCAGACGGGCCCACTGGATAGTGAGGACCCCTTGTTTCGGTCAAGTTGGTAATGCACAATAGCTTTTCTCCGTAGTGAATCAGCAAGTCAGTCGACTGACTTGGATCATGCTGCCTGATGGGCAGAGGAACCACTTTGAACCTCAATGACTCCATAACTTAATTGTTTGCCCGTTCAAGATGTAGCCATATTGCTCATTCTCTATGAAACAAAGGTATAACTTTGCTTCACATGCTACCACACTTGTTCACACTAGAATAAGTCC
Source organism: Pleurodeles waltl (assembly GCF_031143425.1). NCBI lineage: Eukaryota > Metazoa > Chordata > Amphibia > Caudata > Salamandridae > Pleurodeles > Pleurodeles waltl. The sequence goes on along the minus strand of NC_090438.1, from coordinate 131,422,170 downwards.
AGCAGACATATTGGTTCTGCAGAACATACCTTTTCTACAACTGACAACAATAGGAGGAAAACAGTTCCGTTTTCTATTAGCCTTGAAAAAGCCCCAGGCATGCGCACCAAACGGGTTAGCTGGCTCAATTTCTGAAAATACTCTGCATCAAAAAATATAAATAAAAATGTTACATTATTATAATTGCAATACAGCTCAAGATCCTACTCGCTTTATTAAAATATCTGAGATTCATCTCATTAAGAATTTTTTTGCAACATTGTAAAATCTACCCTATTTACTTCAAACAAGTCAGAAGTTTAGACTGGTGGCACCATTAAAGGCTCTGCTGATGTAAACACAGCAGGTCGCTTGACTTTAAATGGAGTGGGCAACCACGAGCTTGGCAGGGCGGGAGCCCCACTGAATTAGGTCCATACTCTTGTTCCTCCAAACCCTAAACCAGACCTTTAGTGTGTTAAAGAAATGTCCTTAAATGACTTTGTGCAGAAAACGTTGAAGGATTTTTTCTCTATATATCATTTTTTTCTGAGGGATTGGATCTTGATTTTAGGGGCTGTCGCCTATTCGAGACAGAAGAATTGCATGTAGGTCTCCTGACAAAGCAAATGAACTGATTGTTGACAACCCAGAGGAATCATAAAATGAGAAAATGTGGTCTTCTAGCTAAGTGCAAGCTTTTGAATGTGATGACTTGGGTTCAAGTCCAAGCCTTGGCACTTCAATGATATTGTGTCATTCTGGGCAAACCACTTCAACTCTGTGTAATTGGAAAATAAATGTGTGGAATGCAGGGGCAGTCCCTCCACGAGGGCAGAGGAGCATCGCCCCGCTAAGAAAAATTACTCCAGGACAAAAAAAAAAACCGGTAATAAACTTTGTTTATTAATATTTTATTTTTCAGTGCCCCATCCTGAACCAAGTGTAAGGACGGGGCGGAGCAATTGCTGCTGAGTGGCAGCAGGGAGCTGCGCACTTGTTTAAAGTGTGCATGTCCCTTTGGCTGTCTGTCTTGCGATGGCTAGCCTGGCATGCGCACTTTAAACTTCTCTAACCCAGCTGCCTTAAGACATTTTCCCTTAAACGTATGGGAACTAGCATTTGTAATTAGCTAAACATTAATAGATGTACATTATTAGTTGTGCAGTTTATACATTTCTATTAGTGACTTATGTTCACATCAAGTTTCTGCATGGAGGTCTCCTGACAAAGCAATTGAATTGATTGTTGACAGCCCAGAAGAGTCCTGAAACGAGGAGATGTGGTCTAGTAGCTAAGTGCAAACTATTGAATGTGATGACTTGGGCTCCAATCCAAGCCTTGCCACTTTACAGATCATTGGCTCATTCTGGGCAAACCACTTTATCACTGTGTGCCCAGAAAATAAAAGTGTGGAATGTAATTGTATATTCAAAGATATAAATCCTTGCTTGATGTACACAATTATCTATCCTACAATGCACAACACTCCCCTACATCCCAGCTGTTTTCACTCTATATACATGCCTAGACAAACATATGTTAAGCTGGTCAGCAGTGTTAGAAGGAAAGTGTTTGTGCCAGGCCTTGCACTGTCATCTAATAATGATCAGGGCTATATTTTAAAATGTCCACCCTAACAGTGAACTGCGATAGAGGTATGTCCTGAATATCTGTATATACCTCTACAGTGATTTGAAGTGCCAATCGTCCCTTTGATATTTGTGATCAGAAGGGCTAAGAATCATGTTTGTTCCAAAGATTAACCTATCCCTATGGAACCTAGGGATCCAGGTTATTTTAGGCCCTGGTCTCCAGGAGGCATGGTCTCCTTGGGTGTGATCCTCACAGATATCTGAGGAGGAGACCGCAGAAAGCTCCTATTCCAGTCCACATGCAAATGGTGCTGGGTTGCCAGGAGGAATGTACCTTGTGGCTCGTGCTTCTTTGCAAGTTACCTGGCAATAACACCATTTTGTCGGCTAAGAAGGAGTGGGTATAAATGTGTAAGGTGACTAGACCTTTAAATATACATTCGAGGCATGCTACTGGTTGGGGCCACACTTTTGCATCAGCAAACAGACACAAATATGATGGACGGAATGCAGAACCAATCCAACATTCACCCTCAGTCACAGATCTGGGTTTAATCCATCAATTATTTTGCTCACCATGCCACCCCAGTTTGGACCCAGCCAAATACAATCAGTCTTGACCCTGTTCCCCGGGGGAACAGTCCAGCCTGGACTGCCAGGCCAGGTTTTCCCTGGACCAGAAACAAGCATCCGAGGACTGGTTTCAAGCATTCTAGGACTGGTTTCAAGCTACCCTTCATCAGGCTAGCTTGAATCCAATGGCACAGTTAGCCCGGGACCCACGTCTTGGCATACCCGGCGTACTTATGGCAACAAAAGCAAACAAACACAAATGATGGACGGAATGCGGAACTAATCAAACATTGACTGCCAGTCACAGATCTGGGTTTAATCCATCAATTATTTTGCTCATCATGCCAACCCAGTTTAGACCCAGCCTTATGCAAATCAGTCTTGACCCTGTTCCCCATGGGAACAGTCCAGCCCGAACTGCCAGGCCAGGTTTTCCCTGGACCAGAAACAAGCATCCTAGGACTGGTTTCAGGGTATCACCCTTCATCAGCCAGGTTAGCTTGAATCCAATGGCACAGTGAGCCCTGGACCCACGTCTGGGCATACCCGGCGCACTTATGGCGACAAAAGCAAACAAACACAAATGATGGACGGAATGCGGAACCATTCAAACATTCACCCCCAGTCACAGATCTGGGTTTAATCCATCAATTCTCATGAGGAACAGGGTCATGACTGATTTGCATATGGCTGGGTCCAAACTGGAGTGGCGTGGTGAGCAAAAAAACAATGGATTAAACCCAGATCTTTGTGACTGGGGGTGAATGTTTGTATTGTTCAGCATTCCATCCATCATCTGTTCTTTTTGCATTTGTCGCCCCAAGTGGGAAGGGTATGCCCAGTCATGGGTCCCCTGCTCACTGTGCCACTGGATTCAAGCTAGGCTAGCTGATGAAGGGTGATATCCTGAAACTGGTCCTAGGATGCTTGTTTCGAGGACCTGGCTTGGCAGTTTGGGCTGGACTTGTTCCCATGAGGAACAGGATCAAGACTGATTTGCATATGGCTGGGTCCAAATTGGGGTGGCGTGGTGCACAAAAAAACAATGGATTAAACCCAGATCTTTGTGACTGTGGGTGCATTTTTGCATTGTTCAGCATTCCGTTCATCATCTGTTCTTTTTGCATTTGTCGCCCCAAGTGGAAAGGGTATTCCCAGACATGAGTCCCGTGCTCACTGCGCCACTGGATTCAAGCTAGTCTAGCTGAAGAAGGATGATACCCTGAAACCGGTCTTAGGATGCTTGTTTCCTTTCCAGGGAGGACCTGGCTGGGCAGTTCAGGGTAGACTGTTCTCATGAGGAACAGGGTCAAGACTGATAAGCATATGGCTGGGTACAAACTGGGGTGGCGAGGTGAGCAAAAAAACTATTGATTAAACCCAGATCTTTGTGACTGTGGGTGAATGTTTGCATTGTTCAGCATTCCGACCATCATCTGTTCTATTTGCATTTGTTGCCCCACGTGGGAAGGGTATGCTCAGACGTGGGTCCCGTGCTTCTTGCACCACTGGATTCAAGCTAGCCTAGGTGATAAAGGATGATACCCTGAAACCGGTCCTAGGATGCTTGTTTCCGGTCCAGGGAGGACCTGGCTTGGCAGTTCGGGTTGGACTCTTCCCAAGAGGAGCAGGGTCAAGATTGATTTGCATATGGCTGGGTCTAAACTGGGGTGGTGAGCAAAAAAATGATGAATTAAACCCAGATCTTTGTGGCTGGGGGTGAATGTTTGCATTGTTCAGCATTCCGTCCATCATCTGCTCTTTTTACACTCTTGCATGAGGCCTCCTGAATGCCCCACCATGTCAATATATGTGTTGTCCCATATCCCATGTCAATGGGAGTGTTCTTTTCCTTATCAATTAATGCTCAGAAAGTACATAATAACCACCAAGATATCCAAATTAATTTTCTTGTTAGTGGCATACATTCACTTTGAGCTTTACTGCAAGGTAGAATTAGGAAAATCACATAGCATTTGTATTATCAAATCTTTACATCCAAGCCACACTGATGCGTTGACGTATTGTTCTAAAAGCAGAGATGGGTGGATACAACTGTAATTGTCGTTCCCATAGTGTATCTCAGGTGACCTCAGCCATCCTTCCTCTCTATAAAATTCTTTATAACTCATTTTGTTAGTTAATTCGCATGACGGAGAACTCCTGTAAAAATGTGTAGATTTCCCATTAAGGGTATAGATGGTTACAAAGGAACTGGTGACCTGCACCATGCATCCTCATTGACCCATGCAATTGTTTTTCTACATTATGTTTGCTGTTGTGAACCTAATTCAATAAACTGTGCAGTGATAATATGACCAGTATTGTTATCTGTTTAGCTTTCCTCAGCTAGCTTTTACTTGTTGTGCTTGACATTCTAGGAAAAGCAGCATTGCACAAAAGACACATGGACATACCACATTCTATTGCTTAAAATATGGTATTTGTTTTCTATTTTTTCATACATGCCAAATATCATACCTGATTCGGTCACTGTCTTTTTTCTTCAGTTCTTCATCCCTCTGCAGTACATGCATGAGCTTCTCATACTCTTCCTCCGTCAGAAAGCTGAGATCCAACATCTTCTCTCTGCTGTTCCTCTTCATTCGCCCAAATCAAGATGTCTTCAGGCCTTGTTGGGCAACAGCATTGTAGCCTGTGGCTGTTGGGCTCTTAAAACTTCTATGCCAGTTCTACAACATGCCCTCTGTGATCAACACCAATTTTAAGGACATGCTGTTGGTCCAAGTGCTACTTGAGGTCGATTAATTTCTCTTTCACATGGTCATCTAGGCAAATTTTCCTTTATGACATAGAAGGCTTGCCAGATAGTCCTTCTTTTCTATTTCGGCCATGCAGCGCTATTGTGTTCTTCTGACAAGGTGGAACACGCACACTCCTGATTCACTTTGTCACTCAGCGATTGATTATCGATACCCGCAGATGGCCACATCACCGAGAGGACCTTCTTGCATGACCTTTCCCTCCATCAACGAAGAAAATCCAGGAGCTTTCAGCCCCAGCTGCAAGAAAGGGAAAAACACAATTAGGACGTCTTAGCGAAAAAACGTGGCATATGGTGACTAGATGTGTACACCTGGGCGGGTATTTGCTCTAGAGAGGAACTTGCCAAGTGAGCTGTCCTGTTTATTCCCAAGTCTCTGGCACCTTCAGTGCCTTTATGCAAATGTCATAACAGACTATTTCGGGCTGCTTTATCAGAGAAAGCTAACAGCTGGCGACCAAGACACCTACTAACATCTTATTGGTTCACTCAATCTCTAATGCTACAATGGTGTCACCTTGCTAAATGCAAAGGCAGTGGGGTTGTTCAGGTAAAATAATACCATTTCTTAACAAAACATAATTTCGGGTGACCAGTAAAACTGAAGCATGCACGGTAGCTAGGACTGCAAACTATGTGTATGGTGTCGTGCAAATATACACAGTTCTTTGAGGAAACCTACTGAAGGGTGGGGCTGGTGAAAGGCTAAAGCAGGCGGGTCCCTCCCCACGCCACTTCCTAATACAGGTCTCTTCCCAGCACGTTATTGGGTAATGAAGTGTTCCGCGTGGGCGTTGGCGCGCGGTTACCCGCTTGACATATGGCGGAAGGGAATTGATGTCACAGACGTTGGAACTGCACCTGTCAGCCCTTCCCTATAATGGGTGTGCTCACACTCCAGGGTTTCATTTGAAAACACACATCCACGCGGGATCTGTGAAAGCTCTGATCTGTCAAACACAAAGCCTGCCTCCTACCTCGTACCTAATGCATATACCCTTAGGCTGTCCATTACATTTAATAATACGTCCACATTTTTGACAAGCCTTTAATTAGTACGTTGATGTTGTTTCAACATATGTCGCAAGTCAGTTCGCTTTGGTGCAAAGGTTAGATGCTTGATTTCCATTAAAAAAACAAACACCTGCAGAGAGTAGACATCTTTTCACTTCAAAACAGGAAAAGTCACTATATAAATGGTGTTTATGGCAGGCTGGGACCGTGCCAGGTTTCCAGAATATTGTTTTACAATAGGTCTACATTAAGTGAATCTAAAATGAACTCAATTAAATCGTCTGTAGTCATCCTGAAAATTTGGCAAGGATCCGACCTTTCTATACATATGTTGGATATAATCTTTTAAAATCATAGCAGTGCAAAATTCACATTTTCCCACACGCGTTTGTTGACAGATTCTGCACTATTTGGAGCTTGTCAATTTTACAAAGCATGCATGTAGTTGAAAAATCAGGTATTTTTTGGCAAAACAATTTTCCCACAAAAATATTTTTTGAAAGCTAATTTTTCTGATAAAAGTGAGACTTTTTGGGGGGGTTGTTTCCCATGAAACATACTTTTGTGGGATAAAAAAAATCTGTAAAAAGAATCCCTTTCTGCATTCTTCAAAGCCAGACAACTTGCAAAGTTTTGATAAAACTTAATGAACTTTGTGGAGAAATAGCTTCACAACTTTGCATATCTGTGACATGGAATCTTTCACATATTTTAATCCTTTTAAACTGTGTTATTCTAAGCACATTGGCAGGACTAAGGCCAAATATGTACAGTAATCCCTATCTACGGGTACATTTTACTGTGCAGTGGAGGTAAACATCCACAAATATTACCTCCCAATGAAGCCTACTCTAATGTTTCACAGGAACAAGCATTGGACCTCCTTGATTCCTTAAATAAATCTACCTGTTGTAACTGATCAATTTGGAACTTCACTAGTAACAGAGGTGTATAGAAGTGATGGAGATTGATTAATGCTCTAAAGTTAGAATTTTCCATGAACAGGGCCACCAGTCTATAGTTTGTGACCAGCCCTAGATCATTTTTTTTTTATAAATCGGATGCAAAATGGATCCTCGCCATAATTAAGGGACAATTCAAGCTTCAAGTGCAGTACTATAGAGGGTGAGAGGGTTGGGACCCATTCATCAACATTAGATTCAAACAGAGTGTTGGAGAGGCCATTGAGGCCTGGTGCTCCTTCTGATCTTAAGGGTTTTAGAAAATGTTGAAGTGAACTATGTCTAAAAGATAATTCAGGGTAAGTCATGATGTATGGGGAAGTCTAGTCTCCTGAACTATCCACAAATAACGAGTTGATATGGGCAATCCAGCTTTTACCAGAGATTGAGTGACCTGGTTGCTTTAAATGAAGGTTATTTATGAAATGTCAGAATTTCTTTGAGCATCCCTGGTGGCATATTTGAGCTGGTTTCAACCTGTGCGGTCCAGGGTGGGTTCTCTTAGCCTCCCAAACTAGCTGATCTAGGGGGTCATTCTGACCCCGGCCGGCGGCGGTAGCCGCCGGCCTGGCGGGGCCCGCCAGAATACCGCTGCGCGGTCAAAAGACCGCCGCGGGTATTCTGGGTTTCCCGCTGGGCTGGCGGGCGACCGCCAGAAGGCCGCCCGCCAGCCCAGCGGGAAACACCCTTCCATGAGGATGCCGGCTCCGAATGGAGCCGGCGGAGTGGAAGGGGTGCGACGGGTGCAGTTGCACCCGTCGCGATTTTCAGTGTCTGCATGGCAGACACTGAAAATCTTTGTGGGGCCCCCAGGGGCCCCACAACACCCCATACCGCCATTCTCATCCTGGTGGCCAAAACCGCCAGGAACAGGATGGCGGTATGGGGCTCGGAATCCCCATGGCGGCGCGATTCCCCAGGGCAGCGAGCAACCGGCGGTACACCGCCGGTTTCCGTTTCTGACCGTGGCTGTACCCCCGTGGTCAGAATGCCCATGGGAGCACCGCCAGCCGGTTGGCGGTGCTCCCGCGGTCGTTGGCCCTGGCGGATTTTACCGCCAGGGTCAGAATGACCCCCTATATCTTTTCCTCAGAGATCTTGTTACCTAAATGTACTTGCATTTATTGCCGACTTCCTTATGTGACTGAAGAGTCTGTTTAGCTCTCTTTTCTACTGTTTCAATTTTCTGTGTGCTACATTATATTGGTAGGAGCTCTACACACAGTTAAATTAAAGGTTGTGTTAACATGAACTAAGATCAGGCCATACAGTGTCACAAGTTGATTGCGGAAGCCCCTCTTCAGGAAGATGCATAACACATAACCTCCACCTTCTGCAGTCAACCATTTAGTGAGGCCATCCGACGTGGCCTCTGACTATTTCGCGAATTTTATGGTGTTATGATCAGTTGAATTGCTGATTGTCCTGAACTCCTGATCTCATGGCGGCTGAGGGTCAGGCATATTTTTTAGCTGCATGATTGCTTTCTACCTGATCAGTAAATTCAAATTAATCAGCAATGCTGAAGAACTCTGCTGAGACAAAAGTGTAGTCCAACACCACATTTCGATGTGGCAAGGAATGTGTCTGTTTCTTCGGCCTGTCAGCAAAAAACTTCCATTCAGGTAAGGGACAATGAATGACTGTAATGTCTTGACAAGTCCAAGACACCTGGGTTCATGCCTTTGATGTGCAAATATTGTCGTGGGAATTCCTTAGAAAATGTCAGTGTCTGTATAAAATGGATGTTGCGTCAAACTGTATATCAAGTTAAGGTTAGAATCACCTGGCTAGGCATCTCTCTTCCTGTTGAGTAGTGAGGTGAGGTAAATGTGGTCTGAAGGTGCTGTACAGTAATTGCCTTAATAGTAATGCCAGGGTGGAGATAAATATTTATCAGTAGGCGAGAACAGATTGCTTTCCGAGTGATATGCCAACTTAAGCGCAAAGCCTACAGATTATTGCATGCTATTTGGTACATAGATACGCAGCCCCCACTAGCTCTGCCCATACTTAAAGGTTTAATATCGTTAACACAGAAACTCTGGAAGCCCACAGCAGAAGTTTGGTGTCAGCGCTAAGGTCCCTGAATGCACAATATATCACTGGAGAAAAGAAAGCGTAACTGGCAGCATCTTTACAAGTTTGACCAGCTCAGCTACACTCCATGAGAGGATTTGTAATGATTCCCTGCTGAAATCCATCCCCAGTTTGCATTGCTGAATGCTGTTATCCCCACTGAGAGGAAGACTTATATAGGGTAGTAGCCAGCCAGTCCCAGCCTATTCCATAGTCTCCTTCCAAGGTGTAACGTTTCTGCACACTTGCATGTTTCCCTGTTTGAGGGTTCCAACTGATTGCTAAATCATCAGTAATTGGATTGCATATGATTTACTTCCTGGAACCTATGGAGCTAAAGGTCAGAATGAGATTTTAATTGTAAATTGTATTCATATAGTGCTTAAAACCCTTGATGAGGCGGTGCGGCAAGTAACATATACTCTGGAACCCAAGGTTAGAGGTATATAGTTTATGTTATAGTAATATGTTGTTCCTTGTCCTAGCAGGCTTGGTTGTGTTTAGGCTGTTAAGTGTGTGCTCCTGAGATCTCATGCATTTACTCTGTTGTTTATAATAGGGAAGTTTAGTTGAAGTGCGTTATTAAGAGAAGATGTGAGATGTTATTGGGAGTGGGAAAGGTTTGAAATGAGTCAGAGAGTAGATGGCAAAGAAGAGGTGGATTCTTTTAGATGGCTTGATTGCCATCAGACTAACTTGCTCATCTACGATCACAATGCAATAATCAAAATTGATTGGTCCTGACCCCCAAGCACCCTTGCAGGGGCTAGACCGATGGTTTCCATGGTAATGCACAAGGTAGGGTGGAAGTCAATGTCAATGCCCTCTGTGCCCACTGACAATGCGCTTCCTGGTCCTCTCTGAAAACACCCAGTTTATGCTCCTTATGTGTCTTCCCAAGTGTGCCCTTTATATGTGGTTCTGCACATGCTTCACGGTTTCCCTTCCAGAGCTCTGTCTGTCCTCTCTGATCTACTACCCTTGAACACACCTCTGTATGTGAACCTCAAACCCTTTGTTACCTTTGCTTCTTGTGCCCCCTTCCACCCTCCCGCCCTCCATCTTCGTGACCAGCCTTCTCATCATACCCCCGTACTTCCACGCCACCCCACCTCCTAGCCTCAGTGCTTCGCCATCCTTTGTCCCATCTCCCCTGCCTGTAGTTGTTCTGCTTGAGAGTTCTCTCCCCCATGCCTCCTTGACTTATGTACCCCAGGAGCCTCTAGCCCCTTTGTCAGTGCACCTGCTTGCTCATGTACCCGATGCACACCTTTATACTTAAGCAATGCTGGAACAGGTGTAACCGGTCTACTACACGATGAAGAGAAGTATTTGCCACACTTAGGCATTTTGTGTGACTAAAGGTTGCACTGCTGCTGCCTGTGGTGCACCTCCCTGGTCTCTGAGGGAAGCTTGCACTTCTGGTGTGCTGGAACTGTTCTGTGTTTGAGTGAAGACTTGAACTGCTGTTGGCCATGCTTAAACACTCCTGTGTGGGGGGGAGGCTTCCACCAGTACTATCTACGCTGTATCTTATCTGAGTGTGTGGGAAGCTTTCACAGCAGCTGTTTATGCTGTATCCTTTCTGTGTGTGAGAGAAGCTTTCACTGCTGCTGTCTATGCTGTTTCTTATCTGAGTGTGAGAGAAGCTTTCACAGCTGCTGCCTATGCTGTATCCTCTCTCTGTGTGAGGAAAACTTTCACAGCTGCTGCCTATGCTGTATCCTCTCTGTTTGTGAGGGAAGCCTTCACGGCTGCTTTCTATGCTGTATCCTCTGTGTGTGAGGGAAGCTTTCACAGCTGCTATCTATGCTGTATCCTCTCTGTGTGTGAGGGAAGCTTTCACAGCTGCTATCTATGCTGTATCCTCTCTGTGTGTGAGGGAAGCTTTTACAGCTGCTATCTATGCTGTATCCTATCTGTGTGTGAGGGAAGCTTTCACAGCTACTGTCTATGCTGTATCCTATCTGTGTGTGAGGGAAGCTTTCACAGCTACTGTCTATGATGTACCTCCTGTGTTTGTGAGGGAAGCTTTCACAGCTGCTGTCTATGCTGTAACTCATCCGTGTGCGAGGGACACCTTCATAGCTGCTGTCTATACTGTATCTTGTCTGTTTGTGAGGGATGCCTACACAGCTGCTGCCTATGCTGTATCTTATCTTAGTGTGACGGAGGCTTTCACAGCTACTGTCAGAGATGTATCCTCTCTGTGTGTGAGGGAAGCTTTCACAGCTGCTGCCTATGCTGTATCTTATGTGAGCGTGAGGGAAGCTTTCACAGCTGCTGTCAGAGATGTATCCTATCTGTGTGTGAGGGAAGCTTTCACAGCTGCTGTCTATGCTATTTGTTATCTGTGTGTGAGGGAAGCTTTCACAGCTGCTGTCTATGCTGTATCTTATCTGAGCGTGAGGGAAGCTTTCACAGCTACTGTCAGAGATGTATCCTATCTGTGTGTGAGGGAAGCTTTCACAGCTGCTGTCTATGCTGTTTGTTATCTGGGTGTGCAGGAAGCTTTCACAGCTGCTGCCTATGCTGTACCTAATCTGGGTGTGAGGGAAGCTTTCACAGCTGCTGTCTATGATGTGCCTCCTCTGTTTGTGAGGGATGCTTTCACAGCTGCTGTCAGAGATGTATCCTATCTGTGTGTGAGGGAAGCTTTCACAGCTGCTGTCTATGCTGTTTGTTATCTGGGTGTGCGGGAAGCTTTCACAGCTGCTGTCTATGATGTACCTAATCTGGGTGTGAGGGAAGCTTTCACAGCTGCTGCCTATGATGTACCTCCTCTGTTTGTGAGGGAAGCTTTCACAGCTGCTGTCTATGCTGTACCTAATCTGAGTGTGAGGGAAGCTTTCACAGCTTCTGTCTGTACTATCTGTTATCTGAGAGTGGGGGAGGCTTTCACAGCTGTTGTCTATGCTGTACCGCTTCTAGGAGAGAAAGAAAGCACCGTTGCTGTCTCTGGCAAGTACATCTTCTATGTATAAAGGAAGCTTTAAATACTGGAAGCTGTACCTCTTCAATGTGAGAATGAAGCTTGCACTGCCGCTGCCCATGTGGTACCTGTTCAGTATATTTTAACAAAGTCTGAGAAGACTTTTTCACTATATAAAAGTGGAAAGGATTGGATTCAGGAAGTGTTAATATTTTCCACGGCGATGCAGTGTTCCTCATCTAGGAAGTATGTTCCTCCCCATATGATGGAGGCGGGTGGCTTCCTCATGTGAGTCACTCAAGGAAGCCGCCAGGACTCCACCCAGTGAGTACACCTTTGGCAGGCTCAGCCTCAAAGACCTCTGCTTGGCAGGCTGCAAAGCGATGCTAGACAGTGTGGGCTTCCTTTCTCTTTTCTGAGTCCTAATTGCGAGAATGAGCATGACCAGGAGAGGGTTTGAGGTGATAGGGCAGGCAAGAAATGTCACGTGATAGGCCACTGTGTCCTTCATACTACCTGAGAAGAAGATACCGGATCCCAGCGAAGAGGAAAATACAATGTATATAGCTCCCAGTCTGAGGGCCTTGAACCTCACTGTGTGTGCCCTACTGAATGTCCACGTTGCTAACCCTTTATTTCCTGCACCAGCCTCTTCTGTAACACCAGTGTTTCTACTGAGGTGCTGGTGGATAAATGGAACCAGAACTACCTAAAAACCCTTCCATTTGTACCCCCAAAGAATTTTTTTTCTTGATTAGGTCACATACAACCCACTGTCGAGCCAAATCATTTGTTTCTTTAAATTACGTCATTAATTCATATTTATTTTGAGTTCAAACAAAAAACAAAAAAACTTTTAGACACTTGGAAGCTTCAGTATTCCCTTAAGAAAGGGATACGTCAGCGCCCTGGAAGACGCTGTATCCTTTGCGAGAGAGTCACCAAACTATTTGTTACTTCAATGGGTTGTAAATGTTCCACAAAGGATGAAAAACATATTGAATGTCTATTTATGTATTTATTTATTTGACATATAAAGCACACAGCTGCCGTAAAGTCTTCATGGCGCTAAAAACAATCAGCGGAACCCTAACCACCATTAAGAACAGAAATGTTTTCAGACCACAGCAAAGTAGTCCTCAGTCTTGCTGCGCTTGAAGAGCAGATCGGCGGATTGTTCCACAGTTTGGGGGTCAGGTAGTGATAAGGACATCTTGTTCTTTCATTGCACAACTGTCACTGGTTTCCCCAAAGGAGAAGACTACTAAGAATGTAGTTGTGCAACAAATTTATTAATTCAGACTTTTTCCTTCCACTGAAAATTCTAGGAGTCTTACTCCCATATATTCTTTTTACATACACCTTTGTGAATTGATCCCAAAACATCTCAAATGAGACTACTGAGGGAATTTTTATTTACAGTTACTATAAATTGAAAGGACCGCACCTACTTTTATAAAGAGAGTGGTCGATCCACAAAGGCATTTATGAGTATGTAAAAAAGTACTCCTGTGGTACTACTTCCGGTATTCAAAAATGCCGTAGTACATCAGTCCATAGGCATTTAAAAGGCACCAGTGCTTCACGGGCAGTCAGTCTAGAGGATTCCTTGCCTTAGATTTGTGGGTAAACTGACTGGAAAGTGTTGAGCCTATTGGAGCATTAATAACAGAGAGCCATCAGCCTGTGGTGGATGCGTTCAATAAAACATGGCCGCCACCTGGGTGCATGTTTGTCTCTGGGAATGACTGGAAAAATTTTCCAGCACGGGTGGAGGGTTCCTGTACTTTTAAAAAAGGTGTGACTATACCACACCAATTGTTTACAAAGTTTAAGGAGGTTGATTCATTCAGGCCTAACTTTAGTCAATATTTATGAACAAACAAAATGACTTCATTTTATCAATGGGGAAAAACAATGGCCATGCATCAATGGTAAATGCTCTGTAAAAATAACAGTTATCTAAAATTGTTCTGCACCGTTGGAAAAGAAAATATTTAAGTTGGCATAAACAAAGTCCTCTTGGCATCCGTGGATATATCGCCAGTGCTGCAAACCTACCTACTGTAATGCAGAAAAAACACAAAATGTAGCCGTGTAACAGCATGACTAATTTATTGCAGTGAGGACAGTCTACTTGTAACACAAATACTGCTGAGCGTGAATGCTCCTTCCTGGATTGTAGCTATTTACCAAGGTGTGCCTCTAGCGAATTTGCATTTGCATTGTAGGATTTTCAGCATAACCACGGTGTATATAAATAGTTCCAATTTAGTTTTATTGTAAATAAATGTATCTTTTGCTGCCAGTGAAGAAAAACATATCTAATTATCTAGGACACTTCATTTCCATTACAATGTCAAATATCTGCCCCTGAAAGTTCAACCTCAAGCATCTGGATACATAAACAAAATGATAACAGCTGTGTGGAGGGCAAGGCCTTTTTTGTGGAAGGACACAACAAATGCCCAATCAAAACATGTACTCCTGAATCCCAACATGAAGGCAGAGCAAAAGCCCCTCTCCTGGTGGTTCTCACATATTGTCTGGCGACAGTTGCACTGTCAAGCAAGACCATAAAAAATGGACAGTGACCTGGTTTTAAATTTACCGTGCCCAGCAAGTGCTTAGCAAATACAGCAAAGATTGATTTTACCTTCAATGAAAGGCAGAAAACACATTAACTTATACTGAGATCTCAAATCGTAGTGGTAAAGATGAACTTAGAAACTAATACATCCTGAACCGGTTTGTCATAATTGGACTTTTGTGAAATGAGTAAGTAGCCATAATAAGAACTTGCTATCACCAAGTTCCCAAAACTACGATTCAGAAACCTGAAGATCATTTGACACTGTGGTATGTATGCAAATCTGTCCGTCCCGCCGCCTCATGTGAATGAATGCTACATCAAGTCTGGAGGTCATGTCTGGGTTTCACATGCAACATAAAAACACACCACAGTTATTTGACCCCTTCCCTATACCTACTCTAAACCATACACAACACAACAACTGGAGTAGCTGTGTACTAGACCTACTGTAAAACACTTCAAGGCCCAATCAGGAAGTAGGGAAGTGCTAAAGAAATGCTGCAGTACAATATATTAAACAGTCAGATCCACAAGCATGTGCCAAACACTGGTGTTCACACCCATCTCATTGTTAATGCCTCTATGGTACAAAAATAGTTTTTCGTTTTGAAACCCATGTAGGCTCTCAAAACCTTTTTAATTTGTTAGTCACTTTTCATAGAAGTCAGCAATACCATTGACAATTTGCAAGGTTTCGCTACATTGAAAATAAAATAAAGTGCATCTATGTCAAGCTATTTTTTTTAGTTCTAACTACTATAATTGTTATAAGCTAGTCAAATTTAAATGACGTTGACTTCTCAACGTGCAATTAAAGCTGACATGCGGTAATGAGTGAAGGTGGTCCACTACATTGTCTCAAAGCAGCAACTGTAATCTTTAAAAGAATTCGATATTTTTTAAGATCTATGATTATTTAAAATTTTAAATGAAAAAGCTTCTCAGATTTCTACTGTAGCACAAAGGCAATCTAAAGTTGGGTATTTGATACTAATATCTAACAGTAAAGAGTTATTGCATCCATATTATTTCTCGCTGTGACAAAGATATGCCAAACACTGATTACGGGATCTACTAATTTGTAATAGAAAAGCGACCCAATAACTAACAATTCGAATTTTATTGTGCATGTAACTTTGTCTGAAATGAATCAATCTATTTGGATTTTCACACATCACAAGACTTCATTCGGATTAATGTATATTTCAAACTGAAAAAATTAAATCAATTTTCTTCAAAATGATATTTGATTTTTTTTAATGCAGTTTTATGTAGCGTGAACTTGGCCAAAGAGCAAAAGATTAGATTACACATGGCCAGAATCATTTTTTTGAGACACAGGGACATTAAGGGGGTTATTCTAACTTTGGAGGAGTGTTAATCCGTCCCAAAAGTGACGGTAAAGTGACGGATATACCACCAGCCGTATTACGAGTTCCAGAGGATATAATGGACTCGTAATACGGCTGGTGGTAAATCCGTCACTTTACCGTCACTTTTGGGACGGATTAACACCTCCTCCAAAGTTAGAATAACCCCCTAAATGTTTTGTCCAGAACCACAGGATGTTGAGCCGGCACCGAAACTCGAACCTGGTTACCCATTTCCAAAGTTGACTATTCTGGACATTAGGCCACATCTCCTCCTGTGCGCGATACAAAACATGACCAAGGTATATTCAAATTGAGAATTATTTCAATTCTTGATCTGGTGATCAGAGGCCAGCCAGAAGTGTTTGTATATCAGAATACTGAGGAGTAAAATATCATTATTTTTCAAAATAATGTAGCAAAAATATCAAGTAGCAGAATATTGTGAAGGCTATATTCATAGGTAAGTATAAACAGAAAATCTATATTTACCTTTAAATACTTGCCTTCACAATAGTGGGGTATTGTGAAGGCAAGTATTTAAAGGTAAGCATAGATCTACTATTTTTAACTCCACATGGAGTTTAGAATAGTAAATCTAAACTTAGTTATACATACTTGCCGTCACAATATTGTGGTAATTAGTCTTTTGGACATGATATTTGAGCAGGATGATATTAAACACGTGATCTTCTGGTAAATACCATCAGAAGCTCAAATTCAACGGGAGTCCTAGTGGATGGAGGTGGGCTATAGCTTAACTTAGTCACAATGTGGGGGTCACTAGGACTTTATTCTAATGTGTCTTACTCTGATATCACCATTTTGAGAGGTTGTGGTGATTTTTAACACTTTTGTTTCTGTTATTATTGCTACTTTTGAAC
The DNA here is from genome assembly GCF_031143425.1 of Pleurodeles waltl. Taxonomy (NCBI): domain Eukaryota; kingdom Metazoa; phylum Chordata; class Amphibia; order Caudata; family Salamandridae; genus Pleurodeles; species Pleurodeles waltl. Next base: position 131,405,404 of record NC_090438.1, on the reverse strand, counting down.
TAAGTACACATGATTGCCAGACTCGTCGGCATGTGCACTATTCGTAAATCCCTTACTGTGAACATAAATGTATTCCATCTTGTGAACAAATGCATGTATGTAGTCATGCAGTTCACAAGCTTGATTTTTGTTTCTTTTTTTTATTATTTGTTCTGAAAACAATAAACAATTATTACAAAAAAAATAAGCTCAAATTCGCCCGGGTTCTCCAGCTAATTTCCTGACAACAATATTTTTACTTCCAAAACGATTCTACCCTACTATGAAAGTCATCTGAAAAATCAGTTTAGTCAGACATCCACTATATGGTATAAAATTGATCTCAGAAGAATGAACAACAGCTCTAAAGTGGATTGCAGGAACCAAGTGCACTGAAGTCGCAGTGTTTCTTTCTGCCTACAACAAATTCAATGCTCAGTCATATAAACACATATGTTTTGGATTTCTTTTGTAGGATTTCGTCTCCCTAAAACAATTTATATTCTGAAATTTTTATTGGCCTTGAATTGACAGTCACTGTGATATCACTGTTGCTTTATATCTTAAAGTTAACTAATCTCCTTGAAATTTCACATTTTACCATACTGGCATTGATTCGTTCAGTACTTTTTTTCCCAATAAATATATTTTGCCAAAATAATTTTGTAATGTTCAAACCTGTACATGCCCAGGGCACAGTCACAATTGAAAGGTGTTTTAGGCACTGATTTGGGAAGCAAAGATCAGGTTCTGAAACTCAGACGGGTTTTATCCCTGAATCACTTGGAGAATACAATATCAGATGGGACAAATGGTGGATCTGAGCCAACAACCTCCACAACAAATTTTGCAGCTGAAGAGTGCCTAGAGACACGTTGACCAAAGCGGTCCTCCTACTTGGAAATCTGAATGGTAGCTAGAAAATTAAAGTCTTTGAATCCAGCCTTACAGTGCCAATCAACCAACATTTGGAATCGCATTCTTGAAAAACGCAGACGTAATCCAAACCTACAACTCTGCAAACTCTATAGAAGTACCAGGTGATTCACATAATGTCCACGTCCATTCTCTATACACATACTCTTATTTTACTCCACATGTTTTGTGTATTCACGTTCTATGTAAATCATTTTACTGCCCACCACACTGTGAGGTTCATGTTATCCAAGTATTACTTGTATAATCAATATTCAGGACCAAGCCTCGTTTTGTGAATACATTTTATGCTTGATTACATTTTGAATCAAGTAACTTACGCTGCATATGGGGGCGATGGCATGCGTACAAATATAGAAATGAGGCAGAGCCATGGGTCTGGTTCATTCATACTCAGATGCCTCTATGATTCACTAAGGGATGCTACGCAAGAATGCCTACCATGGCCTGGTTTTGTCAGTGCATAGGTAGGCATTAGGAACACAGTGGCCCGGGTGTTATTTCTACACAGGTATGAGGCTTAAAAAGGAAATATGCTGCATTTATGAGTATGGAACAGTTAAGAATCGTTGTTCGGAAGGTGTGCTCCAACACGCTTGGGGTAGGAGAGCTGCTTAAATCAGCAGACCATTGCCCCTTCACTAGATTGTCAGTAACCCAAAACATACTGCCTACATATGCATGGAGGGCTGGTCTGCACATCACTTGTCCTCTTTGTGTCTTGTGGAAAGTTAGTTGCACGCAGTGCTCATCTAGCAGAACCGAAGCAGGGCAGGAGGAGCACAGATACATTTGAACTCTGGTGTTGGAGGAGTCTTCTGCTCATACCTTGGACAGTCAGGAAAATAAACAGATGTATAGGTGATAAAATCAAGCCATAATGTTCACTCGTAACAGAGATGAAGCTCCCAGCTTTTGACACATAATCCAAAGACCAAATTCCCTAGAAAAAAAGACTGTGATACTTGTAAAAGTCAGTGCAAAGGAGGACTGCAGCTAGCAGCAAGGAGGATGGATCAGTTATGACAATTAATAAGGGGATTCGGGAGATAGTTAATCTAACTACACCTAACTACATCAATCCACATCAGAGATGTGCTTCTATCCCTTTTCCACAAGTCATCCTTATTTATTCCTAAAGCCTGTGGTGCTCAAATATATTATGCAATATAAGTGCCAGAAGCATAGATAAGGCTCCTGACAGACCCTGTGGGCCACACTTTGGATGTTTTTATATTTCACAGGGTGTTTGCTTCTCATTTGAGTGACACTCAGTCAATGAATGCCTGACAAGGAGCAGGCTATTAAGGTAACGGAGGGAAAAGAAGAAAGTGATTAAGAAACACCAAATATTAGGTACAAATAATATTGTACCTGTGGAAGGGAGAAGTACCTCAAAACATAATAAGATCAGAATAATAGTTACTGGAGAATGATGTACATGCAACAACGATGAAATGAGATGTATCACGAACACACAGTGGAACCCATTACCGAAAGCACGTGTAACTTGCAACATGCAATGTGTACAAATATGCAAGGTTGCAGCTCACAAGTGATGGGCTGATTCACAAACATTTCTGAAGGGCCTCTCAAAAGTACTTAATGTAGCTCTATCCCACATGCAAATATTGTCGTTTCTTTCCATAGTTTTATGTCCTCAGTTTGTACTCTATCTCTAAAAGCCTCCTCCTGCGATATTCCTAAAATCCTGCATGAAAAACTGGCCTTATGTAAAACTTTTGATTATTCCCTGTCCTTTCCTTTTTTCGAATGACCTTTTTCCTTAACTTCAATGTTTGCATTTCTCCTCTCTCCAAGTATAGCCTACTTACAAGCTGCAATCCTGTCTATCTTCATTTTCTTCTTTCTAACCATTTCCCTGCAATTTAACAATACCTAATGTTGCCTAGTCCTTCGCTTTATCCCTCCGACCATTGGATGAACTAATGTAGCCCATGGAAAGGGTCACATTTAACTCCTATTCATTCAATTTACTACAAAGAAACTGGATAGAATGTTTTATTTGAGAGAATAAGATTAACCCCAGTAACTATCAATAACCTCTGGATTAACCATTAACTGGCTCAAAACAGACATTTATATTTCTGCTAATTGTAAAAGTAAATTATGTTTACGTAAGCATCAAAAATAATTATCTTTACTGCTATTAATTATCAGCAAATACATTTCATGAACTGAGACCAATATCCAGTTTTGACTTGGTGCTCCTATATGTTGTCTCAAGTCAATGATAGCGTAACAGCCAACAAAAAAAATCCTACCTTAAATTTAAAAACATGTAAATACTGAGAGTGTGGTCTGTGCTCTAGATGTGGTTGGAATTAAGTCGCTGCTTTCCTGCAGGCTCTAGACATTCTTGAACACAAATTAGAATGCAGTGATTTCGAACGTTCACATCCTGGTTTTGATAATTTAAGGTGTGCAGACTTGATTTGCATAATTTGTGGTACCAAGTACAGCAGGCAAGTACTTTTAAAGCCAATAGAAGTAGCCGTGTTAAGCTGGAGCAACTGTTAATATTGTAAATATATGCAACAAAAAAACTAAAAAGTAGAAAAAAGAAAACCTAATACCATCTAAATATGGTGACCTTATGCTTGAGATAATATTTTTGTAATTTAACAACCATTACTCATCTCCTATTATTTTAATAGAATAGCAGAGGTGCTTCCTGGCAGGTATGGGCACTTAGAAAAGGGTTATTTTTTAGTTTTATTGCACAATTAAAAAAATGATGGTTCATATTTGTGCAGAGAAAGTGCTATTGGCTTTGAATTACTTTAACATTAAGGCTTCGTTTAAACATTAAAAAATGATTAAAATAATAAAAAGCAAAAAGAATGGAAAAAGTATTGGCGGAGTAAATTATTGACCTGACAACCTTTTGGACAGTGCAAGAGAGCAAGCGAATTAAGTGGGGCGCCCTGCTGGTATTTCAGGGCAACCCTTGGAACTGTGTGATGTGTATGCATGACCAAGTTTACATAATATTAAAACGACATTTACTGCATTAAAACTGTGCATAATATTATAAAGAGCAGAATGAATATATAACCGAGGTCATGCTACCTGTGTGCGTGATGTTTATTTGCATCGGGGCCTAGTTAGCGCCTGGGTGGAATTCTAGAGGTAAATGTGCAATTATTTCAGAGCTTGATTACACTTTGTACGTTTGCACCATTTGGTTCGATACACAGGTGCAAACCGAATCTAATACTATTTTAGTGTCCAATTATTCATAAAACACTCACACATAGGCTGGCAGTTGTAATTTTCAGGGCATCGTAAAACCCTTTTTACAAGATACATTTAGGCATAAAATATTTGATTTGCATTGCCTGGCATACAATTGCTTAATTGTATGAACAGTAAAATAGTTCAATTTCAGTTCTAAATAGCAACTGAGAAGTCTTTGGTGCACAAAAAAGCCTTAGCAGATTAACTGAGGAAAATGTTTGCACACCATTCTAAGCCAAACCAAAAGGATATAGCAATTTTACATAAATAATTAAATGAGGATTACATAGATTGCATAGATTGCATAGATTGCTCTAATGCTGCTGCGATTTAACAGAAACATTTGCTGTCTACCCAGTGCTAAACAGGGCCTGCACTGCAGCAGTTCAGGCAATCTAACCTGAAAGTGTAAGTGAAACCAATGCCTTCAGTGCAACCTGTGTACTCAATCCCACAATGCATTCTGAGCGGAAGTGCTATGCTTCTCCTCTTCTTTTTGCAATGTTTACCTTTTGTCTATGGAGACAAAAGAAAAAGGCTGTGTTTTGCATCTGCACATTAGTATGGTATGTAATATGGTCATTAATAGTGTTAGAAATAGTATCTAAGTGCAAATAACTACCCATCTACAATGTATGTATCCAAACCTTAAGAGAGGCAACTTACGCCAAGCGAACTGGCAGGTTTGTTTCGTTGGCACAGGAGGTTGGGGCATGTTTATACGCTTGTTTATGAGAGTATACACATGAAGCAGAATTGGACATATAGCATTTAGAAGAAGCTCCTGTTCATGTAGAAAGCCCCAGGCTTCAGCATGCGTCATAACTAGGAAGCAAGATCAGGATTTCACTGCAGAAACCTCTTCAGTCTGCAGGAAGAAGACAAGATGCCAAGCATCTCTTGCCATGCTCCAAGGAAACGACTACTTACCCTCTGAGCTTTTTTTCCACTTAAGCAGGCTTAGCAACGCCTTTTCCACTGTGAGCAGACCTTAACGACCTGTCACTTCTCGCAATCTATCTATAACCTCCCTCTATAGGGTCACAACTGCAGAGCAATTCCAGAACATATGCATCATGTCAGTGTTTGGCGCGCGGCACCTAGGACAGAGAGAGGCGGATCCAAATATTTTATGTAACCTTGCCGATGTGAGTTACGCTCTCTGAAGGATGTTATGTTGTATGTATGGAAACTTAGCATTTCGTGATGCTTTCTGCGGCATCCCATTCTTTGGATGTCAGGTTGCAACCTATATCCTTCTCCCATCACCTGCGGGTCAGCAATAAGGGGTCCTGAATTGAGTGTGCCAGTGCCCTTGGGGACCAAGTGATACGTTTGTGACCACTACCCATGATGTTGAGTGTGTGAAATAACAGATGTTGCTCTGGTCTGTGTCAGTGATAAGCCGTAAACGACCCATCTCTTCCACTAGTGCACCATGGGCAAAGAAATGACCCTACAGGGCGGTGGCAGCTAAGGAAACATACTAACTGTAACACCAGCAACTGCATCTACCTTGTGACGTGTCCCTGAAATTTGTGTTACGTTGGGATGACTACCAGACCGGTAAATATCAGGATTAATGAACATCGTAGCAACATTAGGTTTGAACGGCCTAATACAAAAATCTGTACACATTTTATTGAGAAACCACACTCCCCTGATGATTTATGGTGGATCATTCTCGAGGACCTGACTGTCTCTACAACAACCTCACAGCACCTATTGGAAAGAGAACAGAGATGGGTATTCAGACTGAAGACACATATTACTGGACTCAATGATGATATACTATGGTCCAGTTTTTTCACATGAGTTGGGTAATCAACCTGATGCTTCCTCATTGTTCCATGACCACATACTGACAGATTTTCGTTGTTATGGGTGATTTTCCCCCTCTCTCTTTTATGGTCCAGCTATGAAGCATATCATAACAATCCTTTGTGAGCATTCCTTTTGGGGGCACCACCTAGACTCCGCCTTTACAATTTCAGATATGTTGCGAGCTGGCTGTGCTAAAGATCCTATTTACAGAATGAGTAACATATTGGTATATTGCAGTCCATTAAGAAGGGCTCGGGACGCATATTTGACAGCCTGTCATCACTTTGTAACACGTCTGCCACATACATGCCCCCCGCTTTCTTCTGACAATACTGCATCACCACGCAACTCTGCCGGCCACACCCGGGCGTGTTCACTGTAGCCAATGATTGCCTAGTCCTGTATGTTTTTTATTCAGTGAACCGTGTACCCCCTTCCACTTCTGGGTTTGCGACCGCCAGGAAGGTGAACCAGCGAAGGACTGACTGAGCAATAACTAAGTAGGGGTCTTGGTCCACTCTTCTGTTGCTTCCTATCCTCAACAGGGGAAGCCAAGTTACTTGACTCAATTTCTCCCACTCACAGGGTTACGTGTACCTGCATTAGGTTTACTAGCGGGCTTGCTCCTCTAGTGGTTCTTTAGCTTTGAGCAGCTTTTTGAACATGCTCTTGTGTACAGTCACGGTCATGTACTAGTGCATTAGTCTCAACTGACGCCTAGCCATCAATGCGTGTTTAGGGCCTAGCAGGAGGGCACCATGTATATGCTTGGTGGGAGCTGTCATGTTTTATGTAAAGATAACCGATTCGGGCGACAAAACTATAGATGTGCTTGTATATAACTAGTTGTCAACAACCCTTTAGGTTTTAGCAACAGGGCACCATCCATACGCAAGGACACAGTTGAAAATCTCCCCCTATAGCCAAGGGGAGCTTTGCCCATCAAGTAAGGACAATAGACAGGCGCACAAAGAGGGCTGATTGCACTGTTTTTGGCACATAAATACTCCTGAGTGGTATAGGTCTGACATCTAGTTGGCCTTCCACGAGAAAGTAATGCCCCTCTAGGTCTATTTCTTCTTTTAGGCATCTGAATAGAACCCCCAGCCGGATCCATATGAGTGTTCCACATGCAAAACTTGAATATTTGGTGCTGTAGCAGCGCTACATTGTTACACTTATTAAATGATAACTTCCGTTTGGGACAAGTTAGAGAAATGCTGCTCACATTCAAATGATTTGTAATTTAAAATCATTTTTAATGGTACAGTTAGATTTTAAGTTACTATTCTGAAAATACCACTTTTAGAAAGTTGGCATTTTTCTGCCTAAACCAAATGTGTCTTTCTACCAGTGTCCAGGGTTACATGACTGTGAATATCTTGCCTGACATGTTTTGTGTATTCCTTCCAGAAATGGGGACAAAAGAGCGTGAAGCAGGATGTTGCGTTCCTGGACAGGTTATCCGGAGAATGTGGAGGGTACTCAACCCTTCCTGATCTTCAAATGGCAGCCACAGACCTGCCCATCTATTTCCCGACTTCTAAAGGCTGCCTCGCTGCTACTGACAAATGCAGCTCACACATAGGTCTACCTTCCTTTTATTACCCAACATAGTTTGGAGGCAAATCCAGGAAAGGGGGAAGGTTAGCCAAAGGGGGCATGCCCCACCCAAGGGCTGGCACTGGGGATTAAAGTGAGGCTTTCAGAATCACTCACCAAAACACACCAAACCCTGTGGAAGATTCAGAAGAAAGGCTGTCATGCTATCTGAAAAAAAAGAACTAGACCTGCTTGACTTGAGCCCAGGTCCCCCAGAAGTGACTCCAAGGGTCAGATGGCTGTCCTCCTATTTGACTTACAGGGACACAACAAGGTTTCAGAGGCCTCCCTCCAACTGCCCAGCTGTCCAGCACCAACTGGATCTTCCTGAGCCCTGCTGCTGGCATCTGCTCGAGGGAGAGGGTGAGTCCTGATCCCCAAGAGGTGGCCCCAGGCTGTGCACTCTTGGTTGACATCAGAATGTACTCCTCCTGAACTCATGGTGAAGACACAGAAAGTTTGGGCTCCTTTCGAACGCGAACTGGCCTCTTCATGCTGAGAAATGACCACCTGCAAGGACCACCAACATGAAGCTACGCAGGACCTGCACTTTGTGCCGACACTGACTATCCGCAACAACTGCCAATGTGAGGCCCCAGTGAGACCTGCACTTCGCACCGACAGCGAGAGCCCGAGTCAACCACCAACATGAAACTCCAGTTACAACCAGCTCTTTGTGCTGCACCGGTGACTGTCTGCCATGCCCGACCTGCTCCTCCATCGGACACCGCCTTCCATGTAGCCCTCACCAATGCAAACAGCAGCTCCTTGTACCGACTTGAGAAGGTAACTCTTTAGCGGGAAGAACCTGGACCCTGTATCTGATGCATGCTGCAACGCGGTCATCCTGAACTTGTGACTTTATCCCAGTACAGCATGACCAGATTCCGCAAATGGTGATTTGTGCTTTCTGGTGCAATTTTCATCTAAAACTTTAAAAACTCATATATCTGGTTTCACTGATTGGATTTTTGTTGTTTTGGTGTTATTTTAGTTATTAAACTTAGCTCTATGTTTCTAAATTGGTTTGGAATTGTGTTGTGTTTTTACTTTTCCACTGTTTGAGGGCTGCATCAGAAGTTCACACATATCCTCTAAGTAAAGCCTAACTGTTTTTATGCCATGCTACCTGAGGATTAAGCATACTTAGTGACTTTTTGGTTTACCCTGACAAGGGTTGTGTTTATTATTTGCTCAACTAATAAACCAATTTCGTACAAGAATATTTTATTAAGAACGCTAATCATGGAATCCTAACACCCCATCTGGTTTCACGCAATCTAGCAGCACCTATCTATTGAACCTCATTTTATGCGTTACCCAAATTGAAATTCACAATAACTTGATGTGGATGAAGGAACAGCCAGCAACCACAGCAGAAAAACATTCTCTATTTTTTTAATACTGAGACTCCACAACCCTACCTCATAACATCAATCGCCTTCTAGATAATCACCAACTCTTTCAAAGACTTTGAGCCCATTGTGAACAGAATTTCAACAATGCCTCAACACTCCTCTTAAACTCAGCCGAGCAAACTCGGCTAGCGAGGTTCCAACTCCATGTATCCTCAAACAAGACCCCAGATAAGCGAAAGAAGGGACCAACCCAATCTTTCCATTATTTATGGTACAGTTCCTCTGACTGGCTCTCTTCAGGCCATAGACCATAATATGGGTTTTGGCTTCATTAATCTATAAATAAAGGTTGGCCATTAAACCTGAAAATTTATCTATTATTCTCTTTAGGCCAATTGGAGTCCTGACAATGAAAACTGCGTCACTGGCATAAAGTAATGGCAGTATTGGGTAACTACTCAAGACCATTAATATAGAGTGAAAAAGGATAGGGGCAAGGATGCTCTGATTCAATGTGATAGGGCCAGATATCTCACATGCTGTTATTTCCAAATGCAACTGCCTCAAAAAGATTTTAATATGTTCATTCATACCTAATTCTAATACAATACTTCACAGTATGGAATGGATGACATGGTAAAAAGCAATACTTAGCTTCATGAATGCCAAATATAAATTGCCCTCTTTAGCTATAATATACTTGTTGATCAGGAGGTAGAATTTGAGGCATTGTTCTATGGTGTCAAGGCTAGTGCGAAACCCATATTGTAGGTTAGAAAGGATACTACTAAACTTAGCTCAGGCCTCAAGGAAAGTCAGGAGAATCCTCCCAGCTACCTTTGTTACTGAATCAATTAGTAAGATTGTACGTCGCACTCTGGACCTCCTCAACAGAGTTTACATGTGTCAACTGTACAAGCAGATATGGAATTCTTGTTGCACAGCTACCTACCAGGGTGTAGCAGGGTTCTGCAGATATCCAGTCATGCCTGTCCGGAATTACTGCGCTCTAGCATTGCTCCTATCACTTTTTGTTCAGCTGCTTTCTGTGCTAACTATGAGGTGAACGATATGATGGACTGACCACTACTGGCAACAACAACAAAAAACAAGCAGTTGACGGATCTTCAACATCTTTAATTCTAAGTCCACACACATGCAGAACAGGACGCAGTACTCCAGGGTCCACATGTTATTCTCTAGTCTGGGGAAAACAGTTTCTGATCCCCATTATCTCATGGGGAAATATCAGTCGGTATTGTAAATTCCAGCCGTGGTATCTCCCCAAAGGGATAACAGGGGACTGGTAATGGAGCCCATACATACAGTCCAATGAACACATGAGCTCACGCCTGAACCCACCAGAAAGGCTTCCCCACCTTTCTGAGTTTTTTTTTTCTCCCTAGTGTGTGCATGGAAATCATCAGGGTGATCCGTCAAGTAGGGGCTGAGAAAGTGGGGTCTCAAAACTCAAAATCATTATGCTTTTTTTCATAGACTTTTTTAAGAAGGGCAACAGCAAAAACTGCCCAACGAATTACACCAAATTCAGCAGAAAGCTAGATTGTGGTCCACAGATTTTTGTGATTTTGGTGTAAATCCGTTCAGTAGTTTTTGAGAAATTAAGGGTGACAAATAATTGTATACCTGTAAGGTTAGGCTCGCAAGGGTCTCATGAAACTCTTAAAATAGAGCGATCTGATTGGCCCAGGGAGCTTTATTTTCCTTGGGCCGTCTCACTCCGGTGGGAGTCAGACTCCTGCAAGAGCAAGTGCTCTGACTGACTGCCAGCAACATCAAAATAATTTTGCTGGTAGCCTTTACAGGACTTGGGGACTTAGGGCCTCATTATGAGGCTGGCGGTCCATCAGAATGCGCACTGTCTGCTTTCTAGAGAGTGCCCATTCCAAGGGTGCTGGGTGCTACGGTATTGATCTCCGCTCCCTTAATGGAGCCGAGACCAAAATCGTAGCACTGTTCCCACCGGGCAGCCTGGCGGGAACTGCCTACTACAATATTCCCGCCGGGTAGCCCAGCAGGAACAATGTAATACACTCAGGGGGGCCGCCGCCGCCATGTTGTCCTCCTTTTGAGTTTTGCAGTTCCACGGTGGGACAGCCAAACTCATAATAAGGCCCTTAGTCCCCTGTCCTGAAGTTAGAAAAAATAAAGTTATACAGGGCAGGGTAGGGATGCCCTGACCCCCTTAGTCCTCATGGGGGGGACTCGAAGGGACCTCCCTCAGGGCCAAAAAGAAAAATACAATTGACAAAAGTTGCTGTGATCCTGCAAGACTCCTGAAGGATCAAAAACAATTTCCAAATGGCTACATTTCTTAGGTATAGGCCCTCAGGAGCCCATCCTTGGGGGAAAAAAACATCAATGAAAGTGGGAGGGGGAAGTGGGCCCCTATCTGAGCACCTAGAGGCCCAGGGCACCCCATATCCCCTGGCCGAATGTATTCGTAAAGGGGAGGGGGTCACACATCCCCAGCCGGTAAATGCTTCTGGGAGCCCACCCCCAGGGGCTGAAATGTGTTAAATAGGGGAGGCAGCCATGCAACCCCCCTCCCTGAGCTTCTAGAGGCATCAGGGACCTCATTTCCCGGGGCAAAATTCTTTATTGAAGTGGGGAGTGGGTACATGGCTCCCCTCCCCAAGCCTTTAAAGGTCCCCAGGGAGCCCACCCTAGGGGCTGAAATGTGTTAAAAATGTCATTGAACCTGTCATGAGTGATGTCTTATGTGCTGTCATAAGCAGTGCATGATGGGGGCGCAAGTTATAGTTAGCTCTGCTGGTGAATTTCTGTGATTCTTTTAGTTCAAAACGTTAATGTTGCCACTGACAAATTCAATCTAAATACAATGCTACTTTAACCTCTGTTTTTTCAGTGAATATACATATATATATATATATTTACAGACACTGAAAAAAACTAAATGTTAAAGGGACGTTACAGTTAGGCAAAAGTGTCAGTTAAAACGCACTGTTTTAAACAAAGAAAACAACTGAAATTTACCATTTATATTTATCTCAAGTAACATTTTTACTCAACTATAATGCCCTTTAACCTTTGTTTATTTAATGATAAAAATATATATATACACACACACACACGAGCACACTTACATTTTTAGTTTTAAGATTCTGTCACTTAATCTATTCACATTTGTTAATAAATTAAAACTATTGATTAAACAAAAATGTATTTATGTATTATTTTATTATATAAAATGAATTGTCACATGAATTAAATGAATTTTAAGTAATTAATATATGGTGATTATTTAAAAAATCCATATATGCATATTGATTTACATTTTTAACGTTTTTTTAGGGGTATTTAAAAGTTTTTGCGGTTCAGTGATGAAATTTGTTAAAGATGTTTACCACTCATGGCTGGGTAGTGTATTATGATAATAAAGGGTTTTATGATTTTTTAATTGGTTGGGTTAAAGGTAAGAAGGGTTTTTTAGGGTTCAGGGATGGGCATTGTATTGAGGTTGTAAAGGATTTTAGGGATTAGAAATGGGTAGCGTTTAGGGGTAGTAAAACCTAAAGATTAAAGTGTAGGTACATGTTGAAATTAGATAAGAATTAGTTAAGAACTAATGTATATAAACTGAAAAAACACTTAAATTCGCCAGTTATAGTTAAGTTAAGCTCCTGTCATGCACTGCTTATGCCCTTACATTTTACATCACATATAACATGTTAAAAGACATCATTGATGATATTAATAATAACATCACTAATTACATCACCGATGACATCAGCCAGCGATTGTGAGAGTTTGCTATCGGTGTTGTGGACTGGTAGTAATTCACCAAGGTACACCTGTACCCAATCATCAGTTTTGAGATAATGGGTACAACATTTTGCAATATGTAGGGCATAATCCTTATTTGTGAATGTACACAAATTTGTTGGAGGTCACCCTATATTTCTTGGTATTCACCAACCACAGAAACACAATTTGTCCATACAGTTTAATGGAGTGCTTCACTTTTTAAAGGTTGAACACAGTATAAAATAGTGATCATTCTGTATTCACCTTAAATGGTATCACACTCTGGAAGACTACACGACTCCCAATTTTGAATCAATCGGTTGACAGGTATGCACTTGTCTTTAAATAAAACACCTTCCTGCAGTATATATGGACATCCCTATTGTAATTTGGTAAAATATGCTACATACATTACAGAGAAGAGCAGAAATGTGTACAACCTTAATGGTATGGTTACAATTATACTGTGAGTTACACCATCTCTAAGTGTGTGAACCCTACATTGTACATTATTTAACAGTCTGGAAAGCCTCAAAATCGCTGGAAAGTTCTACAAATAAATCTCCACGGCTTATAAATCTCCAACCTATATACAACATGTATGTAGCAAAATACGGCATGTATTTAATATGGGCATGTCCCGAAACATCTGCAAGTGAATAATAATTTGTTAACAAAAACTTGGAGAGAATTTCCAGGGTGTGGAGAGTCATTTGTATTTTTTTGTTTTCCGAAAACAAACGTCCATCAAAGGTTTGGTGTATGGCTGTCAAAACCATCAGTAGCCGTTAACCAAACATATAGTACATTGAAAGAATCCGCCATCAAGGCGGTTCCCTTCAATGTACACAGATGATGGCAGGGCAAGGTGTTCATCTCTACATTTAACTAGTGAAGTATCCTTGGGATGGCGGAGGTAACATCCTCCGCCATCCTGACACATACTAATCTGTCCGCCAAACTTATATCAGACTCTTCATTTTTTTAAATAATGTAAAAGCTTTATTGAGTAATAAGCATAACAGTAGCAAGGATAATGTCATCATTGATGTCATCAGTGTCATTTGAGGGGTCATCAGTGATGTCATTTAACATGGCATGAGTGATGTAATATATGAAGTCAATAATAAGTTATAGTTCTTTCAGTGAACTGTTACTTTCAAATTTCAGTCGATTTTCATTTGGTATAAGTTAGTTCTTATCTCATTACCTAGTTATAACATCACTTTACCTTCACATACCTTACCTAACTATAACATCACTTTAACCTTTGCTTTTTCAGTAAATGGCTGTTTTTTTATTCAAGTTAGGATCTTATTTTGTTACCTAGCTTTAACCTTACGTTTTTTCCTTGAGTTTCTGAGTTTATTTTTTATCTCGTTCTAAATGTAGCTCCTGTAACAAATTCTTCAGGTTGCTAAGCCCATTGCACATTGCACATGGCCATGCTCAGTGAGGTTTGGGAACAAGGCCTGGCTTCTGGTTATACCTTGTGCCCAACCCTCTGCAAGCAATCCAGCCTGACCCTCTCTACACAAAACCTCTAATTGTGTGCAGAAGAGACGGACTGCAGATGTTTGCATCTGGGCAATTTAATTATTTTGGGTTGCTCTTTTTTTTTTTTAACTATATTTTTTTTGTTTTGTAATTTTAAAAAAGTAAACTTTTTTGTGAATGTTAAAGTAATATATTTAATTTTCAATATGTAAATAGTTATTTTTTATGTTTTTTTAACAAATCTTTGTGTCCCTTTTTTAGGTGGTTTTCCATAGCTTTGGTAACAATTATTTTGTTGCTCTCTCCAGAAGCCACAACTTTCAAGCAGTATTTACAATAAATAAAAGTAAAAAAAAGTTGCTTAGTGTCATTCGGCCTTCATTACAAGGCTGGCGATCAGACCAGTTGGACCACTGGGGTGGCGCCTGTCAGGATGGCACCAGGCCGACAGTCCCTTGCCCGCCCTATTACTACTTCCCCACGGGGCTGGAGGTGCTGGCGGGAGGAGGCAGAGGGCAGTATACTGTGGCCATAGACTGCCATTGTAGGCTGCCGCCAGCCTAGCGAGCGGACTGCATCCACGCACCCAGTTGTGCATGGCACACAATGCACCCCACAACCCAACAGGTATGAGAGGGCAGACAGGGACTCCCACCTCATCCACCCCGGGGCCCTCACCCTGTGGCCCGTTTTAAGCCCTTACCTGCAGGACTGCCAAGCTTTCCATGGCAGGGTCCCCGCCATAGAAAGCTTGGCAGTCCTCCAGATCATAATGGCTGTGGTGGTCAGGAAGCCTGATTCAGCAACATTGACCACCGTGGTCCTGGCTGCCGCGATCCTGACTATGGCGGCGCCGGCAGGGTGCTGGCGTTCCCATAGCCAAACTCATAATCTGGCAGTCTGATCGCCAAGCATGTGGCCGTCAGACTGCCACCATGCGGTTTGTGGACTGGCAGCCTCGTAATGAGGTCGATTGTCTCTGTTGTTGCTGACATTGCACTTCCAGGGGTTAGGTTTTTTGGTCTTTGTTCCTTCACACTCTGAGCTATGTGGGAGGAATGCACAGTCCGAAGGTGCTTCCATATCCCACTTGTCCCCATTACTGACCAACTGTACCCCTATGTAGCACCTGTTTGCATAAGTTGCATATACCATTTTTTGCTCAGCATGTAACAAAAAACTGTCACACCACTGACTCTTTTGGGCATAGCTGGTTTCGCTGCAGCAGATGTCAAATGCAGCACAATTCGGTTGTCATCTTGTGATGAACCAGCTGTGGAAGGGCCGGTAGATGGTGTGGTTGGTGTCTCCTGCTATGCAATTTTGCCAAAATGTCATGATGCACTAAAACTGACTTTATAGTAATGTAGGTGTGCAAAATACAAATATGCCAATGGTCTACACGCCTAAGCATTTACACCTCAGTAAATGTATAGGGTGTACATTTATGGAAAAGGAATCGCCTAGCAAAAGTGCATTTGCTCTTCATAACATTTTTCTTTATTTCTCCATCACTCTCAGCTATTTGTGTGCTGCTCCTTCTTTATTCCCACCTGGATATTAATTTACTTCTGCCAGTGACAGGAGTAAATGGTAAATCCATAGTTGTGTGCAGTGTGGGATGTATTTTACAAAAATATGTAAGGATACACAAATTCCCAGGTTTATGTCTTTTCACCAACTTTTCAAAGCACCCGAGCCATGGAATGCCCACTCCTCGTCCCTGATAGCAGATTTGCTCCCACGTGATATTAGTCAATTTATAATATTGGAATGTATTGGATGTAATTTTCATGGACTGTTCCGACATTTTAGGGAATAACATGCAAATCTGAAGGCCAGTTTTGAAAGCCAATGGTCACTCCTTGTGCCTCTGTAACTTTCCCCAGCTCCCAAAGAATAAATACACAGGGAGGCTACAGGAAAGGCAGAAAGAGAGGGAAAGCGGGAGGAAGAAGAGACAGGGAGGGAATGGGTGGATAGAAAGAGAGAGAGAAAGTAGATGAAAGGAGTGGGGGTAGTTTGGGCATTTTTGACAGGGATGCTTGTGCCTCTCCTGTTGACCCTGGCACCAAAATCCATTGTCCTGATATATAGTGGCCTTTTTCCCCAGTTAAATTCCAGGAGGTTCGACATGCCAAAACTTAACAAAGTGTGCAAACTTTAACTGATAATCAACATGTGAAATAAACATCTCACACCATTTAATGACATAGTTTGCCCAGGGATATCAATATAACTGTCCACTTGTAACCAGGCCCTAGCAATAAAAGAAAATAGAAAAACTAATATATGAAAACATTCTTCATCCATCATCACAAAATACCTCGTGTTTGGATGCTAGGAAACATACCAGATCATTGGCAACTAACCCCAAACACTTGCACAAGAAACTTGTGTCTATGTAGTAGTGACTGTTATAATCAAAATAGAAGGACTGCGCATGTTCTGTCATTCTGGGTATGGGGCACAGGACTTGAGAATGCTGTTCATTTGACTGTTGGGCTGCAGAAGTAGGGGGTGTTTTAAATGGATACTGGTACAGAAATGTTAAATTGTTAAATTGCTGTCACTGGGAATTAAATACTTTAATATACTCCAACACAATTAATAAAAAGTGGCTTAATTTTCAACCTATCGTGCCATTTCCTGTGGGTTTTTGTACTAAAAAACCATTTGGTAGTGCTACTCAGCATATCATTCACCATAAAACACACTACATCTCCAGGAAGATACAATGAGTGTTTATTTTTTAAATTACATGCATAATTACCTGATATCGCTGACTTTACAGGCAAAAGCTCTTACGTGTTAAAACAAGTAATGACGAAACCGACCAATCAGCCATACAATTAAAGAGGAGTTGGACACCACAGAGGTACGTGACACGCCCACTGTACAACTGCCAGATCACCTTCTATCAACCTTGTGACATGTCGGCTGTGACTGGCACCACTGCACTGACTTCCATGAGATTATGTGGTTAAGTATTAATGGTAGGCGGAACTTGCGGAATTTAACTCAGCGGAATTCCACTGAGTGGATGTATGTCGGAACGACGCCTGCTGGAACAACGAATGCCTGAACAACGAGGTCGGAACAATGACCTCGTTGTTACCACTAATGCCTTTACCACGAATGCCTTAACAACGATTTTTCGTTGTAAAGGCATTCCTGGTAAAGGCATTAGTGATAGGCATCCACTGTTCCTGCATGTGTCCCCCCTGGCCCCCCACCCCAAAAAATTACTGCACCCCCCATCCCCCTAAAACCACACCAACCCCCCCAACCTTGCCCCTAAAACTATCCCCGCCCCCTCCCTAAAACTGACCCCCACCCTACCCCCAAAACCTAAAACAACCCCAACCCCCACCCCATCCCTGGAACCTAAAGTACCCCACCCCTAAAACTACTCCGAGCCCCCCACCCTGCCCCTAAACCTAAACCCCCCAATCCCCCACCCCGCCCCTAAAATTACCCGACCCCCAACCCACCCCTAAAACCTAAAATCCCAACCCCCCCACCCCGCCCCTAAAACTGACCCCCACCCTACCCCCAAAACCTAAAACAACCCCAACCCCCACCCCATCCCTGAAACCTAAAGGCCCTAAACCTAAAACCCCGGCCCCTCACCCCCGCTCCGGCCCTAAACCAGAAAATACCCCGACCCCCCACCCCCGGCACTAAACCTAAAACCCCAAACCCCACCCCGCCCCTAAACCAGAAAATACCCGAGCCCCCAACCCCGGCCCTAAACCTAAAACCCTGACCCCCCCACCCCTGGCCCTAAACCAAAAAATACCCTGACCCCCCACCCCGGCCCTAAATCTAAAACCCCGACCCCCCCACCCCGCCCCTAAACCAGAAAATACCCCTCGGCCCTTTTGAGCTGCTTGCACTATGATTTAGCGTTGGTAGCGGGTTCTGCACAGAAAAATCAGTGTGAACAGCATCACGCAGTGTGCAAGGGGACACAGCTACTTGAGTCAATTTTGCTGCTGCTCGAGTAGATAGTATACTCGAGAGGCAGCCTTCTGCCGGCTAACATTTACGACTGCAAGTGACTGCCTACATGAGAAAAATCTTGCCAGATGTCCCCCTAGTGACTGGAAATCGAGCTAGGCGATGCCAAATCTTGCTTGCACTCACCAACTTACTGTTCCAGAGCCTTAAATGAGAACAAATTCCACCGCGCAGCAACTTTGGAATTTGGCCGGAACTCTGCATTACAACAGTAACGCGGAGTCGCCCAATTCTGCCAATTCTGCAGGCAGAACAGAATATTCCATCCACCCTTATTTAGTACCTTCTTATGCTCTCTTTTTCATTACGGTCCTTACATATGAGTTGTTATGAGACCTCTCAGAGATCTTTTAATCTATCTAAACTTGCTTCCCCCTTTAGATCCCTTTCATCTGCTGTAGCAAGAGACATGCTAGCCGATGTCAAACTCTGGTCTTCAAAAGGTTGAGCACGTTCCTGTATAGCCCTCTGAGGTTCATCAGCATCCTACTCTTCGGTTCAAAAGAGAGATTAAAGAAAAAGGGGCTGGCATAAACAGGCATGTGTACTTTGTCTTTGTTAGTAGGAGAGTCTCCATGCTAATTAAAATCGCAGAGTGTGGCAATAAAAAACAAATATTTATCTGCGTGATTCATGGCTGTTTATTTACTTGTTAAACATTGTATGTCATGCTAATAGTTATTCTGTGTAGCTTGTCTATGGTTCGTTTTATGAACCATGCTCTTGAACTGTGTTCTGCCACAGTTGCTTCGATTAATAGATTTTGGGATTACTGCTACTTTTGGAGCAAATCTCTGTCTTTTGAAGGACAACGATGACAGTCATAAATTTCCAGGAGCACTCAAGTGAACTTTTTACCGCATAGAAATTTGGGCACAGTTAAATCTATTGCACATGTGCCTTGGCACATTTAATTCTGGCTTTCCATTTCTTCATGAGAAAATATTTATTCCATCGAGGACCCCCTTCCAGTATTTCCTACTAAATATTGAAACTAAGTTATTCCTGCCCTTGGGAGAGGTACATTTCCTAGCTTTTATTAAGTGAGTAATTACCTTCAAGGATTATGTAAATACCCTCAAACATATGAGTTTTTGGGTGTTTACTTAGTTTTGTAGCCACGACTGTCCCCAACTGTCCACAAAACTGCCAAACATTAAATGTGTGATTGAAGAAATTCCTTCAAACTGGTGGAACTTCCATATTCCTAAATACAATTTGTGGCAGTAAAATATCAAGATTAGTGAAATGTTTTCTTTAAAAATTCTTATTTGTCAATAGCCTTTGGACTTTGCTTTGCAAATGCATTTTTGGTGCATCCAGGTTGAATTTGGAGAATCAGGCCTCAAGTGGCCTCACAGGTCAACAATAAGACGGTCAAACATCTATCAAATAATTAAATAATTGTTCATTCATGCTGTGGCAGGTTGCAACTGACAGTGTACAGGTCAAGGTTAGCTTGAGCTATCTGAACAAGGTTAGCCTTTGTTGTCTGCCCCTGAACAGCACTTAGCAACCTGTAATTGAGTGAACTTTACACTGAAAATGCATTTGTGTTGACACTTGAACCAACCCTTCACAACCACACATATAACTGTGTAAGTGTTAGTTTTACACACTGCAGAGTGTCACTATTCATTACCGCCACATCTTTTTAGTATTTACTCTTGGGAGTGTGCCACATTTCCCCACATGTTTTTCTTTATATATTTGATATATGGTAGATCTAGCTGCAATAAGTAGAAGAGCAATTCACAAACAGTGGGACAATTTCCAAAGAGAATCGTAAATATGTACTCAGAGAAATACTATTTCTTACTGGTGCACATTTGGGGCCTGATACGAGTGTGACGTTCCTCAGACCTCCAGACTCGCAGTGGCTGTCAGAAAGCCACGGTTGCGGCGGTGTGACCGCCACATTACGAGGTTGGCGGCAGCCCCGCCAACCTACCGCCATCTCCGCTGGGATCTTCGATTCCGACAGGCTGACAGCGGGAGCAGGATGCAATCAGCCAGGGCGGTGCTGAACTCAGCTCTGCCCAGCTAATTACAACCTGGTTCTTCACCAGCCTTTTCATGGCAGTAAAACTGCCATGAAAAGGCTGGTGCAGGACAGGTGCAGGGGGCCAAAGGGGGGTAGGTTCTAGTACTGCCCTGGGCAGTGCAGCGGTCCCCCTGACCAGCACCCTCGTAATGCGCACTGTCTGCTGTGCGGACAGTGCGCATTACGAGGGTGCAGGTGCCCCATGCAGGCGGCAGCAAGCCCACCGGCTTGATTATGAGCCAGCAACTATGCTGCTGCCACTTTCCCCCTGGGCTGACGGGCGGAAACCTTGGTTTCTGCCCATCAGCCCAGCAGGAAAGCCATAACGGGGCCAGCAGGGAGGTAGACAGTAAGGTGGCAACCTCCACGTAGGAAATTCCCGTCCGCCGAAGTCATAATTGGCCCCTTATTATTTTCCCGTATTCATAAAACTCAGCATTTAGAATGACTGAAAGCTTCCTCGGTCACTGCTTTCAAGCCCTACTACTGACTGCCTCCTTTAAGGGCTGCCATTTCCTCAAAGTGGAATTAGACATAGTTTATAAATTGTGGAACAGCAGCCTGATGTGCAAATGCAAATTTTTTCTTCAGGGAGAAAGCATTTTTCCCTGTTGAGGAACCTCTTTTCCTACACCTTCACAAAGTCTGCGGAGTCATCCACTGCTGGTCCAACCCAAGGCGTACGTTACTCCGCCCCTTTGCTGGAAGAACAATATAACCATTTCCAGACAGGGAAAGGGTCAGGGAGGATTTTGTGAATACCCCCCAAAAAAACAAGTGTGTATGTATTCACAAACGTACAAGGAAAACCACGCTTTGTAACATTCACTCCTCATTCACTAAGCGGAAGGTACTACTGCGGGGTTGTCCGCAGTCTAGGCAGACAATTCCGCAGACATAAACGGATTAATGGGCTAGGAGCATTGTAAAGAACAGACTGTATTGTTTTTTTTACTATACATTTAACACACCTCTTCTAACCATACATAGCCATACACAACTGACTAATGGAAATTCATGAACCTCAAGCAAAATGTGCTTGGATTAAGAATGCACATTTGTGCCAATCCAGCAGTAAAGGTTGATAAATTAGCACTGCATTCAGAAAACCTGAGGCAGGGGAAATAAACTGGTATGCCCAGCATAGAGTGCAAAATGTCCATAAAGTGGAAAATGTAGGATTAGAATTCCCTCCCTGTTACACTGAACCACATCTCTGTTTACTGGACTTCGAGATCTGCTGCAGAAAAATGTGATCAGTGACTGTACTTTAATTCATGCTTTCACCTCATAGATTGTTTAAATGTTGCTTCATTGCATAGGGTGAGCCTCTGTTTTCTCAATTTAACCACACTTGGTTTACTCTCCACTCCCTCGAACTAAATCAATTACAGAAGGCCTTTTTTGGCTACACTTGATCTTACTTTTTTATATATACTTTACCCACGTTTTTGTGTTTTTTTTCTACACTTTCCAATTTATTTAAATATAAATGTTTAGTTACTATTTCCTCTTACCTTCTTACCACAAAATGTATGCTCTGCTATTCTTCTGATCCATTTTTCTGCAAGTGTTGACTCCTCTGGTGCTCCTCTGAATTATTAAAGTTCCTTGCCTACCCTGTTCCCTCGCACCTCTGTATATTCAAAGTTCCTCGAGTTCATGGGCATTTTCAAAACTCCTGGGGCTCCTCTGTGTTTTTTAGTTTCTCGCGACCGCCCTGCACCTGCACGTTCAAAGTTCCTTGGGTCCCTCGTTCACTTCTGTATTTAAAAAATTTCTCACGCTCTTAGCAGCCAATAGGAAGCCGGTTCGCCCTGGAAACACTACATTCAATTATTACACCAGAAGGACAGTACGCTCCAACAAGCAGCAAATACAACTTGTAACTGCTGAGATACCAACTCCAGGCATGATCTTCCGTCTCCCTGTGGACTGATCATTCACTCTTCGGTGTAGGTATAAGTCACCTGTGCGTGTGAGCGAAAGCACACAGCACATCTGTAAGATAACACATGGAATCATTAACCACTACCCTCTAGATACACAAAGAGTCTCCTAGATGTTAATGCCCCACGAGGCGTGACCTGTGGTTAATAAAGGCCAAGGAGAGGTTCTCAGATCATTGGGGAGGGAAGTATATGGTTTTACACTGGTAGAATGTTTGAAGAGAGCTGTTCCTGCACTCTTGGTTGCCACACAACCCTCCCTCCAGGTCCAGGCTCGGCTGTTCACTTGCTGTAGAGTAACAGCCCTATTTCACATCCATCCGCAGCAAGATCACAAATGCAAATGATAGTGTGAGCCGGGATGGCCATTAATAGTGAAGCAGAGGGACTTCGAACATAAGGTGCTGCTGGTAGATCAGTGAGTTCTGCAGTTTCCAGTAGAGACCAGATTACAGAAACCAAGATGTGATGCTTAATGGGCTATGAGCAACCTTAAGGGCAGACAATCCAAGACCATTAAAGAACGGGTGGTTCTATTAGGAAATCACTTTTTGTGCCTTTCTAGTGGTAATAAGTGCTATGCCAATGTCGGCAACACAGCATAACACACTGACAATTCTTTATGACACTAGATCACATCTACTTTGCCTAGAAGGTGGGATCCCCTGCAATAAAAAACGACACTGTCTGGACTTGAATTCATACGTTTGCCCTCATGGTCTACCCCCTCCTTCCATACAACAGTGCACATTATCAAATCGTTCTCTCCCCTCTCCCTACGAAGGGCAGGGTGCTCAGATCAAGGTCAATGTGAACAAAAAGCAATAAGTGAAGCCAGAGGGGCATAAAAGTGCATGGGAAGCTGTACATTGTATTCATCCATGTTAAGACTGACACTGCAAAAAGTAGTAGATACAACATTTTCTCCCTCCCCTAACACAGCCACTGCTACTCCAACACAACCCAAGCCAATGCACATTGTCTGATCCGGAACTAGACTCAATCTACAGGTATTCTTGCATGACCCATTCATTTCTCCAACATTTTACCCAGTGGCGTAACGAAACTTGAGGGGGCCCCACTGCAAAGTACCTGGAGGGGGCCCCCTGGACCCAGTCAGGGGCCTGCTGCCAGTGCACAGTTTGCTGTGGGGACCTCTGGAGCTCATGGGTCCCCTGCACTGCAAGGGCTGCAGGGCCTTTGTTATGCCACTGTTTTGACCTAACACAACCACTACAATGTCCAATACAACAACAAACCATCATACATTGCTCAATACAGAACTAGTCTGTAGTCTACAGTTACATGTACAGTCATTGCTTAACTTTGCACATTGATGAAGTATGCAAGTACACAAGGGCATGAAACATCTGAAAGCAATGCTTTAAATATACTGACCTAAAATCCAACTTCACAATTAAATAGGATTTTACATTACAATTCATTTGAATGTAACCAGCATATCTCTATCTGGTGCCAATCTAAAAGTAACACTTTCTTAAATTTAATAAGGAAACCCAGTGTTAGGTTATGTGAGAGATAGGTCTTTTAACAGTGGAAATGACTTTAGGAGTTTTTCACTATCAGGACATGTACAATTTAAGTAGAGATGCCCTACTTTTTATATACTTTGCATCCTGTCCCAGGGGTGGTGAGGACCTACCTCAGGGGTGACATATGTATTGGAAAGGAAGGTTTAGGCCTGGAAAAAAGGTTCATTTTGCCAGGTCGAAATGGCAGTTTAAAACTACACTACAGGCTGCAGTGGCAGTCCAGAGACATGTTTTGCAGTGCTACTTTAGTGGGTGGCACAATGAGTGCTGTTGTCTACTTGTAGCATTTAATTTAAAAGGCCCTGGGTACTTAGAGTACCATTTACTGGTGACTTACAAGTAAATTAAATATGCCAATTATGTGTAGACCAATGTTACCATGTTTTAAGGAGAAAGCAGAATCACTTTAGCTCTGGTTAGCATGGGTCAAGTGCAAAGAGTCCTAATACCAGCAAGAAAGAGTTCAGCCAAAACTCAGAAAGTGAAGGCAAAAGGTTTGGAGGAATATCAGATCAAGGACGTCAGGTCTGACACCTGGGTTTCCTCTTGGTAGAATGCTGTGTCAATCATTTCTTCCATTAGTACAGGACCGAGGGTTGGGCTCAATACTATGACCACCTGCAGCAGAGCCAGCTGCCTCCACTGTTCTTGCTGTCACTCTTTCCTTGCCATTGACATTAAATTATTTCAATGCTTCCTAAGTTCATCAGCTGCCTTATTGCTCACTCCCACAGCACTGATGTGGTCTCGGAAACGTCCCCATATCAACTTTTCGAGGGCCCTTCGAGCATTTTGAGCGAACCTGCCAAAGAGCTTATCACTCTCGAAAATACATTACTCCACCATCATGTTTTTCAAGTGATTCGTTCTCCAGTTTCCGTGACACAGCTTTGAACTGGTGGTTGCTGGTGGGGGCCACCGGCACTCATTTTTGGGGACTGGCACTTATTTTTCCTCATCGGATATTTCCAGAGAGCGTGAGAGTAAAAAACACATAAATGGGAAAGAAGGAAGAAGAGAAAGACCGAAAAACTGTCACCAATGGAGAAAGCAGTAAGCTGCAATAGTGAAATAAAGAGAAAGTGTGTCTGGTAGTCTATCAAAGAGGCCTGAGGTGGAATAAGCACTAGCAGTCTCCTGCAGGCTTCTGCCAGCACTTTTGGACACCGACACTCATTTTACAAACTAAGCATTGACTTTACATACCTCCTGATGCACCATTCTGGGTGTATCTGGGGGTGCAGTGAAGAGATCAGGGCCTCTGCTCCTCTTCTCTCCTCTCACACTACAACTGACCTACTTCCAGGTTTGTTGATGCCATCCATGACTGCTGGATGCGATGTTCACTATTTGCAACTTTTACCTAATTGCACAATGTGAATCTGCATTTTTGCAAATCCAAACCAGAATGAATGGGAAACCTCAGTTCAGGGTACGTTGGTACATTAAAATCTGTGAATTGTATTCTCCGAGTCATTATTTTTCACAAATTGTGATTCTAAAATTGAGATGTTTATACACTCAGACCATAGGGATTAATTAAGCAGTACCACTGCAAGACACTATTGGTGTATAAAGCTTGCTCTAGACCCAGAAAAGAGGCGATCACTGGCAAAAACGAGGGAACATCACAGCCATGCGTCATCACAGCTTGAAGCATGATCACCCTGATGGATGGTGCGTGCCTAACTATGAAATCAGTAAGAACAGAAAAGGAATGTGACATTAACTGTACCGTGCTCAGAAAAAGCTGTTGACAAATGATTTATAAAGGAGCACATTTCTTAATGATAGTTGTCGCTTAAAGCACATATGAGGTGATATTTTTAAACAGGGAACTACCTCAGTAGCTTAGGTAGATCTCACAATTTATGTAACATATATTGATAGAATCTGGGAAGAGACGTCCTGTGGATCTGCTCCTGTTGAATACTCTGAGCACTAGTGACCACCCACAATAGAGTGGGCTGGAGCTCACCTTGATGAGGGATACGAGTTTGAGAGTGTCGTGGCCTATGAGTTACTGGTTGGCAGTACCCCTGTGTCTGGGTCCTCGGTGTGCTAGGGTTTCATGCTATCTACTCGCCCTCGCAGTCTTTGAGCATCGTCGGAAACCCAGTCCCCAGCATCCTTGCTTTTCCTGTCTCATTTGTGCTTCAAGTAAAGATGCTTCTTTGCTTGCCCTTGTCCTCCTCACCTCTAATCCATTGACGTCTCCATTTCTGTGCACACAGCTATGGCAGCATCCCTGAGGCTGCCTGGCTCTCGTGTCTATTGTTTTGGTAGGAAGTACCTTGGCTTGGCATTTTATGGATATGATACTCATTGTTCAATCCTCAGACCCCTGACCCAGCAGGGCACTAGATATTTAAATACTTGTTTGGGTTCATCACCCTCATCCTTGACTCTTGCATTTCTTTCTCTTCCATTGATGTTTACTTGCATCAGCTCTGTCTTCTCACTTCGTTGTACTCTGCACTCTTGTTTTATATTACAGTGGGGTATCAGCTCACTGATATTGAACCCCCTGTCCTACAGTGAGACTGCCCACTTCCAGCCCAGATGTGGGTCAGTCCCCTGCCTGTACCCGGGGTTAGCTATTCATTGGCTACAATATTCCTGAGTTCCCGGAGACCTGCTGGGCCATCACTGCTCCCTCTTTACTCCGATGAACCCCTGTCATCCCACCATATCTTGCTTCTCCTCTTTACCTGTCCTTCTCTCTTTCTTTTATAACACCTTAGATGCCCATAGTTCATCTCTCCAATGGAGCCAGTATTATGACTGGTATGTTTCTTAATCTATTCGCTGCTATGCTTTCCCTTTCCATTCTCGTGCCTCTCTGTTTTTTCCTTTTAGATTCTAAACGAGTAAGGATATGGTTCAGGAAGGGGGCCAGAGGATGGAGCAGAGAGGGAAGGACATGATACAGGAACTGGCCCGAGTACAGATGAGCAGGAGTTGGTGTGGCATAGAGAAAGGATTGCAGTCATGAAGATGTCAGAAACATATGTGATGGGTTTTGGAGGACTATGGTGGCATGGGCTGGAGATGGGCTTGCAGGAAAGGCACAAGAGTGCAATGGTGTAATGAATGCTGGCGATGTAGGAGCTAGCAACTTATGGGACGGAGTAAAGGTGGAAAGAGGGTAGATGGCCCTGGACAGGGAAGTAATGCAGATCAAGATAGTGGGCATGATACAGACCTCGGTTGCTGTGGATGCACGATCAAGAGCCACAGAGGATGGAACAGCGGCTGCTGAAGAAGGAGAAATAATGGGCAAGACGTTAAGCGAGGAGATTAAATAATAGAGAAAAGAGGAAATTAAATAAAATTCAGTGAATGCACAAATACCCTGAGACGTCAAGGCACTGAAAGACTCATATCCTACTCAGCTGAGAATTTTTCAAACATAGATATCAGAGAAACCTAGAGACAGTCTTATTGAGAAAAAAGCCAAATTTTCAGACTTTTTCTGAAAAAAAAGATGGTTATCTAGTTCTGCAATATGGTGAGGAAATGAGTTCCAAAGTTAATCAGTGGCATAGACAAAAGACAACTGTGGATTACAGAGTTAGCACTCGGGATAGAGGAACGAGGTAGGTATATGATCAGGGTTGAATGTAGTGGAGAGGGTGCTGACAATATCTAGCATTGACTAGAGAACTGGGTTTGAAGTAGATGGAGAAAAAAGAAATGCACGGGTTGCAGGTTAGAAGCATTGACCTGAAAATGGAAGCGCAAGGGAGATTGGTGGTGAAGGACAGGAGGGATAACTGATAAAGGTAAAAGCTAAGTATAGAGGAGTAAGTGGCAATGTGTAAGGACAGCTGGTGATAGATTAAACTCTTCATTATGAAAATCCCTATAACCTGGTTACCAATGCCACCTGAATCGCTAATCCTTGGGGAGTGGGGTTACTGAGAATCACAACTTGGACCCTGAGGGACAACGTAGATTGAGAAATTCCCGGGGAATTGGTAACTCTGGTCCAGATTCCCTTGGTAGTTGCACAGTTTTCTGTATTTTTTCCTGTAGATATGGAGCAACATTACAGATCTGTGGCGTTACCACAAATCTCGTAATTTTGATGGGGCCATAAATTATTTGACAAGCCCCATTGGAAATAAAAGGGCACTCGTAACGTGATCCTAACAGGTGTGTGAATTATGGTACTGATGATGGTCTGCATGATTTCTATTGCAGGGAGGTAACGGAAAAGCAAGTGCAGTAGGATCGAGAGGGGGATGGCAATGAAGGATTAACATGGCATGAACAGGGCTAGCGATGAAACGCAGAGCAAGGGTGGTATGAAAGAGAGGGCTGGTGATGAAACATAGAGTAAGGATGGTAGGAAACTGAAGGACTATGCAAATGAGGGAGTATGGAATAGAGGACCAGTGCAGAAGAAAGAAAGTTATTGATAGTAAAATAAAAATAGAGGGTGAGTAAAATGACCCAATGGAGATGGGATTGCACAAATAGAGAGGAAAGTGGTTGTATAAGATCAAGGAAGAAACTTTAGAAGGAGGAATAATGGCAGTGATGAAATTTTAAACCTTCACAATCTTGGCTGCACCGGGATCAAAGACTTCGTATGGACCATGATGCACAGAACAGACAGACGTTAAATCCCTGGTTCCACAGATTAGTCTTACTTTTTAGGTCTCGGCTAGATAGCGCTGTCTCTTTGAGACATGTTGTATATATGTTGTGGGCTTACAGCTCACCCATAGGATTCTCATTTCCTGCTCCATCGTCGTTCTCCTATTCTTTGTCCCCATTTGTACATGGAATACATTTGTCATGCCTCTTGCTGTGTTTAGACCTGTCTGACAGCAGGGACCAAGTACTATATAAATACACTGGTCGCCATTTTAACATCTGTCCAGGGACTACTTTATTCTTTCTTTAAGAGCAGTCCTCAGTAGCGCGCACGTTTTCACTAGCTCCAAGGGACATGGCAGTAAAAAGGGCTCTAAGTCATGTTCTTATCTTGTCACATTATCAGAGGTCGCAGCAATCATCTCAAGTCTTCAATGGACTTGCCCGTCTCTCTCACGGCTACGGATAAAACTAAATGCAATGGGGAAAAAATCACTCAGGACTGTACGTGGACACCCCTCTCCCCATTTCTCATCTGTCTCTTTAGCTAGGTAGCTGGCCAAACTGTACTACAGAAGCTGGCACAGCATAGCCGGGGTGTACCTACTGTGATGCATGTGTCTCTAGGGGCTCTTCTCCTCACGGGTCGCTCCTGCAGGTAACACGGATGCCTGCAGGTAAAATATCCGACTCTGTTTCTCCACTTCCGGGGATTTTTCAGTGGCTGTTTCATTTAATATTTATTTTCTGTCCCTCCAGCATCCACCACAACACTGGGGCAAACCCTCAAGAGTGTGCACAGAACACTACTGGACAAGAGAATTGCCCGTCTTCTCCTTTTATTCGTTAGCTCCAGAGTCATTAAGAACAGAATATGCGATGAGCCCACCCTCCGTATGCTAGTACCAGTCATGTACTCCCCGTCAGTAAAACCCAACATCGACAATCTGCCAAAAAAAAAGTAATTTCTCAGAGTGCTGGGAGTAGAGGAGAACATCAGAGATTGGTGAAGAACAAACAGCAATATACAGATTATCACCATGAAAATTCAGGAAGAACTGTGATGGTGTCTCTGGAGCAACACGATTCTACATGTAGAATGAAATGTCACACAAAAAGACGCACTATGTGGACTACCACATTTGTGGCCCATAACATGTACCATGGCGAACTTGCCTTGCTCATGCTAATGATTGACGCAATTTTAAATATTTATGTAACATTGCAGATACGGACTGCAGCACAACAACTGACCTACAAACACAATTAAATAAATCTACTTAACTAAATTTACTGATTTGCATACAACTTTACAGCTTTCACTGTTTGACCAAAAGCGGCCATCACATCTCTGCCTGTTCAAAGATGGCCATCTCAGCAGACTCTTCATTTCTAGACTCTCCACTATGTCCATTAAAAGAGAGCAGCGCACACCATGTACTGCTCGGAGGTGAACCTAAGAAAAAAACTAAGACTTCTAGGACGCTTTGTTGACAGGCTCTCTGACAGTGTAGTGTAGGACGGAAATCTGAACGTGGGTGATCGTGGATTGTTTTTTATGATGCACATTATGTAGCCATATGTATGGTAATAAGAAAGACTACTTAGATGTTTGTGGCAAGTGTGGTTACTACCTTCTGGCCAGTCATATTCTTTCCATCTGCAAACAACGATGACAAAGTTCTAAGTTTTTTGAATGACTTTCCAAGGTATTTACTTATTTTGTCCCGTGGTCCTCTATACTTCCCAGCACATTCCTGCTAGTTACATGCCATTGATTTAGTCTATGTGAAGTGCTTTAAGAGGAATTTGTAATGGGGCTAGGGAGATATATTGGTCTGAGAGCGTTGATAGTCACTGCTGCCTTCTCGAGCTACACACTTAACAAATATCCACAGGAAAATATAAATATCTTCCCAGACAAACAGTTTGTTGTATAACATTTGACATCAGTCATAGCAAGTCCTAAGAAAGAAGGCACTTAAGAGCACCCACCTGCCCCATTGCCAGCAATATTCAGAAAGCTGGGGTGGCAAAATTGGTATCTGGTACTATTTTCACCCCTATTTGTTGGGACACTAGTCTTGGTAAAAACAATTGTGCAAAGTGGGGGAAGCTCAGGGAGCATTTAGGACAGCGATGTAAAGGAGCTTATAGACAAGGATATAAATGATAGCCAAATAGGCTAGGAAGGAAGCCATATTTGTTCAGCGGGAGCAGGAATTGTCATAATCTTTTGAACTACACACAGTCCTACATGACAAACTACTAATTACTAGTTGTTTCTAGAGAATTGTACTTTGGTGGCCTCATGCATAGCAGGTGAGAGAATTCAATGAGGCAGAAAGAAAACTATACATCATTGAACATGTCTAATATTGCTGCAAAAGAGAGATGCGAGCTGTAGCCTAAAGGGCTAATGCAGGCAGGTGGGAGAAAGTTGGAGAAAGAGTCCAATAAATGGGCAAAGACACAAAATTAGACCCCACACCACATAGGTCCACTTCAAAACACACAATACCACTCCACATAATTCCACTCTATAACACGCAATCCCACTACACATAATTCAACTACAATAGATACCACATAATGACTATGCACATAGTTCCACTACGTATAACACCACTCAACACCACACAATTCCATGCCACACAATTTCACAACAAACAATGCCAATCCAATCCACATAATTCCACTTCACACCACATACATCCAATCCATTCCATAACACAGCTAAAAGACATTAACATTAAAAACGCTTATAGCTCTCGGATTGCCAAGACCTACTGGCTTTGTCAATGCTTGTTTTATATTCTGAACACTTTAACACACCTTCAGCAAACTGGAAAACAAAGTAACCTTTGATGATGCCTTCTGGAACTCTACCTCACCTCATCTGATAACATACATCCGCGTTTCAATCTCATCTGGATTAATGTCCAATTAATGTGCACAGTCCTCCTCTTTGCAAGAATGGGATTACAGCACAGTAAATGGGTAATAAATCCAAATATTCAGACTTCAATGTAGTTCACTTTTATGTGCCTTTTTATAAGGCAAGGGGTCTATGTCTGGTAATGAGTTTTGGTACGCTTAACACAAATCTAAGGTTTGCTTGATTTTGGCGTTACTGAGTAAAGGAAATAAATGTTTATAAAGACGTTCTTTTTCTTTCCTGTCTGTATCCCTTCTCATCACTCTACTCCTTCAGTGCACTTTCATTGCCAATAATATCGTAAATTCCGCAGTTCATCTCGGTTTGCTTTGAGTTCCTCTCCTGTTTTCGTGGTGTTGGTGGTTGTGATGGGGGAAGTCTCTACCTTTTAGCAATAGAATGATTGAAAACTTGGAGGTTCGAGCTCACATCATGCCAAACAAATCAGTCCCAGCAGAGTGCAGCTTTAACCCCAGGGCCTTACACACAATGAGGTTTCCCTAAGTGCCGATTTACTCACAGTGCTTTACAGACAATAAATTCACCCAAGACTGTTGATCAAAACTCAGCGCCTACAGGATGGTCACATTCCTGAACAGTTTAGATTTAATATCATACCCTTCCAATCAGATTTCTCTGCAGTGCAGTCATTGTGGCATCCTCCCAGACAATGAAAACCCGCTCGAGAGCATCACATGCATCTGTTACCCAAGGCAGTAAGCAAGACAGGAGCCTAAACGGGGGCGGCTTCTCCATTAGGGTGGAGGAGAGTCACCCCGCCAGCAGCAGCAGCTGCAAAACCTTTACAAGAAAACAATAATAAACCTGGTTTATTATTGTTTTCTTGTAAAGGGGTGGGGCATTGGGGTAGCAAGCACTGAGGGGAGGGCACAGAGCACTCCACTCACTGCACATGTATTTTTGGCCGCCCATCTCGGGCCGGCCCAACACACATGCGCAGTAGGCTCTTGGAGAGAGCCTGCATAGGCTCCCAGTCTGTCTGGGGGCTCCCAGCCAATCCTAATGCTGCTTTGAGAAGCGTCAGGATTGGCCGCAGCGCAGGTTGGGAGCCTGTGCCTGCAGCCTGGCGCGACGAGGGACAGAGGAGCGGGCAACGGGGGAGGTAAGTTTTACTTTAATTATTATTCTTTTTTTATTAAATGCTCGCCTGCCTCCCCACCGCACCCCGCACCTGTTCCGCCCCTTCAGACAGCAGAGAGCCGCTACTGTTTAAATGGACCTCAAACACTCCCTCGAATCTTAAAATCAACTCAATAATCTAATTATTTGTTCTTCCGTCTCACAACATAGAGGCTCATCTTCCAAATTCAAGTTTGTCCAAAAAACATAAATGCTTGTAATAATTCCACAGGCCTCTCCCACCATGGCTGTGTGAACGGACTTCACCTAGGCCCTGTTGCGTTCCTATGACTCGAGCGCAAGCAAGACACAGTTGCCAGACTCCTGCTACAAGTCAGCATAAAATACCAAAGAAACACTGCTGGTGTGCATGGATCATTGAATCACCGTCAGAGCGCTCTGAAACAGCTCAGAGCGCAATCCACAAAACGGGGCCAAAACTTCCTGAACATAAATACTAGTCAGATAACACCTGGTACAACCTTTAGAGTCTCATTTAGAACTCGGCGGATGGGTTACTCCGTCACAACTGTGACGGACAACCCGTTCGCCTAAATCTAAATCCCATGATGTCCTATGGGATTTAGATTTCAGCGGACAGGATATCTGTCACAGTTGTGACGGAGTAACCCATCCGAGGAGTTCTAAATCAGGCCCTGAGTCTTAGATTTTGGACAGCTGCTGTTGGCCTCATCTCCCACATGAACCTCCCAGGCAGAAGGACTTTTTGCACAAGACACAAAACACTGGAAAGGCCTCAAATACACATATCTAACCATCACTGTTGCTCCACTAAATACAGCAGCACTAGAGAGGGGCTTGGGCTCCCCCTACATGTTGGGAGTCAGGAGTACATGTTTTGATTGGGCAGAAGTGCTTTGCTTTTCCACAAAAAAGTGATTGCCTTCCACAGCTGTGATTTAGTTCATTTATCCAGCTGCCTAAGCTTAAATTTTCAGGAGCACACTCATGCCTTCAGAATGTATGATAATTTATGGGTTTTTTTTTCTGGTAGCAGCACAGATAGGATGAGGGCAGCCATTACCTTATATGGAGTTTTAAGTCTGGCTTGACACTGCAACTGTAACGTGACCTTTTAACATACACCAATATTAGTCCGCAGTTCTTTGCTTCCAGACAAATAGATATCTATTCTCATGCTATTTACTTTTAATGCCTCACATTACCATACATTCCTTTAAAGCCAGACCTATGTGATTTACCAATGCTTGTTTCATCAGCAATAGGCTGAAAGCCTGAAGGGGCATTGACGAAATTGAACAACACTTTTTAAGAAGAGGTTCCCACGTAACCCTCGAGGACTGAGCAGTAACAAGCAAAGCTAGACCTTTAATCCACCGCACATTGTTTCCCTAGGTTCTGTTAGGCCTTTGTATGTTCTTTTTGTTGGATTTGCATCATAAAAGCAGAATAAGAACAGAAAGTCCCACGGATGAAAGTGATTATACACAGATGGGCGGCTCTAATTTACAAACACTGTTAAAGTACATTATGTTTCCTACAATAAGTAATCTAGTCTAAATGAATCACAACAGATCATCAACTGTATTCAGCACTTCACTCCCAGTTAAAATCAGGTCCAATTCACCTTTTGTTCAAAGTTCTCTGAACAACTTTGCGACTTTATAAAATAGCAGCGTTTTAGGCTTTCCTCGCATTTGCGAGAAAACGGCGACTTTTGTGACAAATTTCCAGAGACCAATGCTGCTGTGTGTGAATTAAAACAATCTTAAGGAAGGCGACCTGCAGAAGAGATATGCACACATTTTCCACCCCCAGTTGTCTGATTAGAGTAAAAACTATCTTGAAATGCAGTGAAAATGATCAAATAAGGTGCAGAAATGTGCAGAGGGCGAACCTAAATCGGGAAAATAAGAAACTGATGTGTCTGTCAAATCTATACATTGCGTGTAGAAGCTGGACAAATAAAAGAAAATTCACAAAAAGGCAAAAATCATTGCATAGTTACGCCCCTGCCTTGCAAGTAATTGATCCTACCACTTAACACAACGTTTCATGAATATGTATCAGCACCCTCTGTTAGGATAAATATTTTGTCTGTTTTCTTATGAAAACACTATTATGACAATTTCTATTTTCCCAATCCTCTAAATTATCAGAGCGTTTGTTTTCATTACAAACGTCTTGGGTGGTGACCAAGAATCCTAAAGCGTTAGGTCCTCTTGGAGGAAGAAACAGCTGTCCAGACTGACAAGCACAGCCTAAACAACTGGGTACACGAGGCAGGGCGATGCAGATGTCAGTGGTATCAGCCCATTCTGCATTACTGCTAGCGTTTTCGGGAGCTGAGGAAAGGCAACGTTAGAGCGCCATCTATTGGTACTACCAAAATAATGGAAAAATGCCATAAAGTTGGCATTTTTTTACTGTATGGGAGCACATCAGCTGGCAAAATTCCAATTTGCTAGGAGAGTTAAACATCTTGCGCAGTTCTTATATGAACTAGTGAGGTGCAATTTTGTACTGAGATTTGCACCAACCAACCAACTTAAAAATGACAATTTTTCCAACTGGTCTGGCCCTTGATATTTGTTTTCCCAAAACAAAATCAAGGCTGACTTTTTAAACAATATGAGGAACATGGCATTTAAAAAATAAACTTTGATACAGAGCACTAGAGGTGGCGTAGCGAGAACACAGCTAGAACGTTGTGTTGAAAAAGGCCACACGGGCACTTCACAGTGTTAGGGCTTTTTTTTTTTTTTTAAATCTATGCATTTCTGCCCGTAGACGAAAACACGGAAGGAGGATGTTACAGACACTTTAGCAAGGTGCCAGCTTCCTTGTTGAACGGAATACAAATGGGGCCAGCATTCCTCATTCTCAAGTTTCAGGAGGATGGCTTTGGCAACAAGGGATAAAGTTTCCAGAAGTATTGGAAATATTATAAAGCTCATTACTGGACATGTAATATATTCGGATCATATTCCAAGGAAACACAAGACATTTTCCTTAGAAAGTTTTTTTTTTTGCTAAACAATTTCCGTGTTCATATTTTTAAAGACTAGGCAGGAAAAAAAGAACAGATTGTTTTTCACTGACATCATTAAATCAAACGGCAACGTGGAGAGGGTAGGCAGACCCACTTTAAAAGAAGTGACATTTTAAGCTGTGAAATACATTTATGGAATAAAAAGGTCATGTAATCAGCAGAAAGAACTCCAGGAGAAGGCGTCAAGGAGAATGCGGTGCCTCCCAGCACTGACATCTGCTGAAGTTGCCCATCCATCACAGCCCTTCTCCACTCAGACAGGCCTGAGAAGGAGCCCTCAGTTCTACATCGTTTCACTGAATGCCCAGGTAGTTGAAGACCACCAGCAACTGCCCCTTTTCTCTCACTAACACTGGCGTCTGTAGAGGGGGACAGATGGGGCCCTTTAAATTTGTCTTAGAACCCTCTTCTGCCACACCTCCACAGCTGGTAACACGTACATAAGTACGTGTGTGTGTCTTTACAAATATATATATATATATATATATATATATATATATATAATACACACACACATACATAAATGCAAAGTCATATCTAAACATTTTACTCATGCACATGTTTAGAATTATACACACACACTTTCCACAATCACCTTTTGCAGGAAAGAGGACTGACCAGTATCATCTGCAGCACAATATGTGCCCCACAAAATCTCTTTTAGATATGCCACTGCTCTTCTCACCCACTTCTTCCCCACACTCCTCCCTGCTGCACCCTACTCATGGTGGAAGCACAAACCTCCTCAGACCCTCTTGGAAAGGAGATCCAAAGCCAGTGGCGGCTGCCATCGGGACAAAGTGGCGGGCGGGGGCCACAAACAAAAAGACAACAAAACTAGGAATTCATTTTTTAAAAAAAAAAAAAATCTTATCCCACTGCTGCTCTTCTGCTCTCGCTGCAGGCTACCAGGGACAGGCTTCCAGCCTACCCTGTGGCAAATCCTAACTTTGCTCTCATGCTGCTGTCAGCATGAGAGCAGCGTTAGGATTGGCCTGAGCACCCTGGCTTTGCGCTGCCAGGCAGACTGTGAGCCTGTGCCTGCTGTCTCCAACATGGCAACACCCATGGCCCTGCCCAGTCAAAACCAAAATGATAATAAACATTGTTTAATATCATTTTTATTTTTCAATTTGCAGCAGCTGCTATTGGCGAAGATCCTCCACCATAGCGGAGGAGCCGCCGCTCTCCAGAGGTGGTCGCGAGATGATGAGGGCTCAGATGGTGACTGGTGTGGGAGGATAAGATGGGGACTCTAAAGAGGAGGGAACTTGGGACATGGGTGCTGATGCTGGACACGTGGAGGGGGGGCGCCAGTGCTGGGCTGAGGTGGTAAGAGAAAGGGAAACAGACACAGTTTGTCACAGTGTTGGGCAGGGAACCCAGGAGATATGTCTGCACTGTAATGCTCTGTGAGTGTTTTGCGGTGGGAACATAATAATCAACGCCTGGAAACCCTGCTTTGCACTTAATGCTCGACCTTCAGCGCATGCACTTTGGACTGATTACGCAGAAACAAAGGTTTTACATTTATTAGCGCATAAAACGTAGTGCTGCAATAATCAAGTGTGACTTTAACCGAACTAATAAAGATTGTATGGGGACAAATGTGCCCTCAGAGTAGTTCGCCAACATTTATAAGCGTGCTTTATATAACGTGATGTATTAGAATTGTACTAATCTGACATAACCGTAAACGTGTGCCATGATTTGCTTGTTTGAAATGTTTTAACTTAGCATAACTTTAGTGGAGGCTTCGGCCTAGTTGCCTTGTCTCACGGTTTAGATGCTCGTATTTTTCTAATGTGCTAATAAAACGTGTATTCTTGCTTGAAGCTGTACTTTTCCAGTGAGATCGGTTCACATGCTTATCTTTAAGGTTTCGTGCCAGCCTGGCATCTTCTTCTTTGCTCCAAGGTCAATCTGCAGGTGCAGACAATGGAAGCTCTGAAAGTGAATTAATTGGTGAAATATGTTGCAACTTACGTTCCCGACTCCAAGGATAATGTAGGCCTAGGTAGAAGCTTGTAAATTGTTGTTTTTGATTGGACAATTTGAAGCCAACCTATGAACCCTCCAATGGAAGACCCTACTGGATTTGAACTGTTGATTATTTAAACCTGGTGCACAAGAAGAAAGCAGCCATTACCCATTGCACCCATTGAGGACATTAGACATTGCAGACATTATGGCCCATCTTGCCGACCTCGTCATTTTGCCATCTTCTACGATGCCAATTGATGTTCGACGCCATTTTGAATGAGACTTTGATGCTTTCTCTAATCGAGAGAAAGAGACTTTAAGAAATTCTCACCCTAGAGACTTTAACTTTGATTCGTCCCTTTGCATAAAGTAGTAGTTTTGTCCTTTTATCTTGCCGCTGTGAGGCAATTGCCCCGTCCACCCTGCCCCTTTACCCCCGTCCCATGCTGATCAACCGGTACCTGTGAGACGAAGACTTCTTTGAATGCTGATTGAATTTGGTAAATATGAAAGGATAAAATGTACAATTGCATTGTGTTTTCTTTTTAGGTAACCAACTGCTGATTTTTGATATGAGCCCTAGTTAGGAGTTTTTCCAAATTAATGTTGCTAAATTGTTTTTTTGCATAAAGTCCCACATGCAGATGCTAATTTGATGTTAGATGAGGATTCATTTGTTGCACGATGCAATTTGAGACCTTGTTATGCTGACTAATGTATGCAATTAGCCTATTACAGATTATCATTTTAGTGGTTTGCGTTGCTATCATCGAATGCATTGTTATTCAAATGCTGCATAGATTGCATCTTTTCGCCGTTATGGACAGCTATTAATGTTCATTTACATATATCATTTGGTGTTGAGACACATTTATATCGTGCTAGCTTTGTTAATATAGGGAAATAAATTCATTAATTTTGAATAAACTGGAGTGGTTATTCATGGCCGAAAGGTCATGGTTCGCCGAAATGTTTTCTGGATTAATTGTGAAGTGTTATGTTGATCAGGGCATTGCTTATGTTCGTTATTGATTATTGATTTGATTAAATTGATTACTCTCGGGTGAAGAGAGCCCCACTTGGTCAAAAGATTCATCGACCCAAGAGCGTCCAGATACAGGTAATTTATTAGGACGGAACGCTCTATCAGGACTTTCTGAGGTATGTTTCTTCAATTAGGCAATGGGAACAGGAAATCTTAGCATATCACTTCCTCAGTGGAGTGTCTGCCCTTGCTCAGACTTGAGATCACCAACAATGTTTATGTTAGGGTTATCACCTATCAAGCCCTCCTGTAAAAATCATCCCCAGAATAACAGGACCCCCCGCAAGCCAACATCTAATCCAGGCTTCCTATGTACCAAAGAAACACGCAGCGACCATTCCCTCCTGTTTCTGTGCCTGGCTCCCTTCAAATGAATCCATCTAGAATCAACAAGCTTATTTTTTCCGAATTCTATGTAAAATCCGCCCCTTTGCGGTCTGAACTCATCAGTGCCACTGAGAGGTTTTTAATTACCGCGTGGTTATAAAGCATCTGCCAGAGGGGTTTCTTGCTTACTCCAGCGCCCACTGCCCACAGGCCTCTGCACACGTCCCTCTTACTACTTCCGATGTTCTTCTAACACCCCGAAAAAGGATATCACCCCCTCCTTCTCTCAGATCCACAGAGGCCTGCGCTCTCTCTCCCACAAGAAGCTCAAACCCTGGATGGTATTTACTTCTTTGTAAAGACGTTTTCTGTCTTTTTACACCATTCCCCAACCAGCATTGCATACATTACCCTTTCCTGACATTAGGCGCCAGGCTGCTCCAGGGTGGAAGGCATGTTAGTACATTTATATCAATCTTTCCTACATAGGAGTAAGATTTTGGAGTAAGGTAATGCTTGTTATTTGGTTCAAGAAGAACCTGGCCTGGCAGTTCAGCCTGGAATGTTCCTATTGGAGAAGGGCCAAGACCTGATTTGCATATGAGGGAGGTGACATGGTGTGCAAAATAACAATGGAGTGGGATGCGGCCCGAGTGGTTACCAATGGCTGAGATTTATTCGGGCATTCAATCTATCACTTTTCTTGTATACTTCAGCAGGGCCACTGTAGTCAGGGTTCAAGGTGCCTCCTACGCCCGCAACCTCCTTCTATCTCTAGGGGAAGAGTGTGGTAGACATTCAAGCATAGGTGTATGTCTGACGTCCTAATGCAGTTTGGTTAACCAGAGCATCAAATACATTTATTCTGCAGTAAACCAGTGCATCAAAAGCATTCATCCTGCAGTAAACCAGTGCATCAAACACAGTCATTGTCTAGCAAACCAATGCATCAAATACATTCACCCTGCAGTAAATCAGAGCAACAAATACATTAATCCGGCAGTAAACCTGTGCATTAAATACATTCATCCTGCAGTAAGCCAGAGCATTAAACACATTCACCCTGCAGAAAATCAAGACATCAACCATTCATCCTGCAGTTAACACTGATTCAAATACATCCATCCTGCCATACACCAGTGCACCAAATACATTAATTCTGCAATACAGCAGTGCATCAGGCACATTCATTGTGCAGCGAAAAAACACCTTGGACACATTCCTCCTGCAGTAAACCAATGCATCAAACACACTCATCCTGCAGTAGCCCAGCGCATCAAAAATATTCATCCTGCAGTAAACAAGTGCATCAAACACACATCCTGCAGTAAACCAGCGCATCAAAAACATTCATTCTGCAGTAAACCAGCAAATCAAACACATTTATCTTGCAGTAAACCAGCACATCAAAAACATTCATTCTGCTGTAAACCCAGGCATCAAACACTTTTATCCTGTAGTAAACCGGGGCATCAAACACATTTATTTTTCAGTAAACCTGCGCGTCAAACACATTCATCCTGCAGTAAACCAGAGCATCAAACACACTTATTCTGCAGTAAACCAGCGTGTGAACCAGTGCATCAAAAACATTCATCCTGCAGTAAACCAGTGCATCCAACACATTCATCCTGCAGTAAACCAGTGTATCAAACACATTCGTTGCCCAGCAAACCAATGCATCAAACACATTTATTCTGCAGTAAACCAGTGCATGAAATACATTAATCGTGCAGTAAACCAGAGCATCAAACACATTCATCCTACAGTAAATCAATGCATCAAACATTCATCCTGCAGTAAACACTGCATCAAATACACCCATCCTGCAGTAAACCAGTGCATCAAATACATTCATTCTGTAGTACAGAAGTGCATTAAGCACATTTATTGTGCAGTGAAAAAACGCCTTGGACGAATTCCTCCTGCAGTAAACCAGTACATCAAAAAAGTCATCCTGGAGTAAACCAGCGCATCAAACACATTCCTCCTGCAGTAAACCAGTACATCAAAAAAGTCATCCTGGAGTAAACCAGCGCATCAAATATATTCATCCTGCAGTAAACCTGTGCATGAAATACATTAATCGTGCAGTAAACCAGAGCATCAAACACATTCATCCTACAGTAAATCAGTGCATCAAACATTCATCCTGCAGTAAACACTGCATCAAATACATCCATCCTGCAGTAAACCAGTGCATCAAACACATTCATTCTGTAGTACAGAAGTGCATCAAGCACATTTATTGTGCAGTGAAAAAACGCCTTGGACGAATTCCTCCTGCAGTAAACCAGTACATCAAAAAAGTCATCCTGGAGTAAACCAGCGCATCAAACACATTCATCCTGCAGTAAACCAGCGCATCAAACCCATTCATTCTGCAGTAAACCAGTGCATCAAACACATTCTTCCTGCAGTAAACCAGTGCATCAAACACATTTATTGTCCAGTAAACCAGTGCATTAAACAAGTTCACACTGCAGTGAACCAGTGCATCAACCACATTTATCCTGCAGTAAACATGTGCGGCAAACCCAATAATTGTGGAATGAAACAACACCTTGGAAAAATTCCTCCTGCAATAAACCAGTCCATCAAACAAGTTCACACTGCAGTGCACCAGTGCATCAAACACATTCATCCTGTAGTAAACCAGTGCATCAAATACATTCATTCTGCAGTAAAGCAGTGCATCAAGCACATTAATTGTGGAGGGCAACAACACCTTGGAAAATGTCATCCTGCAGTAAACCAGTGCATCAATCAAGTTCACACTGTTCACAAGTTCACACAGAACCAGTCCATCAAACAAAGTCCTTCTGCAGTAAACCAGTGCATCAAATACATTCATCCTACAGTAAACCAGTGCCTCAAACACAATTATTGTCCAGAAAACCAGTGCATTAAACTTATTTATTCTGCAGTAACCAGGATATCACATACATGCATTCTGCAGTAAACCAGTGAATTAAGCACATTAATTGTGGAGGGAAACACCTTGTACAAATTCCTCCTGCAGTAAACCAGTGCATCAAACAAATTCACAATGCAGTAAACCAGTGCATCAAACACATTTATACTGCAGTAAACAAGTGCATCAAACCAATTCATTGTGCAGTGAAACAACACCCTAGACACATTCCTCCTGCAGTAAACCAGTGCATCAAACACATTGATCCTTTAATAAACCAGTGCATCAAGCTCATTAATTCATTGTGCAGTGAAAAACGCGTTGGACAAATTCCTCCTGCTGTAAACCAGTACATCAAACACATTTATTGTCAAGTAAACCAGTGCATCAAACACATTTATTCTGCAGTAAACTAGTGCATCAAATACATTAATCATGCAGTAAACCAGAGCATCAAACACATTCATCCTGCAGTAAATCAGTGCATCAAACATTCATCCTGCA
The DNA here is from genome assembly GCF_031143425.1 of Pleurodeles waltl. Classification (NCBI taxonomy): domain Eukaryota; kingdom Metazoa; phylum Chordata; class Amphibia; order Caudata; family Salamandridae; genus Pleurodeles; species Pleurodeles waltl. The sequence goes on along the minus strand of NC_090438.1, from coordinate 131,363,099 downwards.
GTAAACAGTGCATCAAATACATTCATCCTGCAGTAAACCAGTGCATCAAATACATTCATTCTGCAGTACAGAAGTGCATCAAGCACATTTATTGTGCGGTGAAAAAACGCCTTGGACAAATTCCTCCTGCAGTAAACCAGTATATCAAAAAAATCCTCCTGCAGTAAACAAGTGCATCAAAAAAATCATCCTGCAGTAAACCAGTGCATCAAGCACATTAATTGTGGAATTCAACTACACTTTGGAAACATTTCTCCTGCAGTAAACCAGTGCATCAAACCCATTAATTGTGGAATGAAACAACACCCTAGACACATTCCTCCTGCAGTTTACCAGTGCATCAAATACATTCATCCTGCACTAAACCAGTGCATCAAATACATTCATCCTGCAGTAAACCAGTGCATTAAATACACTTATCCAATAGTAAACCAGAGCATCAAACACATTCATTTTGCAGTGAAACAACAAATTCCTCCTGCATTAAACAAGTGCATCCAAACCCATCCTGAAGTAAACCAGTGCATCAAACACATTTATCCTGCAGTAAACCAGTGCATCAAACATATTAATTGTGCAGTGAAACATTGCCATAAAAACATCCCTCCTGCAGTAAACCAGTGCAAACACATTCATCTGCAGTAAAAAAAGAAGTGCATCAAGTGCATTCAATGTGACAGGAAACAAGACCCTAGACACATTCCTCTTGCAGTAAGCCAGTGCATCAAACACATTCATCCTGCAGTAAACTAGTGCATCCATCACATTCATTGTGCAGTGAAACAACACCCTGAACACATTCCTCTAACAGTAAACAATTGTATCAAACATATTTATTGTGTAGTGAAACAATATCCTGTACACATTCTTCCTGCAGTAAATCACTGCATCAAATACAACCATCCTGCAGTAGTTCAGTGCATCAAAGACATTCACACACCAATGAAACAATGATGCACTGGTTGACTATAAAATAAATAAATTCAAGGCAACCCCAGTCACCCTTCAGCGTGTTTGTGCGTGTAGCAGAGTTATCCTGGAACCAGTGCACCAAGCACATTCAGTAGGTAGTAAATCCATGCATCAAAACAGTAATTCTGCATTGAACTAGAAAATAAACAGCCTTCATCCAATACTGAAACAGTGCATCAAAAACATTCAGCATGTAAGGAACAAAGGAATAGAACACATTCATCCAATAGTAAACAAATGGATAACCCACACAGTGCACTGAGCACATCAATCCTCCAGTGAACTGGTGCAATGCAAACATTCATCATTCTGTGGACCAGTGCATCAAACATATTCATCCTCCAGTGAACTGATGCACCAAGCATATTCAGCCTGGACTGTACCAGCAATTTGTCCACAGTCATCCTGCAGTGAAGTGAGCATCAAAGATATTCATCCTGTAGCGAGCACATGCACTTTCCACATACAGTATGTCATAAACCAGTATAAGAAATTGTGTTATTGGTTGAGAAGGGTGAAGAACGAGCAGGCCTGGTGTCACAGTCATCGCTGTAGTGTGAAGATCCAGTTGGGCATTGTGGATGGTTATTGCTGAAGCTTTGCATTGGCGTCACTGCAAGCTGCCATTGCTGTAGTACAAAGTGCAGATCTCAAGTTGCTGGTTAGCACTGGTGGTTACTGTAGTGCAAAGACTTGGGTTTACAAGAGTCACGTTGGTGGTCGCTGCAGGCGGAATAGTCTCAGCACAAACCGGCCAATTCGCGGTTGTAAAGAGCCCAAAACATCAGGATTTCCCTTTTCTTTACAGAAGAGGGCACTCTGATGCCAGCCAAGATTTTAGGATCTAGGGAGGCACCTCTTGAGGATCACTCTGGCAAAGGCCAACAGCGCTCAGGTAGGTCCAGACAGGTCCAGTTACTGCAGCTCATCTGGGCAGTTGCAGGGAAGCCTCTAAAACTTGGGCGTCCCTGTAGCCCAGAACAGAAGGTCAGCCAACTGAACCGTGGAGTCACTCTGGTAGTCCTGGGTTCTAAGAGATGGCTCCCCTCTCTTTCAAGCAGCAAGGCATGCCTCAAGCAGCAGGGCAGTCCTTTGAAGTACAAGGCATGCCTCAAGCAGCAGGGCAGTCCTTCTGAAGTCTTCCACATGTCCAGGAGTGTACTGAAGTGCTGGTCTGAAGGTCCAATATTTATACATGGGCCAGCCTTTGAAATGGGAGAAACGACTAGGCCTAGTTCTGTAAGTGTTCCTCCTTCTCCTGTCTAGGCTCCAAGAGGTCTAGGGTGACAAAAGATTGGTGTCAAGTTCTTCGTGAGTGTGCAGGAAGCAATACTTTGAAATATAACTGGGGCAGTGCAGAGCTCCGTCCCTCGCATCCTGCCAAAACCTAGTCTCCCTTAGTCTCATTGTCTCATTGTCTGGGAGGAATACACAAAGGCCAACCATACCCAGTCATGTGACCCAGGACACATGCACCAAATGCTTAGGAAAATGGCAACTTTCTTAAAGTGGCATTTTCAGGATTGTAACTTAAAATCAGAGATCATCATTAAGGAGTTTTTTAAATTATAATTATTTTAAATGTAAACATGAGATCCCTATCTGCTCACAACCAAAAGTTATCACGTATTAAAGGTAATAAGATAACCCAATGAAATCCAATGGAACAGTTAGGCCTTGTACATGTTTCACGTTTTAAATACAATGCACCCTGTCATCTGGGCTGTTTAGGGTCTACCCTAGGAGTGCCATGTATGTATCACAAGGGAAGCTTTGGGTCTGACAAAAAGGTTTATTTTGCCACGTTGGCTTAGCAGTTTAAAACTGCACAAACACTGCAATTGCAGACCTGAGACATATTTAAAGGGCTTCCTAGGTGGGTGGCACAATAAGTGCGGCAGACCCATAAGTAGCATTTAATTTACAAGCCCTCTGTACATGTAGTACCACTTTTCTAGGGACTTATAAGTAACTTAGATTTGCTAATCAGGTGTAGGCCAATTTTATCATGTTTTAGGGATAGAGCAAAAGCACTTTGACACAGGTTAGCAGTCCTGAAAGCCAACAACAAAGGTTCAGAAAACAAGAAGGGTGAAGGCAAAAAGTTTGGGGTGACCCAGTAGAAAGGGCCAGGACCATTAACCAGTGAGCTAAAACAAACATTCTGCAGTTAACTAGTACATAAGGAACAGGATGAGTGTGTACAAAATCAGCCAATGAAAAATATTCATCCTCAGGTGAGCTTCAAACTGCAGTGTAACAATGCATTGAGCATTTTCATCCTCTAGCTAACCACTAGCAATTTCTTTCATCCTATACTGAACCAGTGTATTGTACACATTCGTCTTACATGGCTCATTGTATTGTACACAATTATCTGACCGTGAACCGCTTATTGTTTAATAACGATCTGCTCAGCAAAAATCCTGTGAGTGAACCACGAACAGTAGATGACAGAGAAAAAGTTATATCCAAATCAGTGTAAAGTATACTGGATGTACTTTCCCAGGACTTGAACAATGAAGATACTGACTAGAGAAGAAGATGCAACATTTTCGATACCTGACGAGCACCCAGTGCATAAAACATATTCATCTTCTGGTCAAACACTGCATCAAATCATAAAACAGAATTGAAATGAGCCAGTGCATCTAACACTCTTCCCACAGTGAAGCAGTGCTTAGAACACAGTCATGCTGCAGTGAGCATATTCATTGTGTAGTAAACCAGTTCGCTGAGCCCTTCCATCATTCAGTGAACTAGAGCACTGAACATATCCGTCCTACAGTGAACCAGGTCTTCGAATCATTCATCCTGCAGTGAACAAGAGCACCAAACACAATCATCGTGTGCTGAATCAGAGAACCGGGTATGTTTATTCTTCAAGGAACATAACCATTGAGTAGACGTATCATGCACTCCGCAAACCAACCACATCCATTGTGTACCGAACCAGTGCATTGAGCACATCCATCCGGTACCAAAGCAGTGCATAGAGCACATCCAATCTGTACCGCAGCAGTGCACTGAGGACATCCATCCTGTAACGAACCAGTGCATTGAGCACTTCCTTCCTGTAACGAACCAGTGCATTGAGCACATGCATCCTGTAAGGGCATTGAGCACATTCAACCTGTACAGAACCAGGGAATTAACACATTCATCCTGTATCAAAACTAGTGCATTGAGCACATCCATCCTGTACCGAACCAGTGCATTGAGCACATCCATTCTGTACCAAAACAAGGCATTGAGCACATTCATCCTGTGTTGAACAAGTGCATTGAGCACATGCATCATGTAAAGAAGTAGGTACATTAATCCTGTAATGAAACAAACAGCCAAAGAAAACCCAAGCAGCCTTTGGATTCCTACACATGCCCACAGAAAATAAAATAACGAATTTGCGACATTACTCACAGATACTGGCTCAATGTAAAAGCAGTTGGGTTAAAAAATCCAGCTCCAGTACCTTGTCAAACATCAATGAAATTATGTATGGACCTACAGCAAACTGCCCCTTCCCCCGCATTAGGTAATTTACACCTAGACTTACAATGGAAATAGAGGTAGGTTGCATCACGAGTACTCAACTTAGGGGTTATTCGCTGAATGACAAGTCATGCATCTAAGAATAATATATTAAGACCACTCATTTAATATTTTAGGCAAGAGACCAGCACTGACAAGCCTCAGTCCTGATGAAGACCCATTAAAAGTATGTTTGTATAGACAGGGGTTTAGTGATCAACACATTTAGACCTTTTAGTGAAGAAGATGGGGGTGGTCACTCTCCCTGAATAGTGCATGGAAGTCACAGACAAACTTTGAAAACCTGTTGAGAAGCTCTAAGAAGGACTTAAGTCCACCCCTACTGCCAAAGCACCTAACATTATTAACCTCAGGAGCACACCTTAATTTCAAGACATAAATGGATTTGCACGAATGCTAGACAGCATTTAAAAAGGACTTTAAAAGTAAGAGATCAAGCAAAACTTCAAATTAATTTTAATGTGTAAATACTTTGAATATTCTTTCGAAATAAATGTGTGCTACACACATTGGCGGCGTTCACATCCACACTGCAACTACTATTTTGAATTTGAATTCAATATACATGTTGATGAATACAAAATAATTTAGAACCTATGTCTAATGTGTCTCCCCCAGTGATGGTTCAGGGCAGTGGTTCCCAACCCGTGGTCCGGGGACCTCTGGAGACCTGCGAAGCCTCCTCAGGGGGTCCGCGACTGCTTAGAAAATTAAATAATATTAACAGATTAGGTCCCCAGCTTTCAGTAATGACTCAGTGGGGGGGGCAGTCCCCGGATTCCAATAATGATTCAGTGGGGGTCCCCGGGTTCCAGTAATGATAAAATGGGGGTCCACAGAAGTCAAAAGGTTGGGAACCACTGGTTTAGGGTCTCCAAATCACGCTTGGAACATTCAAGTCTCCAATTAACGATTCTCAGCTTAATGAGTAATCAATGGGGAATAACAGAGTGGGCTCTGGGCAGTGTGCAGTATGAGTGGGAGTACTGAAGCGGAAGAAAAAAAAGCACAGAATTCACAACGTACTGGCGAATTCTGTCCCTTACAATTTGGTCCAACAATAAGATCACAGCAAAACTCATAACATGAAATGTGCCCCAGGCGGGAGGAAGTTCTCTTGGGAAGGAGGAAGCAGGAATTTACCAATTTTATCCTGTAACAGATGAACGCCACCGTTTCCCTAAAAGCTGAACAATCTCGTTAAAAAAATGTCAGTGATGCACTGGCCACCTGCCTGCGCCAGTAGAGTGAGACATGCCTCGGTTTAATAGGCAACGTGATGACGTCACTGGGCGACGGATGGAACGGATGGTCCTATGATCTCATGGTCTGGCAATCCAGACTGCGGGAATGTGAAAAGCCAGCACTAGACAACGTGCTGTCATTACCGGTTAATCACTTCATTTTGTAAATGTCATAGTCCCCAAACTGCATGCCTTAGGTCTGCACACGAGGTAAAGCCGGCTGCCTACCGCCCAGCTATTACCAGCCATAATTATCACATAGCTAAATAGACGTTTTAGAAATAATCCATTCTTTCACTGCACCCCATATGGACCTTACAACTGGACTGGTGTCCGCATGGTCAGGTGTATATTCGGTTCTGGCAAAAAGAGACATTTTGGCAGTGTCATCCATTTAAAGGTCCCAGAAAGCTCCAGCCCAGGTGGCCGGATGAAAAGGATGACTGAATAATTAAATAGTTTGGTCTTCACCCCTTTTAACATCCAACCCAAGCCAGTGGTATATGCAGCGTTGTAATAGCAGGTAACCTGATTACTGTTCCTTTCCAGGTATGCAAAGCATGATGGTCACAAAGCATTTTTCCCGGGGGGGCTTGTCCGCAAAGACTAGTAGGGTTTACGTGGTTCAAAAAAGCATACATATGGAAAATGACAACCCAACACAGTATAGCATGCCATAACGTAACATAATGTATGCCTCTTGCAAAGGATGTTTAGACAGAATATCGGGACCAAAAATATTGTGGGACAAAATATTGTGTTGGGATGTCAAGAACATCAAGGACAAAAACATTGTGAAGGTAAGCTGTAGGTAAGCAAAGTTTTGCTATATATATAACTCCACATCTATGTACCTTGATTTATATATATATTTGTATCCTCGCTGCAGTTTGGCGTTGACGGTCGGCTCCTGAACGCCAGCGGTGCTTCAATGGCGCTACGCCGTATGCACCTCAAATACACACAAGACTCCTCTTATATCGAAAAGGACTCAAAGGAAACGATATCAGCGAACACGTTCTGGCGTTTCCATTGTATTGGAGTAAAGAGAATTCACTTGCATGCTTATTGCCTGGAATCTTTTTCGATATAAGAGGAGATATATATATATCTTCAAGGTACATAGATGTGGAGTTAAGAATACTCAATCTAAACTTACCTATTTGCACTTCTCTATATTTTGGTCCTCAATATCGTTAGACATTATATTCTGTTCATACAATATTTTTGGTTCCGATATTCTGTCATTGATCCCTTACAAAGCACAGGTCCACGTTAAGAGGTTTCTTTGTGCTATCTAATAAAGACTTATTGTTACCCAACTCGATGGCACGCAAAGCTACTAAAATCATGCATTCCTGGGGGACTTCGTGTCATGCGTGTCAAGTCACCAAAATGCCAGGGGGAGAGGAAATGACATTACATGCCCTTAACTTTCATTCACACCCACATGCTTTCGCATACACACACATTTACACTTACATACACCCTTGCACACAAACACTCTCACCTGCAAGCATGCACACAACCTACATTTAAAAACATTTTTGACTTAACCTCAGCTTCCATGAAAGGTCATATTACAGCTCATATTCAGCTTTTGTATTATTACATTGGTAAATTACACAATATTATTCACTATTACCGTCATAAAAAAATTGTTATACAACCAAGAGAGTGGAGCCCCAACCCATGTCCATAAGGATGAGCTGCCACTCTGTTCCTGGCACTGATCTGGCCACCTCTGAGACAGTGGATCGCAAAGGCAGTGCCAGGGGTCGCAAGGCAATGGTTGCAGCTGCGGCCCCTAGAGACCACTCAATGACTCCATGCTCAGAGTCCTCCATGTGAACTCCAGTAACTTTTTCTCATTACTTCAGTATGGAGAAGGGTTTCCTGATGAACTTCCCATGCACGTACTCCTTCTCCTCGCTCCCTTGAAGGGCACTTACTCCTGGGATTATAGGGACAAACTTTAGAGGGTGTGAAACATGGACCCCCTCTTCTGTGCTGTTTCCTTTTCCTGCAGTTTGCAGTCTCTGTCCTCGACTTAGCAAATGAGCAGCAAAGAGACTGTTTAAGGGGTGAAGAGTGGGAAGGGGGAGGGGGGAACGGGTGTGTGATATGACTTCCGCTAACCCTGGCCTGCAGGTATATCGACGTTCAATTGCAAATACCAACAGACCTACAAGTTCGTGGGTGTTCGCTAACTTTGCAGTGTCCCCTGTCTGCAGACCCTTATCCTGCCACAGGGGGCAGACTTACCACAGCAAACAATTCACCCTGCTGCGGATTGTCCAGGGTTGTAAATCCAAACAGCATGCTGAGTTGTTCTCTGAGTCAGTGAATAAGCAGCACTGAATGTCTCCAGCAGGTGTTTTTGCACATGAACGTTATACCCACAAAAACATATTGAATTTGCACCAATGGAAGAACATCTGGAAGGGCACCTGGTTTGCTGAACTCCACCGTCACAGCTGACATTAATTAGTGTTACTGGCGTAGTGCATAGAATGATGTTAGGCCACTTCAAGCCGCTGAATGTTCTTCGCATTACCGAGGCCGTGGCAAAATCAGCTTGCTCTAGTCTTGTCTCGGAAGAGGCATAAATAGTGCCAACTTGCTCCATTGTCATCACTCGACAGTCATGCATCGGGGCTGCATCAGAAACAGTTGTGCTGGCTCAGTCCAAAGTGTTTGCAGTCCCTGAAATGCACACAATTAACTGTGAATTTCCCTGAGTTGATACATGGACCTCTGAAAACTGGCATGTGAGGAAAAAAACTGCAGAAATCAGCAGTCAAACACCAATTGAGTACGGTTACTCCTCATTCCTTAGATGAAACCTTCTAATAGTGGAGTAACACCACACTCGGCAATTACAGAGCCACGTTGTATTAGTGATTACAAGTGCAGTATAGAAACATCAGCATTGACGTACAAATTTTAATAATGGCCTTGGATTAAGAAAGCTTTTAACCTCAGCAATAAAATATATAGAGTGCAAGTCTTGGGTTGGAGTAATAACATAAGTAAGAAATTGCCCCAGATTTACATAAAATGTTTTTTTGTAAACCACCAATGAGTTCCAAACCCTGCTTTTTTTAGATAAATAGAAGGATACAAATAGCATTTGTAGCACGCTATCTATGCACAGCATTTAGATGCTACATAAAAACCCACTCCTTTAAACTGATATAAAGAGAAAGCCACCAGGTGTGTTAAAAACACTACTGAAATATACCAATATCTGGTGTATTTAAAAATAAATGTCAGAAGAGATGAATATCAGATGTATTATTGAAAAATCTGAGGTGTATAAAAAACAAACAGATTAAAGAGTCAAGTATACTAAAAAACTGTTGAAAGAAAATAATATCTCTTTTAAAAATGCTTAACTGATGAATATTTGGTGTATTAATAAAAACTTCTGAAAGAGACAAATATCATGTCTAATAAAAAAACAGGTGAATATCAGGTGTATTAAAAACGTATTAAAGTGATGAATATCAGGTGCATTTTTAAAAATGTAAAAACGTTCAAAGAGACGGTGTGGTAAAAACTGCTGAAAGGGGCGGATATCAGGTGCTTTAAAAACTGCTGTAAAAGAAATATGATATCTGAGGAATATAGGGTGTATTAAAAAAAACTGATGGGCGACATGCCTGGCAGGTGTGTTAAAAACGATTTGCAGCACATTAGTCTTATGAGAGAAGAAGTAGAGACAGTAGCCAAATAAAGTATTGTTGGAAATTGCCCTTTTTGTACGGTTATCCCCAAACTTTTTGCCTTCTTTCTCCTATATTTTTCAGGTCTATGTTTGCTGGTTTATTGTCTCTGCGCACTTTACCACTGCTAATCAGTGCTAAAGTGCAAGTGCTCCCCATATAAATTGTACTGTTGATTGGCTTATCCATGATTGGCATATTTGATTTACTAGTAAGTCCCTAATACAGTGCACTAGAGGTGCCCAGTCGCCCATCAGTTTTTTTTAATACACCCTATATTCATCAGATTATTTATACAAATGATACTTATCTCTTTCATGATTTTTTGACACACCAGATGTTCTATTTTTCAGCAGTTTTTTTAACAGTATCATTCGTTTTTTTGCATTTGTTTTAATACACTAGATTTTTGTCTCTGAGCAGTTTTTAAATACACCTGAATTTCGTCCCTTATTTTTCAATACGCCTGATATTCGTCTCATCTATGTTTTTTAATGCACCTGATTTTCATAAAGTTTTAAGAGACATATTTATCTCTTTCATCCTTATTAATACATCTGATATTTATCTCTTTCATCAGTTTTTAACAAACCAGATGTTCCTATCTTTGAGTAGATTTTTTTAAAACACCATCAGTTTTTTAAATACATCATATATTCGTCTCTTTTTCAACATTTTTAACTGAGATATTTGTCTTTTAATACACCTGATATTTGTCTCTTCTCTTATCAGTTTTTTATTACACCACATATTTCTTTTACAGTAGTTTTTAAAGCACCTGATATCCGCCCCTTTCAGCAGTTTTTACCACACCGTCTCTTTGAACGTTTTTACATTTTTTTTAATACACCTGATATTCACCTGTTTTTTTATTAGACATGATATTTGTCTCTTTCAGAAGTTTTTATTAATACACCAAATATTCATCAGTTAAGCATTTTTAAAAGAGATATTATTTTCTTTCAACAGTTTTTTAGTATACTTGACTCTTTAATCTGTTTGTTTTTTATACACCTCAGATTTTTCAATAATACATCTGATATTCATCTCTTCTGACATTTATTTTTAAATACACCAGATATTGGTATATTTCAGTAGTGTTTTTAACACACCTGGTGGCTTTCTCTTTATATCAGTTTAAAGGAGTGGGTTTTTATGTAGCATCTAAATGCTGTGCATAGATAGCGTGCTACAAATGCTATTTGTATCCTTCTATTTATCTAAAAAAAAGCAGGGTTTGGAACTCATTGGTGGTTTACAAAAAAACATTTTATGTAAATCTGGGGCAATTTCTTACTTATGTTATTACTCCAACCCAAGACTTGCACTCTATATATTTTGTTGCTGAGGGTAAAATCTTTCTTAATCCAAGGCCATTATTAAAATTTGTACGTCAATGCTGATGTTTCTATACTGCACTTGTAATCACTAATACAACGTGGCTCTGTAATTGCCGAGTGTGGTGTTACTCCACTATTAGAAGGTTTCATCTAAGGAATGAGGAGTAACCGTACTCAATTGGTGTTTGACTGCTGATTTCTGCAGTTTTTTTCCTCACATGCCAGTTTTCAGAGGTCCATGTATCAACTCAGGGAAATTCACAGTTAATTGTGTGCATTTCAGGGACTGCAAACACTTTGGACTGAGCCAGCACAACTGTTTCTGATGCAGCCCCGATGCATGACTGTCGAGTGATGACAATGGAGCAAGTTACTTGGCACTATTTATGCCTCTTCCGAGACAAGACTAGAGCAAGCTGATTTTGCCACGGCCTCAGTAATGCGAATAACATTCAGCGGCTTGAAGTGGCCTAACATCATTCTATGCACTACGCCAGTAACACTAATTAAATGTCAGCTGTGACGGTGGAGTTCAGCAAACCAGGTGCCCTTCCAGATGTTCTTCCATTGGTGCAAATTCAATATGTTTTCGTGGGTATAACTTTCATGTGCAAAAACACCTGTTGGGGACATTCAGTGCTGCTTATTCACTGACTCAGAGAACAACTCAGCATGCTGTTTGGATTTACAACCCTGGACAATCCGCAGCAGGGTGAATTGTTTGCTGTGGTAAGTCTGCCCCCTGTGGCAGGATAAGGGTCTACAGACAGGTGAGGGAGGAGTGGTCGTTCACACATGAAAGGACTTTGCCTGCCCTCACACAATGCAGTCTCCAACCCCATGGTGTGCGTCTGGGGCCTGGCCTGGACAAGGAAGGATCTTGCAAACACTTGAGACTTTGCTTTGAAGTTTGCCAACTTCAAAGGCAGAACTGGGTATAAGAAGAAGATCCAAAACCCCACACTTTTAGAATCTTTCTGGAATCAAGAGGAACCTCTGCCCAGGAGAAGAGCTGAAGGAGGAGTACTGTCCCTTTGCTGTGTTGCTTTGCTGGACTGGCCTACAGTTGCTGCTTCTGCCTGAAAAGAGTGCCAAGGGTGAACTTTGCTGTGTGTCCTGCTTGAGAAAATTCTCCAAGGGCTTGGAGTAGAGCTTGCATCCTGTTGGAAGTCTCAGGGACACCAAAGACTTCAGTTTCCTCGACCTGCAGGACTGGGAACTGTGTGTTTTCTGCTGTTCAAGAGGAGAAACCACTGCGACGCCACTAACGACGCCACTGGCCTGCACCGTGACCTGCCGATGCCTCAAGGAGTCGCATTGCCCTGCTTCGCACTGCGACCCTGCTCTCCACGACGCCGTCATCAGACGACTTCACCGAGCCGCTGCTTGCACCGCGACCTGTAGGCCTCGCACTCCAGCATCGCCTGCTCACACCGCAGCATGGGCATCCCTGACGACGACGCTCCTGGTGACACCGGCACCGCTGCCTGCACTGTGGCCTGTGGACACTGCTCGTGAGGTACACAAAGCACCGTCCCGTCCCACACCGAAGCCCCAGTCCACCGATGCCAGCACCACTCCTATGTCGTGACCAGTCATCCTGCCTGCACCGTGGCCTGTGGACAACGCTTGTGAGGGTCACGAAGCACCGTCCCGTCCCGCACCGCTGGCTTGGGCCTACCAATGACAGCGCTTCAGCAACGCCGACGACGCTGCCTGCACTGTGACCTGTGGACATCGCATGTGGCACCGCCCCGCTACACACCGCAGCCCTGGTCTCACCGATGCCGCTGGACGCTGTCACCGAGCCGCTGCCTGCACTATGATCTGTGCGCACCAAGCGTCGCATCGTCCCACTTCACACCGCAGCCCTGACGCCATCCACACCGGCGCACTTGACTTCATCAGCCTGGAGTTCGATCCGCAACACGTGTGACCTCAAGGGCCTGACAACTCCGGAACCGACACCGCAACGTCAGCGATGCTGCTCTCTGGAGCTCACCGCCAGGATCACGATGCCCTGCAAATCCAAGGTACTGTTTGTGGGTCTTCCCGACACCGCAGCTGGCCTGCAACGCCACAGCCGGCCTGAACTGTTGGTTTTGTTGATCACAACGCTGTGTTAGCCCCAGGTGGAGCTGTCGACTTCAAGGAACTGTACTTTTGAGTAAATCTTGCAGAATTCATATTTTTATTACTGTATGTTGGATTTTTATCGTATTTGGGCTTGTTTTGTATAGATAAATATTGGCTATTTTTCTTAAACTGGTGTGGTGTCCGTTTGTAGTGTTTTCACTTATCACTGTGTGTTATGTGCAAATGCTTTACACATTGCTTCTGAGATAAGCCTGACTGCTCATGCAAAGCTACCAAGGGGCTGAGCAGGGGTTATCTGAGCAGGTATCTCCCTTATCCTGACTAGAGTGAGGGTCCCTACTTGGACAAAGTGCAAACTGACTGCCAACCAAAGACCCCATTTATAACAAGTATTAAAATAGAATGGGAGCTACAGGGGAGATACCCAGTGCTGTTGAAGCATTGCTGCTTATTTTCAGTTTTACAAATCATACCATGGATGCCAAGTGCTGTCCCATCTTTGCAACAATGAGGAAGGATGGCACAGACTGGCAGATGAACAGACTGGATGGCAAACAGGGCGACAGATAAACAGAAGAAGACATTTTAATAGATGGGTGAATCGATCGGTGTGAAGACAGCAATGCAGATGAGAAGTTGTAAAGGCTTGTTTTTTAGGATGACCAGACGTCCTGGATTTCCCAGGACAGACCCAGTTTTTAGAGGACTGTGCCGGTGTCCTGACACTTCTCTTAATTTTAAATAAATGTCCCGGTTTTTGGGACAAAAGTCAGATCATCTATAGAAGCATAAGTTAAAGGTATGCTCTCCTTTAACAGACCTATAAAGTATGAAATATTTAAAGTAATTTATCTGTTACTGTCAGGCAACACAGTCCCCTGTCTGCTCCCAGCAGACAGAGGAGTGGGGAGAAGAGAGAGGTGGGCGGGGGCGGTTGGGGGTGCAGGGAGGTCAAGCCATAGCTAATTTTATATATTTAGTCTTGTAAATGTGTGTTTGTATATATATATATATATATATATATATATACACAACACACGCACATATAGTCAAACATTCACAGAGCTACGCAAAAAAACGGGAAATGACAGATATCAAAGTCAGAGTAAAGTCTTTAGTCCTTCTTTTATGTCTGACCTGTCCTGGTTTTTGCTCCTCAAAATCTGAACACCCTACACGTATGTGGTGTCAATATCACTGTGTCTTTAAGATGCTCACATATATAAAGTACACAGCGGGAGCCCATATGTTATGATAAGCTGAGAATGGCGCAGGGACTCTCGCCGGAATATTTCCTGCCTCTGTGCAGTTTAGGTTCAGGCCTGCAGCAGGGGATCGGGGTACAGCGCCCCCTAACGTGCTGTGTTTTCTAAGTACACCGAGCGCTGCCCCAGTCGTTCCCTGCTCCCGCTGCTCGGAAATGTGCGAGACAAAAGCTGGTAGGACAGGCAGGTGGAAGGCATTTCATTCTTCACAAGTTAAACCCTTTAAGCAGTATTTACGGAACTGAAAGTACTGTGTGCAAATGGCAGATGCTCGGTTTCCCTGCCCTGGTACAGTCAGCAGGGCACACACAGCGGGGGGTGCTTGATTCGCTTATGTTTCCTATTCTGTGTTATTCCTCGTTGGTTTCGATATCACTTACGATAATGTCTGGTCTCCAGGGCGTGCTGTCCTCAGTCATCAGGATACCTTTCTCCCGACCTCACCTCTCTCTGCTGGGCTTGGACCGTGGTCTATGGTGACCTTGTACTGTGGCCAACTGCACGAATTAGCAGCAGAGTCCAGGTGGGCACCTGGCATCGACCCGAAGGCACAAGCTAGTCGAGCACCTTCTACTGCCTCTAAAGCATGGTGTAACTGGGCAGAGTCTAGCTAGGCACCATCTACTGCCCTCAAGGCATGGTTTAACGAAGTGCATTCTACTCGCCTCAAGGCACAGTCTAGTGTGGCACCTTCTACTGCCCCCATGGCTTGGTCTAAAGGGGCAGAGTCTAGCTTGGCACCTTCTACTGCCCCCTGGCTTGGTATAACTGGGCACAGTCTAGTGTGGCACGTTCTACTGCCCTCAAGGCATGGTCTAACAGAGCACTTTCTACTCGCCTCAAAGCACAGTCTAGCGTGGCACCTTCTACTGCCCCCATGGCTTGGTCTAACTGGCCATAGTCTAGCTTGGCACCTTCTATTGCCCCCATGGCTTGGTCTAACTGGGCACAGTCTAGCATGGCACCTTCTACTGTCCCCATGGATTGGTCTAATTGGGCACAGTCTAGCATGGCACCTTCTACTGCCCCCATGGCTTGGTCTAAATGAATATCTTCCACTAATCCTATGGTGTGGCACGTTCTAACGCCCCCTTGGCTTGGTCTAACTGGGCAGAGCCTAGCTTGGCACCTTCTACTTCCTCCATGGCTTGGTTTAACTGGACTCAGTCTAGTGTGGCACCTCCTACCGCCCCCATGGCTTGGTCTAACTGGGCATAGTCTAGCTTGGCACCATCTACTGCCCCAAGGTACGATTTTGCCTGGTCTTTTCTACCGTCCAAAGGCATGGTCTAACTGGACATCTTCCACTAATCCTAAGGCACAGTCTAGTGTGGAGCCTTCTACTGCCCCCATGGCTTGGTCTAACTAGGCACAGTCAAGCGCCATCTACTGCCTCAAGGTATAATCTAGCCTGGTGCCATCTACTGTCCTGACAGCATGGTCTAACTGAACACCTTCTACTCTCCTACGGCACAGTCTATCTTGGCACCATCTACTGCCCCTGAGGTATGGTCTAACCCAGCACCTTCTACTGCCCATGTGGCATGGTCTAACCCAGCACATTCTCATGCCCCTGAGGTATGGTCTCACCCAGCACATGCTACTGCCCCCGAGGCTTTGTCCAGCTGGGTTCCTTTTATTGCCCCAAAAACACAGTCTATCTGGGCACTTCCTTTGGCCTCCTGGGATCAGGTTTGCTAGGGGTGTCATAATCTGCTAGGGCTACTCTCTACCAATACCTGCACCAACCAGCAATGCAGCTTCTCATGACATTTTAGACATGACTCGCATATCACATGCAGTCATGCCCAAGGTAATCTTTATTTTCAAGCTCGCTCGATGCTCAGGGCACTGGCACCACACCAAAGGAGTTCCATGAAGTGGGGACCTCTTAACATCACGTATATCAGGATCTCAAAATAATAACCTAAAACTTTTCATCAATACTAGCTAGTAATGAGAGAGCTTTAAAACTCAATGTGGCCAGTGCCTTGCAACTCAGGGTGGCCAGTTCTTGTAATTCGGTGTGGCCAGTACCCTGTAACTCAGTGCCAGGATGGCCTAACCGGTGACAGTATGCTCTATAAATCTGCATCACATGACATAACTCAGATCAATGTGGTAAATACCCTGTAAAGTGATGCAGTCTGTGCCCTACAGTGTACTGAAGAAAGTAATTTGCAACTCTTTTCAGAAAGTATGTCAAAACCTAATATGGGAGATACGTTGCAAAACAATGCAGCCCATGCCTTATATTCCAATGCTACAAGCATCTTCCAAATATATGTGGCCAGTGCCTTCAACTCAATGCAGTTAACAACTTGGAACCCAATGCGTCGCCACTGCCAAGCAACTCAATGAGGTAAACATCTTGCAACTCAATGAGGTAAGCATCTTGGAACTCAATGAGGTAAGCATCTTGGAACTCAATCCAGCAATAGATGCACAACTCAATGTGATCAGTGCAATGCAACTCAATGCAGTAAACAACTTGCAACCCAGTGTGTCACCAGTGCCATGGACCTCAATTGATAGGCATCTTGCAACTCATTGAGGTAAGCATCTTGCAACTAAGTGAGGTAAGCACCTTGCAACTCAATGAGGCAACTCAATGGGGAAGGCATATTGCAACTCGATGAGGTAAGCACCTTGCAACTCAATGAGGCAACTCAATGGGGCAGGCATATTGCAACTCGATGAGGTAAGCACCCTTGCAACTCAATGAGGCAAGCACCCGTGCAACTCAATGAGGTAAGCACCTTGCAACTCAATGAGATAAGCATCTTGCAACTCAATGGTGCAACTCAGTGGGGCAGGCATCTTGCAACTCCATGAGGTAAGCACCCTTGCAACTCAATGAGGCAAGCACCTTACAACTCATTGCAGGAATAGATGTACAACTCAATGAGGCAAGCACCTTGCAACTCAATGAGGTGACTCAGTGGGGCAGGCATCTTGCAACTCCATGAGGTAAGCAGCCTTGCATCTCAATGAAGCAAGCACTTTGCAACTCAATGGGGCAGGCATCTTGAAATTCAACGGGGCAGGCATCTTGCAACTCAATAAAGTAAGCACCTTGCAACTCAATGAGGTAAGCACCTTGCAACTCAATGAGGTAAGCACCTTGCAACTCAATGAGGTAAGCACCTTGCAACTCAATGAGGCAAGCACTTTGCAACTCATTGAGGTAAGCACCTTGTAGCTCAATGAGGTAAGCACCTTGCAACTCAATCCAGCAATAGATGTACAACTCAATGTGGCCAGTGCCTTGCAACTTAATGCAGTAAACAACTTCCAACCCAATGTGTTGCCAGTGCCATGCAACTCAATGAGACAGACATCTTGCCACTCAATGAGGTAAGCATCTTGTAACTCAACAAGGAAGGCACCTTACAACTCAATGCAACAATAGATGTACAACTCAATGTGGCAGGTGCCTTGCAACTCAATGCAGTAAACAACTTCCAACCCAATGTGTTGCCAGTGCCATGCAACACAATGAGACAAACATCTTGCAACTCAGTGAGGTAAGCAACTTGTAACTCAATGAGGCAAGAATATTGCAACTCAAAAAGGTAAGCACCTTACAACTCATTGCAGCAATAGATGTACAACTCAATGTGGCCAGTGCCATGCAAGTCAATGCAGTAGGTACCTTGCGACACAGTGTGTGCAGGGCCCCGTAACTCACTGTGGTAAGTACCTCATAACTCTATGTGGCCAGTGCAACCCATTACAAGAAGCACCACATCTCCCAAAGTAGCTACTGCCTGGTAGTTCATTGCTCTTCTTGCCTTGGAACTCACTCTGGCCACTACCTTGCAGTTCAAATTGGAGAGTGCTATGCAACTCAGCAACAAAAAAAGCAATCACAGGGCGCGATAAAGCATGTACCAAATAAACGCGTTTATATTTTGCCATCCTTGCCTTTTATTAAAGTTCAGTGCCCCTGTCATCAACAAGAGCGTGGTTTTTAACTAATCCTTTCAGGGATTTTTGGGTTGAATTTCAGGTTGAACAGCGATTAGAAATGTTTGCCTTCAACTAGCATAATTTATTAGAAATGCAATGCATGCACCTTTTAGAAATTATCAAAGGGGCGGGATGCTCTGTCACTTAATAAAATAGTTCTAACATCCGGTTGCAAGATTTTGGATTTCACAAAATGTACTCCATGTTTCGAAAGCTGTATGATTAGGACTGACTAAAACTACCTCTGAACTGCAAGCCATCTACATATATGTTTTCATTTGGTTATCTCTTATATGGCCATCTAATCTGCAAAAACAACCACCGGACTGCATATTATTGCTTGCTATACAGTCCCTTTAAATGGTAACTCTCTAATGTGGCTATACTTAGGAAATATCGGTGTGATTTGAGAAGATACATCCATTTTGGTGAGTATAGCGAACTAATCTACAAGCACCCCGTGTGAAGACACTACCCTGGTGAAGAATTAAGGCTAATGAAGATGCTAGGTGAACAACCTTAATATCATTTATATTGTGGAACACAAATATCGTGTCAAAAATATGCTGTCAAGAATATTGTGGAACGGAATATCACAGGTAAAAATACCTTTTTTTTTTAGTATTTCTTATCTTTTTTAATGTCTTTGTTTACAATATGTTTTTAATTATTGTGTTATGTTTTATTACCTGTGTTATAAGTTGCTATTATTTTAATGTTAATTATGTGTAATAATTTTTTGATACCGTTTGATTTCTGTTTTAGCAATATTTAAAGAATTTTCTTTTGTTGTACAATTATTTCTAATTCATAGGCGGGTTCTGGGAAGTTTTGTTGATGAAATATTTTATAATAGTTTACAAATAATTATTTTATATTGTATACTTTAATCGGTTAAATTATTAATTATATACATTAACTTAATTTAATGTATTGTGATTTAGTTTTTTATATAATAAATATTTTTATTTAATACATGTTTTAAATATTGTGTAATATTTATGGTTTTCTACTATTTCTTTAATAAATGTTTGTGGGTTGTCGGCTTTCTAGGTGGGTAAAGTAGTGTTTTAATTATATATTTGTTTAGAAATTATATAGTTAATACATTTTAGTTTGATAATTTGATAAACTGGTAATTTATTCTTTAATTGTCAGTGGGTTAGCCCTTTAGCTGCTGTGGCTTTTTCACCCTCAGTGCGGAGACCTTCCTTTGATGTCTGGGGCACTTCATGCTTAGGCTATCATAATCTTTTCCCCACAAAAGGTATCCAGGCTAAATGTGCATCCTTTTTCCCCCCCACATTTTGGGGATTCCAAAGTTTCCCAGAATTTGTGGACTTCTTTGCTGGGAACCAAGAATATCCCCAAAATATAGCAAAACATTGGTGTGTTGGAAAATGTGAAAAAGTGCAAGAAAGTGTATGTTTTTCTGCCTAAAATGACATTAATGAAGGCATTGCTGTGTTAAGATCACCATTCTCCCAGCTTTCAGGAACAAGTAGAGCGTTAAAAGAAAACCCCTGTCTTATCACAGAATTTTACTTTTTTTAAACTGGCAGTCCATTTTGCCTATTTTGTTGTGGTTTCAACCTGCTTGCAGTTTGTGATGGAAACAGGTGTAAACCCAGAAAGTTATGCTTTTCTGAAACTTCGACAAAATGTCAAATTCTGCATGGGTTTATTTGTGTAGATTGCTCATGGTTTTCCAAAAGAAACTAAATCGCTGAAATAAAAAACTAATGAAAATAAGTAGGAAAAAAACCAAAAGGGTGACTTTTTCATCTGTACTTTGTTGCTCCGATGGTGGAATTACAAAACTAGCTTACGTTATATTTGTCAGACATTTCTGGTTTCAGGGGTATGTAGTGTTTGTTGGTTATACAAAGACATGTGATAACGAGAGACAACAAACGAGCTACTGCTTATAATGATTTTGCCTTGCACATGAACCATGCAGCAATTCCTATGGCAAAACTTATTGAATGAAAAATTAGCATAAAGAATACCAATATATTTTTTAAATGAGCACAAGATACTGAGTTTAGGAACAGTGGTTATTAGTGTACCTCTGGCTTTCGGGTTATCCATACTATCATGCAATCCAGAGGGCAATTTTCAAAATGTGATCTTTCTTGTATACTGGCTTACATTTGGAGGCCAATAATGGAGGGTAATTCAATTCATAGTAACAAATGTTATGTTATTCTGTGTTTCCAAACTTCTCCCGTCACAAAATGGTATGCCACTTGTCTGATTAACCCTAGCACCCGCAACACAAAACATTCCATAAGCAACATTGAGACACCAACATTTCATGTAAACAAAATTCCTATTTTGGCTATGGGGGTAGCTGCAGTGTTTGAGCCTGGCCTTGGCAACCACTCAGGAAAACCGACTAACTCAAACATTTGTGAAAGGTAGACACCCTGAGGAGTTCATGGTCGTGTGCCTTGCATGGATCCCAGTATGCTGTACTACTCACAATGCTCTGCAAAACAAAAAACCTTGACTAAAATCTAACATTTTCCTCACTTATCTGTGACAGACACTCCCCAAATCTGTATGGATTCATATAGTTCCTATCACCCATCCTTTTCATACTACTCCTGATAAAAAGGGTAGCCCACTTGTGTGTCTGCACCTAGCATCCCTGACACATATGAAACTCTAAAAAACTCAACACAGATACATCAAGATTTCCTGTAAAAAAATGTACCTCTCTGGTGATGGGGTACCTGCAGTATCTGGGGTCATGCTGGGCTGAGACCTAGGCACACCTACCAAACACTGAATTTTTTTTAAACTAGACATCCAGGGAAGTCCAGGGTGGTGTGCCTTGTATGAATTCCACAACCATTTCTTACACACAATGCCCTATAAACCTCAAACGTTGATTATACTCTTGCATTTAAACTTCCTCAATGTGAATGGATCTATACTTTTCCTACCACCCACTGCTCCCACATGAGTCCCACAAAAGTCCATTGAAAGTCTGGCATGTTCCCTGGTTTTATCTGTTCCTGTTGCATGTGCTAGGCCCAGCCACACAAGTGGGGTACTGTTTCTATCAGGAGAAGTGTAGGAACGCTGGGTGGTAGGAATCCACTCTAATTCCTGAAGTTTCCCACACAAAAATGTGACAAAATATATAATTTTGCAGACATTTGATGTCGGAGGGGCATTCTGGGTATGAAAACCACATCTGTTTTCACTTTTGGTTTGCTGGGACGTCAAAACAGTGTGCACACTGCTCGTCGTAGCAAAACAAAAATAATCAATTTGAGTTCAGGAAAGAATATGCTTCTGTACAGGCAGTGTGGTGGATGTCAATGGTTCATCTACTGCACTACATAATTGTATTTGTTTACAGTCTATGTTCAATATTTTTATAATTTTATTGTTAACATATATTGATTATTTATTTTCCATATGCCATTTTTTTAAAAGTTAATAATGTGAAATATTTTAAATTATATATAGTTTCATATGTAATGACAATGTTTTGGTCTGCTATATTTTTGCAGTCAATATTTTTGTATTTCTCACTGTAAGTATGTGAAGTTCCTATTAGTGTCATTAATATTTTTGCCTATATATAGTACTGCAATATTTTCCCATTAATATTACGTGATAGAAACACGACTAGTTCATGGGACTACGCCATATGCCGCTGGAACTAAAGTCAACAAGAAAGAAGTTAACAAATATATACAAGCATTGGCAAAGCCAATAGGTTGGCAGTGGTCAACACTTGTTTTGTTATGAGCTTTGCAAAACTTTATTGTTGGGAATATTGCTGAGACGTCTATATGGAATAAAAACAGAACAGTGGCTAAAAATATTAAAATGCACCCATTGCCATTGTAACCTTGGCACTGAAGGAAACTGCTTTGTGTGTGAATGTGCATCTTGTGAAAGGCAGAAAGCTCTTTCTCAGGGCGAACTTAGCCAATGGCTGAAGTGGGCTGACCCATTCTCTATGTTGCATTCTGCAGTAGGCGAAAATAAACTGTGAAAGACAAAACAGCAGACAAATGGGTGAAGAGGACTGGTTGAAAGGTCCAGTGAGTAAGCATATTATACATATAATTTTAATAAAATCAAAAGGTTTAGGTCAACGCCAGATCTAAAAAAAGGAAAAATGTAGATCCTAATGGTACTTGCTGCCATCAGAAAACTCACAATCTCTAAACAAATAAGCTGCAAATTAGATTATAACAGCAGGACAATTAAAACGTTTGCATAAAACATCTATTTTATTCCAATAAAAAAAGTAAATTCACAAAATTGAAAAATCTAAAATAAGTTAAAGCAATGAAACAGTTCTCGTTCTGTTCAGATTCACTCAGTGAGGAAAATTAGTTCCCAGTATCTGCCTTTCAGTAAAATGATGGATGCAGCCCCTGAATTAAACAGTATTGACAGGGCTCGTGCTGGTCACATGAGGCTGGCGGGTTTGACTAATGAGGTGCTCTCTGTTGATATTTCAGGACATTTATCAGGCGAGGAATTCTCTGTGGAAATCAGGGCTCCTTGAGAACAAGCTAGCACAGAGGGTCTGACGTCCTTGCTACCTCTTTTTTTTTAAAGAACATATAAATTTCCCTCTGGAGTCATAACATTGCCAGAATAAAATATGAAAAAATATATTCTATCTTATACGCGACTGTGTACGTAAAGATGAAGCTGTGTCGGCTTACTGATGATTTCAGAAGTGGGCATGACGTTGTGAAACATAGCTAGGGGTCTGCTCTACCAGACTGATTCACTACGTTTTTTCTGTGACAGGTTGTGTTTTATTTATGTGCGGCTCGCTGCGCGGTTGTGCGCAGCAGTTGGGGGGAGGCGGCTACAAAATAAACATTTAATTTAAAAAACAAAAAAAACTTACCTTCTTGCCGCCGCTCCATTCCTCTTTCCTGGTCACTAGAAGCACAGGCTCCCAGCCTGCCCTGCAGCCAATCCTAACGCTGCATGAAAGCAACATTAGGATTGGATGGGTTGCCCTCGCTGGGCGGTCCCAGGCAAACTGGGAGCCTGTGCCTACTCTCTCCAGCTTGCCAACACAGTGTCCGGTCGTGAGAGCACAGTGCACATGTATGTTTGGCCTGCCCGAGATGGCCGGCCAAACATACATGCACATTGAGGGAAGTGCTGTGCACTCTACCTTTGTCTCTGTCATCCCCCATGGCCCCGCCCCGTTAACAATAAAACAATAATAAACACAGTTTGTTATTATTTTAAGTTATAGGTTTGCAGCTGCTGCTGCTCGCGAGGAGGCAACGCTCCGACGACATAGCCACCGCTGCTTATGTGTGATTTACTCCAGGGCTTGTAGTAAAAGACACACGTAGACATGGTATGGTATGCCATTCACACTGGCTGGTATGGTATGTCATTCATACTGGCATACTTGTGCGCTGTGGGACAGATTCACAAATGCGTGAATCTATGAACCACTGAGCACCAGTACCGATTTAGCCAATTCCCACATTTTGATGTGTCACAAAATATATAAGGAGTATGCTTGAAATCCATGAAAATTACATATTTGCAGGTGGACACCCGGTAAACAAATGGCTTCTTAATCCTATTGTTGGCAAAAATGTAAGTTTCTGCAGCATAGGGTATCATGACTGGCGGTATTACTGCCTTCAGTGTCACCACATTGTTTTCCAAGGACATCTTCAGGTCACATACTGAGAGGACTCTGTTACCAAAAAAGGTCGTGAACGTACAGCTGCCCTGTGGAAATTGATGGAGCAGCATCAATTTCTGTATGATAAATCCGAAGAGATTGATTTACAATACCCTAGTAATACCGCAACGCTATACTACAGAGGCCGCCAGTATTGCCACATGCCATCATTCAAGGGAACATAGTCCACTCGTGACTCCTGTCAAGGTTTACTCCAGTTGGATCTATGCAGGGCAGATAACCGACAGCAGCATTCATGACCACGTTGAGCAAAACATTAATTCCCCAAGTGGGGAAATGACTTCTCCCACTTTTCCTCTACCTTAAACTGTATTGTAATTGCATTTATATAGCACCTACTTCTCCCGAGAGGCATTGAGGCGCTTTATGGCGAACAGCAAGCTACTTAGGAACCAGGGTTACTGGTTAGTCACTAATTATAGGTTGTTATGGGTTATTAGAACATTAGAACGTTGGCAGCTCCATTGAAAACAAGGGAGTGCTGCGGGCTTTTACCGGTAAAAGTCCGCAGCGCCAACATTCCAATGTTCGCTTTGTTCACAGCAACAGCTGTGAACAAAGCCTCACGGAGCCCGAGGGGATTTTAATCCCCTCGGGCTCCATGAGCAATTTGTTTTATTTAATAGAACATTCTGCCCTGAGTGGCAGAATGTTCTAATAGCCTTAGAAACCGCCGCAGCGGGCTCTACCGCCTATTAAAGGCCCTTTCCCTTGTTAAATGCCCGAGCCGACGCCTTTAATAGCCGGTAGAGCCCGCTACGGCGGGTTCTAAGGCTATATTATGGGTTATTGGGATGAGCGTTGTGCTCTCAATGTCACCCCACTCCACCTTTTCACACGAGTACATATTTTTGTGTTTTCACGGTGGGAACCTAATGTTTGCACAAGCAGAGGCGTTACCAACTGGTTCTAAACAGCAGCAGGGTGTGTAGGCCCCAAGACTGTGTGATTCCGAACACGCGTGGGCCCTTCGGTAGCGTCTCACTCTTCTTCACAGCAAGTTTGGCCAGATTTATCAAAGGGTTACCAGTTTTGTGTCAGAGACAAATCCCTTTATGTGGCTTTGTTCCGTCCTGCGCACTCTGCATTGAAAAGACGGGTTTTTCTAGTCTTAAAAGAGGAGCGGTGGTTCCTGCCAGAAAGTAAACCGATGACAATTCACAAACACCAATTAACTCCCGCTCCTAGACACACCTGTCCTCACAGGTTTCAGTTAATTTTCATTTGGGTGGGATTGGAGGTATTACCGCACTCCACGCTTCCTGAGAACATGGTTCATTCTGCAATACCTGCTGGAATTTGTCCCCGGAAAACAGCCCAAAATTTGTGACTTACCTATGGAAATTTGTACTATTATACCAATTTCACTGTTATTCCCCATTACAGAGGAAAAGTTATATCAAAGTGTCTTCTCATCCTGGAATGAATGATAACGGCGTGTCAGCACTTTTGGGTGCTAAATTACCACATTAGGAGTGCCGTGACCGCTAGAGCGAGGACCTGTATGGCAAGGGCCACGCGGAAGTAAACATGTGGAGATATCCCACGGAGTGAATTTAGAGTGCAATCCTCACTCGCTGACCTCACTGTACATTCAACACTTGTTCTGTCAATTCAGCCCTTGAGGGACACTGAACTCCTGATGGGAAATTCACGGTAAATGCAAAGTGCTCCAACTGACAGCCAAACGCAGCAGGTATTTCATTTTTTAATTTTGTGTGAACTATATCCAAATATAGATCGGCTACCACAGCAGGCGATATTTAAAAAACAAAAAACTATACAGTGTGATTAAGAAAGAATGCAAATGTTAGTTGTCTTTCAATCTCTTCATCAAGGTGGGGAGACATTCCTCAGGCCGAGCTGCAGACGTCGGGTAACGCCTCCCACTGAATTTAAGCTCGGAAAAAACGACAGCACTGTAAAGAACAACATATTTTCCAAGGATCTAGCTCGCCTTGTCCTGGAATGAGCTAAAGATCTGCTGACCTCGAAATCTAGGGTGTTCCGCGCTATGTAAATGTCGTTAATAGTAGTAGTAGTGTGCGGTACTTAATACTGCACTTTCTGCGCACTTAAAAAAGCAGATATGACTATTCACCCATTGAGGGCACTGAATGAATCAAGCCCCCCTGAAGAATGAAAGGCAGAGTTGATTTTGCAAGACTGGACCAGCTGATCTACACGTCACATGCAGGCTTCCAGCAGCAAATGTTTAATTCCCTAGTACATCTTTTGAGTAAACAAGCAAAAACATCATGCACTCACACTATCAGGTTGATATGTTTTTAATGCACAGAAACGCCCTGGTGTACCAATGCTTGTATAGCAGGACTCGGACAGATCCCTTACGTGGTTGGTTCACAAATAGTCCTCAATGGGCCCATCAGAAACCTTCTAATCTAAAGCAAAGCATTCCCCTGTGCATGTGGACTTGTCAACAAGGAATGATGGAGGGTGGCTTGCATCAGATGGAGAGTGACATCCCCAGTGTCCATGCAGAACTTATGCAATCCCTTAAGACTAACTATCTATAGCTCTGGAGGTGGTGAAGAACTCAAGCAGCTATTCCTCATGACAGGGAGACAGAGTGACCAAACTACCAAGTGAATGAGTGAATAGACGAAAGAGTGACTGAATGAGTGTGTTTGTGTAGAGCACTTCGCAAACCCAGCGTCTCAATGCACTAGGTAATACTATGCATGGATCCTGGCTAGATCAGAGAAGGTTGCTTAGACTTTGAAAGACATTGGCACTGTTCGCTAACATCGCCGATCCCACAACCTCAACATCATCTCATACGCCAACGACACCCAACTGATCCTCTACCTCACCAAGGACTCCGCCAAGACCAACTTTCACAAAGGAATGAAGGCCATTGCCGAATGGATGAAGATCAGCTGCCTCAAACTCAACTCCGACAAGACGGAAGTCCTCATCTTCGGTTCCACCCCCTCCACATGGGATGACTCCTGGTGGCCTGCCACTCTCGGAGCCACTCCGACTCCCACTGACCACGCACGCAACCTAGGATTCATTTTGGACTCCTCATTATCCATGACCCAGCAAGTCAACGCCATCTCCTCCTCCTACTTCAACACCCTCTGCATGCTCCGAAAGATCTACAAATGGATACCCACCGAAACCAGAAGAACAGTCACCCAAGCCACTTGTAAGCAGCAAACTGGACTACGGCAATGCCCTCTACGCAGGAACCACGGCCAAACTCCAGAACTGGCTGCAATGCATCCAGAACGCCTCCGCACGCCTCATCCTGGACATTCCCCGCCACTGCCACATCACACACCACCTGAGAAACCTGAACTGGCTCCCAGTCAACAAGAGACTCCCCTTCAAACTGCTCACCGACGCTCACAAAGCACTGTACAACACCGGACCAGAATACCTCAACAGACGGCTCTCCTACTACACCCCGACCCTGCATCTCAGCTCCGCTGACCTCGCCTCCGCAACCGTCCCACGCGTCCGCAGAACTACAACCTGCGGTAGATCATTCTCACACCTTGCTGCCAAAACATGGAACACTCTTCCCACCCACCTGGCCCAGACCAAAGACCTCCTTACCTTCAGGAAACTTCTCAAGACCTGGCTGTTCGAGCAGTAGCAGCACTCTCCCACTCCCACTCCCCCCCCTCAGCACCTTGAGACCCTCATGGGTGAGTAGTGCGCTTTACAAATTCCTGATTAATTGATTGATTTGTGTTTTTTGAGCTTATCAGAAGACATTTTAAGGTCCCACTCATGGATACAAAAGCAGTGATCCCAGCAAGAAAGCCAGGTAGCAGTGCAAGGATTTTTGGTACAAATAGCAAAAATGCACACTCTCTGCACCCTCCCACCCCCGCAACAAAATGGTTGTTTATAGAGGTCCCAGCTGTAATATGGTGCCATTAGCACCGCCTTGTGGTTGCACCTTAACATATCTTATAGAAGTGCAGAAATGAAAGGGAGATATCCACAAAAACAAAAAAAACCGGTAAAAAAGCAGAAGGTAGTGTGTGAGTTTGGTGTGTATGTGCTTGTCTGTGATTATTTGTAGCAGCACTATGATTTTGTTTCTCTCGGAGTAGGACGTGTGTCGCCACAGTGATGGTAAGACACACGGCAGCCACTTGACAGTGTGGAAGGGTCATGCCTATTTCCATTATGGCTATGATGTCTGTTGGAACAGAGTCCAGCAGGAAGTCATTAGCTGAAAGTGCTTAGAAGACAACTTCAGAAGTACTACTGTCCAAAATTCTTTTGCAGGGGAGCTCCTCCCTTCCACAGCACATTTCAACTAGGAGCCAAGGGCAGCCTTCAAACTAAGTTAACAAGGGCTGTTGCAGAGAGGAGCTCATAGGTGAATATGTGGAAGATTGGTATAATAATAACCGTGAGGCCAAGGATATGACCTGCTTCATGGTCTGATTTTCAACCAATTGTTAGATTTGAGGTTAACCATGGTGAGGGCCAATTTTAGACCATATTTAATTCAAAGGTCGTCCACTCAGATCTTCAGGTCTCCTAAGAGAAAGCTGTTTCAGGATGGGCAACAAGTTGGAGGAGGTCCCTGTAGAGGGCAGAATACCTTATTGTAAGCTGGTCGCCTTACAAGCATATATAAGAGATTGATTAATCAGGGAAGCCTCGTATTGCCAGACAATGGAATGATTACTTGCTCTGGCCTGCATCTTCTTTCAATGAGTTGGTTCAGTGAACATCATGGCCGCTCAGCCACTTTTTTCTAATTCTCCACTTCTTCACAGTTATATTTACCTCTCAAACCTTTGCAAATGCAGAATGTCAGTCATCTATGCATCAGACAGGGCTAAGAGGTTGGGAGTGGACAGCGTGAACAGAAGGGAGACAGTGAGTTGTGGGTACATGACATGGAGCGTAGAAGAGTTGCAGTGAATGCTTTAAGTGAGTCCTCAGGCAAGTATCATATTTGTGTTCGAGCTTTTGAGTGTTTAAATTGAAATGTTGATTCAGATTAGCCATTTTGCACCTCATTGCAGATGTGTACACTGATATGGAACTCATGCAATTCAAACAAAAATATTGCAGTGCATTATAGTGTTTTTGTGGCTTAGGCTGACTAGACCTCAGTTGGGCCTTGGCCCCATTTTGTTTAAAATGGATGCCATATCATAATGTTCAATCTGTCTTTTTATTTCTTGCTTGACACACATGCAGCAAGATGTGGAATATTTATTCCTGAATTACACTGTTCTCAAAAAGCCTGCTAGAAAAGATCCTTTTGCAACATTTTCCAAGGACCTTCTGCTTGCAGACGTATTGCTTTCATTCAAAATGGTTCACTGTTGTTTACGTATTAACTAATTTGTTCCAACACATTTGGATGACATTAAGTGAGACGAGGCAAATCAATAGTGCTAAGGTGATAGGGTTATGTGCCGGTTAAAATTGTGAAAATTTGATTTGTTGGTGTCATGACCATAGCAATAGCATGCTGACTTTGCAGGTTCTGTAATTTCCTATGCAAGAAAACTTTATGTAAACCCTTGAATTGGGGTGCGGGGTAGATCATTTTTGAACCTATAAAGATACCCTTGAATTGGGGTGGGGGGGGTAGATCTTTTTTGAACCTATAAAGATGCCATCGATGTCTAACTAATTTTGCTGCACATTTGAGAATGATCATTTCTCTGATTCATGCCAATTATTATATCATTCTGCATGTGATGGCATTAATGTCAAATGATTTCTTTCACGGCAAATTATTTTTATGTAACTTAATGCCATTATTATTGCATTTGAACTCACTATTCCTGTATTGTACCTTTGAACTGTGTTATAAGCCTTCATGGTTTTTAAAAATTCAGATCTCAAACTCCTTTTTTGATTGACTTGTCTATATTTGAAATGTGGATTTGAAACTTATCTCTAGGGACACATTGCCTCATGATCTGATGTTGACCCCCCCCCACCCAATGTTTAGGCATGGGTTGTTCTATAGATTTCTTAGGGCCCTCTGCGCCCACATTTGTCACTTTAAAGGTGGAGTGTGTTCAATATCCTCACAGATTAAGTTGGAGGTGATTAAGATGGCTGTGGCCACTGAGAATGAAATAGTCATGGACATCAGATGGGATGTTGGGTCTTTGGGAAATACGTTTGACGACTCGGTGATTGACAGCCTGGTAGTGAGCAAGAATGACTCAATCCATTGAAAAGAAACATGAACAACACACCTATGTTATGCAAGAGATGCCAGTACCACTTATGTGCCTAGTTTCTTTGAACTTCAGTGACGTCTTTGGTGAGGAGAAAATCAGGTTGTTGTGGTCTGAGTATGTATCACATTTCTGTTGATATAGTAAGTTACGATTATAACAGTGGGTGTGCTGTCTTTTTAACTTAAAGTTAGGCGGTGATCAAAGGGTAGGAAATGAGGAAGGCAGAGCAAAATGTTTTCCCAAATACAAATCAAGGTCTGTTTCGGCTTTTTGGTTGTTTATAAAGTACAAGTAACCTTCAATGAGGTGTTCTGGAATATAGGCAAGGGCTGCATACGTGAAATTCTTTCTGGCTTTTTGAAGTGCAGAGTCCTGGATTCTGCACCTAATGATTCAGGTTTTGGTTAGGCGTACATCTCCCATGTGACGTGCATGCATTAAGAGTCAGCGGTGGGCGTGGGTAGTAAAGACTAGGAGGCAGGGCTGCTGCGTGGCACTCAGATGGTGCTCAGATGACAAAAGGTGCAGTGTTCAGTGAACCACTCTCATCCACTGGAAGAAAGTCTAGCTCACATGTTGAGAAATATATGCTTATGGTGAAAGTCAGCTGCAGCCGACATAACAAAGGCTGTGATGTCACATCTCATTATAGTATCCGAAGATAGACAGCTGGGGCCGATGTAGCAAGCAGTTTTGCCCATTCTGTGTCTATGGGAAAATGTGTTCGTACATATGGCCCATGGAGTCTTCATGCAGAGTAACTGGAAGGGAAATAGACTCACTCCATATTCACCTGAACATCAGGGCTGAGGAGTGTGTGGGCCATTTATGAGAACATTCTGCAGAATATTGTTCTCTGGGAGAACACTTCAATTTTCAGCTCCCTGGGATCCTCTCATGCCTCTCTGGATGGAGCCAGCATGCATGTTCTTAAGAGGAAGGGAGTGATGCTTACCTCAAGAGTGTAGAATGGCTGCAAAGAACACCCACCTGCCAATAACTCCTGCCAAGCAGGAGTTTGGTTAACCATGAGCCTGGAGGTAAAGAGGACTATGGTTTCTAGATGATCCGGATCAGCATGCTGCAAATGGTTATGATCTCGTGGAGGAGTGAGAGTCTCCAGCGTGGTTGTATGGTATCAGTGCGAAAGGAGAGTGATCGGGGTAGAGTAGATGAGAGGCATTATTGACAGGATTTGACTTGGGCATATGGGAAACCACGAGGGTATTTTTATTGCCTAAGTGTTTCCAGTGGAAAGGAATGGGGTCAGTGAAGAACACGGACACTTTACAGGTTTCCCATCGAGAACTGTATTCGATGCGGTCAGCCTACTTCATGATGGAAGGTAATGACGGACCTTAAAAAAGTGGATGTGACGAATATCTGTATTACTATAATACTAGATTGAAGAAGGGCTTGAATATACATGTTTCTTTAATAGGAATGGGGCATACAATTTTAACCTAATTAGCTCTAATGAGATATAAAGAACTATGTGAGTGTTTTTACTTGCTATATTTGAAAAAAACACAGAAAGTTTGTCACCCAGTAGAATGGGTGTAATGATGTGGGCTACTAGTTGTGAAGGAAGCTGGTTCTTCACAAGTTTTAAGACTGCAAATTCCATCTGCTGCGAAACAACTACTCCTTGGTAGCACTTGACTTTCTCAGGGTTTAATGGCAGAACAGTTCAAGGCCAAGGGAGGTGGTGATGGCTAGTTCCCCAGTCCTTAGTCAAGCAACAGACAACACAATACATTATTGTCCAGCCAGTATGTTTGCTTATAAAAAGGAAAAGTACTTTATTAAGCATGCACTTCTTAATAATATGCATTAATTCACAAACATATACAAGGTGGTAGGTGGAAATCCCTATGGGGACACCCTTTAACAGTTGACACCTCAGCATGCCTCGAATCCTTAAACCATGATGCCTCCCTCACATATGCTGAACACAATTAAATTGGGGTGTGGTCATCACAAGTCAGGCCTACCAGCTTTGTACGACCATCACCACAATGAGAAAAGTAGAAATGTGTCATGATAATCCAATGCAGCAACATTAAAACATCTAGGGGGAGTGAGACACAAAAGGGAAATCTAGAGAGTGATTAAGAGATAGACACCAGTGATACTCTAATCTATTCTTTTAAAAGCCTATAGCTGGCCCACTGGTCCTTGGTACAAGGATACTGTGAAAGACAGAATGGAAATACATCTGTTTCACAAGCTGATGAAACACAGAGAGGACTGCTCTGACCTCTACTGAATTTCTGTCTGCATAATGATGTTTTACAAGGCCAAGCAAGATGGCATTCTTACGGACTACCAGACCAAGCTGGGTCTGTGTTGTGGGTAACGTGACATCCTGCTGTGGGAACTGCATTCCTGACCTGTAAATATTTGGAAACTGAGACTTCTTGAAGATACATCAGGCTGCAGCCTTCGATTTTCCTGCTGAACCAAGAGCATCCATTCTTTTTGAAGCCTTGGACTGATTTTACCTCCATAATGCAAATCAGAGGTTACATCTCTGGAAGGCCCAGACTCAATGTCCTTGTAACTGCATGCACTCGCAGATTTGCCTCACTGGTGACAACAAAAGGATACTGTCATTGTTTTAAATGTTTACTTTCCCCAGTGATATTTATTAAAAGCCTTTTCAATTGTACCTTACGGTAATGATTAGTTTTTTCATAACTTTTAAACCCCTTATCCCTTATCCACCTTTCATTGTTGTTAATATGTTTTCTTTCAAATAGTTTTAGATCTTTAGATTTCTTGATTATTTAGTAGTTTGCTGTCTGCTTTGTTATTATACCACATACCATCTGCATGAATCTTTAAAGCTTAGCCTTGTTGCTCAGGCCAAGCAACCAAAGGTGAGCGACAGATAAAATGAGTTTATCTTTGCGGGATCCTTGGTAAATTGACATAGAAGCTCTAGCATACCTCAGTCCCAAACTGTGGCCTCTCTCTCTTCAAGAAGTCAAGCTAATTCCATACAAATATACATCTTCAGATTACAATTTGCCCACATTTTTTATTTATCAAAAACAAATTTTGATTAATGTAAGGAAATGACTCATTTTGTGTGTTTACCCCCAAAGTTTTGGACTGATGCTGCCGGCTTTGTTTCGTCTCTGCAGAATGCATTGAGGCCCGCTAACTAGACCTCAGTGCCAGCACCCTAACCCTTAAACATGTATATTTGATTGGCCTATACCCAACTGGCATTAGCCAACTTACCTGTATGTCCCTAGTATATGGTAACAGGGGTACCCACGGCCAGTAACTTAGGGTGTCCCATCAGGGACTGCAGCTCTTGTGCCACCCACAGCAGACTGGAAAGGAAGTTTAAAACGGCTAACTCGACTTTGCCATTTTAACCAATGGCAAACCCCATACTCACTTTTTAATGTGTGTAAGCCATCCCTACAAAAGGTCTGTCTAGCCCTAAGGCAGTGTGCAGCATATTAAAAAGTGTAACATGTGTTTAACATGTTTTGGCAGACACATTTTGACCCATTGGCCGGTACAGAGTTACACGCTGACTCCTCAGCTAGACTAACATTTGAATGGGACTGCCAAAGTTGGTACTTCAAGGTATCAAACAACTTGTTACATTCAGCCAAATTTGATGCTCAACCAAACTTAATGTAACTTGTTGCCACATGCAACTTTAAGAAAGTTGCCGTTCTATTGCCCAGTTTTCCAGTGGCAATTTGCTGAAGCCTCAAGACAACTTCTGCCTGTCTGGGACGATATGTCAATGGCTCCCAGGACAGGTAAGAATAGAGACCTGCCACTCATGGAGGTGTTACCTTCTCCTGGGTGGTAACCATAAAGGTGTTGGCTCTGAAATGCAAGCTTCAAATGGGAAGCTGCCTTTAAAGGGTAAATGGTGAACACACTAGAGAGGGGATGCTCTTTTATTTGGGTTGACAGGTTGGCATTGGATCAGAGAGGGGGGAAACGCTGGCCAAACAGTTTTTTCCATGGGCATGTAGCCCACAGGTAGCCCCACCTCCAGGGTGGGCTACCAAGTTCCACACATTAAGAGAGGGGTCCAGACATCTTGCGAGTGGACAGAATAGATCCATCTGAGATAGCTAGGTGCCACATTTCACAGGAAGTTGTCATCAGGCAGGGGGAACCTAGTAGCCCACTGGCTAGCGACTACAGCCTTCCCTGAGTGCACTCTCTGGCCATAAAAGGGGCACCCCTGGCACCCAGAACTCAGGTCTTGCTTGACTGGAGAAGGGGACCGAAGAAGGACTACCCTGATGACCCTGGAACCGGCACAGAAAAGGCTGCACTGAATTTGGACTGTACCTGCTGCTCTTTATGCTAGCAAAAGAAAGGGCTGTGCATGCTATGTCCTGCTCGTGGAGAACTCATCCCCCAGCCCAGCTAGAAGCAAAGATTCCAAGAGTCAACTGGCTTGCTTCCTATTTACATCAAAGGGCCGTAAAAGCAGAAGAAACCTGTGGGGGAGAGTTGGTAGCTCAGATTACCGAATCACCACTCCTCGCCGCCGTGCAGCTCAGGAGACCAAGACTCGATGCACAGAAGTTGCACCCGAGTCTCCTGGAACAAGGAGAGTCACCAGAGTGCAGCTTGGTTGACCATAAAAAAACAAACTGCTGAGTTGGCTGTGCTCAGTGACCAGTAGTCACTTCAACCTCTGTGGTTGTAGGACTTCCACCCCTGTGGCCAAAGTCACCCCACCAGGACTGTGGAACACGGAGTGGCCTCAGGAAGACCCCCCCGTCAACCACGCAGCATCACCAGCATCCTTGAGCATCTTCAGCATCCTGTATTTCTTGCATTAGTACCACTCCTTGGAAGTCAATGGCAAGGAGCCACTGACACTGGAACTGGACTACAACTGCTTTTCTTGTTGAGGTTCTTCAAAACTTGCTGGCCCTCTGACTGGCTAAATGTCAGAGTTTATCAACCAAAGTAACTACATGTAACCGCATTTCCCTTTGACCAAAGTATTCTTGAAAAGGTTTCTAAGTGTTAAGTCTATTTAATTTGCAAATGCTTGTTTGAGGTTAAGTGAAAAGTCTCGATTTATTGTTCCTTGTGAAATCTACATCTTCGGAATGCTCCGGTGGATCTTTTTCATTTTGGTGTCCATAAAATAAAATCTGTTTTTATAAATTGATGTCAGATTTCTTGAGTGCCGAGTTTCTTTCTTCTTCAATTATTGTGGTGCTACATAAATGCTTTACACTTGTTCCTTTGTTAAAGCCTGACTGCTCGAAGCCACAGTAACCCAGGGTTGAGCTAAAATTTGACAAACTAAACCTGACTGGTGTTTCAGTGGTTGGTGCTGTACTACATGGGGATGTCTCATAACCACACCAAATAATACACCCCATTTCCTCACACTTTCCTACTTTGTTGCACTGTTTATTCAAATTATGTCAAAGGTGATGGATTCAAAGATAGGCCGTCACTGATACAGCCATCTTGAGGTGCACCAGCTCTATATCGCAAGCATTACATTGCATGACAATAATACTGTACCCTCTGCAACACACTACATTGCATAGTAAGGATGAATAAAATAGTTACAAGATTAGGTAGACAATTTTAACATAAATACAATAATAAAATACCATGATGATATATTGTTATGTGATGCACTGGGTGCATTATAAGTGAAGACCGATGACGTTGACCATATTATCATCCAACTCCATCACATAGATCCAGGAGTTTAAAGACTATACATAGAACAATGGACAAATGAATTCGATTTAATCAAGACAGAGGGGCTTTCTGATAGATGGGAGGACTTAAGCAAAAAATGCACATCTCTGTTCCAGGGAAGGACGTCTACAGGAACTCTGATTTGTATTGACTATGCAAATGATCAAAAGACAGATGGGTACATGTAATGAAACAAATGACTTAGGAAATATAAACACTGATTTGGTTATCGGAATTAACACACAAACTGCTGCAAGTGCAAGTGAAAAGGCCCCACAATTAATTCATGTTTATGAGAGCTGCTTAGATGTCAAAGGTCCAAAAAGCAACAGTGCCACCTCTAATTCAAAGCACACAGAAAAACTCGCAAGTGAACTCCCCAGAGTATATACCCAGTGGCGGTTTTGTGAGCTAATTTTAACCACGATTTTTTCCGATCTCCTCTGTCACTTATTCACCTTTGGGGTCACGGCACCATCATTGAAAAAGATCTCCGGCAAAGAGCCCCCCCCACCAGGGGTGGTGCCCGTCAGACATTGCAGTGCCGGTCTGACGAGGAGCAGTTCCGATGATGAAGCATGACATCCTATGGATGTGTGTGGTTTCTTGCTCCTAGAATTTAGGACCCCCGCCATTAGTTTCCGTTCTTTTTGGTTGGAACAGTGTATTACATATTTCTTGATGTTTCCACTGGGAGGATATACACTGGACCATAATTCCTCATAATTCCCTCCTTTTTTTGAATATATTAGCACAGCAGCTTAGCTGTGGGATTATCACTATTTTCTCAGAACACCCTTAATATGGATAATTTCCAGGGACTCAGTTTTGACGACGACATAGTATCTGCAATTTTACAGACTCCTTCCATTCTGGGAAATGACGGCACTGGACACTCGGGTCCTTCTAAAGAAGAGTGGGACAAGCTGTCTGCACTCAAAAGAGACCTTGTCAAAACCGTCTTACATGGTACGATTATGACCGAATATTTGAGGGCGTATTACATATTTCTTGATATATACCATGCCAGATTCTATAACGCCCACTCCCATGGGTTGGTCTTCTGCCGCTCATGAGTGAACTCCCCAAAGTACACACCATGGCTGGTTCTATAATGCTCATTCATATGGTTAGCTCCTCTACCACTCATGATTGAAATCAGAGCATGCATCATGTGTGGTTCTATAATGCTCATTTCTATGGTTAGCTCCTATGCTGCTCATGAGTGAACTCCTCAGAGCATACAATGTGGCTGGTTTCATAATATTCACTCTTATGGGTTGCTCCCCTGCCTCTTGTAAGTGAACTCCACAGAGCTTGTGCCAAAGCTTGTTGTCTAACACCCATTCCTAGGGGTGGCTCCTCTGCTGCTCATGTACTATGGCTGATTTTATAACATCCAATCCTATGAGTTGTTTCTCCGCCACTCATGAGTGAACTCCTCAGAGAATGTACCATGGCTGGCTGTGTGATGCCCTGCCCCACTGGTCAGACCTCTCCCGCTCATGAGTGAAATCAGAGGATGCACCATGGCTGGTTCTATAATACTCATTGCTGTGGTTAACTCCTCTGTCGCTCGTGAGTGTACTCCTCCGTGCATGCACCATGGCTGGTTCTATAACACTCATGCCTGTGTTTATTTCCTGTACCCTTCATGAGTGAACTCCTTAGAGCATGTACTATGCATGGTTTTATAATTCTCACTCCTAAATGTTACTTCTCCGCAGGTCATGAAGGAACTCTTCAGAGCATGTGCCATGGCTGGCTGTATAATGCCAGCTCCCATGGGTTGGTCCTCTGCCGCTCATGAGTGAACTCCTCAAAGCACACGGTGTGGCTGGTTGTATAATGCCCATCACTCTGGGTTGCTCTTCTGCTGCTCATGAGTGAACTCCTCAAAGTATACACCATGCCTGGTTGTATAATGCCCACTTCCATGGGTTGGTTCTCTGCCGCTCACGAGTAAACTACTCAAAGCATACACCATGGATGGTTGTATAATGCCCATCCCTATAGGTTGCTCGCCTGCTGCTCATGGGTGTACCCTTCAGAGCATGTACCATGGCTGGTTTTATGACACCCAGTCATAAAAATTGCTTCTCTGCAGCTCATGAGTGAACTCCTCAGAGCAAACACCATGACTCATAATGCCCATCACTACTGGATGCCCCTCTGCCGTTCACGAGTGAACCCCTTACAGCGTACACCAAGGCTGGTTTTACAATGCCTGTCCCTTTGGGATGCCCTATTGTGCTGCTGAGTGAACGCCTCAGAGCATGTACCATGGTTGGCTGCATAATGCCCACCCCTATGGGTTGCTTCTCTGCCACTAATGAGTGAATACAAAGCATATAGCATGTCTGCTTGAGGAATGCCCACCGCTATGGGATGTTCTTCTGCCGCTCATGAGTGAACTCCTCGGACCACACACCATGGGTGATTGTCTAATGCCCATTACTGTGGGTTGCTCTTCTGTTGCTCATGGGTGAACTCCTCAGAGCATGTACCATGGCTGGTTGTACAATGCCTATTTCTGTGGGGTGCCACTCTTGTGCTCATGAGTGAACTCCTGAGAATTAGTGGTAGATAACACCTGCCACAGCCAGCACCATTCTCTTCTGTGCAATTTATCTACACACACAATGATGTCTGTTCTTACACCTTTCCTTCTGCGCTTAGGCACATGCGCAAATATATGTTCACCATACATGTGTTATGCCAAAACTCTCCCTAAACAGGCAACACTGCACTCAAGCACTTGTCCATCTATAGCCAAGCAACTAATGCTTAAGCATCCTATCTATCCCTGCTTCCCATCTGGATGTAGGCCATGGTGCAGTGAAACAAAATGATAAACGCTCAGTTACGGTTGGTGCACAACAATTAAACTATCCACGAAAGCCACATTACATGCACAAACTCTTCTATCCAAGCACTGCCTCGGGAGAGGGTACTATCAACCTGCAAATGCTCTTCAGCGCCTCGTCAGAGGTATGAAGTGCTACAATAGATTGGAGATTGGCTGTCACACAGATACATCCGAGTTGGGCAGTGTCAGTCACTGACTAGGTATCAAAAGGGGGATAACATGATGAACAGTACATGCTTGTGTATCGCAAGGGCTGATGCCCCATAGAGCAATGCATGCCATGGGCACTCACCTCCTGTGGACAACCTACTGGCTCAGGCTTGTGGCAAGGAAGTTCAGACTGCACCAACTCACTGCTTGAGCTCTACACTGTCACTGCCAAAAAATGTTGGTGTTGTGTAATTAAACATTCAGCAGCAGCAGTGAAAACGTCTCGTTTTGCCATCAAGCAAGGGAACTGCTGCTGCTGGGAAATGCCACTAAGGGTGTGTACGATTTTCGGGTAAGTGGTAGCCATGCTGAGAAATGCTGGTAAACATTTTCAAATCAAATCATTTAAGCTCCAATACCTAAGAGTGCTAATCTTGTTGCACTAAAGTATACCTCATGCCAAGCTGTGATGATGTCTCCACACTATCCCCCCTGCTGTGCATTACAATGGCTCAGGAGGACTAAGAGGCGCTGAGATTCACAACTGTTCATTCTTTGCCCTCCTTTTTGATACAGCCGGCAAGTAAAATGCAATACCCTGTGTATATATGTTGCACTCCATACCCATCTGTTTTAAGGGTTCCACAGGCTTGCATAAACAGGAACTGAAGCACAAGCAGAGAAGTGTCTTGTCCAGGATCAGACAATGGGGTCAAACACGGAAGCAACGATTAGAACGAAAGTTATTTTATTTCAAAGTCAGCAACTTGCCTGTTCTCCACAACCCAGCAGAGCAAAGGTGCCCGGAGCCCTATTGTAAGCATGGAAAATGAGCTACCCATCCCCTGTTTTCAGTAGTAATATACAGTAATATACAGCAGTGGGCCCTCAGAGAGCTGGTACCACCGTAACTGCTGCACTATTGTAAGCCACGCCCCTGGCACACTCCTATTTCTTTTTACATACACAATCTTACCACTGCACACTCAACACTTGAAACAGCTGGATCTATTGGATGTATCAAGCAAAGCTTCACTCCGCTCAAGGCTGTCTCAAGGGGACGGTCGCCAAAGCTCTTGCACAAGGCCTCTGCTTTTTGGGGCCCCATTCTCCTGGTACAACATGTTGTTACTACATGTTGTTATACAATAAAACACTAGGCCTAAACTCATCTTCCTTGATGGAGCTAAACTGCAACGCCCTTAGGTGGCTTCAAATATTGTGTTTTTTCTTTTTCCACTCTTCTTTATTACAACTTGTTTGTTGGCTCAGAGAGGCCTTGTAAAGATTGTGGCCCAGTTGGCTCAGTTTTGCTTAGCTGTAAAGTGATGGGCTGAAGAATGGTCACATTACCTTATTTATCAACTTCATTACTACGAGTCCTAGGATTCATCGTTACATGCAGTGATTCTATACCCCATAAGGACTGTAGTGAGGAAAACGGATGAAGAGGCAATGCGTGTTCCCATAGCAGTGCCGCATGAAGTAGCATTGCCACAGAGGGTATTAAGAGTTTTTTTTTCAAAATCTCATATTTCTAAAGCTATGCCTATTTCAAGCAGGTGTAGTGATACTGTGATTCTAGGGGAAGGCCTCATAAGCCACATTTGTTTATATGGAACCGTGTGCCATAAAAGCTGATAGGGGGGCTCAGAGAGCTGAACACTTACTGCTACAATATCCCGTGATCTGCAAGTCACAAGTTCAAATTCTTTCATGGATGAATAAGCCTTCCATCAATCAGAAGTAGATAACCTGACAACCATTAAACTGGATAACATTAACACCCATTGTTTATAGTTATTTATTAATAATATTATTATAAAACAAAACTACATGTTCTGTTGAACATTTATGGTAACCCGGATCTGTGGACAATCAGCAGAGCTAGCACCAAAGGAAAATCTGACATTGTTTTGTAATTCCAAAAAGTGCTTAGAGAGAATTTTTGTGGTTTGACCTGCTCTCTAAAACTTACTTTCTCCATGTGAAGACTTTGCAAGTTAAAGTAAATATCAGCCTGGGAAAGAAAATCACAACCAGGCCTTTCATTGCCTCGTGTAGTATTTTTCTTATATATTATAAATAGTGCTGTGTTTAACTATCAACACTTCAAACTATAGATGTTTCGTAGAAAGCACTGGTTCACACATCACTTGTTGCCATGGCTAAAAACAGAGTTACAAACATACTTGTCTTGAATGAAGAGCGCATTTGATGAGTAAATATTCACCCAGCTATGTTCCAAAAGGCTTCACTCACCTCTTATCTTAGACAGAATAGACCTTCAGGCATTTCCAACATAGAACATAGGTTGTCATTGATTTTTCCATCAAAAACGTCCCCATTACTGGTTTAGTGAGTGAGAAGTTGTGAAACTTTTACAGTGAAAACTTTTGTAAATCTCATTAATGTCTTCATGTTTTCTGCATTTAGGTTTTCCTGTTAAGATCAGGCCTTTTGCAAGCTTTTAAGTTGATTCAAGAAACAAGCATTGGCAAAGCCAAAAGGTTTGCTGTTGGGCCAATAGCTAAAACGAAAAATATTTTGTTGCATTTTGTTGGTGACAAAAAGAACACATTACCATAACAGTCCCAAAAAGCGTCCACGTGCTAAAAGCTAGTAAAACGAAAAAAAGTAGCATAGGGTTCCCTAAAGAATGAGTTTTTAAGAAGCCTTAAAGCCCTTTTTTGTGCCAAAGTCTCTGATCGCTTTAGGAAGCACGTTCCAGCTTTTTGCTGACAAATAGGCAGAAGTGCCTTCTCAGCCTCTCCTTATGTATCTTCGGGATACATAACAAGCCCTGGATGGAAGAGCGTGAGGTTCTCCTTTGTAGACAGAGAGGGCCGGAAGGATGTAAGGCCCTGTAAGTCATGGCCTGAGCTTTGAACATTACCCTCTGTTTAATGGGTCATTTTACGCCAGGTGAAAAAACTATGCAGTGGTGTAAAACGAGGAAATCAGAAAACCCCACGGACTAATAATCATTGAGACCTCTGTGACATTCTGCTCGCATTATAAAAAGTTTGCACACCCCTAGTTTTCATTACAGGCGTGCAGAATTACAATTCTGATGGAAAATGTTTCGAATTTCTCAATTCTGCACTTCAGGAAGTCGAGAACTTCACCTTGCAGTGATTTTTTCTACAAATAAAAAACATTCTGAGAGAATCTTGTCTTGCAAACATTTGTAGGATGATTTTGCCTGATTTCCAGCTTGAACCCCAGGTTTGTGAAGTTGGCAAAGCCATGTGATATTTACGGAACAGAAGCCCCAAAATTTCTCACACAAACACAGATAACGTGCCCAACCCACCAGTTCCTCACTTCTTAGCATGAGGTGTGTTTAAGGCACAACACAGCAGCTCATGGGCACTCTCTGAAAAAATGTATAGGGTGACTAGAACCATGTACAGCACAGGGTCCAGGGTCTAAAAATGTCCACTAGGACACAGCAAAGTGAAACCTCTGCAGTCTGCTAACATTTGGGAATGTAGGTTACTGTAACAAATGATCTGCAAACACCCACTGAAATATGTATTACGTAAAAAGGGATTATAAATGAGGGTTAAGAAGCAGCTGAGCTTTGAGACTAGTTTGCATGCAGTATTTTCTGATGGGGCTAAAGCTGGGCCCTTCCTCTGGACCCCTCCACTTCACTGTGTAGCATAAAGAAGAGCACAGCCACATGCTTAATTCTTGGCTGAAAGACATGTTTGATGTGGCTCTGTTTGAGAAAATGATCTATAAATTGAAAGATAATTTACAGTACTTTGATTTTATTTGGGGCCCTTTTCTTGATGTAAGATAATCTTGAATGTGTTGATGAGTGGCGGCTCACGGGAGGGAAAAGGGGGCACGACGAAAATATATATATGGAAAATGTCACTTACCCAGTGTACATCTGTTTGTGGCATGTTCCGCTGCAGATTCACATGCTATGCACAGGTCCTGCCATCTAGTCCTGGACCCCGTTTAGAATCTGCCATCAGTGCCACGCCAAGTATCCTTACACAGACCAACATCTAGTTTGTAACCTGTGTCCGCTGCAGATTCACATGCGCCCTCCCTCCTCCCTGGGAGCCTGTAGCCGTTTAAGTTACATTCAAATTTGTACATATATATATATATATATATATATATATATATATATATATATATATATATATATATATATATTCCATTGCATGGACATCTCTTTCTTTACACTCTATCACTCCTACCTTACCCTCTGCGGGAAAACAATCTAAAATGGAGCCAATGCCCATGCGCAATGGAGCCGAAAAGGAGGAGTCACTCGGTCCTGTGACTCGAAAAGACTTCTTAGAAGAAAAACAACTTGTAACACTCCGAG
Source organism: Pleurodeles waltl (assembly GCF_031143425.1). NCBI lineage: Eukaryota > Metazoa > Chordata > Amphibia > Caudata > Salamandridae > Pleurodeles > Pleurodeles waltl. The sequence continues at coordinate 131,319,907 of NC_090438.1, read as the reverse complement.
CCCAACAATAGATGGCAGGACCTGTGCATAGCATGTGTATCTGCAGCTACACATGCCATCGAACATTTATATATATATATATATATACATACATATATAATAAAAAAACTTACCTTTTATGCTGCGCTGACCCTTGCCGCTCCAATTCGCTCCTCGACTTGGCTGCAGGCACAGGCTCCCAGCCTGCCCTGTTTCTAATCCTAACGCCGCTTTCCTGCTGCTGGCAGCATGAAAGCGGCATTAGGATTGGTCGGGCGCCCAGCCAGGGCACTCTGAGACAGAGTGGAAGTCTCTGCCTGCTGTCTCCAACCAGAGAGAGCCCAGTGCATGTGTGTTTGGCCAGCCCGAGACAGCCAGCCAAACATACATGCGCACTGAGGCAGAGTGCTGTGCACTCCTCCTCGTCCCAGCCCAATGGCACTGCCCCTTTTACTCTAAAACGATAATAAAAATAGGGTATTATCGTTTTATAGTAAATGTTTTTCAGCTGCTGCTGCTGGCGGGGGAGGAGGGGAGGTGCTCCTTCGCCGTAGCACAGGAGCCGCCCCTGGTGTTTACTTAATGTAGTACTGCTCCATCCACATTTCTCACAGATATTGTATATGTATTAATATAGACGTTTGCTGCTCTATTTATTTACCTTGATGAAATGCTTTACATTCTATATATGTATGTATGGTACTTGAATATCATTTTCTTTCTCTTTTTTATTGCTCTCTTTATTTTCTTCTTATTTCTGATCATTGGTTTGTATGGTTTTTCTTTTGTATAATATGTACACTTCAAGTATATGTAATGGCATCTATATGCGGTTTATTGTTTGTAAATTTCTTCTTTTGGAAATGTAATAAAGAATTGAGATAAAAAATAAAGGAGAGCACAGGGTCAGTGAAAAGCCGAATTACAGCACCTGCAACCTCCGACTGTCCTAAAAAGGATGGCTCTCACTGCTTTTATCGTAATAATGCACCTGTCAGGCGCCAGCTTTCTTGGTGAAAACATGGTAGCAGATGGACTTCTTTGCTTGGAGCAGCCATGCCAAGTTTACCAGTCCATGCATGATGCACTGGTCCATTCCAGGCTTTTTTCTTTGAGGTCTGAGACTTGTAGTCTTTTTTATTCTATTTTAAAACAGGACTACAAGTCCCAAAATTCAAAGGAAAAAACTTGGACTGAAGCAGCACATCACACATAGACCTGGGAAACTTGCCTGCTATGCATTGCAGTCCATGATATGGGGCTGAGAGTTTGGAGGCAGAAAGGCTCTGTGCCACCAGATAGATCAAGGGCATTCAGTTCCTATTCTTTTCTTGTACCAGACACAAAAGGACAACTAGTAGGGTCAATAATGGTGCCTTAATCCCCACTCCTGTCTTACCACTCACCTGGAAAGCAGGGTAGGTTCTGCATAACTGCTTGTGTCTTTGCACATTCCTGGCCAGTAGAACTTTCTAATCCTTAAGTGTCCTACTAAGGGTACTCCATGGGTTACTGACAACAGGAGATTCCTTTGCAATAATGGAACCATTAATCTCTTGCTAGTTCCTGGCTCAGGATTCATTGTCTCACTACAAATGAGGCCATCCTCCCAGCCAAAGTAGTGTTTTCTGACCGTTACATTGGTGACCTATTCTTGGTCTTCTTTCCAAAGTCCCACAAGTGAGGGACACTCCTCCTGTGCCTTGTGGAAATCTTCCCAGTTAGGCCCTCCAGCAGCTAGCAAATCCTGAAGCTCTAGAGACGACCAAGACTACAGCACCTGGTCCACTTTAATAGCCTCATCCTGCTCTCCCTCTGGAGCAGAAGCGATGACTTCCACAGCCACTGCCTTCCCGGAGTCTTCCCTTTATGCAAACTACCTTGCCCTGGTCCCTGCAAATCAGGAATTATCCCAGTCCCACTCTGAGACTAATGTGCAGCCTGTGCTCTGGTGGCCAACAAACCTGATGTGGTCCAAGCCATAAAGGATTCCAGTCCTGGCAGCAAGCCAAGGGCAATCAAATCATTACCCAAGACACATCCAGCACCTTGCTTTTCATTTACCTCGACATCAGACATGGCTGCCTTGGCACTGAGCTCAATCTCAACCCTTGCAAGCGGATAATTCATGCCCTCTCTACTGGCTACCAAACCTCTATGCTTGGTACCAGGGAGTAACTCCTCCAGCTAAAGACACTTCCTCTCAACCATAATGCAGAAGGCTCCAGTATCCCTCAGGGTAGGCACTTTCCTCTCATTGGTACTAATTTCCTGCACATATTCCATTATGGTAGGATGAATGTGCTTCAGAACATCTGGGCTACTCTCCAAGATCTCTGTAGCTACTAGACTGAGTTCAACCAGGGTCTCTTGGGTCCCTTCACCCACATGTAACGTGCTTGCTATAATGGGTTTTGCTGAATCAGGGTCTTTTGCCGGACAATGTCTTTTGAAGTGTCCCATCTGATGGCATTTTAACAAGTCACCACCCTGAACTTGGAAGAACTTCCCTGTCATTGCTTCTCATGTTGCTCCTTCCCGGGCACACCCATTAACATTTCCATTTTTACTCGGCTCTCCTCTAGTCCCATGGGAATTAACCTGGCCTTTACTGTCTGATTTGGAACCAGTCTGTGCAGAACACTTATTTCCCTTTGGCTTAGAACTGTGCTGTTCTAGCCTTCTGTGAATCCTTTTAGCTAGCCACTTGTCAGTCAATACAGCAAGCTTCCCTGGTTCCCCCTCTGTCAAATCAGACAGGTATTGCCTAAGTGGGGTACAGTATGCCTCCTTGAGTCTCTCTGTCATCATCAACCGGTTAAGGGACTGAAAGTCTTTGGCCTCCATCCCTCTCATCGACTCATTCCAATCCTACAATACGCCATGAATCCGAGCCTCAAACAGAACACCATCCATTCTCTTGCAGTCCCGGAATCTCTGAAGTTACTAAGTTGACTTCAGCCCCAATTGTGTAATCAGAGCCTCCTTCACTCTCTCATTTTCACATCCTTCCAATGAAGGCTGTCCCTTCTAATTGCATGTGCCCCATTAAGGCAGATGTCATAGACACCTCATTCAAGGCCTGTGCCCTAGAGGCAACCTCAAAGCTCACAACCCATTTCATGATGTCCTGGCCTTCCACATACACAAGCACAAGATCTCTTGGAATCTTGGCTGAAACCTGGCCTGAACTGGATGTAGAGTTACTTTCCCAGATGGAGCTGTCATTGCTACCATCCTACGTTTCTCTCTGTCATGGGCTATCCTTTCTCTCTCCGCCTCTCTTTCCTTTTCCTTCTGTTTCTCCTCTCGTTCTCTCTGTCTTTCTGAATTAAAGAGCACCCTTTGAAGTGCACTGGCCCTTCATTCCTATAGTGTGTCCCAACCAGCGTATAGGAATGCAGCAATGCACAAATCTGTCAAAGGGGATTCCTCCACCTCCTCTCTTCATGTTACTCCAGTCAGAGCTGGATCTTCACCCAGAAACAGCCATTTATTGTGCCCTTCAGAGGTGCATATGCACCCAGCACGTGCATATAGCATACATGCACTACACGGCAGTAAATCCGTCATGTATTGTACCGGTCACAGGCACACATACACCCAGCACAAGCATATAATATGCACACACTGCACAGCACTGCATTATCACTGTATTGAACCACAGAATAACATACAGACAGCACATGTGTACCACACATGCACTACGCAGCACTCCACACCAAACCTGATGCAGGCCAAAGGCGAGTTAAGCACACAGCAGTGGAACTTCAAACGAGGGAGCCTATAAACCTTACTCCAGTAACATAGGTAATAAAAAAAACGTGTTCACTCATACTGATCACTACACGGTATGATGCCACCACTGCACTAGTTCTACTTACCTCCTTGTAAAGGCAGTAGCCTCCCACCACTATATTGGTGCATTTGCTAACAAGAGTTCTGGCCTCTGCGCTGGTGACCTTTGTGTATTTTCCATTGAAACGTGGTGCTGTAGGGGTCCTTGCACATCTCTTGAACCACAACCCAGTATCTGTCCACTTAAAATAAACCCTTGCACATTACAGAGCAGAGTAAGGAGCAATGAATTTATGTGGACCTGGACCATAATAAATATTATGCAGCCAGTAGGGGAATACAAATAGCAACATTTAAACAGTATAATGAGGCATTACTCTGACAAGTATGCCTCCACAGATATACAGCTCTCTGTCCAAAAGAGTTATTTTTCAAGTAAGGTTTTAGGACCAGTTTTGATAATGTTAGTTCGTGCAATCTATACAGCTTTATTTAACTTTCCTTTACAATAGGTATGCTGCAGAAACAATGATGGTGAGAAAGTGCATTTCTGAAGTTCAAGCTTCCATGACTGACCAGAACACCAGGGCATATGAGGAACTAAATCATGGGGACTCTACAAATATTCTACGCCCTAAGGTAAATAGAATTTAGTGGCAAATATTTAAACCAGGATGCAGATTAACAGTGAATAATAAAACAAAGGAACCTTCCCTTAATCCATTTAACAATGATACGTGTTTGGTCTGTGAAACGCAAACAATAGAAAATTCCCAGCATTAACTTCCAGGTCTGCTGTAGCAGCCTTTAAACATTTAGGGTCGTATTTAGAGCTTGGAGGACCAGGATAATGTGTCACAAATATTGCTAATGTCCCGCCCACCGAATTACAAGTGCATTACAGCTTATAATACGGTGGACGGGATATCTGTCACATTTTGATGCCAAATTCTAAATAAGGCCCACACTCCCTAATTATAAGTAGCATGGGAAATAGGCTATTCATTTTCTACTCTTGGAGTTATGGACACCAGGGTGCTCATTCCGAGTCAGGTGGTCGTGAGACCGCCAGACTCGGGGTGGCCATCGGACCACTGTGCTGGTGGCGGTCTGATCCCCCACATTCCGACCGCGGCCGAAACACTGCAGGAATACCGCCGACACCGCCACGCCGAAGACGGCCTCCAGCCTGGTGGTCCCGGCGGAATACGGCTAGCGGTGTCCTGATGGCACCAGCGATCAGGTGACGGTTTGAGTTTGTCAGCCGGCCTCCGCCACCCGCCAAACTCAGAATTAGCACCCTAGGTGTACTTGTAACTCTGGGGCCAGGGAATATCTGGACCATTTCTGCCCAAGGACTCTAGGGATCCAATAAACAATGAGGAATTACCAGGTGAGTAGTCATTCCAGGTGTGATTCCCCCAGTAATTTCTCATTTGGGCGCAGACTTTCACCCAGAGGATTCAGCTACTTTTAGAAGCAGAAATCATAACTCCAGTGCTGTGGGTTCTTAACTCCTTCTTTCCAGCCTCTTCGGAGCAGTGGTGCTGTAACAATTCTCAGAGTAGGGGTGCTGCCATCAATTTTATGTCACTGAAATCATACAGATTGGGACAAATTTAAAAGTATTGCAAATGAGTCATCCCAGTCAGCAGGAGGGTAGTAATGGTAACTGGCGGTGCGCTTTGGAGTACACTGAAATTATTACCAAAGCATGGTGTGGTAGCTTTACAGACAGCACATTTACTATTGCAATGGCCATTAAAGTGCACAGGCATGTAGTTTTCCTGATAAAAGTTTATTGCGCACAGACGATAATATATTTAGGTTGGGTTTCCCAAATACTTAAGCCCATATTTATTATTTTTTAGCACTGCATTTGCACCGCTTTTGGAAGCAAAAACGGTGCAAACTTACAAAATACTATTGTATTTTGCAAGTTTGCGCCGCTTTTGCGTCAAAATATGATGCAAATGTGGCACTAAAAAAGTATAAATATGGGCCCTATTGTTTACGCTTGACCAAGTAAAGTGCATAGATTTGTTTTCATTGGATTAAAATCCACGTTTCCATCATACTTCAGAATTATGTAAAAGTGCTTTGTTTGTGATTTTCTAACTGCTGGTTGAATGTGCACAGTTCATTTACAGATGTTTAAAGCTTGTTGTGTGTACGAACAAAATGACATCCGGCAGCCTTTCCTTTCACACTCCCTGTATCCCAGCCAGATTTCACATAGTTCACTTTACAAAATGTTCTCACTTTGCAATCAGAGAAAGAAAAATTACCAGCTATTTCCATGTTAAGAGAATAAGCAGCAATATGTCAGAAGACATAAATGGCATTTGTCCCCGGTCTTGGAACGCCCAGCAAACATGACAAGATTAAATCAAAATGTAGAGGCATCTTTATTGCTCATTCACCTTTTAATCTCCAACATGCCTATTCTGGGGATGCTGCAGGACCCCTCGAACCCCTTCATTAAGCAGCTATACTTTGGATTTAAGAGGTGACTCATTATGAGTGCCTATATATGTTTTATATCGAGAACACCTTTTAAAAAATATTATCACAACATGTAATTTTAGCACATACAAAAATATAATCACTATCCCAAAAATGCAACATGAATTATAACGATTCCGTGAGATCATTAGGAATGGGCCCTTAAAATCTGGCGATGCCCCTGCCCAGTAATTCTGAGGGGGGGGGGGAATAATGCGGGGTTATGAGACTTTGAGAATAACTTGCAGGAATCACTGTTTCTGAGCTGATTCCTGCATGTTTACCCTGAAATTTCACACATTGATTACAGCTCTGGTGAAACTGATATACTGTTTGGCAGCGGGTCTAAAGGAATAATGCACCTGCCCCTATCACCTATGTAATACAAATAACGCAAAAATGTAAACTAAAATATCGTCATTCCATGTGTGCACATATCATTTCACCTGCTGCCAAGGTGCCAGCCCCAAGGGGATCATTTGCTAATCGCCTGCTATTTGCACACAAAGTAGGTATGAGAAGTTAGGAAGGAGGAGGGCAGACCGGTGGGCTAGGAGTTTGCCAATCTTAGTAGAAGAATTAGACCCTTACAAGTGGCCTGGAATGTCAACGGGTCTGGTAAATTTGTGAGCCCACTCAAATTATACGCTGTGCAAGTTTCACTTAGAGATGCCAGCTGCTTAACAGAGCTGTAATCAATGAAAAATATTTTGATAGTGCACCACTTATCATAAAAGTCCAAAAATTGTATAGCATCACATTGTTGTCTTGATTTTATTCAACTTTTTCTTGACATATATTCATAAAAACATCAGCCAACGCATTTCATCCTAACACAGGACTTCTTCAGGGCTTGTATATGTATAACTTTTATGCTTGTCACCAAGAAGAATGTCGGGTGTAATACTTTTTTCACATGGCATCACGGCACGGAATGCTACGGTTGTGCTTACACGCGGATGTATTGGCGCAAAGGTTTGGCTGTTATTTTTGGCTTTATCTGTATGGTGTGGGATGCCTTGGCTGTGCTCATGTGCGAATACAATAACATTTGCAGAGATTGTCCTGCACTTAGACCTTATCATATGAATAATCTTGAACATATGTCAAAAAAAAGTTGAATAAAATCAAGACAACAATGTGATGCTATACAATTTTTGGACTTTTATGATAAGTGGTGCACTATCAAAATAGTTATCATTGATTACAGCTCTGTTAAGCAGCTGGCATCTCTAAGTGAAACTTGCACAGCGTATAATTTGAGTGGGCTCACAAATTTACCAGGCCCGTTGACATTCCAGGCCACTTGTAAGGGTCTAATTCTTCTACTAAGATTGGCAAACTCCTAGCCCACCGGTCTGCCCTCCTCCTTCCTAACTTCTCATACCTACTTTGTGTGCAAATAGCAGGCGATTAGCAATTTGCAACAGAACACAAAGACTCTGCCTGCCTTTTCTCTGTGTTCTACTTTGGTAGAACATCTGAAACTATGCTACAGGTATTTCTTCTTGCTCTTTTTTTTTCGCTAGTACCCAGTATGCTCCTTAAGACGCATGAAATATAACATAATCAGTCCTACATCAACACATTTTAAAGCTGGCAGACGCAGCATTCAGGTCTTGGCAATTACATTTATGTTCTCCTTGATTACATGCGCAAGAAATCTGTATTTGTCGACATAACTTTACCAGCTTTGGGCATTTTAACCAGACTTTCCTCTATTTCCAAAGCAACTATATTTGCAATGATTGCAATGTGCACTACCTCCAGGAAACCAGCTGTGCATATTCACAGGAGTGTCTCGGAGCCTAAAGCAGAAGAAATAGAATGAACATCTGAAAAGATAGCGAATGAGTTTTCGTGCAAAGATGATTAAGTTCTTTAGCAATTTAGATCCCTATGGCCTCCAACGATGATACATTCCTCAATACCCTCTTCTGATAATGGCTTCAGTACCTTATTTAGGAGTACAAGCCTTTGTGTTCTGTGTGAGGTTGGGACATTTTCAAGCAGATACAAAAAATTTGGTCAGCCTTAATTAAAGTTTTGCACAATATCCACTAGGCAGGGACAGGGGAGTAGCTTTGTCATTAAGATTGGTGGGAGGCGTGAGCTTCAGATTTTCTGACAATCAGTGCATGTGGTACAGGGACCCTTGGGGGACCCAAAGCCTCCTCAGGGGGTCCGCGACTGCTTAGAAAATTAAATAATATTAACAGATAAGGTTCCCTTCTTTCAGTAATGACTCAGTGCGGGGTCCCCAGATTTCAATAATGATTCAGTGGGGGGGGGGTCCCCGGGTGTTCCAGTAATGATAAAGTGGGGGTCCACAAAAGTCAAAAGGTTGGGAACCACTGCATTAGATGACAAGCAGGGTGCATGAGAGGGGCCTAAGAGGTAGTGGAAAGGGATAGGAATGCAGTTTAAGAGGAGTACTAAGTGAAAAAAAAACAATATTCTGTAAAATAAACAATATTTATGAGGACTTAGAAAAAAGAGAGTGAGAGTGAGTGTGCATTTTTTGTCTGTGTATTTAAAAATTCCTGCCTAAATCTGACTGACCTCTCTCAAAACCTGACTGAAAACACCTGTACCCAACTATTTATCAGAAAGAACATTTATTGGGGGGTGTAACACCCCAAACTGCTCCCCCCCAAGCTCCCGAAGCTACGCCCCTGCACAGGGACCATCGGAGGACTCAGAAATCGTTCTTCACTGCTGCAACATCACATGTTGGAGAACCAGTTTCTTTATGAGCAAAATCAATTTAGTGGCAGTAAGACTCTCATGGGTCAGGCAAAGTTTTTTTTTTTTTTTTGGCAAAAAAGATCGCAATAAAGTGCTTTATCTGTGCAAAATTGAGTAGCAAGAGAATTCTTCCACTATTTTTTGTGAGATTTCTTTTCCTGAAACCTACTTTTGCAAGTCTTTTCCTTCAACTTTTTCTTCACTTCACAACTTTCAAAAAATTTCGGAAAAACCTTCACGAAGTTTGCATAGGAAATTTTGAAACAACGCGTGAGCCTCTACTCCAGTCTTCCGTGCACTGTCAATTAGTGTTTTACCATTTCTCCATGGAGGATAACATTCTGGGTCTAGCCGGTGTTTTCAATATGAATGCAACTAACATAATTACCTTTATCCGTGGGACCCTCTTTGTCAACACTGGAAGAAGTAAGGTCGCGTCGGCCGTGAGACTGCAGTTGTTTTGTAAGATGTCTGCCGCAGATGCAAACTGCCTCTCTGGCCTCCTGTAAGCAACACCTGGATTGGCATCTGAGTCATCCACCATGCAGTACATTGTCATTTTTATTACATCTTACCACTAGCTTGAAAGTATTCTTAAGGAAAAATCGAAATATTTTTCAGGTTGATTTGAACCAATCGAATTTATCTTCAGTCCAACTCGTGCCTCTGCAACAAGGCGCGCGGCCAGAAGCATTGATACACATCTCACCCTCGAGGGTCACACTCACGGTGCCAAACAATGTGTTTTTACAGCTGCAAAGACGTGGTTCTCTGTATCCAATATGGTTTCATTGATGACACGAGCCTCAGTGATAGTCCGAATCTAAATAAGGTGCAAAACGTCCTGGCGCAGGTAACACCTTCACCTGATGAGCACCGAGCTGGTGTCCCACACTCAGACTTGTGTGATAGAACTGCGGCGCAGCGGGCACAAATCGTTTAGCGTGCACTGCGTGCCAGTGTTTGCAGGGAGTAGCAGTACTTAATTTGTGCCTGTTCGTTCCGGTGCTGAGCACCAGCAGTTATTTTTGAGGGCCGGGGCTTATTCTCCTGCCTCAAGCATTTGCTGCGAGCAAAAGACAAATGTGGTAAAGACAGAGGAAGAGAAAAAGAGAAAAGCGTCACTATAGTAGAAAGCAGAAAGCTGTAGAGTCGGCTGAAGTGGCAGGGAGTGGCTGAAAATGGATTGACGAGGCTCGAGATGGCTTCAGGATTACGCTGCCTCAGTATTCCGTGCTCGCAGATTTAAATGCAGCAGTCGCGTGTTCAAGATGAGGGCTTTGGGCACCGGCACGTTTTTATTTACAAATTAAGCACTGGGGAGTAGCAATGCCAGTGCTTTGTTTTGTCACCAGTCTGATTGGTAGTAAAACGGAGTGCTAAATCCAACAAGGTGCTTGCAGTTAGGCTCGAATCGGAACGAGCGCCAGTGGTAAAGTCGGGGTAAATCGCTGGTGCTCGTTTTACCACTATGTCCTACCTAATTACAGCTCCTATAGCATTTGATTATATATGTGTTTAATGAACTCAACTTTGACTCCCGCTGGAGAGTTCTGTTACCGCCGGAAGACCATATTTGCTGCGGAATTTCATGTAATTTCCCCAACTTTTGGCGCAACTGCACACAAATAAATTACGCGCATTTCGCGCAAACTGCATCCGAAACACATATAAATTACGCACAATTCGCACACTCCTGCATACAAAGTGCACAGTCCGTTTTCCCTTCTAAACAGTCTTCCAAAACTAAAGCAGGCTGCCAATGTGCCACAAACTCCATGCACGCCGGAGTAAATAGAGCGTAGTAAAGACTGGTGGCAGAGGGTTTCATTTACAAATAGTTCACAGTGAATTCGCAGCCTCGGGACTGGCGAGAGTTTCCCCAGTAACAAGAGACCCGCCCTCAGCCCCCACGGTTGCCAGCGGAGCTCGGCGGAACGCTGAGCGCTCTCGGGCACCTGAAGCATTTACAGTAAATTATCTGGAACTGACTTTAATAAGAGTGAAGATGAGTTCATTAAAACCCAGGCGGTGGAGCTGTGTTTTCACTACCGCCGTCGCTGGGGCAGGTTTATAGCCGAGCAAGCTAGGGAGGGGAGCCTCGGATAAATTGGTGTTTATTTCAGAGCAAATGGCTCAAGTGGTACCGCACTGCCCTCAACGCGGCATTTAATTGCCATATGCTGTATCTGCGGGAGTTCAGTCGATAAAACCTGGGTCTGCTGCCTCAGTGGGCTATTCCAGGAATCACTGTTTGACTTCTGGCTAACAGGTGTCACATTGGGTCCACTCAACCATTCACTCTACCGAGGTTGTTAAAAAGAGCACGAGTTGGAAACATGCTATTCAGCGCCAAGATGCACCAAGGGGTGAACATGTCCTTTAGGTACCCATCTTTGTGATATTTCACAGCAAGACCGGACTGGCCGTACCGGGCATCGGGCGTTTCCCAGAGAGGCTGGAAGGGGAGGGGCCGCTTTTGTAGCAGTTTTAATAGCACTGCAGAGTTCCTTGTATATCCAACAGTTTTCAGACAACAATAAAAGTGCCAAGATAACTCTGGTGATTAATGTACCTGCGAGAGAGATGGAGTTTTGTCTAGTGGCAGCCTTGACTCATCTAAGGTAGGGCAGAGGGTTACTATGCCTGCTGCAAAGCGCATGCACTCTGCAGATTACAGAACCGTATTCTATGTGCACAGCTCAGTGGGATGCTGCTTTTGTCACAGAGCTCCTTTTGTTACTGTGCAGTTCATAAATTACAATTATAATCCAGCACAGTGAGCTATGAACTGCCATCAAAGAGCTGCATGCAAAATGCATGGCACAGGTTAGAAAGGTATGTTTTTCCCCAGTCTTTGATTATCCTAATTTTGCTACAAAAGGTTTGTTTGGGCAGAAATAAATGATTAGTAAAGTCAACCCTAGCTACTGTGTTACGTTCTGAATCCTTAATTTATGCTTCCCCAGACAAGCACTCTTAAAAAATGTCTGCCATTATAAATGACACGTGAATCCTACACCTTGTAGTCCACTTTGTCTTATGTAACATTTTCTATACACTGATATACACATGTACGATTCATTGTCTCAGTATGTGAGTGTGATGTAAAGATCTCCAACCTCCTGCGCTAGTAAGAGAGCCGCTATAAAACAAATTAAACGCATGTGAGAGAGGGGCTATGGAAAGATGAGGGGATGATGGTGATAAAATCATTAAAGAGCTCCTATAAAGATTGCCGTATCCCGGTGCACTGTAAGGTCATCATTTACTATGCTTTAAAAACGAATACAATTGAATATATAATGGAAGATGTGTTGTAGAGTGCACCAATTTTGCCATTTCTGTTTCCAAATTTTCTTAGGGGGAGAACCCCTGAAGTCCAATCGTAGTGGTCAGGCTCTGCACCCTCTGAGGGCTGGCCCGACAACATTTGCCTAAGCTGCTTTGGGTTCTCAGTAATGCTCTGTTCCACAGCATGAACCTAGCCAAAAAGCAGCACAGCTCTGTACAATATCAAAGGGGATTAATTGGAGCAGCAGTTGTTTTCACTCTAAACAACTCCTCATTCTAGGTGGTCATAACCTTAATCCCAACAACCAATAACAGAATGTCCTACCAACCCAGTCTCTCTCTGACCATTCTCTAAAAAACAAACACTTCTTCCTCACACACTCAAATCCAGACCCTGGGTGCACAAACAGAAAACATGTGTTGTCTTGTTTTTGTGTTTTTTACACATTTCCGTTCTGATGGTGTCCTGGCTGTGGGTGTGCCATAAGCCTCCAGAGTGGGGGGAGTGTCAGTAGGCAGGGGTGCTGGCCATGAAGCTGCTGGTTTAGTAGATATAGTGATCTGGCGAGGGGAGCAATGGAGCTCCATCAGGGTTGGGGTGACGCAATCATACGGCGGGTTTAGGTGTCCTTATGGGGAGCGAGGGTGAAGTCTAGAAGGCCACAGAGTAGGGCATTTCCAGCATCCAGATGACAGAGTATGAGGGCTTGGACAGCAGTTCTGCAGTTGCTTTCTTGAGAGGAACAGTTTCACTTTCTACAGGGAGCTGGTACCAGACCGTCTTTCTTTCCCAATGTGTCCCTGGAGTGTGGGGCTGGTGTCCAGGATGATTCCAAATAAGTTTGTACTGGGTGAAAGGTGATGTTTGAGCCATCAATGCTGATGTCATTGAGCCTGGTTAGTACTGTTTCTTGTTTTTCGTAAATAGTAAGATTTCTGTTCTGGTGTTGTTGAGTTTCAGGGAGGTGTTGGAAATCCGGGTATGGATGAGGTGCATGCATTGTTTGAGTCATTGGGTGACTTTCAAGTAGAGTTGTGCATGTACTTTACAAATAACAATGTTGATTCTGAACTTTATTGATATTGGCATGGAAGATTTTCTTTATTTGAAATCTACACCATATATATTAAATTGAGTAGCACACATTCAGCTGAGATTCACATCTCGACCTTTTATCACCCTCTGATGACCCTGACATTTCCTTTTCGTAGACAGGCATGTCAAGCTGGGCCTTCCACTTCTTTAGGCCCTGGTGACTCTGCACCAGCTGCACCTCTCACAACTATGGCCCCGGGTTTGAGGTTCAAAGAAGTCTCAGAAGGGCAAGTTAAAAATATGAACATAAAAGTCCCACAAGAGCGGATGAGAGAATCTGACCCACCCAGCAGGAGGTGGCGAGAAACAAGTGCTATTGAGGGGGCAATGTTACTGTAGCACGGGCAGTCTGGGATGCAGAACAGAAGATTAAAATTCAGTATGAATCATACAACATGTCTACGCTAGTAAGATCCATAATAGAAACTGTGTCTCACCTCTTTTTACTTTCTTTGGCTGTACTTATTAGAGCCTTGAGTAAGCAGCAGGAAGACGCAAAACACATGTTGAAGTCTTCTCTCCAATCAACCCGTCTTAATCCTCCTCTCCAATCAGCTCTTTTGTGTATTTTTCATTTCTGGCAATAATTTATCATCCTTATTTAAAAGTGCTCGATTTTAAGAAGAGTAAATGGACCATAACAATGATACAACTGTATTAGTCAAACAAAGTTGGAAAATATGTTATCTAACAGTGTAAAAATATGCTTTTTATGAGAAGTTTTTAACATGTAATATATTTTTCCTTTTTGTTTATCATTTCTTTCTTTGGGATTAAGAAATAAAAAATGTTTATAATTGCATATTATGTTGCAGTAATTCACTTGGATATGTGCATCCCAAAATAGTTAATTTTATTGGATCTTATTCTGTTCACCTTATGAGTAGAGGCTTTCATTCAGATCCCAGAGGTCTAGTCTTGAGTATTCAACAATGATGCAAAATTATATCTGCTGAAACTAGTCATGGTTCAATTCAAAATGTTCTCTGTTTGACTAATATTGTCAACATGGTGGTCCCTAAGCTAAGAGCCTTCAGAGTGGGGGACCTATTAGATGCTATTTATACTTTTAGAAAAACATAGATCTTGGCAACAGAGGAGGGATTATATTGATCATCCCAAGTTACTTCCTTGAAGCAGTTTAAAGTCCTATCCTTTGACTATTTAAGTAGCTTCTATCCAACCACAAACTTGGTGCATGTGTTTATGTATGATCCATCCACAAAATGTCTCATTTACTTCCAAGCCAACCTCCTTAATGTGGCCCCATATAATTCCAAGCATATCTGACAGAGCTTTAATTTTGGGTTATCTAAACATCCATGCAGACGTTCCACCCAATGATCAGAGCTAGATGGTTTTTGAAAGATGATAATGTACATTCCATTACTCAATTGGTTAATAAATCAACCCATGAGGAAAGCCATACCACTGACCAAATGTTCTCCCCAAAACACAAGGGCTAACTCAAATTCAAATTCTAAATTGACACAGACCTAAAAAAAGAGACTTCCATTGACATCAGCGTACTGTCCTCATGGAGAAATCTAGACAACAAACATACAGGCAGAAGCGTTCACCCAGTTGTTCCACAAATGCTTGACACACATCTAGAGGCTATGATAGATGTTCTGGGCCACCTGCAAGCAAAATTAGCCAAGGCCCTGGATACTCCTGCTTCTAGCTGTACCACAAAATTGTGCCTCTTGAAGATCAATAAGTGGTATACTCACCCAGGGCCGGCTTTAGCATTGGTGCGCCCTGTGCGACAGTCTTTTTTGGCGCCCTCCTACCACATGACCACCTCCTCGGATTCACTCACTATCACCCGGCAAATGTGCCCCTCATCTCTGCATGGCCCCAATTTCACATACATACATTTGTTTTAAAGCGCTTGTAAAGGATGGCTTCACATCTCTCTCCCTAGCAGGAGCATTAATCACAAGCGGTATCTTGACATTTTAATTGTTTCTTGAAGGCTGGACACACAAGGAACTTTTCAGCAGGTGCTTTTAAATCGCAAGTTTTTGTAAGTTGTTGCTAAACACAGCGCCCCCCTGAGGTCAGCACCCCCCAATCCAGGTCAGCACCCGGTGCGGCCGCACCACTCGCACCGCCCAAAAGCCGGTCCTCCACTCACAGCCACTTCCAATTAAAACATCATTGTAGAGTGTTGGAAAGAAGCTGGAACAAAACAGAACTACTGCTTAACTGCACAGCTTCTCAGGGAAATACCACTCTGTATTTACCAGAGCAACAGTGCAATAATTTGATGCTCACAACCAATCCTAAAACTCAACCAAAGAGCTGCTTGGCATGCATAAGGAACTGGTGTTCGCCAGCTCACAACCAAGGGCCATCTTCACCAGTAACACCGACACCCTAATGAGTCAAGGTGCCTCTAGCATGCCCCAGGGCGTGGAGCCTTGCCCTTATCCTCCCATACTTTCAGCACCTCTATGCTAACCCACAAATGACTTAGGTGACTCCTAAGTGAAGGGAACATGGAGTCACAGGGGGCCACCATCCTCTTTCTGTCTGCGATCACAAGCATAAACCTGCATAAATATCCTCTTCCCTAATCTTTGCAATAATGATACTCCCATTCATGAGTATGGCCATGAACCTTGGCCTCTCCTCCTACCCCTATGCAGATGACACCCAGGTATATCTTATGGTATGTGCCGCACAACTAGTTGATCCCACATTTTTAACAACTTGGACCTTTTTGGACAGTTTTTGAGCACAAGTGGCTGAAAAGTCAATGGATCCTACAAATAGGTTATCCCACTACACTGACAAGACATGCCCCATTCTCCAGCACACCAATAACAGATCTCCGGTGACAATCACTGTCCCCACCAAGAACACTGCGGTATACCTACACAGCAACTTGAGTATGTCCAAATGCAAAAAGACCAATGAGCAAACTTTTTTTCTTTTTTCACTAAATTTAGAACAATTCGAAATGTATTTAGCTTAGCAGAGGAGCCACCGCTGCTTACCTCAGAGGCAATGTGTTAAGTATTTGTACCCACATACACAGTAATACAGTGAAAACACCTCAAAAGTACTCCACACCAGTTTAGAAAAATAGCCAATATTTATCTAAGTAAAACAAGACCAGAACAACATCCAACATACACAGGCAAAAATATTAATTTTTAAAGGTTAAATCCCAATAAAGCACTTAGAAATACAATAGCTCCAAATGGCACTATCACAACCTCACTGACGGAGTTGTTCCCAACAGTCTGACACCACTCAGGAGGGAGTGCGGCGCCAGTCACGGAGTCGCACGAGCCCCAGGAACAGTGCCTTTGAAAACGATGAAACAAAGATGTTGCACGGAGTCGAGGAGGTGAGGGGTCACTGGAGCTGGTGCGGCGTCGGTTTCTTACTTCTACCGGGGAGGTGAGGCATCGGTTCCTTACTACGGGGCTCGGGAGGGGAGGCGTTGGTTCCTTACGGTTGCAGCGGAGATGATACAGTGTCAGTTGTGAAGTGTTGGTTCCTTACAATCCAGCGGGGTCGATGAATTTGGCGGGTCAAGACATGATGGGGTGACCTCTCAGGGTTGTGGTCACACCACAAGGCTACAGGTGCCACAGCGGAGTCAGGTGTCATGGCGGAGTCAGGTGTCACGGACGTCAGTGACACGGCACTTGGGACTCACAATGTAGTGGACCTTCAGAGGCACTGCAATGGCATCAGGCCCTCGGGGTCAGTGGGGTAGTCACGTTCCAGTGGGGTCCATGGCTTCGGTGCAGGCGGAGTTGGGCAGCGGCACCGGTTCTGGAGTCGTCCAGAATCCATGTGCCAGTTTCTTCTTGTTTTTAGGTGAGCTTTCACTCCCTAGGGCCCAGGAACTGGAATGGGCACCACCTGGCTAGTCAGGATCGTCAGCATGAGAACCTAGACAATTGTAGGTGAAGTATTTGCTGTCCCAGAGGCTTCTTAACAGGAGGCAAGTTCGGTCCAAGCCCTTGGAGAAACGTCACAAGCAGGATTTGCAGCAAAGTCCAGTCTTTGTCCTCTCCAAAGTAGAAGCAGCAACTGCAGGCCAACCTAAAGCACACAGCAAAGGGGCAGTACTCCCACTCATAGCTCTTCAGCTCTTCTCTTTGGCAGAGAGGTTCCTCTTGATCCAGAAATGTTCTGAAGTTGTGAGGTCAACAGTCCAATACTTATACTCATTTCTGCCTTTGAAGTAGGCAAACTTCAAAGGAAAGTCTTTGTGGTGCACAAGACCCTGCCTCTCCCTGTCCTGGCCCCAGACACACTATAGTGGTTTGGAGACTGTATTGTGTGAGGGCAGGCACAGCCCTATTCAGGTGCAAGTGTCAGCTCCTTCCACCACTCTAGCCTAGAAAGAGCCATCAGAATATGGAGGACACACCTCAACTCCCTTTGTGTTACCGTCTAGAGTGAATTCGCAAACACGATTCAAGCTAGCCCGGCTGATGAAGCGTGATACCCTGAAACCGGTCCCAGGATGCTTTTTTCTGGTCCAGGGAGGACCTGGCCTAGCAGTTCGGGCTGGACAGTTCCCATGGGGAACACGGTCAAGACTGATTTTCATATGGCTGGGTCCAAACTGGAATGGCATGGCAGGCAAAAAAACTGATGGAATAAACCCAGATCTGTGACTGGGAGTGAATGTTTGATTTGTTCTGCATTCCATCCATCTGTTGTTTTTGCATTTGTCAGCCCAATTGGGAAGGGTATGCCCAGATGTGGGTCCCATGCTTGCTATGCCACCAGATTCAAGCTAGCCTGGCTGATGAAGGGTGATACCCTGAAACCGTTCTGAGGATGGTTTTTTTTCTGGTCCAGGGAGGACCTGGCCTGGCAGTTTGGGCTGGACTGTTTCCATGGGGAACAGGGTCAAGACTGATTTGCACATGGCTCAGTCCAAACTGGAATGGCATGGCAAGCAAAATAACTGATGGATTAAACCTAGATCTGTGACTGAGGGTGAATGTTTGATTTATTCTGCATTCCGTCCATCATCTGTTGTTTTTGCATTTGTCACCCCAAGTGAGAAGGGTATGCCCAGACATGGGTCTCAGGCTTGCTATGCCACCAGATTTAAGCTATCAGGATATGTAAAACACACCTGTACATATCCTACCTTTTAAATACACTGCACCCTGCCCATGGGGCTACCTAGGGCATACCTTACGGGTGCCTTACATATACTAAAAGGGAAGGGTTGGGCCTGGCAAGTGGGTGCACTTGCCAGGTCAACAAGGCAGTTTAGAACTGCACACACAGAAATGGCAATGGCAGGTCTGAGACATGTTTACAGGGCTACTCATGTGGGTGGCACAAACAGTGCTGCAGGCCCACTAGTAGCGTTTGATTTACAGGCTCCGGGCACACATGAGGCACCTACTAGTAAATCAAATACGGCAATCATGGATAACCAATAATAATCAGAATTTACACAGGGAGCACTTGCACTTTAGCACTGGTCAGCGGTGGTAGTGTGCCCAGAGTATCAGAAACCAGCAAAAACGAACTCCAGCACATAGTCAAAAATACAGAAGGCAGAGGCAAAAAGGCAGGGGAAACCAAACCAACGATGCCCGGTCTAACATGTCCCAGCTTGATTGTTGGGAAATCTGAAGGTCAGCCCCCCACCCTCGAATCATACTGACCAAGCTACGCCCCTGACCATAAGTCAGCAAAGGGGCAGTTAATAAGACTATGTAATAACCTCCATGCATGTGTTCCAGATTTACAGATACACACCCTGCAGGTAGTAGAAAACCCTCTTTCAAAACTAGTCAAACCACAAGGAAAAACATCCTGCAGTTACCTGCTCCTCATATAATGCACTGGCTCTGCTAAGTAAAAGTACAGCCAACTATCCATCTTTTTGGGATGAAACGTGCTACTTGTCTTTGGTATATCAGGATATGCAGCTTGTAGTACTCTCAATTCAGGAATGTTTTTACTTTTTCTGGACCTTCTCACCCAAAAAGCTGCAGCAGGCTTTACTTGCCGGAATCTATCTGGGGAAAACTGTGAGGCTGAGATCATTATCATACAACTTGTAATTCAGATCTTTGTTGGACAGAGATTGAAATTTAGCCCAGACCTTGCAATGAGGGTCCTACTAACTTTCATCATGGTTCTACTGTTGTCTTTTGGGTTATTTCTCACGGTGTTGCCCAAATACTTCTGCTAACCTCCTTTCCCTTACCGAACCCTAACCCAGGCGTGCGGATATGTAATATTATTGCTCAAGTATGCAGAAAGGTAACATCACTGATTAGTTTGTGCTGGTACTTGCAGGCGGTGGGCACCAGCACTCATTTCTGTGACCGGTACTTTTCATTCCCAGGATAAGCAAGAGAAAGTCAGAAAAGGAAGAAAAGTGGAGGAAGAGTAAGACACAAAAACACTGAGAAAGGAAGAAAGCAGGAGTAAAAAAAACCTATGAGAGGGAGGTAAAGAAACAGGAAGTGTAGGGTGATGGAGGAAAGAGTTGATGAGGAGAAATCAAAATTAGGTGGCCTTTGATTCTTGGAGCATAGCAGTTCTGGTGGTAGATTTATAAGAAAAACTTTGGATCCCTGTACCTATTTGTTTTAATTTTTTTTAATTTTTACAAATTAGGCATTGGGTGACTTTAACCTTTTGCCAAGCAATACAATACCATACCTTACAAACACAATATTGGCATGACAAGTCGGACAAGTATTGTCAAAGTGAACACACGAAAGTCATGCAGGCTGTGGGACACTTCTCCAGCACTCACTGCCTTCGAAGATCTGCAAAAAGTTTCCCCTTACTAACTTAAGGATCATGCAGTCAGTCTAGAGGACTGGCAACACGTGTGGCCAGTGGGCCCTAAGTATTAAGATAAAGTGACTCTTCCTAGCGGTGTGCATAGATATTGGCGCCAGCGATGATGGGGTAAGAAACCAGTATGGGTATGATGTGTGAAGCAAGTATGCTGCACGATGCAGGAATGATAAAACAAGGCAGTGCCATGTAGCAAACAAGTAACCTGTAACAACCGCAAACCACAACTTAAAGGAATTAAGTTTGCAGTGCACAAACTTAAAACCAATACACATTGCAATAAGTAATTAAATACCGAACCAATAAATAAATCAATCAGGGAAGGATATGGGAATTAATTGACCAATAACATCACAAAATATAATATAAAGTAATAAAACCGATCAATTACAACAGAGTGTGTATCAAAAATAAAATTTAAAT
Source organism: Pleurodeles waltl (assembly GCF_031143425.1). NCBI lineage: Eukaryota > Metazoa > Chordata > Amphibia > Caudata > Salamandridae > Pleurodeles > Pleurodeles waltl. The sequence goes on along the minus strand of NC_090438.1, from coordinate 131,299,248 downwards.
AATTCAGTCTAATGGGAACCACAGAATCTCTATTTCTGAAGTTCCCAGAGTGCATCGTGTTTTGCCCTGGTTGTTCAAGAAGCATGAAGATTTGGGTGTCAAGAAAAACGGATGCAAAGCTAACATATCCATTCATATGAACAATGTATTTACGGGTCTGTGACCAAATAAAGACTATATGTACATGATAAAGTAAAACAGCTTGTTTGTTATCTCTTAAAGAACCAGGTCTTTCGTGATGGGATGCTTGAGAGCTCTTACAAATGACGTCGCAATCAGCTCTGGGCCGAATGGTTCAAGAGGCTGGCAGGCGTATACATCACTTTTCACCTCTAGGGGATGTGCTTTGGGGATCAGCACAAGTGAATTTTGGCACATGCCCTTTAAACTCTCTGGTATTCATTAGTCAGCACAGTATTCTTGCAGAACCAGTTCCTAAGCTCTTCAGAATTAAACTTCGGGCTGGCAAAGGCGCTGTGACCGCTACAGAAATTTGTGTGAAGCCACTGTGCCCCAGAAAGGTTTCAAAGCAGGAGACATCTAGTAGAGGGAATGGCATTTAATTATTTGTTGAGTTTAATGGAAAACTGACAACATTTGGGAACCTCGTCAAAAGTCTGGAAGAGGGTGTTACACTAAAGTGCAAATAATGTGCTCCCCATCCATGCACTCGTCGTCCCATTAGGCACAACCTTCTGCTGAAGGCGGCGACTGTGACCAGTCACAGGGAGTGGTCTAGACCTTTAGATGTACAGCCCCCACCCTAAAGATGCGCGGGCTTCACATTCTCCAAGTGGGACAAACACTATTGCGTAAAGGACCCCGAGGGCCTTCTGTGCAGCAAACGTTCACAACAAAAGAGACGGTTTAAACAATGACGAAAAAGCCACACCAGTTGAGACATGTGGGGACAGATTCAGGTAAACACTGCACTGAACCGATCTCTAGTCGGTTGCTGTGTGACACGGTCCAGCTTCACTAGGTATAAAGAACTCTCTCATGTAATCCTATTACCTGCTGCCACGCCCATCTATTGAAGCAGGACTGGTTCTCTGGGAAAACAAGCCAGTTGAATTAAGAATATTTTTAACACATTTCTACTGCCTGACTGGGGAGGAAAGGATCCAGTTTGGAACTTGTACACACCAAACTTAGGGCCAGATGTAGTAAGGTCTGAATTTGCGATTCGGAAATTGCGAGTCGGTGCGACTCGCAATTTCCAAATCGCAAATTCGGATGCAGAACGGTGTCACAGACACCGTCTGCGACTCGCTATGGGGTCGCAAAGACCCACCTCATTAATATTAATGAGGTGGGTCTCTTTTTGCGACACCATAGCAAGTCGGTGCACTCACGGGGATGGTGGCCTGCTGAAGTCAGCAGACCTCCATGTCTGTGATTGCTTTTTCAATAAAGTAGTTTTTTAATTTTATTTTGCAGCCCGTTTTCCTTAAAGGAAAACGAGTTGCAAAAATAAAAAAATAACTAAACCATTTGGTTTCGTTTTTTCAGTGTAGGCAGTGGTCCATTGGACCACTGCCTGCTCTGAAAAAAACTTTTTGCCCACATTCACAAAGGGCGAATGAGTTGCCACCAGTGTGACACTGGTGGTAACGGCGAATTGCTTTGCGACCGCATTCGCGGTCACAAAGCAATTCTGCATTGCGATGCGAGTCGCAAATAGGAAGTGAACACCCCTTCCTATTTGTGAGTCGCATTCACAATTTGCGAGTCGGTACCGACTTGCAAATTGTGAATGAGCATCGCATAAGGCTGTTTGCATGGCGCAAACTGCGATTTTCGCAGTTTGCACCATGCAAACGGCTTCCTACATGAGGCCCTTAGTGCCTAATTTAAAGTTTGGCGGAGGGGGTTACTTTGTCATAAACGTGACAGATATACCGTCTCCCGAATTCCAATTCCAATATAGCCTATAAAACTTGACATTTGTGACAGATTAACCGCTCAGCCAAACTCTAAATTAGGCCCTTAATGATCTTTATAAGAATGATGGGCTTTTTTTAAGCTACCCAAATACTTTTGGTATGAAACAACTAATTATTTGGTAACAGGGCATGCGGCAAGCCAAATAACCAAGGCAACACCTAGGGGCTTTGGCAAGCACATTGGCCATTACACCAGTTAAACTACATAACCCTTGGATCTACCAAGTCCTAAAAATACACCTACTGTAAACAGCAGCTGAATCACTAATACACCACTGATACCACAGTTCATGAACCTACCCTGACTGGTGAATAGCCAAATCCTCGAAACCAAAGCAAGAAGGTATCTATTGCTGGAATGTAAACTACATAAAAACATCTAACATAACGTGGCTGAATAATGGAGGATACCCAGTTGCTCAGTGCTTAATCTGTAAATAAAAATGCACCGGTGCCCAAAGCCCTGCTCTTAAACACGCGGCTGCTGCAATGAAATGTGGGAACACAGAATACTGAGACAGCATAATCCTGAAGCCATCTCGGGCGCCTTCAATCCATAGAAAGACAGTCCCTGTCCCTTCAGCTCACTCTTGCAGCTTTCTACTTTCTCCCTTTGTGACGCTTTTTCGTTTTTCCCTTCTTCCGTCTTTCCCATATGTGTCTTTTGCTCGCATCAAATGCTTCAGACAGAAGAATAAGCCCCGGCCCTCAAAAATAAGTGCTGGTGCCCAGCACCGGAAACAACAAGCACAAATTAAGCACTGCAGTTGCTTAACAAACACAATGGCCTGGGGCGCCAATGTGCTACTGGGCTGGGGTCCATGCTCACCGACTGCTTTCCTAGATCTACATTTTGTATTGTGACCTTTGCTCTAAATGGAAATATAAAAGAGCAGGTACTCACTACCCTGGAGATAATATCACCCCTAACTGGGGGATACTATCGCCCCAGGCACCAGTGCCACTGCATCTACTGCACGATTGATAACCATGCCCCCCGATTTGTGCATCAGTTACAGAAACTAAACTAGAGGATGATTGACAGGACAAAGTAATTCTTACCATTCCTAATGTCCACTTCCCAATCCCACTGTCCCCCACCAAAGGGCCTGTGAGGTGACTTCTAGAGAGTTCTGCATCCATCACCAAATGTGGGAACGCAAATGCAATTACTGGATGCAAAATAGTCTTTCATGCCCGTCTTCCCACCATAAATATTATGTGGGGAGTCTCTTCGGAGAGTGAAATGCGACGCATTTAATTTTGCTACACTGCTACACTGCTTCAATGGCAGGCCAATTACAAAACAAAGATGAAGTGCTTTAATAAGTGGCTGGGGTTGGGGGGGAGGGGGTCTCGGGTAAACTTTCTCTTTGGAATGCCAACCAATTCCGGTTACTCGCACATCTCGCGCTTCTCCGTCAATCAGCGGCTGCTGACCCGGAAGAGAAGTCAGGTTCTTCAGGTCGAAGCTCCAGAAGAGGAACTCTTTCCATTAAGGCGATGTTTTGATCCTGAGGATGGGCAACGTGCCAAGGTTAATTTGATTCACACCTTTAAATTACTCATTTAAAAACTTCAAACACCTGAATTAACAGACTCCTTTCTTCTGCTTCCAGCTTCTGGGTTCCAGCAAATTTGGAGAATTGGATTTCTCAGCCGGTTCTAAGACAAAATAATGAAGGCAATGTGTGCAAACCGCTCGCACGGCCCCGCTGCCGTGCAATTAGCATCTTAACACCGCGGTATAAAGTAGTGATGTTAAGTGCATCTTTTGTGCTTCTGCATGAAAGTAATCGAAATGAAATATATTTCTGCTCGCCTTTACTTGGAGGAGCTCAGCAGACTGAATTCAAATTAGCTTTAGGGTGACTTTTTGTCATTGCAGTAGTTGGAACATGTTCCAAGGGCGGAGCAAGGAGTTCTGCCATGGTGTCCAAAGGAATGATTTTCTGTCCCTTTGCAGCCACAGGGTAGCAATAAATTCTTCTTGCCTTTATAATATTGAGGGCTACACCCCAAAGCCAGATCCGCTGGGGGCAAAGTTGCCGTTCATTTTTTTTAAATTATGTTTTGGTAGTGAGTGGTTCTGGTAGCCTTCCTGTCACGATGAGCAGGTGTTTGTCTACTCACTATGTTTTAAAACAAAATTTGGATATAACATTTATGTCTTTAGTTTATTCAGTGCTTAATTTGTAAATAAAAAGGTGCCGGTGCCCAAAGCCCTCCTCTTAAACACGCGGCTGCTGCAATTAAATGTGTGAACACGGAATACTGAGGCGGCGTAAGCCTAAAGCCATCTCGGGCCTCTTCACTCCAACTACAGCCACTCCCTGCCCATTCAGCTCACTCTTGCAGCTTTCTGCTTTCTCCCTTTGTGATGCTTTTTCGTTTTTCCCTTCCTCCGTCTTTCCCATATGTGTCTTTTGCTTGCAGCAAATGCTGGAGGCAGAAGAATAAGCCCTGGTCCTCAAAAATAAGTGCTGCTTCTCTGCACCGGAAACAACAAGCACAAATTAAGCACTGAGTTTATTACGAGTAAAGAAGGTGCTCTGTTATTATATTGAGGATGGAGAACCTCAGTTAAGTGCATCTATGTAGTATCAAAACTTTGAGGTGGGCCATGGGGCTATGTACGTGCATTTAATACAGGCCTGCCACGGCCATCAAATTACTACCATCTTGAGCCCGGAAAGCATGGACGATTGTTAGAATACCCCCTATTCATACAGCTCACTTGCCCTCCTTGCTGCAGCCCGATTCCCTGTGTGCGCATCAACCTCACCCCATGGGCTATTCCGCGGTTCCATGCCTGTACAGCTTCCTAGGCCCGTCAATGCTTTTCCCCAATTACACAGTTCCTTCAGATCTCCCACCCCTGCCACCATCTTCTACTTTAACGTTTCGTACCAACAGTGCAGCGCCACAAGCCACAGTGACTTTAGAACTTACTTGTAATAGACTGTTACAGGCTAGTTGTGATGTAATTTTCATAATATGGACTAGTTCTGATCAAAACTGGCCTGTAACATGTACACCATGGTTATAAAATTAGTAACATTGAAGGATATCCTTAAACGTTTTATTCATTCAGTCAGATAATTTGGCATAGTAGAGATTGGAATTATTGCTGTAATGGAGAGGCATAGTTTATTGTTGTAATTTCATAAAATAATTGGCTTCCAACCCATCCACCAGTGTATCCCCCCTCTATTTCTGCAGTTTGCGGTTCATGTGGGAGCTCAGAGTGGCCTAAAAATAGGAAGAACTAAAAATTATTTTAATAACTAATACCCTTATTTCAACCAGGGTAGAAATAGCACAGAGTAAAAGAAATGTATGGTAACAGGTTTACTGGAAATTTCCATAACATTGCCAGCATCATCAGAAACTCCAAAGGTATTACCATTTCACCTCTTGTAATCTCGGAGATGTGTACAGCAGCTTGTTCCTGGCGGAGTACACATGCAGTAGTGACCAATGGAAACAACATTGATTCCCTGAATTACCAGGTTGAAGGACAGTGGAAATAGCTTCTGGTAATATCATTACTGGCTCAGCACTATCAGCGTTATTTCCACACTTCTGCATGAATCCTTGATTGCTATCAGCATCATTTGACCATGAGGATATGCCTTTTACTAATGCCAGTGACACCCCAGCAGAAAGAGCCTTTTTTCCCCATTTTCAGTCCCTGTAAATATGCAACACACATGCAGAAGCTGCTGGGGCAATTACATTAAATCCAGTGCTTTTATTGCATTAGGGAATAAGAGACTAGGATATTGACAGAGTTACTCTGTCACAATCTAAATCCCATAGGATATAATGTGATTTAGATTTCCGTGGACATAATACCCATCACCGTTGTGATGGAGTAACTCATCCACCAATATCTAAATCAGGCCTTCACATTTGAGAATTTGTCAAAATCTGTTTTAATTGAAGCCCTTTGTTCTATAAAGTTAACATCTTCATGTGCTGGCCACTGCCTCCCTGCACAGAATGAGGCCTTCATTTAACCTATGTGTGAGGTGGACGACTGAGTTCACAAGTGGCTTAAAAACAATCAGGCCACTTTAAATGTTGGTATGATGTGAAAGCTGTCTCAGCACTACAAGCAATCTGTTGCTGATTCACAGAGCACTTACAGTATGGAACACACCCTTGTATGTAATCTTACATACATTTGTAAATTAGTCCCAAAACGTCCAACTCCCTACTAGTAAAAAAAAGCAAGGAGGGCACAATCCTTTCTATTTGTACTAACTTATTTCCTGAATATTTCTACTTTATTTCTATTTTAGATGTTTTGAAGTAAATTCGTGAAGGCTGTCAGGTGCCCTCTGAAGGGACTTTTGAGCGGTGTATACTTCCACAGTGCGCACCTGCCTGGATCCATATGTAACACTTCCGGTGGAAAGAGAGCCTTGACAAACAGCATATTCTGTGTGCACCCACTCCTTAACTGCCCGGCGTCTTCCAGCTGCCACTCACAGAACTTAAGCTTTCACAGAGAGTCTACTACAAGCACTGCAACCAAACAAATGCTGAATCACCCGCCCATCAGGGGAAAGAGATTAGCAACGGCCAGCAGCCTAACCAACCACGTGGTCACGTGGGCTGCCACGTGCCGCTTCCAGCAGCTTCTAGCTCCCCTTCCCAGGCCTCTCAGCTCAAGCTAATAGGCTGACAACCAGTATTTAATCTGCTGTTTCATAGTGTCTTCTCAGCACCCCTAGCCTGGGAGATGGGACCGCACCATGTTCAGCATTTAAAAAACCCTCCGGTAGCTGGTAAATTGTCAGGTCGATCATGTGTGGCGTTTGCATGCTTCCCCTGTGCGCGAATGGCAGGTCCATGTAATTTGTGTGCCGCTATGAATTACACCTTATATTTCGCTGCAGTACTCCTCCTTTAAGCATGAACCTCATACATCCGGTCTGAGTACATGCTAACCCCAACACACAGGCAGATGTCTGTGAAATAAGCCGACTTTAGTTCACTGTTGGAAGAAGTGACTAACACTTCCCATCCAGCATGCACACTGCATTAGCTTCTGCCTAAATTGCACACCCACAGAAATCTCGCCAACACCCAGAGTCTGGAAAACCTTCTGCCCCACATGCACACCATTCATACTACTCTGCAAATGTGCAGCAGAAAAATAGTTGCACAAAAAGTGCCTTCTGGGGAAACACGTAAACCAAATGGCTTTGGTAGCACATACAATGAATGTGGTTTTAACTACCAAAACTATAATGTTGACTCTCTGATGTCCAAGCACTGGCTCTCTTAGTATGTTCTGCTCTCCCTCTCAGGTCCCACCTGCCGCTGCTCCCCTTGGTGATGCACACGACCTCTGGAATCGTGTCAGTTGCATTTTCTGAACTATTGTCATTTTGCAGTTGCTACATATTCTACCATCTGCTGCATAATTTTCAGATTTCAACAAAAAAAGATTACCTCAGACATTCCTAAGTAAACATAGCAGTCAAGGCGCTATACAGTGGCAGACCCTTGGGAAAGGTTAACAGTTTCTGTTTGCTATTTCGAGGTGTTAAATTGGTACAATTGAGGTGAAACTATTGCCCAGACAGAATTTGTGTTCCTAGCAGATAGACTGTGGAAGGGCCTCTTCCTGCCTCATGAAAACAATCTTTACACATTTAAATGTAATTCAGCCGGGATGGGAATAATGATTCCTTTGTCATGAAAATGTTTTGGTTCATTATTTGTGCAAATGCATGTGGCATCAGTTCCCACAACAACATCAGTGTCATAAGGGCACACAGTACTAGAGAATTCGAATCCCAGGAAAATTCCAAACGTTTTACCCCTCTCCTGAACGTCTGATGTGTCTAATCATAGGTGGCCTCGCAGGACGACACTTCAAGTTTACATATATGTGACTAGAATCCTCTCCTGCAAGATGTCTATTTAAAGAGGTGCTTCGAACGCCCAAGTGTGGCCACATAGTAAACCCAAAACTAAAAATAATCTTTAAAACATAACTGGGATATATAATAAAAAGAGGCACACCATTTATTACAAGAAGTGTGTGTACGTAGGCTTCTTTCCAGTAGTGTGCTGCATTCAACAGAAAGCAGATGCACGTGCACACTCGATCTAATATTGATTTGATTTTGCATCTTACAAATTGCACTTATCATCATTATGGCTTCTTGGCGCTAAGAACCACTAATCATCAGAGGAACCTTAAGTTAAAGGGCTAACAGAAAAGACAAGTCGTATCTGTGTTTTATCGGTTTTAATAGTCATTGATCCCTTATGTTCATCCCTAAGTATTTAAACGATTTGACTCCTCTCCTTGCTATTCTTTTAATAAATTGGACTGCAGGTTTGACAAATAAATTGGACAAGATGGCGTGTATCAAACAGGAGAGGGGAAATTTGTCCTGCAGACAGTAAACTTTGTGAAATAATCCTAAATAATTAAGCTATACACTTTTCCTACAGCCAACCAATGGAAATTTCTACAAGCATCTGAGCCATGCCAACATGTTCTACAATGTGAAAAGTGCCACAGCCTGAACTTTTTGAAATTTTGATCTGTCAGGAGATGTCAGTCTCAGACACAGGCAGTTGCAGTAGTTAAATTCTGAATTAGAAAAATGTCAATATAATTGGGGCATGCATCTCTGATGAGAGAAAAGTTAAGCGTTTTAATACCCAAAGAGCATGGACGCTTGATCTATAGATCAAGTTTATTTGGGCTCACATTGCCTACAAGAACTCCAACGGATTTTAACCTTATTTGTTGGACAGGGGACCGGTCATAGACTATTGGGCCACATAACCTCCACCCAGCAATCCATATTGTTACCAAGAACCAGTTATTATAGCTTGTTGGGATTACATCTTATTGCTACTCCTGGATTTAGCATAGTGCGTAAATACAAGGAGGGGGCGATTGGAGGGGTGTTTCAGTAATCTTTAAATCAGTTTTTTTTATTTTGTGCTTTCAGGCATACCTCATTACTCCTTGCCTAAAACCATCATTTGAAAAGTTGCCATGTCCCTTGCTTCTAAATGGGCCTTTATTTTAACATATCGCCCGCCCCTCAACGCTACTGTGGATTGGCTGAAATAATTTATCAGTCTTGTAAGTGAAGTTTGTGTAGCTTACAACCCTGCAATGGTACTTGGTGACTTAAACTTTCATGCCAAGGGTCCAGTTGCAGAACAGATCGTTTACAACAAATGGGTACCTGATTTAGGTAATATGGCCCCCCACAACCTGTAATAGCGCCAACTCATCCTGTTACACATACTCGATCTTATTTTTGTGCCACAGTTTAGAATGTGCCCCTCAAAGACTCGTCCTACTGAATGGTCTAATCATTTTCTTATATTGTTTCAAGGGCTTCATACCTTTAAATGTAAACACTGTATACCTCTTGTCCTTTCACAGGATACACTTTAAAAATGGAGTCAGTTTAAAATGACAGTAACCTTACATGGCCTACTTGACTTAAATTTCACTTTATCTGAAGATTCAGGCCAACCACCACAGAGTTGGGTCAATCAAAACTGGGAGCAGCCAATCGATACCCACCCCATAGTGACTCCCCATCCCACCGGAGTGGCAAATATACCAAATCGCTGGTTTACAGTGGAATTAAAGAAAGCTAGTCAGGCAGCTGTATAAACTGAAAGAAGTTGGCAAAAGAACAACTCCCCAGAAACTAAGCAAGATGTAAATCTCAGCTCTGGCAGTGTAAGAACTGTCTGCTTGCCATTGACACTTTTTTTCTTGCACGCCGTCAGACCTCCCTTCAACATTCTTGTGAGATGTTTAGAAAACTTTGCTTCTTTACATCCCATGGCCCTGGCTGCTGGCCTACATTTAAGGCTTTACAAGAGATTTGCGATAACTTGGCTTCTCAATTCTCTAATAAGATCATAAGGATACATTATATAATTGGTTCTACTGCAGCCAATTCCAAGGCATTATCTGTTGGGACCTATAAACAGCACTACAGGCTTATTCCTAAACTACCTGAGAACTCATAGAAGGAGGTAACGCAAGTCTTGGCCATCTAAATCCAGGCTCTTTTCTGGATCTGTAAGCAGGAGCTGTTTTGCAGTCAATGCAACCTAAATATTTAATCTTCTAGCCGATGTCTTCAAAGACTCTTTCCAAGAGGGTTCTCTTCATGACTTCTACAAAAAAAGAAAAAGCTGTGACCATCTACCCTTGAAAAAAAACAGATTTGGACGTGATGGACCTGACTATCTTTAGGCCCATTAACTCTTCTCCCAGCACTGGCCAAGAATATGGAACAACATTTAGCTGAATGATTCACTGGAACACAAAAGTATTTCTTGATTGGTTGTGGGTGGGGTTTTGACCATGACACAGTGCTGAAGTAGTTCTTGTGTCTTCCCTCAATAATCTCAGGATCACGAAAGCTCAAAATCAGACCACTGGACTTTTGCTCCTGGGCCTGTCTGCAGCCTTCGATACCGCGGATCATAAAGTACCCCTTTGCCATCTAGAAAACCTTGGCCAGAGAGGCTTCACCCTGAAGTAGTTTTGCTCCTTTGACCCTGGTCATCACCAATTACTGCCTCTGTTTCATTCCAATGAAATGATTGTGAGATGTGGGGTCCATCAGGATTCCGGCCTATCCCCTATCCTATTTAGCATTTCTGAGCAACCATTAGGAGAGCGAGTAGGAAGATTGGAATTTTGGCACTGTCGAATTTGACAACACCCAACTACTCTTGAAAACGGTCTGGGCTTGAAGGCTTCCTCACTTAAGGACTGTAGTCTTCCCATCCAGGACTGGATGACGGCCCACTTGTTGAAGCTCAACTGTAACAAGACCGGGATTCTATATCCTCACTATTATCTAAACTAATAAGTCTAATGACCTCTGGCTCACCTCCAAGGGTAGCTTACCCATTCCTATGCAGAGGGTTAAAACACTGGAGTCTGCTTTGATAAAGATCTGTCCTTTTACTTCCCCGTCTATAACTCCAGACTTCCGGTTACCACCATTCTGCCCTTTCTTCCACCTCAAATCCCATGCCATGGTGGTTTGCTCCCTAATCTTCTTTCGATTAGACTACGCTAATGCCGTTATCTTGTGCTACCTGAGGTTCAGATTAACAAACTACAGATGACTCAAAACATGGCGGTGAGCCTTTTTACTGGCTTGTGCAAATTTGATCACTTCTCTAACGTTCACACAATTTACACTGGCTTCTGGTCAATCAGCACATTCAGTTGTTGCTGCCATGACTAATGTATTGTGGCTTGTACAAAAAGGAACCCAAAATACCTTCTCAGCTGCAGACAGACCAGGCCCCTTCCAGACCCCTCAGATCAGCTCTCTTTTGCTTTTAAATATCAAATGCAGCAGGAAATAACACAGCAGAGGGAAAGCCTTTCAGTCTTTAGATCCAAAACTTTGCAGTAGCTGCTTCTGGAACTGAGATGGACTTCTTACCCTTTCATTAAAGGGTGAAAATATGTCTATTTTGTTGCTCCTCCATCTGTTTAGTCTCTGAGTCATTCTTGTTGTTTTGTGCCTGCCTGAGGTGGCAATCTTGAGCTTCCTTAGTAAATAAATACAAATGTATGCTATCCATGGTTGTACTGCTACTGCTATCATACAGTTACGTGAATCTGCCAGTGAGACAGCAGCATGCTAATCAAGACAGACTACTAAGTGGGTGTCCTCTGCATATGAATCAAGCGTTGGCAAAGCCAAAAGGTCTCACCCATACAAGAGCTATTGGCTTTGGCAATGTATTTTGCCATGTTGTATACCAGTGTGGCTCCTGTTCAGCATGGCTAAAAGGTGGCAGCGTGGAGTGTCAGGGGGGAGTGGGGAAGCAGAGTGTCATGAAGTGGATTTGTTTCAATGTTGTAGAGGGGAGCAGGAGGGTTAGATTGTCGTAGAGTTGAGTAGAGGGGAGTAGGGTTCAGTGGCAGAGTGTCGTAGAGTGGTGTGGGGTGGAATAGGGTGGAGTGGGTAGGAGTGGACTGAGGTTGTGGGGTGGATTGGAGTAGAATGGAGTGGATTGGATTATTGCAGAGCAGGGGGATTGAGTGGAGTGGGGTGGATTGGTGTGGAGTGGATTGAAATGGGTTGAGGTAGATGGGATTGGGTGTATTTGAGTTGGGTGGATTGGATGGGTGGTTTGGATTGGAGTGATTGGTCTGGGAGGAAGTGGTTGGGGAGGGATGGATTGAAATGGACTGGTTTGGATTGGAGTGATGGAATGGTGTAGATTGGACTGGCGTAGGGAGGATTGGAATGGAGTGGGCTGGATTAGATTGGACTGGAGTGGGGTGGATTGGAGTGATGGACTGCAGTGGGGTGGGTGTATTGGAGTGGGTGTACTGTCTTGAATTGGTTGAGCTGGATTGGATTGGAGTGGGTCAGACTGAACTGAGATGGGGTGGGCTAGATTGGGATAGAGTGGGTGGACTGGAGTAGAGTATGGTGGATTGGAATGAGTATGTGGATTGGAGTGGGCTGGGATGGACTGGCTTGGAGTGGGGTTGGGTGGATTGGAGTGGGTTGGGTGGATTGGGGTAGGATTGGGTAGACTGGATTGAGGTGGGGTGTGTCGAACTGGATTGCAGTGGATTGAAGTGCGATGTGGTGGACTGAACTGAGATGGGTGGGGTGGATTGGATTGAGCTGGGGTAGATTGTAGTGGGGTGGAGTGGAGTGGACTGGATTGGAGTGTGGGAGTGGACCGGATTGGAGTGTGGTAGGCTGGATGGATTGGAGTATGGTAGGCTGGACTGGGATGGAGTGGGGTGGATTGGGGTACAGTAGGGTGAACTGGAGTGGGGTGGATTGGACCGGATTGGAGTGGTTGGATTGGAATGGGGTGGATTGGAGTGAGGTGGAGTGGATTGAAATGGGATGAGTGGATTGGGTGAAGTGGATTTGAGGAGGTGGACTGGATTGGGGTGGGTTGTACTGGACTGTACTGGGATGGATAGAAAGGGTGGATTGCATTGAAGTGAGGTGGATTGGATTAGCATGGGGTGAGGTAGACTGCAGAGGGGTGGACTGAGGTGGGATGGAGTGGAGTGAGGTCGATTGGATTGAGTTGGGTGGATTGGATTAAGTGGGGTGGATTGGATGAGGTGGAGTGGATAGGAGTGTATTGTGGTGGATCAGATTGGAGTGGGATGGATTTGGTTGGAGTGGATTGGTGTTGGGTGTATTGGATTAGAGAGGGGTGTACTGGCTTGAAGTGGGGTAGATTAAGGTGGTTTGGAGTGGGGTGGATTCAACTGGAGTAGGTGGGGTTAATGTGGATTGGATTTAGTGGGGCGGATTAAAGTGGATTGTTTTGGAGGGGGGTGGATTGGAATGAGGTGGTTTGGGTAGCATTGGATTTGACTGGAGTGGTGTGGGGTGGATTGGACTGGAGTGGGGTGAATCTGACTGGAGTGGATTGGGGTGTGGTGGTTTGAGGTGAGGTTTATTGGATTTGTATGGGGTTGACTGGGTTATCGTGAGGTGGATTGTGGTGGATTGGAGTGGGGTTAATTGGGATGGATGGATGTCACCTTTTAAGAAGAGCACCCACAAGCAAAAACAAAAGAAAACATGAGTGTAAAGTGAGAAAAGACAACTTGGCAAAATAAAAGAAAGTTAGCTTTAAAAAATAACATTTGGCAATCTTGTTTTTCCTGCTGAGCAAATTTTTTCCAGTTGCAAGCCTTTTGTTTGAAGGGCGCTAGATGTTAAAAAGAACAAAATAGTACTTTGATCACGTCGGGAGCAGCGGACGGGTACTAATTAAGTTGAATCAATCAGTGCTTCGTCCCTACTCCACACAGAGGAACAGAAATTATGCCAGGCGGTTGGGGCATGAGCCACTACCCACCCTTGTGGAGATGCAGGACCAGGTCGACGGTGAAGACCAGGAGTCGGCTATGCAGCACAGGAGCAGAAGAAGAGTTCCACAAGTGATGCAGCCAATGTCCCACATCGGAAGAAGAGTTGCAGTCAGTCAGTGGTGTGGAAAAACCACCAACAAGACTTGGCAAAGGCAAGAGTTGCAGAAGAAGAGTTGCAGAGCTGCTGGGGACCACGAAGGTCTGGGGCGACTCAATCCAAGAAGGGGAATCCCAGGCGACACTCAGAAGTTAGGAGAGGCAGAAGTTCCAGCCCCAACAGGCAACTCACAGGCAGCAGGCACAGGAGTCGCAGTGAGACCCACTCAGCACATCTGAAGAGAAGTCCCAGGTCGCTGGAGCAGCAGGCAGGAGATTGTGCTTTGCAGGGAAGAGTGCTGGGGGCCGGGGCAGGGGGGACTGAAGATCCCTTGAAAGAAGAGCCAACAGGCCTTGGTAGCTGCATGAGTCACGGAGCAGAGGGGTACTGTCCTGCAAGAACAGGCAAAGGCTCACTGTCTCCCAAGTTGGACCATTGGTGGAGAGGACCAGGGGACCACTCCAGGCCACCACATGTGATGCAGGATCCACACAATTCCAGAGAAGAGAGGATCCACGCAGCCGGTCGTCATAGCATTTGGTGCCTGCGGATACAGGGGAGACTCCTTCACTCCAAGAGAGATTCCTTCTTGCTTCTTGTACAGGCTAAAGAATCATCACCCTCAGAGGATCCACATCCAGGGAAATGTTGCAGTTGCTGGAAGGAGCCGGAGTAACAATGTTACTAAGCGGATTTGTTGCTGGAGTTGCAGATTGTCGGTTCCTGGAGGGTTCATTAGCAGTCCCGGTGGCCAGAAGATGAAGTAAACGATGCAGAGGAGTCCTGCTGGAATTGTGTATGACAAATCTGAGGACCCCCCCATGAGAGAGACCCTAGAGAGACCCTAAATAGCACAGGAAGGGGTATTGGTCACCTAGCAGGGTGACCACCTATCAGGAGGGGGCTGTGACGTCACCTGCCTGACCTGGCCACTAATATGCTCCCAGTGGCCCCTGCCCACCTTGCACTCAAGAAGGCACAGGAGCAGCTCTGGGTACCACCCCGAGGGGGTGATGGACAGAGGAGTGGTCATTCCCCTTTCCATTGTCCAGTTTCACGCCAGAGCAGTCCCTGGACTGGTGCAAACCGGTTTATGCAAGGAGGGCACCAAATGTGCCCTTCAAAGCATACCGGTGGCTTGGGGAGGCTACCTTTCCCAAGCCATGTAACACCTATTCCCAGAGGGAGAGGGTGTTGCCTCCCACTCCCGGGGGAAATCCCTTGTTCTGCCTTACTGGGCTTGAGCTGGTCAAGCAGCAGGAGGGCAGAAACCTGTCTGTAGAAAAACAGCAGCACAGGCTCCCAAAAAAAAGCCTGCAAACTAGTAGGAGCCCCCAGTGTGCATGGAATCATACAATCAATACTGACAACAGTACTGGGGTATGATTCCGACATGTTTGATACCAAACATGCCCAGATTCAGAGTTACCATTATGTAGCTGGACATAGGTCGTGACCTATGTCCGGTACACAAATAAAATGGTGTCCCCGCACTCACAAAGTCCAGTAAAATGATGCTGGAGTTCGTGGGGGCACCTCTGCAAGGGCAGGGGTTCCCTCACGCACAGGTACCTGCACCCTGCCCGCTGGGCTGAGAGGGCCTACCATAGGGGTGACCTGGTGAGTTGACGTGTAGTGAAACCGGGTGCGTGCACCCAGTTCATGCAGACTGCAATGGGAGGCCTGCAGAACCCTATGCATGGGCTCCCTTTGGATGGCAGAATAACTGCTGCAGCCAACAGGGATCCACTGGAACCCCAATGCCCTGGGTACCTAGGTACCACATACTAGGGACTTACATGGGGGGCACCAGTAATTGTGGGGAGAAAAGATTAGTAGCAACCAAAGTTGGAAAAGAGAGCATAATCACTGGGTTACTGGTTAGCAGGATCCCAGTGAACACAGTCAAACACACTGACAACAGGCAGAAAATTGGGGTACCCATGCCAAGAAAGAAGGTACTTTCCTACACCCAGGTTCGGAGTTACCATTGTGTAGCTGGACACAGGACCTGTGTCCAGTGCATGGTTAAAATGGCTTCCCCACACTTACAAAGGCCCAAAAAAATGGACCTGGAGTTTGTATGGGTACCTCTGCTCATGCAGGGGTGTCCTCACACACAGGTACTTGTACCCTGCCCTCTGGGCTAGGAGGGCTGCCATAGGGGTGACTTACAGTGACCTGGTGCAGTGATCTGTAGTGAAAGGTTGCATGCACCCTTTCACGCAGGCTGCAATGGTAGGACTGCAAACACATTTTTTATGGGCTCCCATGAGAGGTATAATACATGCTGCAGCCCATGGGGAACTCCTGGTGTCCCAATGCCCTGGGTACCATATACTAGGGACTTACATGGGGGCACCAGTATGCCATCTGTGGGGTGAACAAAGTCAGAACAACCAAATTTAGAAGGAGAGAGCACAGTCACTGGGGTCCTGGTTAGCAGGATCCCAGTGAACACAGTCAAAACACACCGACATCAGGCAAAACGTGGGGGTAACCATGTCAAAAAGAGGGTACTTTCCTACAAAGCCTCTGCAAAGACAGTAGGCACAATGTAATTTACTAGGCCTCTAAAAGGGTCCAGGTCTCTAAAAGGGTATTAACCATTACAAAACTGATCTGGATATTCCCATCTTTTCAAATGATAGATCAGGGTGTTATGGCTCACCATGCTGAAACCATTGTAGCCATCCGAAAGGATCCCTCCAGCTGAGTCACCTTGCGTCTTGTAACACTATTTCAGTCTTGGAGTTAAGCAGGGTGTTATTTGTGAAAAGCTTGAAACCTATTTGCCCGCATTAGTGTAACTGTAACCTGCTTCAGCCATGTTTTCTTGCTCAGGCTATCACTGCCCACAGGAAGTGCCCCTCTCTGATTGTGTAGCACTTTGTCTTTTGTTTCTCAAGGTGGGAAACCACATGAATAATTGGTTAGCTGAAAACAGTTTACTTTTTTGCAACAGGTGAACGTCGTTCGCCCACTCTCATGCAATCACCAAGGCACCGCTTGTATTCTTCATATGAGACTTATCTTGTGACCACTACAGGAAACTCCTGCCTCCATGGTCATTTTCAACGCGAACCACTGGTCGACTGACTGTGATTCAAACACGATTACATCTTATTTAGTCAATAAACACTTTCTAACTCTTTTGGAGTCCCAGAAGATTTCTTTGACATAATAAAACAGTGTTCCTGAGCATCCAGACAAGACATCATCATCACTTGTTGGTGGATAACATTTTTACTAGGGTCTGTTGACTATGTATACTTTTTTTCTTTATGAAGCCTTTGTATTTTGAATAGTGTTTCGGATCCTTTGGGTACCGATGACGAATGTAGTGAGATAATACTGCCACAGAATGTGCCACACAATTCTGCATAAGTGGCCTTTTCTTGCTGTATAATTTCGTCAGGTTGCCACATAATTTGGTCCCTCGCTGCACATAATCCGATCGTTCTCGGTTACATAATTCTAATGGCCTTGGTGATATGTCTCATTTTTTCTTTCTCTTGCATCTTCCCTCTATTATTGTCGTCTCTCCTCAGTGCAAAGTGGCTTGTCCTTGGTGCAGTCTCGTCATCATACGGATTTACAGCAGCCCTTGTCCCCAGCGAGGTCTTAATTAAGTTCAAAAGTTATTGCTCGTGGGGCGTGGGGGGCACACTTTCCTCAGAGTGGATTTTATAGGTCAAGTCTAAGGAACCGGGGCTCCTTCTCCTGAAAAAATATACCTAACCCTCTCTGACCAGAGCCCGTGAGTGCAGGATACATAGTAAGCTTGATAGTAAAAGTCAACAGTCTGTGAATGTGATGCTGGTAATAATAATATCGGTAGCCCAGTAAGGGAACAAACAAGCACTGTTGATCATCTGCCCCAGAATACACACAATTATGTAAAAGAGGAAAGAAGCAAGGCCCAGTGGCACCTTAATGTGCACCTTCCTTCCTGGAATAACATCCAGTCCACGACTGGCGCGCTGTACCTGGTGGATTACAATGTGAGCAATGGAACAGAGGTACCTTGGGTGTGCCTTGATCCAATGTTCAAAGCATCTGGGACCTAAGTTCAAGCACCTGCAGGAAAGTCCATCAGAAGGGTGCGTTCCCCATCCTGATTCAGGGAATGGTGTGGAATTTTACACTTCCAAAGAGCAACTTTCACTCTGGACCTCCCGCCGCTGTAGTGAAATTTCCATCCTTGTAAGTTAAGTTAGTGGTGCATTTATGGGCATTCCAGGGTGGTCCTACCTGATGTTTTCACCTACCCCCTGCAGCCGAGTAAACCTTGAGGGCATATGTTAGAAAGGGAGAAACCCGCATAAAAAGAATGAATACAACAGCCAGTAAAGAAACTGGACCTCAATGTGGATGATAGAAGTGGGGAACTGTTTGCTGAGATGAAGGAAAAATTGGATGTAAACAAAACTGAAAGGAAACATAACGAAATAAGCATAATTCCGAATGGAACTAAATATGAACCGTAGGACAAAGGATGGTAGAAGCAGGTGCTTCTCAAAAAATGCTTCCTCGTCGTTCCAAGGAAAATAAGATCATGGAGGGGAAAAGAAAATCTGCTCTGGAAAAAAAGAATTGGAGGGGCAACACAGGGTCGGTGAACAGAGCAAAAGAGGAGGAGAAACTTGACTATTCAAGAGTTTTCATCGGAGAATCTTTGATTCTCCGAGGTTCTGGTTGATGAATATTTCTTTACAACCAAAAAGACTGCAATGAGTGCAGTGCTTACCTACACAATGACATTATGTGACCTTAGTTTTACGCAGGCCACCCAAAATGTATACCAATGGGAACATTATGATTCCTGTAGTCCAAATAAACTCGATGGCCTTTGACTCATATTCACACTCATTACAACTACTCCCTCAGCACTGAAGAATCATCCACCCCAAGCAGACAGACAGCGGCATAATACTCACGGCACCAGCAACACACACACACTTGCACGGATCGCAATCAATGCAGGCAGTATTGCAGGTGCCCAGTTGTATAGATGTGGTGTTGTTTCAGTTGTGCAGAAGAAAAGCTGTGGAGCTGAGGTTGTGCAATTGTAGAGTTCCACTGCAGTTGCATAGTTGTATTGTTCTGGTGGTGCACGTGGCATTTTTTTGCAGCAAACAGTGAATGTAGAGACAGAGGCAGGGCAGAGGAGCTGTTTAAATCTGCATCAGATGCCCAGGCGCACAGAGCACAAACATAGAAACAGTGCTTCCTGTTCACTCAGCAGTGGCCTTAAATGCTTTACTCTCGACTCGCGCATGCACTGTTGCATTAGCCTGGTCCATAATTCCAATAAAGCACGTTAAACCCAAACCTAAAAAATGTTGCCACCAGGGACAGTCAAGTGGGCACGATACCAGTCCATGTGCCTGCATGACACAGGTTCTATTCTGGAACAGCTGACTCAACCTTTTATCTTTCTGATGCCGCTGAAATCAGTATACTCAGTTGGGCAGCAACAAACAGCTGCTAATAGATGACAAGAAATAAATTAGACTGTGACATGCATGATATAAATAGTTAATATTTTCGCTACTCATATTTATTGCAAAATGGCCGCCAAGACAGCAAGAACGAACAGTTCAACATTCTAATAACTGATTGTGTATTTAAATAATGCAGGGCTTTGAAAGCGTGCTTGGAGCTATTAGAACAAGAACCGTGCGTTCCTTGGTCGGAATTTCTGTACTGAGAGCCACGTTGGTGCATTAGTTACTTTCCTCGGTAGATGATTTTTCACTGTATGTATGACCAGATGTTCGAATGGACAGGTTCATCACTGACACTGTGTATGGAGCACCTGTGTGTTACACATTGATGTTCAGGTGCCCTGGCGGATATCTGAATCTGCTGATGCGCAAAGAGCCAGTCACAAAGATTTGCAGATATTTTGGTTGATTAATATAATTGAGGCCGCATTTCCTTAGCAAAGCCTTCCATGGGCCTGCAGATGCCCTGCAGACCCCACCTGTGCATTCGCACAGTGCTGGTACTGCCGGCCCTGTGCTTCAGCTGCCAAGTTCAGCAGAGATGATGACACTCCCTTTTGCCCGCAAGCAGTCCAGACCTTCTCACTAGCAGCACATCCTAAACTTCAGTTTAACAAAGGGCAGGCAGCTGGTGATGCCCTCTGTGCCTCAGGCTCCATGTACTACAGCAGCCTCCTCAGAGGAATAAGTCTCAGCTCGATACAATATATCATACTTAGAGTCTTACATTATAGGAGGCAAGAAATGTGCACAGGTAAGATAGACAATCTCGCCACCAGCTGAAATATATATACATGAATAGATGTCCCAGTCCCAGGTATAATATCCCACAGTAGACCTTCAAGAAGGTCATCTGGACTGGAAGGTGATGCTTAATGGAACAATCAGAGAGCCCCTGAGCTGGTGGATGAACTTAAGAGATAAATATAAAGTGAGGGCTAGCAAGGATCACGCCTCGGTGGAGCACTACGCATCTCCTTGTCCTTGCAGTGCTGGTTGTGCCAGGACACATGGGCAGCTAAGAGCTGAGGCCACGATATACCGCATCTATGTTGATTATACCATTCATCATAACGTCAATGAAAGAACTTCAAGAGCATCTCATCACCGCATGCAATTCTTTGATAACGCACATAGCCTGTAATTGAGGCTGATTAGGAAACAAATTACATAGGCCATGTCCTTGGGTCATGCATTAATTGACATTTATCACAGGGCCCTGGGTAGAGAAGTCTACCAGAGATTCTTCAGAACCGGCGATGATCTTATTGATATTCGAAGAGAAGCAGTCACTGTATGCTCTGCTGAAGGCAATGGGTGACCTGAAATACCCCATGGGCACAATATCCTTTTACCCATACCACTTCTCAGAGACATGGAAAATGCAAAAAGACATCACGAAGCAGAGAGATGCTAACACGAGTAGGGTGTAGAGTAAGACTGTGTTAACCAGGCACATTTATGAGTAGGCCACAATATACTTTGATAGTCCACTGCGAGTGCCACTTAGTAATATGTTACCCCGGCCTGGGCTGACGGGTACATGGCATAATGGCTTCTAACATGGTTGGTAACATGTGATGTGGGCGTCGTACACATGCTTATTTACAATCATGGGCGCCACCACCCATAGGGCATACTCTTTGTGGAGATCAGTGGTGAGTGTCAGGTTGGGTGGCTATGCTCCTCGATGAATGACCAATCTCGATATGCTCATAAACATTTAGTATAGCCTAGTTTACCCTTTTGACATATATGAAGGCTATTTATTTAGTATACTCTTCACACTTGGCATTTTACCTTGTTATAATATACCTTTAACATGATTGCATGTGAAAATAAGCTAATTTTATTGGCTTTTAATTTAAAGGTCAAGCAGGGTCATTTGTATGTAGTAGTTTCTTGACTGTCATAAAGCAAACCTTCTCAGTTACAACCCTCAAAAGTTTCACAACCTGGCTATTCTTGGGGTTGTAACAACAGCCCCTGTTTATAAGTTGTGGTCACCTGAAAAGGACGGCTAAGCTAAACGAGCTAGACACATTTTTTATTACTGTTTTTATTTTTAATGTTTATAAAGCCTAAATGACCACCCGAAGGTCCATTGGAGTTGAAACTTCTAAATGTATTGAACAGCCCTAGCCAAAGCTGGGAGACTCATCATTAACTAAGGGGTCAGACATAGTTAGTTTTTCTGTGATTTTCTAATTTCTAGCAGGGAAGATCGAGATGAAAGAGTTCCAATGTTTGGCTGCTGAGACAAGGAAAGATGCGTCTCCCAGAACAGCTTGTGAAACTTACGAACAGTTAGAATGAGGCCAATGACATCATCAAAGCTTAAATCACAAATTTTGCACGTTAATCCTCTCACCCAGCTCAGTGTAATCTTTCCACCTCCATTGACATCTTAAGCATCATATCCAAGGGGGATTCTCTAAGGCAAGTAGTGATTGATAGTTCCACGAGCAGTGGTAGCTGGTGACATTTGAAAGTGGTAGGGCATAAAAGTTGGGTATGACTTTTATGTAGCGAGTGAAGCGAGCAAGCCTATGGACAAACGTGGGGTCCAGGGTGGGTCCTCAACCCAAGAAAAAATTGAAAAAAAAATGGACAAATGGTGTATTTAAAAGTAAATTAATTTAGTGAGAAAGCAAGGTTTATAAAGCAGTGTGAATGTATAGCCATGAAATATTAAATATTAAACACATTAGAAACTGCCCCATATCTTACTGCAACGATAAGTTCAACAGTTATTTTAATGTGCAAATTGTACAGCGTGACAACTTTAGGTCCTTTAAAGTGTGTGCTTGTGCAATGTCTTGCACTGCATGTGGCATCAACTTTGGAAGAAAATGTCCTAACCAGGCATTGGGAAGCACCCACAACTGCTGGCTGCATGGATGAAAAAAGTGGGGGCTCTCTAAAAGGGACATGTAAAATACATTTCTGTGATTCCCTTAGTGTGTCACCCGGTCTGTATTTTGGTTTATCTCTGAGATGTTATTGCATCCAAAAATATGACACAACAACTGACATACACCTAAAACTTGTCAGTCCTATTGGCTTTGTCAGTGGTTGTTATCTGTTTAAGATAAATGAGTAACAACAATGATTTCTTATAAATCATTAACACTGGAAATGTTTCAATTCTGAAATTGTGAGACAATGAATTAAATATTATGGAGGCCAGTGGAAGGAGTATGGTATTCAGTTGTGTGTGCTTTATGTCAAGTATGGCTTTTTTCTCTGCACATTTCATCCATCTGCACGTTTTCAATCTCCCCTCGTTTCTCTTCAGCACCCTTTTTTCACTGTTGCCTGAATGCACTTCTTCGCATCTCCATCCTTTTACCATCTCAAACATACACTGCACTCATACATGTTTGAGCACTTTATTTCCTTTTGCTTTTGCCTTTTAAGTACTTTGACCCCTTTGCACAACCTTTGCACACATTTACACTGAATTTCAATTGTAGCTAGAATACATGACCACTGTTCTATGTGCTCTGCAGAGGCGTCACCACGCTGACAGGCACTTTGCTTTGCCTTCAACCTCAGCACGCTCAATCAAAACCCCTCATTAACACCTGGCACAAGTCAAAGTACGCACTATGCAAGAGTAATACAATGCACAGAAACACAGCATGATGAAACAGCTAAGTCACTTGGCCAATGCAACATTAAGTAAAACGTGAAAAAAGAGAGGCACAAAATCACTGACACACATTACCTTAATGTTTTTAACATTCATTGTTCTCAAATTAATGCATGTTTTTGGCATTACTGTTAAGGGCATGATGATAGGGCCAGTTTTAACCCATCCAGCACATAACTGCCTTTCCTGTAAGCACATATTTCCCCCTTTAAGCTTGCCTTGGATTTGTGGAAAGACTTTGCAAGGGAAATCAGAACCCTGCTCCTATTCTGGAACCATTTAGCAAGGGAACAAATATAGCAGATCTACTTCTGGAGGGGTCAGTACTTGTACTGTCCTACCACTCGTGTTTTGGGAGCTACATTTTTTCTTTTTGTTTAAGCACTCCATGAGAGTGCATGTGTTTCCAGTAGTCTCCCTCGTGGAGCTCTCAGCCCCCCGCTCTCCGTGCCACTCTTTCCCACCCACGTGCTTCTGCCTCCCACCTGTGCTCATGTTGCCCTCTCTCGCCCGTGTGCTTCTGTGTCCCTCCATATAGCTCTTATTCATCTGTGTGCTTCTGTGCCATATGTTTAATGCATGCAGGCGTCTGAAAAATGACATGCCCAGCACCGGAGTAATTTTTCCCATCTTTCCTTTATGCCATGCAGCATTTGCTTTGATACTGTGTACAGCATGAACAAAACAAAAAACAATGTCAGAACCTACAGGTCTCTCACACGAGACCTACTGGCTTTGTCAATGCTTGTTCTATAAAAGATTTCATGCTGTGTCTTTGAGGAAAAAAAACATTATGGTTTCTCTCATTGACAGTGGGACAAAATGGTTAAACGTGAGCACGTTCTTTAGATTCTCAAATTCCATTTCCATTTCCATTTCAGAAAGAGGCTGAGAGAGATGTGAAAGATATATTGGCAACAGCAGCCCTCGGTCCTGTGATTCCACTGTGTGCTAGTGTCCTCGGTATAAACTGGAGTGCCAACATATTGTTCATCTGACATAACAAAACAGAAGCTGTCGGATTCACAGCTTTTCCACTGAGCATGCTGTCATCCTTGAGGGGTTAATTTTACTGTTTTTCGTAATGCAAATTTAAACACTGGTGTCAAAATTAAGAAGCGAAGTGCATCCATTTATGGCCTCATAACAGCTTTTTGTTTTTAATGTTGTTAATATTATCCATATATAAATCAAGTGGGAAGACATGCAAAAGATACTATGTGCAAAGTAGCAAACAACAAACACAATCATACAGTTATAAATTGATAAACATTCTTACTGTAAGAGAGATTCCATTGCTTCTATCCAGCATTTCTTTCCCACATCCCTTTACTCGAACTGTTCATCTCCTCACTCGTGTCACATCTCATAGGACTTAAAATCCTAACATAGGAATATAGCAGGCAATAAAGCAGCCCCTCTTCAGCCTTCCCTTGATATGCACCTGTGTGAATTTTAGAGGGAGGGGTTATCTGCAACTCAACCACATGCTTACCGGATTGGTGTCTGAATGGGTGCACCTGCTCACTAAATGAGGTGACATTTGAATATATGTCAGTATTTTGTTTTCAATCTCCCTGTCCTTTTTCCTATTTATTTTGCTGCTCCATGCATGAACTAGCACTGGCTTTAAAATTTACATACCGTATTTTCCTGCGTATAAGACGACTTTTTAACCCCTGAAAATCTCCTCAAAAGTCGGGGGTCGTCTTATACGCCGGTATATGGTGTGCTGAAACTTCAGGGACAGGCGCCCTGTAGCTGAGCCACCGTGCGTTGCATTTGGAAATCGATTCCAAGCGTATGATGGGTTCCGCATCCCACAAGATTCAGCTACTTGTGGACACAGAGCTGATTGGTCAACCGTGAGTTGAGCTGTCCTTACCGTGTGCCGCAATCCTCGCTGGCAGTTGTCTGGACAGGCACGTATTCCTGCATGTGCTCCAGGCTATTCCACTTGCACTGTTTTATGTTTACATGTTTGATGACAAACAGCCTTCTGTTTATAAGTGACAGTTTTCCTACTAAGTACCTGCATGTCATAAGCATTTGAATTAAAATTACCATGTTAAAATCAAATCGGATGTTTTAAAATTTTTATTTGGTGTGCGTTGGAAGAGGGGTAGTCTTATACAGCGAGTATAGCCCAAACCCTATATTTTAACAGGAAAAGTAGGGGGTCGTCTTATACGCCCAGTCGTCTTATACGCCGGAAAATACGGTATGTTTACTCTCAGCAATATGTAAATATATAAAATAAAACACATTAAAGAAGGTAAACAATATAAATTGTGCTTGAAATATGGTAGTTCACATACCTTATACATGACCACATACACACTTAATTATATCACTTTAGGATAACTAATTCACTTGATCTAATATAGCACTTTGATAATGTAGTAACATATTTTAGGTTAGAAAAAAATATAAAGACAAAGGGGAGGTAAAACTGATGTCCTGCACCTATCAAAAATGACTTTTCTTCTTTATATGTCAAATGAACAGGACCCGCTTACATTCTCTTCCTTGTTCCGTATCAGATCTGCTGCTTGTATTTTAGCTCACACTGTGCTGTTTGTACTAGGGTGGATATTTGTAAGACATTCTACATATAACCAGGACAATTGCATACGTGCTTGTTTCATAAAGTATTTGTAAAACGTTGTACAGTAAACAAAGAAAAATTGCATTTGTGTTTGCTCTGGTTATTACATATTAAGGATATTACTGGCTGGAAGTATAAGGTTTTCAGTTTATTTCCTATCTCTCGGTTTATAAACCATTCAGACTAGCAAAGGCAAGTATTGCCTAATAAAACAAACAAGGAAGAATCAACTTCTTAGAACTATATTGTTTTCCAATATGTGCTTAGGGTAAAAGAACATGATCAGTGCCAGGCTGGCTGACAAGGAAGCTATTCTAAAAGAAGCTATCCATACACCCAAGCAAGGCCTGACTCAGACCATACAATAAGTATATTATTACATTACTTGAAACAATAGGTATGCAACACATGCAAGCTAAAGCTGTTATTAGAAAGACACAACATGAAAACACTAATGCATTTCACAGTTTAAAACATAATTACAACATTTTAAGAAAACGTTGAATGCACTGAACTAACCTGTACAAGACCAAATGATATTTTTGGGGCCTCTCGTACTTTTAATGTAAACCTCTATATGGCACTAGGTGAATCATAATTTATCACCACTGTGTGAATCTTTCTTAAAAGAATGCTGCACTTTAACCAAGATTCTGTATATTGCTTTCACCCCAGTGCTTAATTTGTGCTTGTTGTTTCCGGTGCTGAGCACCGGCACTTATTTTTGAGGGCCGGGGCTTATTCTTCTGCCTCAAGCATTTGCTGCTTGCAAAAGACACTTATGGGAAAGACGGAGGAAGAGAAAAACGAAATAGCGTAACAAAGGGAGAAAGTAGAAAGCTGCCAGAGTGAGCTGAAGGGGCAGGTATTGGCTTTAAATGGATTGAAGAGGCCCGAGGTGTCTTCGGGATTACGCCGCCTCAGTATTCCCTGCTCACACAATTAATTGCAGCAGCCGCGTGTTTACAAGGAGGGCTTTGGGCACCGGCACGTCTTTATTTACAAATTAAGCACTGTTTCACTCTGTCTTTTATATTATGCTATCGGTAGAAGGGCCAACCCTGCTGATGTTAGGTCTTCACTTGGAAAAATACTTATAAAAATAAATAAACTATATTTCCACCACATGCAAGCACTGCTTTCATATGCTTATTAAGCCTGCATGGCTTCCAATGCTGGCACATTGAGTGAGTTAGGTTAGCGCTACACTGCTTCTTCACAGACAGCTGTTATGGAGTCACGGTGTTGTTACTAAGGGCGTGCAAATTTGGTGTAATGTGCTTTCACATAATTATGCAAAATGTCAGAAAAATTATGTGAAAGTAATTACACGATTGCAAATCCATCATTTATCGCTATATTTTATTGTGAAATGCGTCCTTCCTTCAGTTTTAACATGGGAATACACTTCGTGGTTGAAAAATAATGTGAGAAACACAAGTGGCGTGAGCATCAGCTGCACATCTTCTGGCATTTAGTGTTCTTCCTGCACGTTTGCTGCACAATTTTGCCACGAATAAGACTGAGGGCCGGATGTACATGGCACTGGACATAAAATACTGGTCGCAATTTGTGAGCAGTATTTTTCTAGACTAGAGTGGTAATTTGGGAATTGACATATGCACTAATAAATTGGTTTGCAAACTACCAATTCTTAGTGGTTGCAATTCGACCTTCCTCATGAATATTAATGAGGTAATTCACAAATTGCAACCCACTAGGAATCGCAGCGATCACAGCGATGGCGGCCTACTGTGTTCAACAAACCACCATGACTTTGATGGGTTTTAAATAAAGCATTTTTATTTTAAAAATGCAGCCCGTTTTCCTTAAAGGAAAACAAGATGTGGGTAAAAAAAACAGGAAGTGGTCCATGTTTTTGTCGACATTCACAAAGGGGAGCGGGGGTCTTTCTGTTTGTTAATAGCTTGCCACTTTCTTTGAGGAGGTGGTAAAATTTTAATGTTCTATGACCGTATTTAGTCCCAAATTGCAACTCTGTAGCACATTATACAATCACAATTTATGGTTTGTACATACAGAAAAGTATTTTTGCGGTTGCAAACAGCCTGATTCTGTGAATCCCGTAACTACACTATGTGGTATAATGGAGTCATTTTAGAAATTTTATGTAAGAAGTGTAATGCGAAATCCTGAAATTATGCAAATTATGCCTGGTAATTTACATTTCACCCAGGCCTAGCAGTAACAGGTGAGTTGTGCCAGTAGCAGGCACTGTCTCATGTTTCTGGCTTGATGTTTACGAGCTATAAACCGTAAACATTTGGTGCAATGATTTGGTGCTGTACTGCTCTCTGTCTTATAAAACTAGCAACAGGACGTTTGGGGCACTTTGCTCTCCTGCTCTACTCCAAGCAGTGGTGTAACAAAGGCCCCTTCAGCCATGCGGGGTGGCCCCCGAGCTGCAGGGAGCCCCCTCAGCACATTACCTGGGACTGAGAGCTCCTGAGTAAGTCTGGAGGGGTACTCATTCATGTACTTTGCAGGGGGTCTCTCCCTCAAGTTTTGTTGAGTCCAAGACATACATTCAAAGTGTTTTGCCTCTGTGAACGCCAAGACTCGTCGGAGATCTCCTTTCGAGACCTCAGGACAGCACAAAGATCATTTGTATTCCTAAGCAGTGCTGGAATACAGTTCATTTATATTTATAGGTGTTTTATAACCAGCTTCTCCTCTTATGTTTTTTTCTAAGTGTACTCCCCCTTTGTGTGATGTCTCCCAACAGGTCAACCACCAGTCTTCATTCAGTGACACCACTGACATCCGCTTCCCTAAAGGGTTGTTGTCCTGGCGAGCTGACGTGTGCTACAACCATTCACCCAAGTAACCTCATCCTATGAGAAAGGGGGCATATCCCATTCCAGATGTAAAGTATTAACTTACCATACTCTTCTTCAGAAACAAAGGAAGGCGACAAATAATCCTTAATGTGTAGAGAAGGAGCCAGATACATACTTGGCGTGTGCCCAAAATACATATCGTGCTAGTACAGATATTCCACGTGACACTGCCTGAATAAACTCATATATGAAGGAGAAAGCTGCAACAGCGCAAGTGAGGGAGCGTGCAGTGATAACAGCAACAAGCATTGATAAAGCCAGTAGGTTTGGCTTTTGTATCATGAACACGCATGTAGGTACAGAAAATATGGGGGTACACGAACACCGATGAACACAACCAAAGTACATATTTTCACATGGTCTAACAAACATGCAGGCACCCATGAACACAGACCAACACACTTACAAGCACACATTTCCACAAAGTCCAACACCCATTTAGGGACCCATGCATACAGGCACCAGTGGACACAGGTCAACAGTCATACATAACCATGTGAATCAGGGGGTCACAGAGTGATGTGCATCAGCATACCACAGAATGATGTTTAGTAAGTGGCACAAGGCAATATGCAGTAGGGGAGCACTAGGTGATACCCACCAGGTGAGTACCCCAAGATACTCGAGGATGTAATGAGTGATGCTGCATGGAATCACTGGTTGATGTTCCTCAGGGGAGCACTAGTTGATGTTCCTCAGGGGAGCACTGGTGCATGTGCCTCACTGGAGCACTCTGTATTGTACGTCATGGGAGTCTTGAGTGCTGTGCATCAGGGGACCACTAGGTAGAAAGCATCAGGGGATCATTGAGTGAAATATGGTCCAGGAGCAAACTGGTATGTGCTTTATGAGAATAAAGTGTGCCCTGCAACAAGAGGCACAAGGTGATGTACAATGGGGGAATATTGGGATGTGCAATCTGAGGGGAATGATGGTGTGCGCCAAATCGTGTGATAACGTCTACGAGTTCCATTCCTTTTTATTTGCCCCCCAATAGTTTGCCTGCTTGGACCTGTTAGTCTACACTTTTACTGCTATGAACAAAACTACAGATCAACCAAAATCCAAAGTTCTATAGGCTAAAAGAACGTCACTGTCGGCAGATTAGTTGTTGGCAGTTACGCATAAGGACAGATGGATGGAAACTTAAAAAACATAGATGGTTCTTCATGAACATTTGATACATTTTTGGTTTGATGAAAACTTTATTTTATTCTGTATAGTAAATTTGGCATGGATTTTTGCTGTTTTAAAGTTTCTTGTTGGTAAACCATATTCTGAATTGTCTGATAAACATGATCTCATATGAAATTATTCGTGGTAATGGGACATAGGAAAGAAAACAGAGTAACTGAAAGAATCATGTTGTCTTCTGGCAATGTACTGGATGACAGCTTCTATCAAGAGTGGACTTTCCCCCCATCAGTGCCAAATCAAAGAACAATCAGTGCTATGGAACGAATACAATGCAAGACAAAAATCGATTACTGCTGTCTCGTGATATGTTAGTTTGAGCTGTCAACATCATTCTTCAGTAATCGATTTTTGCTTTGCATTGTATTCGTTCCATAGCACTGATTGGTATGGTGCGAGAAGTTCCAAACCAAAGAACAAGGATGGTGGAAAAAAAGTAGGACTTTGGTCACTGGGTTGCAAGGTAGTGACTATTCCAGATGGCAGAACTGGTGTCAGTGTTGTTGCTTCTAGTGAGGGTAAAATCTTGTATGGATGTCAGATATAAAAATGTGACGAAGATATTGATACACAAGGATTTATTCATTTTCATACAAGAGTGATCTGTAGCTAACGTTTCTAAGAAGAAACACCACTGCATAGCACTCCATGAGGGTATATCCTCAGTAACAAAAACAGTAAGTCAGTTTTAATGCAGTCCAGTCTGGTATTATAATATTTGTCACCACTTAAGTTTTCAGGTTTCGTTGTTAGGGCATCACTGTTTGTGGTGATGGAAAATAATTGTGGATAGGGTGGGGAAGGCTGTGGGGGGTGATAGGATCTCAGATGTGTTGTTACAAGGCTGCGGGGGGTGATAGGATCTCAGATGTGTTGTTACAAGCATCCTGTGGTCTGATCTTATATGAAGCTCTTTTCGTTTTAGATTTAATGGCTATATTAATTAATATCATACAAAGAATGTGAAGGCTACTGTTCCTGAGAAGCAGATTCAGTATAAAACAGCTTCAATATGCAGCCGTGAGGTATCAATCTGTATTGACAGAAAACGTATAAGTAAGTGTCAAGAATGAGTACTTGGATGATCTCATAGTTAGCAGACAGCACGAGGAGGTGCAAAATCATGTTTGGTGCAACATCAGCATAAGCATGTAAAATCTCTAGAAGCATAATTCATTGTTAAATGCAAAACAACTTTTTGGTGCCAAATCATAGGACTGTGTATCACAGGAGCAAAATCCCATTAAAATGTAAAGTTACCTCCTTTCATGCAGTGTCATCTGGAATGTGGAAATATTTTTATAAGCACAAATTATAAAAGGGTTTGGTGATAAAATCACATCACAACATCTGAAGGACAAAATGTAGGTGCAAAATCACATCATGCTAAAGTAACAAACCACTCCCTTCTCAGAACCCAGCATCCCATCCAATCACTAGTTGACTGTATCTTTGCCTTTGATCCTATATAGTGCTCAACTGCCTTGTGGCAAGGTTGATGCTGTGTGAACGCCACTTACATACATAGATTTCCAAACACCCCCTTGAAGCAACATAAACAAGAGTGTGAAAGCTTGTAAGAGCAAAAATCACATTCAGGTGCAAAATCACCTTATGGTGCAAACCACCATGGAGCAAGATCAGCAAGACTGCAGAGAACCCATTTGTGTTCAAAGCCACATTTAGGTGCAAAGAAGGCGCCTCTGTGGTGATACATTTAGGAGCTACAATGAGGTGAAAACTCACATTAAAACTCAGAATCACCCTTGATGCAGAATCAGCAGGAGTATGGAATCGGTTTTAGAAGCACAATTGATATTTAGGAGCAAAAAGGCATTAAGGTTCAAAGTGATAGATGCTGCAACAACAACTTCAGGAGCACAAATGTGCCCTATTGCAGCACATGAATGGTGCCCATCACTGTCTAAGCACTTCAGGTTAACAAGGACATTGAAACACTTCTCTACCTTGATCCACAATGCCAAGGATGCAGTCTTCAAGCAATGACTGAAGGGGGCTGACCAAGTACCCCTACGTCTCTGTGTATGTCTTGGCTGTTCATGACATACGCTCTGGCAGCCACCTAAAGCCCTAAATAAACAAATCCTAACATTGTAGTGGAAGATTTCAGAGCTACTTTGCTGGTGTGCGCAAGTCAGTCAATGTCTCTGTAAAGCTTTGGCAGTGTGGACAAATCAGTTCAAAGGCTCTCTAAACATCATGTGCCAGCCTGTCAATCCTTCATCAGATTCACACATTGATAAAATGTGCTGCACATTTGCTGCACATTTGCTGCACGACAATTTTTTCAGAAGCTGGAGCTGCAACCGCAGGCCACTAGTTCCAAGCCTCGCCCACACCGCCATTGCCAGGTGTCACATATGTACCAATGTGCATACAACTGGAAATTGAAGGAAGTCTTTCCAGCCCATTTACTGCATTTACTATTCCACTACACTGGGAGGACACACAGTAACAGGTTTTGGGAACCCGCCACCAGTCTGTTTCCAGCAATTGACAGCTCTCGATGAAGTGTAATCGACCAGTGGCTGAGACCCATGACTAAGCAGAGGGCAGATTCATTCTTGCATTGGGCGTGTGAGGAGGGGTGTGCTCAGTTTTACGGCAACGTTTGAAGGCAGAGTGAAACAGGAGGAGGAGTGGATACCTCGGTTGTTTGGGAGGATTCCACATTGAAAACAATGCATATGACAGCGTTGACTCATTTCAACCAGTGCCCTAGAATCCGTGCCTCGCGGATAAATGCAGGTGTTGTCACCTTGAAATAAAAGAGTCCCTTGTTTTGGGTGCATCACTGTCACCAACACAGCCCAAGGAGAGGAATCTGAGCTTCAACCTGGGATCTGAGATAAACTTACTTTCACAACATCCTACAACCTCAACATCACACCGCATAATGAGGTCATGTCTTTGTAGAGGCAGTTCCAATGAAATCTTGGTTACACCAGGTTAGCTCCTACCAACCTGGCCTCCTGAAAGAACCTCTGGGAAACCTTTATAAAATACAAAACTAACTGGCTAGCAAAAGAAATCTGCATTCAACTCTCTAGACTTTCCAACACTAAGCTCAGCTCCAGCAAAGATCAAAATAATTTTACACACAAATGTTAGCGTTAAAAAAGCTACAAAAAGCTAGCAACATGGGCTAGCCTTCACCTGCTGCCAGCTCTCCAGCAGAGCCATCCTCCATTTATTCTTCTCTTCCTACCAGGTACTCATAGATTTTCCTGTTATGGGCTTCTATTCACAATCATATTTGTAGACAAATGAATCATAGACTCTATGACTTGAGTAAGTTCAAGCATTTTTGGTGAATCCCAAAATGCAATAGGCGCACTCACAGAAAATTAATCCAACAGTAAATTTCCAAGCGCACTCACTGACCACCAGGAGTACTTCAGGAATTGTCTGACACATGCGTAATTTTATTTTCTCCATGGATATAAAAGATATTCTGTGGAGAAGCAGCTTCCCCTTTAAACCCATCAATTATAGGGGTGCACCCTTTCCTTTCACACTCTGAAAGACAGCCGGGTTCTTGACAGGATAAAATTCGCTTATGCAACCAGTGTGGGAAACATTCTCCACTGGGTTTATGAATCTGCACAAATGTCCATGTGTGAGGGTGTCCAGTCTCCTTCCCCACACAGAATGCACATCTCCCCATCCTGGCGCACTGTCTTCAGTAGTAAATCTGCTCTGTGGGTCAAATGGCCTCGGCTCCCACGGTCATGAATCAGGGTCAGGGAATTTACATCTCCAGATCAGTTTTTTCGCACAGAAGATACGCTTGTGTGCATCAACGGTTTTGGAAAGTTTTGTGAATCAGGGCCTTGTGTTTAACGGGGAGTGTTCTTCCCTGGCTGTTACTGACGCTTGGAACCACTTAGCTAATAAACCGGATGTGTGAGTTCTTCCGTGTACTTTTAAGGCAGCACTTAGAAGAATCTCATTTGTATTGAGGCCCTAAATAGCATGTTTCATTCATACACATCAGTAGCCATAATTCAAAACATTGATTCTGGGTCCAGGTGAAACGATACATTTTTCAACAAAGAAACCCATAATATGGGCTGCTAGGTGTCAAGACCACGCAGGTATTTGCCTTAGGGAGTAAACTGAATTCTACACCTTTCTTTGGCTCACCTCCAGTTTGATGCCACCCCCTGGCATGCCCTGGTACTGGTGTCTCTGGGAGTTTGGGCTGTATTTCCGGGTTGTGGGTGCACCTGTTTGCTCATGCAGTAAAATCCTTCTCTAAGTGTAGTTGTGAAAGGAACACTTTTTTGTTCTTTTATTCATACCTTCTTTACACTGCAACCTATTGTTATCACACACTCACAGGGGCATCACTAGAGGTGCAGGTGCTCTAGGACCCAGCATGTGAGGGACCCACTGCACCCCAAATATACTATTTTCACTTTCAAAACACGAGATGGGAAGACCATTTTTGGGCCTGATCTAGAAACAGCTTTAGCTCACCATCCTCATGTTTTTTTAAAAAAATCATAATAAAATGCAAACATACATTTTTATAGAGTGGCTTTTGGCCAGCCCTCTTCATCTGTTGGTCTGTTCAAGTGTCATTCACATTGTGATTCCACCCAAGCATGAGTCAATGGGTCAGACCACTGCAGCCACTGGCTTTCTTCACTTTGAGCAGGTGCAGTTTACTCGTGTACATGTGTCTAAAACTTCAGTGACCAGCATAGTAGGCCTATCTCTGCTCTCATGGATGTTTTCTTTACATTTTTAAAATTCATTTTTTGCTACTCCACTGCACACACATCTCATTTATGCATCCCTCTGAAGCCTTAAACTGTGTCCCAATCAGATACTTAATGGCCCAGTATTCATCCCCAAATGTGCCCTTTAAGACCACTGCATAGTGCACAGAGGAAGGAATATTCTCCATTCAACTCCATGAGGAAGAATCCCAGCAACTAAAAATTATAGTTAGCCTACTAAAGGTTTTATGTCTGAAAATAGCATGTTATCGTGTTTTGCATAGTTCTTTCTTCCTAACTCTGTAAAGTCCTTCCATTTTTTAGGTCTGGTGTTAGCCAAGACCTAATGGTTTTACTAATAGTTTATCAATAGTATAGTTGGTTATAGGAGCTTTTAGCCAGCCATCTTCATTTATTGGTCTGATGTTTTGTCATTCACGTTTTTCTTCCACCCACTACAGCATACAGCATAGAACACTGGGCCAACCCACTTCAGCCACTGGCTAACTTCACTGTGAGTGACGGCATTTTGATGTTTCAGAAGGAGCACATCCACACACAAAGTAGTTTCTTTCAGTACCTAGAACTACTGTGGCGATGTGTACTTTCTAAGTCCATAAATATTTTTTATTTTAGCCATTTTGTAAGACTGACAAGCTTTCCCAAAAATAACATTTTGTAAAAACAATGAGAAAACAAAAGAAGCATTGAAAAAAGCCAAACGGTTGGCAGCCACACCAAATCCTTTTGGGTTTGCCAGTTGTTAGAAATGGGGTTTCTAGTTGGCAGAGGTATACACCCTTGTCCAGGTATGGACCACAATCCTAGTCAGGATAAGTCACAACACAATCCAAATTATCCTGTGCCCACCCTCTGGTACGTTTAACTTAGAAGACAATGTGTAAAGTATTTTTGCAGAACTTATACCATAACACAGTGACAACACTGCTAGTAGTTGAAGTCTTTGCTGACCCTGAGACTTCAGAAAACGAGGCAAGCTCAATCCAAGCCCTTGGAGAGCACTTCTGGGGGAAGGCAGAGTCAGAGGCCACCAGGGAGCAGGGCACCAGAGGGGCAGCAGTCCTTCTCAGCAAACAAGTCCAGAGAGTCCTTTGGGCAGCCAGGCAGGTCTTCTGACAGAGTTCAGGTGCAGGTCCAGAAGTGTCTGATTTAGTAGGGTCAGAGACCCAGGTTATATACCCAAAAATGCCTTTGAAGTGGGGGAGACGTCAAAGAGTAGTTTTGAAGTGCACAAGTTCCTCTTTCAGCCCAGTCCTGTCTGCCAGGGTCCCGGTGGGGGGTTATCAGTTCTTTGTATGAGGGCAGGCCATTGGCTTCTGAAATTTAAGTGTCAGGCCCTCCACCCTTCCAGCCCAGGAAGAGCAATTCAGTATGCAGAAGAATGCAGATGTGGCTGAGTGTCCTGTGTTTGTGGTTGGTTGGTGAAATGCATAAGGGAGCTGTCAACCAGCACAGACCAGACTTTGATTGGAGACAGGCTGTAAGGCACCAATGGTTTTGAGTGTAGAGAAATGCTCACTTTCTAAAAGTGGCATTTCTAAAATAATAATATAAAATCCAACCAATAAGCAGGATTTTCTATTACCATTCAGGCCATACTAAATATGACCTAGTTACTTACCCTTTTCAGATCAGAATCTACCAGTAAAAATTTATATGATGGCGAGCCTAATGCTAGTCTTTGAAAGGAGTAGGCCTCACAGTAATGGAAAATGATTTTAGGAGTTTTTCACTACCAGGACATATAAAAAAACATATGTACATCGCCTGCCTTTTACCTACACAGCACCCTGCCCTATGGGTTACCTAGGGCCTACCTAAGGGGTGGTATATGTAGAAAAGGGGGAGTTTAAGGTCTGGCAAGTAGTTTTGGATGCCAAGTCGAAGTGGCAGTGAAACTGCACACAGGTGTTGCAATGGTAGGCCTGCAACATGGTTAAGGGGCTATGTATGTGGGTGGCACAATCAGTGCTGCAGGCCCACTAGTAGCATTTAATTTACAGGCCCTGGGCACATGTAGTGCACATTATTAGGGACTTATTAGTAAATCAAATATGCCAATTGGGGATGAACCAATGTTACCATGTTTAAGGGCGGGAGCATATGCACTTTAGCACTGATTAGCAGTGGTAAAATTTGTGCAGAGTCCTAAAGCCAGCAAAAACAGTGTCAGACAAGTGGAGGGAGGCAGGCAAAAAGTTGGGGGATGACCACCCTGCGGTTGTCAGATCCAACACCAGTGCTTAGTGAAACATGATAACAAGCATCAAAGCCCATAGGAGCCACAGTTAGCATCAACAACGGATAGAGATCAAGGGACTATACCATGGAAACAGATTGTGTCTACATTATCTGCTTGGCCTGATTAGGTTAACAGCGCAGCACTGCGATATGAGGTTGTATATTATCACAGACTAATGCAGTGTGGTGACAGTAAGTCATGAAGGGCATCACATCCCACTATTAGACCTGTCAACCTTTTGGGTGGTTTTCCCTCAAACCTTTTGCCTTACTCTTCCTGTTTTTGCTGAATTTGTTTTTGTTGGCCTTAGGACTCTGTACACTTTACCGCTACTAACAAGTACTAACGTTCATGTGGCTTATACCCAATTAGCACATTTACTTTATTTGTAAGTCCCTAGTAAAGTGGTAATACCTGTACCCAGGGCCTGTAAATTAAATGCTACAAGCTGGCCTGCAGCACTGATTGTGCCACCCTCTTAAGTAGCTCTTTAAGCATTTCTTGAGCCTGCCTTTGCAGCCTGTGTGTGCATTTAAACTGCCATTTCGACCTGGCCAAATAAACATTTTGCCAAGCATAAAGCGTCCTTTTTTAAACATATATGTCACCTCTCATTTAGGCCCTAAATAGCTCATAGGGTGGGGTGCAGTGTATTTAAAAAGTTGGAGATGTACTTTTAAGTTTTACATGTCCTGGTAGTTACAAACTTCTAAACTATTTTTTCACTACTGCAAGAGATGCCTCTTTTATGGGATAACATTGGGTTAACTTACTACATTTAATAAGTGATAACTTTCAACTGGGAGCAAGTAAGAATGTCACATTTGGTGTCTAAAGAATTGTAACTTAAACCACTCTTAAATGGTAAAGTTGAATGTTAAGTCACAATTCTGAAAATGCCACTTTTTGTTCTCAAATAATTTATTACAATTTACCTATTTTTCTACATTGGTGTGGGATTTTTCAAGTGTTATGTTTTCATTTTATTACTGTTTAAAATGATGCATACATAGTTAACGCATTGCCTCTAAGTTAAGCCTGACTGCTTTTGTGTCAAGCTGCCAGAGGGTTAAGCATGAGTTAATTAGAAGTTTGCTTGAGTTTCACCCTGATAAGATTTATGGTTGCTGCTTGAGTAGGGTTTCACTCCCCTCAACCAGTAGCCCATTTTCCTACACCCACACCACATTACTTTGTGTTATCTTGCAATTTAATATTATGCTGCTGCCCTCTTAACTTTACCTCAGGCAAGCACAGATAACACAGAGTTTGTTCACAAGATACTGCCCTTAATACTTTGATTCCATGCTTGTACTTTTCCACACCCCATCACACCCTTTATTTCAAGGCTGGCTCTCAGGGTTTGCTGTCAAAAACATTTGAGCTTATTTTTGGATGTACTACAGAGAAGTCTGATTTTACTTTCCTAATGAACGAATATGATCTCTCGCCTAACCTCGGTACACTGGCCTGCCCCTACCTCCCCCAAGTTTTCTAATTTACAGACAAGATCACTTGTTCACAAGTGTTTCAGGAGAAAACCGGTTAATAAATAGGTTTAATCAATGTAAGGACTTGGGCCTGTTTTGTTGGTTATTTTGTGAAAATCCAATAAAGAAATATAAATTTAAAAAAAATGAATTTAATACCTCCGGGACAGTATATCTAAATTAAGCACTGCAAGTGCTAAATTTAAGACATGGTCTCTGCCACAGTTTTAGACTACCTGGTGTCTATTTTACAACCTTAAACAGTGGCAAGTGGTGCCTTGTCAGGGGGACGTTCAAGGCATGTGCTGCTTTTGGTTGAAAATGTAGCAACATTTGTAGAAATATCTAAAGTAAGCAACAGAGTTAAAACTAACCAGGACACAACATAGCAAAACACTCAAATAGGATTGATTCAATACCCACAGTGCAACAAAATTTCACATTGAAATAATACAGCAGAAAACCACAGCAATGCAAATGACAGACCACCTCACTACCACAAACAAAGTGCAGCCCAACACACACGTAGAGACATTCTCACTCACCACCACTTCTAGAAACCTCTTTGATAATACACCAAGCACAACCTTAACTTATCACCACAATCATGAAATATCACCAGTGCTATTTGTTTTGTGAGCCGGCCCCAAGTGACTGTCACAATTGCTGGCAAGAGGCCTCTTATGCAACAAATAGCACTTGGCATCTTTGCACAGCATGCGCTGCTTAGAGTCCCAGTCTTGAATCTCATGAGCTGCATCATTTCCTACCCTATTTCATTGCCAAAAAAAGGATAGAATAAATGAGCAAAGGACTTCAACTATATACAAAATCTAAGATTAGACAACTCTGCAGTAACAAGCTAAGCAAAATATAACGATAAGAAATACCATAAAGGGACCTGAAGAGCTATTCAAAGCTGCCAGTGAGCTGAAAACCTTAAAATTGTGTGTCTGTCTCCAACACTTCATCACCCACCACATTTCTACACGCTGTGTCCCATAACACGATAATGGCACCTTGGTGGTCATCATGTACAACATGGAAACACTTCTCAAATAGAATCAAAACAAAGACAACTTCCTTCCAACTTTAGATGGTCTAGCGCTTTACCCTTGTGGGCAAGTGCTTGAGCACCCCACATAGGGGTAGTAAGTGCAATATAAATGCTGCAAAACAGTACTAAACAAATTTGTCATGACCGGTTAAGTCAAGATATTTCTTTGACGTCTACACAAAAAATGCTTAAAAACACATCAATTTTTATGGAACTCATTGGCAAACATTTGCTAAATTAAAAAGCCTGTTACTTGAACCTAGATAGTAGAAATGACCCTCCTCGGCAGAGAAGTCTTGCGCGTCACAGATACCATTTTTGGCCAGCGACATAATGACGTAACATTTTATGAACTTTTACATTACCAATAAGTAATTGATGTATTTCCACTATCTTCTGTAGTAAACCTGTAGCCAGGTATACACATGCTTACTACGGAAGGTGATTCGATGGTTAATGGCTAAATTGTGTGAAGATGTGGTTGCATGGCTATGTTGTAAGAAGATCTTGTCTAAGCACCTCATTGTGGACTGCCTGGTAAACTGATCCGCTAACACCACAGAAGAAGTAATAATATTATAAGACATGGGTCACCTTTGCCAAAGTGTGGTATCCCCTCATCATTACGAGTCTTTCACTTCATACGAGCCATACAAAGGAGAATCAAGAGATTTACACTGTAATTTCCACATATTTTGCCTCATTGTGGAACACGTGGTTTGTGGCTTAGTGAGGAAAGATGTGGTCCAGTGGCTCTTATTCTTGAGTGATGAGAGAACTACATTAGTTCCACACCCAGAGCTATCGATACCAAGGGATCCACAATTCCATGGTGCGCGATTTCAGGGCCCTTAGGAGTAGGATGTAGAATTAAAGCAAAATTGGTGTCTGCAGATCGACTGCCACATGTTTTTCACCTACTCTGACATGCTTTTCACCCATTCTGCTCCCTTTGCCGTGCACGAATATCACCAGGTTTTTCCTGGAGAAATATGTGGAAAGAAACTCCGAAGTGCGGAGTTCCTACACAACTCTGCATCTCAATTCAGCCTTTAACTAAATATGGTGTCCATGTTGGGAATATAGTAATTCTCTTAATGAGAGTCAAAGTCAGTGGAAGATATGATATAGAAGCTGAAGTGTAACAATATATGTTATAATACTAGACTGATAAGCGGAAGATGTTGTC
The DNA here is from genome assembly GCF_031143425.1 of Pleurodeles waltl. Classification (NCBI taxonomy): domain Eukaryota; kingdom Metazoa; phylum Chordata; class Amphibia; order Caudata; family Salamandridae; genus Pleurodeles; species Pleurodeles waltl. The sequence goes on along the minus strand of NC_090438.1, from coordinate 131,258,728 downwards.
AGTGGCTAAAGAGTCCGATGAAGTGACCTAGTGGTTGAGGAACCTGAAGATAAGGTCTACTGGCTATGAAAGATGAAGATGAGGGCTAATGGCTAAGGAGATTGATGACGTGGTCTGGTCTAGTGGCTAAGGAGGCTGATGACGTGCTCCAGTGGCTAAGGAGACTGATGCCGTGGTCTAGTGAGAAAACAGGCAGAATGCGTGGTCTAGAGGGTAAAGAGGCTGAATATGTGTTCTGGTGAGAAAGCAGGATGTTGATATGGTCTAGTGAGTACGCGGTTTGAAGACCTAGTCAAGTAACTAAGGAGGCTTACAATACGGTCTAGAGGCTAAGCAAGTGGAAGATGTGTTCGAATGGGTAAGGAGACTGACGATGTGGCCTAGTGGTTAAGGAAGCTGGATATGTGGTCTTGTGCTAAGGAGGCTGAAAATTTAGCCTAGTGAATAAGCAGGCTGGCAATGTGGTCAAGTGGCTAAGGAGGCTGATGACATTGTGTAGTGGCTAAGGAGGCAAAAAATGTGGTCTAGTGACTAAGCAGGCTGGAGATGGGCAATAGTGGCTAGGTAAGCTGGAGATGGGCTATTGTGACTAAGCAGGCTGGAGATGGGCTACAATGGCTAAGTAAGCTGGAGTTGGGATATAGTGGCTTAGCAGGCTGGAGATGGTATATAGTGGCTAAGTAGGCTGGAGATGGGGTATAGTGTCTAAGCAGGCTGGAGATGGGCAATAGTGGCTAGGTAAGCTGGAGATGGGCTATTGTGACTAAGCGGGCTGGAGATGGACTATAATGGCTAAGTAAGCTGGAGATGGGGTATAGTGGCTTAGCAGGCTGGAGATGAGGTCAAGTGGCTATGGAGACTGGTTACATTGTGTAGTGGCTAAGAAGGCTGATGACATGGTGTAGTGGCTAAGGAGGCTGAAAATGTGGTCCAGTGACTAAGCAGGCTGGAGATGTGGTATAGTGGCTAATCAAATGGAAGATGTGTTCTAGTGGCTACGGGGTCTGATGACACGGTCTAGTGGTTAAGGAGACTGAAGCTGTGGTCTAGCGACTGAGCAGGCCTGGAGATGTCATATAGTGACTAACCAAACGAAAGATGTAGTCAAGTAGTTAAGGAGGCTGAAGATGTGGTCTAATGACTAAGAAGGATGAAACCAAGGAGACTGAAGATGTGGTCTATTAGCTAAAGATGCGTATGATGTGGTCTACAGGCTCATATGGGGAGGTCCAGATGCTAATTACAGTAAAGATGTAGGTTAATGGCTAGAATGTGAGTAGATGAGGTTTAGAGTCTTTAGGGGCAACGTGATCTATCGGCTACATTTATAGAATGGGTGATCTAGTGCCTGAGTGGGCGGAAGTGCTCTGGTGCTACATTTATAGAAGAGAAAGAGAGAAGATGTGGTCTAGTGGTAACACTTTTAAGTTGAAGGGCTAATGCGGGTGCAGAAGTGGACACATGGCTAAGCAGGTAAAGGTGTGGGCTACTGGACAAACTAGGTAACGATATGGTATAGTGGCCAAACTAGGTGTACTTGTGGTCTAGTGACTCTGGTGAGTAAGCATGTAGTCTAGATGTTACTGTGTGCAAAGCTGTGGTCTAGCAGTCATCTTTAGAAGTATTTGAGGCTCTTCCAATCTAGAACCGGGTTTTCAGCTCTGCTTCCCCAGACGACCAAAACTGTTTTTATGGGCAAAACAAATGCGCACTTTCTCCTCGCGCTTAATTGTCCACATCTGTAAACATTTGTAGCGTTTGATAAACAAACCACGATTGCAGAGTTGTGTCGAGGATGCTAAACAGTCGAATCATTCTGCTCTAACTGGTAGCGCTTAGAAACGCTTCAAGTAGCTGTGTCGCAATATGGGAGCGCCCTCACTCACTGAACACGGTGTCTGCTTAACAGTGTAAACAAGGGAATGACATTGTCCATAAAGTGCTTTAAAGTGTATAGGCTCTGAGGTAAAACGTACATTCACCAACGCCAGTCCCTACGTCTGCAGGGACAGCTGGTCTACCACAGGCTGCAGCCGCAACGCTGGAATATCCGCCTTTCCACCCGGACAGCAGCCACCGCACACCACTCCAACCACACTCTTCCTCACGCATCCTTGAACAGACCTGCTCCGTGGGTCCGCAGCGCTGACTCTCTCACACCAGCCTCTTCCGCCTCCCTCCACCGGCTCCTGAGGTGAAGGAAGCTGCTGTGAATTGTTGCAGTGGGGATGTCCCTCGGTGGCAGGTGCGCAGACAGAGCGTGTCTCTCCCTCGGCCCGGGCACCGGCTGCAAACTTTTATCCAATGTGCACGAGGTGCAACACCTCACCCGGCGGGCTGGCTGCAAACCCTGGCCTGGATCCCGCGGTCTGCGGCTCTACCACTTTCAGTTCCAGCGCCCGACCTGCAGGGCCGGTCGGGCAGCTTGGCTTAGCAAGCCTGGCAGCTGCGTGCACCTGTGGCACGGGCAGGGTTGGAGTACATCTCAGCCCTACAAGGAGGCAACGTGGCACTGGGAGCGAGGCAGCCTTGGGCAACAATATTAGTACTTTGGGTGGACAGCTGCTGAACTCGTTATCAACCCTTCGAATAAAGTTTGCAAAACTTTAGTAAGTTCGCAAAACCTTGGTGAATTGGTGATTTTCGTGTGAAATGAAGGCGATAGGTTTATTGGGATGTGTTTCTCAGTATGTACGTACATAATTCTGTAACAGGTTAAATCAAATAATATCTAAACAATTAAGTTCTCAGTATGTCTTGAATTATTACAGAGTTGAGTGTGTCTGGAGGCTGCGTCAGTGCACCAGTGATTCCACTGACTGGGTGTGTGTCTCTCCCTAGGACGACAGTTGTATATCCTGGCAGGCTTACTCAGACTTTCACACTTCTGAGGTCGGTAAAATGGAAAATATTTCTCTTTTTTAGTTTGAAATGTTTCTTCATTGAGTTGCAAATTTAGTGTTTGTGGTTTGGTGAGTTGGTGAAAGTTAGAATGCGTAGAAACATTGGATGGGTGAATGAATGAGTGAGAGAACGGATCGGTGAATGAATGAGTGAATGGATGAGTGGTTGAGCGAGTGACTGCAAGGATGTCTGTACATATTAGCGAATCAACGGAAGGATGGATTAATGAAATGGATGGATGAAAGAGAGATTAACGCGCAAATGCATAGATTGGATGTCCGAGGTATGATGCTGGTGGTTGCTCGTGGTAGGAGGTGGTCTTGCCCATTGCCTCCTTGGCACCTCCACCTGCATTCACAGAAGTGGGAATGATTACTGCCAAACTGAACTGGGACCATCCAGCGAGGATGTGGCGTTATGGCCATAACTGACCACTTTGGAACTGGGGAACTAGATTTGAGTCTCAGCGTCGCCTCAACATCCTGTGATTCTTAGAAATTCACTTCAGAGACCCACGTCTAATAAAAAAGTCCAAAAACTAATCTGGTATTTGTTATGTAGCTACGTGCTCTAAAGTAACGTAGCAGCGAGGTGGGTAGATTCGGAAAGAGAATGCAGGCTCGTGGGGAGTGGCGGTTGGACAGGGTAGCGGGGAAGATGTGAGAGTTGTACTGCTTGCTGCTTGCTCATAAATAAATTAACTTGGAAGTTACCTGATGAGTGTTCCTTTCCTACAACTAATGTCCTTGTGTAACGTAACTGGTGCTCATGCAACGCGCTCCAATATCTTTGGGTCGATTCGCACTATATAAAACTACAGTTAAAAAAAAAAAACTCAATAGAATGAAAGTTTGCATTAGGATGCACATACATGGCTTTTGGGATACAACAGATGTCGATAGGAGTGTAACCCACTGACCTAATTTACCAAGGTTGGAGGATGTGATCTGCTGCTCACACGAACACCTCTGCAAGACACTCCTGAACTCACTAACCTGACCAGATTGTTAACCTGCAGTGCTCGCTCTGCGGTAAGGACATGAACCATCTAAGCTGTTTTTTGATTATTCAAGCTTGTGAGCAGCGAAACCTCTACAGTAAGCCCATCTACTTATTTAACTAGTATTATTTCCATTACTGCTAAACTGCACGACTATGTAGGAAGTGGCTTGTAAATATGCAAGTGTAATTGGGCATGTATTAGTATCTGTGTGTGTGTGTGTGTGTGTCTACTAAAATGTGGGTGTTGTGTGTGGAAACAGAAGTCAAGCAATGTATCATTTTTACAAGGAGGGATTTTGGTGTTCAGAATTTTCTCCAAGCAGTAGTGGAACCCCGATAAATAAAGCACCTCATTTTAGCTTTAGTATGCAGAGCTTTTCTGGGTCAGGTGTTTTCTTTGCTCTCTGGCATTGGCGTTGATTCACCAAAATGCTAGGGATAGCAGTAGTGAGTGACATCATATACCCGTTGACCTTCATGAAATCATAGTAAGTGACATAATATGACCCCTGACCATTATGTTTTTCCCAAGAAGGCATGTCACTTGAGCCTAATATCACACCAATTGAGGATACTGTAATGACGAGTCGTTCATCCTGTAAGTAAAATGTATTTTATTTGTTATGTAGCTAGCATGAAGTAAGAACCACCTCCATCCACTGCCCTCCATCTCATCCTTTAACCACCTCCAGCCTGTGTCAACATTCCATGCATGCCACTATGACCTCATGCTTGTTGCCACAAGGCTGGATAACAATATCCATTATAACATATCCCCTTACTTTCCTAAATATAAATTCAAATAAAACCTAAAGATGACATTTTCATGTTTACAACACTATTATATTTTGATGCAAAAGATACATGCTTTACTTCATTACATAATCTTGAAACGTAACTGTCAACCTACATGTTCTGTGCTCTCTAATTCTCTTTCCAATTACCTCGTCTCTTCCTGCTATCACCTCCAATCCTTCATTTGCCACCCTTATGTTCCTCCTACAACCCGGTATATCTTTGTCATCCATCATCATGAAACCCAAACACTTAAACTCCTCCTTTTTCTCCCACTTGCGTTCATCCTGCATGTCTATTCCCTGTTTGCAATACAAAGCCACTCTCCTCCTGTTCCATTTTTGACAATTCTTTAACACCACGTGCCAATCATGAACATCACTCACCTCCATGGGGTCCAAAAACGTATTAGAACCACTGCATCTTCTACCCAATTTTATTTTCACCCAATCTCCCTTGGTTATCCTGCCACTTTCACTCCTTGCTTCTCTTGTTTTACCTCGCTCCTCCATCCACTGTGAAGACATTTTTGTTTTGGGTTTTCTACCTCTCATTCTCACAAAAGGAGTGTCCCTTGTCGCACCATTCTCTGTAGTGTTGTACGCCAACACCATTTCTTCCACCGTTTCCCTCACCCCCTTACAGTTTTGCACCGCCATTTGTATTGCACCTTTGACCATATGAATCACTCGTTTGACCATTCCATTTCCCTGTGAGGTTATACAATGACGTTCCAACGTGTTTGACACCATTTCCTCCTAAGACATTTTTCACCTCCACCGATGTGAGTTGTGTCCCATTGTCCGTCACCAGAACACCCGGGTTCCCTTCACTTCTAAACACTTTTTTTAGTACTCTGATTATGCTTTCCGTTGTCACATGCCTCACAAACTCCACCATGACCCACCTTGAGCTCACATCAACCATCACCACAGCAAAATGCTCATTCTCGTTCACATAATCCATAGGCCCGATTATGTCCAAACACAGCTTCTTTCATGGGCCTCCTTCTTCACTGATACACCCCATACCCTCATTAGTTACTTTCACTCTTTCTCACTCTCCTTACACGTGTTTCATTCTGCCACCCACTCGTTCACTCGTTGATCTATACCAGGTCACCAAAATTTCTCTGTTAATCTTTTTTTAGCAAGCGTCTGCCCTAAATGGCCTTCGTGTGCCAACATCACTAATCTTGTCTTCACTCCATCAGGCGGTATTAACCTGTCACCATGCATGATCGTGTTTCCATCCTCCCCAATTGTCAATTCTTCTTGCAATTTCATAAAAGGTCGTGCTCCCACCTTTAATTCACTCTCTCGCTTCACCCTTCGCAAATACTCCTCCTCATTTTCTGAAACACTTCATCCTTACTGACACCTATCTCCCATTCTTCTCATGTAATAGCTTTAAAATCCCCTTTCAACGCATTTTCTGCCACAACACAAACTACCTCATCATCAACTTGCTGCTTACTGTAGTTTCTAAAGGTAACCTAGACATTCAGTCAGCTTGTACATTTTTCCAACCTGCCACGTATTCTACCTCACAACGATATTCTTGAAGACGAGCTGCTAATCTCACTAACCTTGCCGATACCTTGCTTGTTCCACCCGGTCTCAACACTCTTAAAAGTGGTTTGTGATAGGTGCGTAATGTAAAATATATACCCCATATGTAAGTGCGGAAATATTCCACACCCCACGCTACAGCCAAAGCTTACTTTTCAATGACTGCATAGTTACGTTCAGTTTGACTTAAGGACCTTAATGCAAATGCCACCGGGGTCTCTACCCCATTTTTGTACTGAGATAATACTGCTCCTAGCCCATGTGCACTTGCCTCCACTGTAATTACTGTCCTGCATTTTGGCTCAAAAGGTGTTAGAATCTTTGCATTCACAATATCCTCCTTACTGCCCCTAAAGGCTTGCTCCTGTTCACTTCCCCACCAAAATTATCTGCCCTTCCTCAATAACTCCCTTAAAGGCTCAGTCTTTTCTGCAAAATCATTCACAAACGTTGAATAATATTCTGCTAACCCCATAAAGGACCTTAGTTGATCTTTTCCCACAGGTGTAGAAGCTTCCCTTATGGACTTAACCAAATTCTCCTTGGGGCTAACTCCTTGCCCTGAAATGGTATACCCCAAATACTCTATTTCCTCCACCAAAAACTGACATTTCCCTTTACACAAAGTCAAACCTGCCTCTCTGAAAATTTCCAGCACCCTCACCAAAGTACTATCGTGCTCTTCCTTTGTAGCTCCATAAATCAATACGTTGTCCTGGAAAAACCTTACACACGGAAATCCCTCCAACAAGACGTTCATCGGCCGTTGGAAAACACTTGAAGCAGATGCCAACCCAAATAGTAGCCTTGTATATTGAAATACACCTTCTGTGGTTATAAAGACAGTTAAATTCTTTGAATTTGATGGTACACAGACTTGAGATCTAATCCGATAAAGTACTTCACCCGGTTCAACTGCAACACCATCTCTGAAATGTTAGGTAACGGAAAACTGTCCAACTTTATGGCCTGGTTCAAAGACCTGAGGTCCACACAAAATCTTAAATGCCCATCACCCTTCTTCGTAATAACCACTGGCAACAACCACTCGGAGGCTTCCAGTGGCTCAATTATACCCTCCTTTTGCATTTCCTTTAGCATCTCTCTCACTTCACTCCTTTCAGCTTTTGGCACCCTCCGCACACTATGTCTCACAGGTATCTTCCCACTCTTTATTTTAATCTCATGCACATATCTTCAACGTACTAATGCATTTTTCAAATACCTATTGAAATTTTTGTGATATCCCATCAACTCCTTCTTCCTCCTGTACCACCAAAACTTGTTTGAATGATCTGGGGTCCAATGTTACCTGTAAATCACATTGCAGTACCCACCCTAAAATGGCTGGGCCATCATTTGATACATACACTTTACCTTCTGAGGTCCTCCTTCTAAATTCAAATGATGCATACATGAAACCCACTATGTTGATGTCTGCTCTCCCATAGCCCTTCAGTTTCACATCACTGAGTTGTAACTTTACTTCAGGGTATACCTTGTTGAATACCTGTCTGGCACAATAGAATACATTGAGCCTGGATCTACCAGCAACTCGATTTCTTTCCCATTGATTTTACAAATTGCCTTCCGTCTGACCATTTCCGGACAGTCTTTACTCTCAACGAAGAGCACCCTGTCAGGCACTGACTCTACATCCTCAACGTATGCTACTTTACTACGCAACAAGTCTTTACACACTCTTGCTAAATGGCCCCTCCTACCACATTTCCTACAGTCTTTATTACGAGCAAAACACCCTCTAAATTCAGCAACATGGTATAAACTCCCACATCTGTAACAACCTTTGAAATTTGATTTGATATTATTTCTTTCTTTGCCTTTGTTGCTGCTGTACTTCTCATTGTTACTCCCCTCTTTCGTTGACTTCATATGTGAATATTTTTTAGATATTGTGTTGAATTCTTCATTGTGAGACTAATGTTGTTCCAATGGCTGCATCTCCTTCATACATAGATCCGCCTCCTCAACGACTTTAGCTATACCAATAGCCTCATGTAAAGTCAGATTTCCAGCTGCCCACAGCCTCTCCTGCATTTGTTTGTTCCTATATTGAACAATCAGCTGATCTCTAATCATCTGATCAGTCAAATACCCAAAATCACATTTCAACGCAAGTTCCCTCAAATGTGCCACAAACTAGTCAATTGACTCCTCTTCTTTCTGTGGTTGTGTATAGAACTCTCTGCATGACAATATTGACTTGTTTGCCAAAATATGTTTCCAATCTCTTCTTAGCTTCCAGATATGGATTTTCTATTCCATCGCCATCTGTGCTGCTTGCTACTCATAAATATTTAAAGGTGTGTTGACCTTGCTTCCCTAACGCATTTATCAACAATGCCCTTTTTTTTTTGATGGCCTAAATTGTTGTCAATCTATGGCCTCCAAATAGTTCTCAAAGTTCAAAATCCAGTCCTCCCACTCAACTTTTGGTATTCCTGCCTGTTCTAAAAACATTGAAGGCGAGCTTATGCCTTGTTCACTGCAACTCGTGCCTTCCATGTTTACCAAAAGTGTCTACAATGCCACTACACTCAGCTATTACTAAATGCTTGCTCCTTGTTTAAATGTGCTCCCTTTTATCTGTTTATTGCTGTTTATACTTATTAGTAGGTGTGCGTATCACCGATGCAAACAGGTAACACACATCTTTTTTTTTCTATCTCCTCTGTGACCGCTCCTTTATTATTTACAGCTCCTTTATTTTATACAGGTGTGCATATCACTGTTGAAACAATATAATACACAACTTCCCGTGCTGTTTAAAGAGGTGTGCGTATCACCGTTGAAACGATGTAACACGCCACCAAGGAAATCCATAAAATGGTGGCCGACTCTCAAGTGGGCTGTGTCATGTGTCAAGGGAAATACGCCTCACCTAAGATGGTGGCCGATGCTGCAATGGGCTGAGACACGTGAAAGGTGTAAACTCCTCTCTGGCCCAAAATCTCAACAAGCTCTCCAATGCTCTGATACACAACACAGCTGACAGTTGCTTTCACCCAACGCAGCCGCAGCTCAGCTTCAGTTCGACGATGCACCTCAAAACACGCCGACCTCCTCTGCCCCACGCCAACAACGCGGCACAGCTTCACCCCTTCGCTGCTACATGCTCTGGGTTCGGGTTCACTCCATGCTTGGCTGGAGGACAACCCAGCTCCACATTTGTAATGACGAGTCGTTTGTCCCGTAAGTAAAATGTATTTGATTTATTATGTAGCCACCATGAAGTAAGAACCACCTCCATCCACTGCCTGCCTTCTCATCCTTTAACCGTCTCCAGCCCCATGCCAACATTCCATGCATGCCACTATGACCTCATGCATGTTGCCATGAGGCTGGATGACAATATCCATTTTAACAGATCCGCATTGGATACTATCACAAAGTAACACAAAGTTGTGCTATGTGCTGCTTTGCGTTATTTTGTCTCCAGGGGGCGTTCCTTGGATGGCACATGGGCGTTCCCATGCAACTACCCATGGATTTTGATACAAATACCTGTCTACAAACATTGGTAGACAGGAATTTGCACAAAAATCATATGCCTATCTAGGCAGGCATAACAAGGAGAAATGTTTTTCATTTTTCTTGATTTTCCACCTATGTATGTGCGGGGGGCAAAGCATGGGTTTGCCCCCCCCAGGATTTAGGTACAGCCTGGTGTGCAGGCTCACAGTGCAGCGTAACACTATGGCCGCCATAGTGTTATGCTGACTGTACTAGTACGGCCGCGGCCCCAGCCAAAAATAGTCTGGGGTGCCACAAACATTAAATCCTGGGCCTCAATTTCACATAGTCTCACTCACTACCTGTCACTTAACTCCCACTCACTTTCACTCAAACACACATTCTTACACATGCAGAACATTTTCTCACATATACGCAGGCTTTAGTTCTCACTAAACACTCTCATCTGCAAGCATGCATATAACATACATTTAAAATCAAGTTTACATACCACAGCCACCGCCATAGGTCCTAAGTGTGCTTCGTTTTTTGTTACATTATTAGCGAATAATACAATGTTATTCACTATTAGTATAATGAAAAAACAGACAGCCAATAAAGAATGAGGAGCCCTCATGTTCAGGGTCGCAAGGAGCAAGCCTGAAGTCACAATACTCAGAACTACAAAATTATAAATAAAAAACCTGAACTAGGTGACTGTGACATGGGCCCAGTCACAGCACCCACGGAATCCAACATGACCGACATGGAAGGCTTTCTAGAAAATGTCCAAAGCACATTCCGATGCAGAGAATCAGCCGCACAGGTATGAGGGGCGGGGCTCAGAGTTCAGTGTCTTGTTTGGAGCACCGAATGAAGAGAAGATACCAGAAGGAAATGGACACCGGAGAGGAGAATAGGAGCAAAACAGAAGAGTTGACAGGAAAGCTGAGCTTGGAGGAGGACCACGCAAAGAAGTGCGCTGGAACCCATGACAGCGGTGCTGTGGTCCCAATGGCTCCGGTCCTGTCATCATGGTGTTGTGGCATCAGACAAGTGACAGCGATGTCTAATTGTAAACAGTTTGTTGATTGGAAGGGTTTCCTACTTGTGGACTATTGGGGCTGCTACATGGGTTCACTGATTTATATTTCTAGTCACTGGGAAGGAGATGGAAGTCTATGACCACTTCAAGACTGGCCACAGCTCTTGAAGGTGTTAAACAGCACCAGTGATGGTAAAGGGATACCTGTTGGACAAAGAGTTAAGGAACAATATTAATTTCCTATTATATCTTCTGCCACCCTTCTTCCTCAGCAGGAAATAACTGCAACTGACTGCAACTGCACTAAGAATCCAGAACCCCAATGGAGAGAGAGGACACTCAAAGAAAACCAGACACCCTTTTGTTGCATATCCTTGTCATCTTTCATTAAACAACCTCTCAAAGCCTGGAGTCGGTGTTGTGTCTGCCCAAATTGTTACAGTGGTGTCAGAAGTGGGATCTCAATAGCCAAACATGACCCAAAAGGGATGAAACAGCTGTCTGAGGACAAGAGACACCTGCAACTTGCAGTGGAGCAGCAAGCTCAAACAGCTCAGCAGGACACAAACCATGTTAAAAATACAAGCGAATATGATCTTAGTTAAACAGCAAGCCCATGACTCCACCATCATCGAACTGAGCGAGACCATAGCCATTGCAAAGGTCCACTCTAATGTCCTGATTTATGTCTTACAAATATTTCAAATGGGAGCCGATCCCGATTTTTTTTCATAAACTGTGAACAAGTCACAACCTTGCCTGATTGGCCCCATGAGTGGCGGTGACAGTATGTTGCCACTTTACTATCAGGTGAGCTAGAAACGGCCTATCAAGCCGCTAATCCCTCACAAACTACTCCCTATTTTGATTTAAAGAAGAGTATTCTGGAACCTTAGGATATGACGCTGAGTTCTATAGGACCAATTTTAGAAAAGAGAGCCGGGGTCCCAACGACAACCCCAGAGCACTGTATTATTGAATATAGTGCTTAGGCAATAGGTGGTTAAAGCCCTCTATATCCACACTGGAAGAGGTTGTAGAGAAGGTCTATTTAGAACTGTATCTTGAGGCACTACCCCCGTCCACGGATTTAACAACACCCTAATATGACTGTCACCTGGGCAATAGACCTACCGTGTGCATATCATAGGTCTCCAGACTTTATAGACAGTACCCTCGGAGGCCGTGTTGCTTTACTCATGTCTTGGAGGCCCCCACAAAAAGTCCCAACTAGACCTCTACCTAAAAACAAAACAGCACCAAAGACAAGTGGGAGGGAGTTGGGGCAAGGCTCACAGGGTCACCAATGTGCAGAATGGGATCATATAGCAAGAAACTGTCCCCAAAAAGTGACAATCCCAGAGCCAATGGAAATAGGTTATTATAGGGGACATGTCTTATATATGGGTGGAGTGTATCGGCAATATGAAAAACAGGTGACACTCAATGGGAACACAATTGTTGCACTGGTGGACTCATGATGTCACCACTTGGTAGTTCAGCTGTCCCATGTGAATCAAAGACAAGTTTTGAGTGGAAAGGAAGTAGTCATCACATGTGTACATGGGGGACGATAAACCATATCCCACAGGCCTAGTTCAGTTCCAATTGCAAGGAAGTGTTCAAACTCAATGGGTGGGGTTATTCCAGACCTAGGGGGAGACATGATTATAGGGACGGATTATTTCTATTTCGAGTAGTTATTGGGCTCTGCAGGGAAAGAAGGAGTCAGATTAAAATGACTAGGTGAAGCTCCCTTCCAAGGAGAAGAGATAGGTGGGTGTAAGTATAAACAGAGAAAAACGAGGGCAGAAGAACATAGGCTTAAGAGAATGTTTGCCTGCTCCAGAACAGTCAAAAGATGTTCTGTATGTGTTTCCACAGATAGGAACTGGGAACATCAATGCAGTTTCAGGGCAGAGCAGCAAGAGGATCCCAACTTGGCTCATACCTGAGCACAGGCCACAACAGAAGAGCAGTATCAGGTAGGACCATATTTGTATCTACAAAAAGGTCTACTATATCAGGTTACTACCCAGGGGGAGGAAAAGAATTGCAAGTAGTAGTGCCCCTACCCTTTTGACATCAAGAGTTGTGCTTAGCCAACAGTCTGGTGGGAGGTAGACATTATGGTCTGGAAAAATGGAAGAATATTTGTTAAGAAAATTCTATTGGCCAGGCATTTATTCTGACATTAAAAAGTACTGCAATTGCTGTGAAAGTTGTCAGAGAGCTAATCCAGTTAGCTTGCCCAAAGCACCACTATGACCTCTTCCTATAATCCATGTGCCGTTTGCCAGGGTGGGAATCGACATGGTCAGTCCCATAATAGCCTCCACAAGAGGTATCAGTATATTTTGGTCCTCGTAGATTATGCTAAGGCTGTGCTTTTTGCAAGCATGACCACCCAGCAATTGCACAAGCAATGGTTGAGTTTTTCACTAGGGTAGGATTCCTCATGGAAATTTTGATGGATCAGAGAACTCCTTTCGGGTCTAACTTATTGGTACAGATTTGTAATATCAATCCAGACCTCTGTGTATCATCCACAAATGGATGGTCTGGGGGAGAGGTAGAACTGGAGGATTAAACCCTCCTAAAAAAGGTGGTTTCTGATACTGGCCGAGACTGGGATAAGAAATTGCAGCTGGTTTTCTTCACTATTCGCACCCATGCCCAAGGTTCCACAGGTTTTTCCCCTTTTGAACTAGTCTTATGCTGTCAGCCTAGAACTTTGCTCGACATAGCGGTCAAATACTGAGAACAGGAGGAGAATGATGGGCGAGAGTTTCTGGATTATGCAGCCAAGTTGAAGGGAAACATCTCAACCTTCTGGGAAGATGTATGCCTAAACATGGAAAAGGCCCAAAGCAAACAAAAGATGGGGTATGACAGGCAGGCAAAATTGCAAAGTCTCAATGTAGGAGATAAGGTACTAGTATGACTGCCTTCTTCTGATAATAAGCTGTTGGCAAAGTGGCAAGGTCCTTTTGTGATCCTAAGTCAAGTTACCCCAGTCACCTATTGAGTGGCAGTTCCACATAAGACCAAGTGTGAGCACATATATCACATGACCATTTAAATGAAATAGGAGCAGCACAAGGAAGACCCTCCTCTCAGAGCACGCATGTTATTTGTCACTGACTCACAACCACTTGAAATAGCATTTTCATCTACAGGGAAACCTGCTGAGGGGGAGCTAGTTGAGGTGGGGACCTTCGTAAAGCCTGGACAGATAAATGGGCTATGACAGGTAGTGGCCTGGTCTGGAGATGTGTTTCAGCTAAACCAGAAAAGACATCCTAATTCAACCGTGATATAGTCACCTAAAGCAAGAAAGTGTTGTTGATATGGACCTCCGGTATTCCAAAGGCCAGACAACAGGTAGGCAGTAGAGGAGGACTGAAAAATGTTACAATTAAACCCTCAAACAGCGATTGGTGTTCACCTGTGGTTTTGGTTTATAAACCTAATGGCTCTCTTAAGTTTGGTACAGGCTCCACCAACTGAATAACTTATCTAAGTTCAACACTGTTGGAAATGGCCCTTTTTGCAGGGTTATCCACAAACTTTTTTGTCTTCTTCCTTCTACTTTTTCAGGTCTGTTTCTGCTGGTTTATTGTCTCTGTGCACTTTACCACTGCTGAATAGTGCTACAGTGCAAGTGCTCCCTAGGTAAATTGTATTGGTGATTGGTTTATCCATGATTGGCATATTTGATTTACTGGTAAGTCCCTAGTACAGTGCACTACAGGTGCCCAGGGCCTGTAAATCAAATGCTACTGGTGGGCGTGCAGCACTGGTTGTGCCACCCACCTTAGTAGCCCTGCAAACATGGCTCAGACCTGCCACTACAGTGTCTGTGTGTGCAGTTTTAATCTGCCAATTCGACTTGGCAAGTGTACCCACTTGCCAGACCTAAACCTTCCCTTTTTATACATATAAGGCATCCCTCGGGTAGGCCCTAGGTAGCCCCATGAGAAGGGTGCAGTGTATTTAAGAGGTAGGACACGTACTGTGTGGTTTACATGTCCTAACAGTGAAATGCTGCCAAATTTGATTTTCACTGTTGCAAGGCCTATCTCTCTCATATGATAACATGGGGGCTGCCTTTAAATAACTTTAAAGCACAGATTCCCTTTGAGGGCAGATAGAAATGTGGAGCTTGGAGTCTCTGAACTCACAACTTAAAAATACATCTTTTAGTGAAGTTGTTTTTTTAGATTGTTAGCTTGAAAATGCCACTTTTAAAAAGTAGGCATTTTCTTGCTTAAACTATTCTGTTATTCTGCCTGTTTGTGGATTCCCTGTCTGGGTCAGTTTGACAGTTGGGCTGTTTGCACCTCTTCCCTAGACAGTGACACAAAGGGAGCTGGGGTATTACCTGCATCTCCTGATGAGCCTTCTGAGCTACAGTGGAGGGAGGAGTGGTCACTTACACCTGGAAGGACTGTGCCTGTCCTCACACAATACAGTCTCCAATCCCCCAGGTGTGTGTCTGGGGCCTGGCCTGGACAAGGAAGGATCTTGCAAACACTTGAGACTTTGCTTTGCCAACTTCAAAGACAGAAAGGGATATAAGTATTGGACCCAAAACCCCAGACTTTTAGAATCTTTCTGGAATCAAGAGGAACCTCTGCCCAGGAGAGGAGGTGAAGAGCTGAAGGAGGAGTACTGTCCCTTTACTGTGTTGCTTTGCTGGACTGGCCTGCAGTTGCTGCTTCTGCCTGACAAGAGTGCAAAGGGTGAACTTTGCTGTGTGTCCTGCTTGAGAAAGTTCTCCAAGGGCTTGGAGTAGAGCTTGCCTCCTGTTGGAAGTCTCAGGGACACCAAAGACTTCAGTTTCCTCGACCTGCAGCACTGGGAATTGTGTGTTTTGTGCTGTTCAAGAGGACAAACACTGCCAACTATACCGCTGGCCTGTACTGTGACCTGCCTACGGGGCACTGAGCTGCACTGCCCCGCTTTGCACTGCGACCCTGGTCTCTCCGACACCATCATCGGATGACTTAACCGAGCCGCTGCTTGCACCGCGACCTGTGGGCCCCGCACTCCAGCATCACCTTGCTCACACCACAGCCTGGGCATCCCAGACGACACCGCTCCTGCTGATACTGGTGTCGCTGCCTGCACGGTGGCCTGTGGACACCACTTGTGAGGTACACAAATCACCATCCCATCCCGCACTACAGCCCCAGTCCACCGACGCCAGCACCATCAACTCCAGTGTCGTCACAAGTCATCCCTGCCTGCACTGTGGCCTGGGGACACCGCTCGTGAAAGTCACGAAGCACCATCCCGCACCGCCTGCTTGGGTCTACCAACAACAGCGCTTCAGCAACAACGACAACGCTGCCTGCACCGTGATCTGATGACACCGCATGTCGCACCGCCCAGCTTCACACTGCAGCCCTGCTCACTCTGACGCCGCTGTACGCCGTCACCGAGCCGCTGCCTGCACTGTGACCTGTGAGCACCGCACGTTGCATTGTCCTGCTTCGCACCGCAGGCCCGACGCCATCCACGCCAGTGCTCCTGACTTGATCAGCCCAGAGTTCGATTTGCAGCGCGTGTGACTTCAAAGGCCCAATGACTCCGGCACTGACTCTGGAACCAACATGGTGATGCCAGCCTCAACACTCTCCGGAGCTCACAGCGAGGATCACAACGTCTTGTAATTCCAGAGGTACTGTTTGCGGGTCTTCCCGACACCGTAGCTGGCCCACGATGACGCTGCCGGCCTGAACTGTTGGTTTTGTTTATCACGACGCCATGGTAGCCCCAGGTGGAGCTATCGACTTCATGGAACTGTATTTTTGAGTAAATCTTGCAGAATTCATATTTTTATTACTTTATGTTGGATTTTTATCGTATTTGGTCTTGTTTTAGATTATTAAATATTGGCTATTTTTATACAACTGGCGTGGTGTCCTTTTGTAGTGCTTTCACTTGTTACTGTGTGTTATGTGCAAATGCTTTACATATTGCTTCTGAGATAAGCCTGACTGCTCGTGCCAAGCTACCAAGGGGGTGAGCAGGGGCGATCTGAGCGGGTACCTCCCTAGAGTGAGGGCCCCTACTTGGATAGGGTGCTAACCGACAGCCAACTAGAAACCCCATTTCTAACATTAGTGGAAGCGGTGGGATAGGACTTGCATTTGCACTTGACCTACAGTGATTGGTGTACATTACTACCATATCGCAGACCACTACGTGCCACATACAGATTTTTTTTATTTTTTTTTTCTCTTTGAGCTATTTTTGATCTTGAGTTCAAGTGAACTCCAACGACATCATATCTCAGTCAAGAGAATCGTCAGTTGCATCCCAGGGTTTGGATTTTGAGGAGGATAGGTTGAAACCTATACCATGAAGGAACTGAAGGCAGTTTGTAAACCCCCAAAGTCCAGGTCAGAGGCCTCACCAAAAAATGAGGAGCTACAAAAGGCGCTGAGGGCCTGGGTAGCAGCCAGAACTGCCAGTGGGCAGTCCGTGGATCCAATGCAGGAGTCTGTGAACCAAAATCCAGGAGAAGATGTGCTGAGGGTGCAGGAGCTGCTGGGGGGAAGGTATCCCCTCGGTAAGACAGCAGTGGTGGTTCTAAGAGCCTGACTCCAAAGGAGCTGGAGGACAGGAGATAAGCCAGAAGGCACCAGATTGAGTTGGAGAGATTGAAAATGGAGGAGAAGAAAATGCTCTTGGAGCATGAGCTTAGAGTAAAGGAGCTAGATGTGAGTAGCAGATCCAGCAATGATGTTGGCAGGAATACCTCAGTGCAGTCAGACAGAATTGTGCACATTCTTAAGAATGTAGGGAGAGAGTACAAGAAGGGAGACATCATACAGAGGTGGTTTCAGGGATATGAGGCATCTATCCACATGAATGGGGGTCCCTAAGAAGCATTGGGGAGCAGGATTGTGGAACCACTTTACAGAGGAGGGAAGGGACACTTTGCTAGCTTTGGTTAAGGGGTGCAGCCTCACCTATGCTGACATGAAGGAGACCCTTCTCACTAGGTATGGTCACTCTCCTGATAGGTACAGGGATCAGTTTATATAGAGTAAGAAAACTGATTCCCAGACCTGGTTAGAATGTGTAGATTCTTTTTGCAGAGCACTGGATGGTTGGGTGAAGGGCAGTAATGTGACAGATTTTCAGGGGCTGTACAACTTAATTGCGTGGGAGCACTTGTCTAGTCTGTGTTTTGCAGAGCTGCACCTGCACTTGACTGATAGTAAGCTGACTGACCCCAGGAAGCTTGCTATGGCTGACTGCTGGGTGAGTACCTGGGTCACAAGAAGGTTTATGAGGGAGACTCTGCCAAAGGTCTGCAGGGTTCCTAGAAGAAGGAGAGGATTGTCAAGGGAGACACAGACAGGTCCCAGGATCAGGAGGGAGAAAAAGGGTCCCAGGTTCCTTCTGACAGAAAGGAGGGAGGTTCTGGTGGGTGGTTGCCCAGGGCACCCCATTTTCAACCCCAGTGCTTTGAGTGTTCCCAGTTAGGACACATGAAAGGGGACTCTGTCTGTCTTAAGACAACCCCTACTGGTGGCACCTCAACCGAGATGGCCAATGTGGCCTTCGGGTAAGGTAGCCCCCAGGAGCAGGTCATAGACCATGCCATGATATCCGTTAGTTGGGAGGTAGACTCAATGGTGAGTTAGTGATCCCTGAGGGTGGGAGTCGTCACTTCCACCAAGTGACAGTGAATGAGATCCCAGTCACTGCTCTGAGGGACAGTGGGGCTAGCCATACCATGATGGTGGAAAGGCTTGTCTCCCGACACCAGTACACTGGCCAGGTGTGTAGGCCTACCCGATGCGCCAAGTGGACAGGTTGACAAGTTAGTAAAAGCAAGGTACCTTTCCATTCTCTACCTCCCTAAGGGATATAAGCAAATACCACTGACCATTAGGGCCACGGAAAAGATAGTGTTTTCAATACCTTCTGGGCTCTACCAATTCAAGGTTCTTCCTTTTGGCCTTCATGGCACCCTCACAACTTTCCAGCAGCTGATGAACAGAGTCCTGCACCCACATCACCATTACATAGCAGCGTATTTGGACGACATTGTCATCTTCAGTCCCTCCTGGGATCAACATCTACAACACATAAGAGCAATCTTCACAGCCCTACGAGAAGCTGGTCTCACTGCTAATGTGCCACAGACTCTATATGCTACTTGGGGTATCAGACACAGGCAGGATCAATCCCTCCCCAGGTGGACAAGGTAGCTGCTATCAAAAACATTCTCAGACCTTCTACCAAGAAAGACGTTTGGTCTTTCATAGGGTTAGTGGGTTATGATGGGAAGTTTATACCACGCTTTTCCAAGGTAGCTTCCCTCTTACTGACCTCCTCAAGAAGTTCAGCCAGAAAACTACGCATATGGTTTCATGTAACCTTGATCTCTTGAAGGATAGTTTATGTAAAGAGCCAGTTCTGCTATGTCCAGATTCTTTAAGAAACCTTTCATTTTACAAACTGAAGCCTCTGGCAATGGACTCGAGGCAGTTTCACAGCCAGATCATGGTGAGTTTTTACCCCCTGTGGTTTACATTAGTAGATAGCTTCTTCCTCATGAGCATCATTACTCTACTATTGAAAAGGAATGTTTGGCTGTAAAATGGGCCATGGAGGGCCTCCAATACTACATGTTGGGTCTCTCTTTCCTGCTATTGAGCTATCATGCCCTTTTGATCTGGAATGCCTGAAATAACAAATCTAACCCAAGGATCTTACATTGGTTCTTAGCCCTCCAACCCTACTGTTTTCAGGTTCAACATTGGGTAGGTGCCTTCCAGAACAATATAGATTTTCTCTCCAGACATGTGGGTTCCGAATCACTTGATTGATCATCACAGAGGGGAGGTACTGTGACGTGCTCTGTCACAACGCCCGTGGAATCCAACATGGCCAACATGAAAGGTCTTCCGGAAAATGAGGTTAACGTGCTAAACTCCAAATCATGTTCCAACACAGGGAATCTGCCACACGGGTATGTGGGATGGGGCCCAGACTTTAGTGTGTTCTTTGGAGCACCAAATGAAGAGATGATGCCGCAGAAGAAAATGGACACAAGAGCGGAGAACAGCAGCGAAGCACACACGGAGGAGGTTACAGGATTGTATGCCGAGATCCAGCTCAAGATGCTGACGGTGGATTCCGGAGTGACAGAAAAGCCGAGCTTGCAGGAAGACCATGCGGAGAAGTATGCTGGACCATGCAAGAGAGATGCTTTGGTCCCGATGGCTATGGTCCTGTGACCAGGCCATGGCACTAGGCAAGTGATGGGGTTGTCTAATTGTAAACCATTTGATGGGTCAAAGGGTTTCCTACGTGTGAGCTACTGGGGCTGCTGCACAGGTTCACTGATATAAATGTTTAAATGTCTAGTCACTGAGAAGGAGACAGAAGTCTATGACCACTTCAAGACTGGCTACAATTCCTGAAGCTGTTAAACAGCACGGGTGATGGTGAAGGGATACATGGTGAGTTAAGGAACAATACTCAGGACCTAATCTATGTTCTCTCAAGGGACTCCCTTCTTCCTGGGAAGGAAATAGCTGCGACTAACAATACTGCACTAAGAAATCAGAACCCAGACGGGAGAGAGAACACTCAAAGAAAGGACAGACGCCCATTTATTGCATATTCATGTCATCTTTCAATAAACAATCCTGTTCTAAAAGCCTAGAGTTGATGTAGTGTCTTGCCAAACTGTTACAGTGATCCATGCCAGTGTGGCCATGAGAAACTTCAAACCTCTTTGTACATTCACAGTTTTATTTATACTTCCGGAACACAGAATTGGTACAAAACAGACAGCAGAAGTGTTCTTTTCAATACCAAACTCACCAGCTTCTGTATAGATCTTCTCAGTCTCATTTCCCTTCCACAGATTAGTACTTTCAGCAGCCACCTATCCTAGTGCCCTACACCAACTCAGCTAGTGGTTACTTCTAGCTCTAGTCACATGAAAGTTTATGCCAGTGGCATAATACAAAATTATGTCTCTGCTGCAGCATGTGATTGGGCCCCCTTAATCTCCCATAAGGCACAGATATTGATAGGCCGCAGCCTGCGGCCTGTGCCCTTTTACCTAGGTATGTGCTCTGCTTTCATTTATTCCATTTTATTTATTTTTAGCTAGCCTGCTTTCAGTGGGTATGTTTTATTTTCTATTCAGCTGTAATCCTGTGATTCTGAGAAACCAGTGTTATTATTATTCTGTGCACGGTTTCACCATGTAACCTCATCCAAGGTTGACACGTCCGAGTACATGATAATCCAGATTGCAATTGTCGCCACAAGATTTCTGTAAACAGTCCGGCACTTGGGCACATAACCTTGTCAGGCCATTTCACAAAATGAAAATATGCTCTTGTATAAAAACACTATGTAGGCCAAGGGACAACAGGGAGGTCATTTCAGATAGGATTTCCATCCATGCTACATGCCATTTCATCCATGACCTCGGCCCTGTCTCTACAGCAAACCCGGAGATGGCGGGCAGAACCCTTTGCTTCAGGCAATGGGGGTGGGTGTTCCTCTCATGCACTGAATAGAGACAGATTGGGTGAATACTGCTATGCTCTCTCTTAGGAGTTAGTGCTAGGTAGAAATAATTTATGCATTTCATTCCAATGTGTTGGGACTGTTTATTCTCGTCTCCCTAATCACCACCATTCTAATGTTGTGCCTTATTGCCCTAATAATTGCAGCTCAAATATTATATCGTAGATTGCAGTCTTTTCAATAAATGAATTGAAAACCATCCTGCATCTCTTTCTTTTTCTGTGTATGTGTAAGAGATTCTTTGAAAATGAGAGAAAGGGGCAGGACTTGGCAACCACAACTGAGAAGTCACTGAGTGTCATGTTTAGGCTGCCACAAATCACCTTTTCTTTTAGGTTTGGGTGAGGTGCTGCTAGCTGGCCGGAAGGGTTAGGCTGGCAGTTGTCACGCTATGTGAGATCAGACTCAGTCGCCCATGATTGCCACTTGTACTTAGAACATTGTTGAAGAACAGGACGTGGGCAGTGACTCTGCTAGACAGTGCGGCAGAGGTCACAATATGTTTCCAGAGTCTTATATGTCTTCCACATGTGAAACTGACTAATGACTTCCTTGAGGTAGAAACAGCGGGCCAGGCACTTCTCCCCACCCAACAGGATATACAGATTAAGCATTCAAACAGAGGGAGACATTGAGCGCACAATTCAAGTCATCTTCTGCCGAAGATTAACACTAAATTATGATATCTTATTGGCAGAAAAGAATTGACCACCTGAATTCATCTGCCTGCTCCCACAAGGGGAAGATGTAATTTTGTCTTCTTTCTCAATCCTTGTTCCGCATGTGGTAAAGGAAACCTATGCCTCTGATTGGGCTCTGGTGCAGGTTCCTGTGCTGTACCGCAACCACATAGGGTGGGAAAGGAATTCCCCCTATCATGTAATCCAATTAGATCTAATTCACAGATCCAGCCTCAGTACCCAATTAAACATGAAGCTAAAGTACCCGTGAGAGACATTCTCACACAACTGGAGAACCAGGAAGTAAATGAAACCTGTGTCTCTGCAATGAATAATTTGTTAATCCCAGTAGTCAAACCTGACTATTCATATAGGATAGTCTTAGATTATAGACATTTAAACAGTCACACACGCACCTTTGCAATCCAAAATGCATACACCACTGTACTTATTAACA